>NC_045984.1:23610518-24331143 GCF_010909765.2 Amblyraja radiata | reverse complement strand
TTAAATCATTCGACATAAAATTGCAATGCTGAGTTCCTCAGGAAACCATATACTTGTCAAACAGGTAACCCAGTGACTTCTGGTGAAGTACAAGATCAGCACAACCCAACACATAGTAATCCCGAGAGTTCAATATTTGTTTCAGATCAGCCTGACCCAATGAACGTGAATTGTATGAACCTTCTTGTTCCCAGTTCAAAGGAGTGGTCTGGGCGTTGCAGAGAATGGGCGCACCTTTCTTGTTCAAGCTCGGAGCCGGCATTTCAGTCCAGCCCAGGTCGTAAATATTTCCTCTGTTTCAGCACAGAGCCCGTGTTTGTGAGCCTCGATCCACTTCACACAACATCAACATTAATTGTGAATGCTATGCAAATAGGCACACTTGATGTGAAATTGGACCCGTTTACCCGTTTGTTTTACATAAACCATTCAAAGAGAGGTGGCTGAAGTGCACGATATGAAGTGATTGCACTTACCTCACATTCATAAGCCCAGAAGACATAGGAGCAGAATTAGGCCATTCGGCCCATTCGATCATGGCTGATCTATTTTTTTCCTCTCAACCCCATTTTCTTAACTTTTCCCCATAAATTTTGACACCCTTGCTATTCAAATTATTTTGCAAGAATGATCCCAGGAATGAATAGGTTAATCTATGATGAACGTTTGTCGACACTGTGCCTGTACACGCTGGAGTTTAGAAGAATAAGGGGGGACCTCATTGGAACGTGCAGAATAGTGAAAGGCTTGGATAGAGTGGATGTGGAGAGCATGGTTTCACTAGTGGAAGAGACTAGGACTAGAGGTCATAGCCTCAGAATTAAAGGACGCTCTTTTGGGAAGGAGATGATAGATTTTTGATCTTTGCTCTAAAAGCACCCAATGACTTTGCCTCCACCGTCATCTGTGGGTCCCCTCATCCTTCTAAACTCCAGCGAATACCGGCCCAGTGCTGTCAAACGCTCAAGTATTTATGCATTTAAACTAAAAGAAAGGCTGCCACATCAACTCAGAGCTCAGAGGTATAAAATTAGCAACAAGAGTCTGGACGGGAAGGAGAGTTGACATTGATGTATCGCAGTGTACAGATTTGATGTAACTTTCATAACTCATAGCTTTCCTCTGCACATTTCAAGGTGTGAATATAACCTTGATGTGGGAGCGTTGTATTGGCCAAGTGAACTGTTTACGTCTGAACCTTGTTCCCGGGACCTGAGCTACGTCTCATCTGAGAATTTGTGATGTTGAACAGAGTGCTTGAAATGGGAAAATGTTCCTGTTCCAGCTCCAGCCCTTCGGCTTGACAATCCTGCTTTTATATTCCACAGACTTCCACCAAAACTACAGGGGGAAAAGTGTACAAATGGAAAATTGATCCATTATTCATCAACTATGCTATTTAAAATTAGTCACAGAAATGCGGTCGTTTGGTGAGGACTTTGAAATCAAGAAACCAAAATTAAGTCCAGGGTTTATTTCGGTCTTTCCACAATTAGATATAATTGTGTAATTAGGTATAATTAAATATAACAGTCTGGAAACGGGTCACGACCAGAAAAGGTCACCTATCCATGTTCTCCAGAGATGCTGCCTGAGTTACTCCAATGCTTTTTTTTTCAATAAACCAGCAACTGCAGTTCCTTGTTTCCAGATATAAACAAGGGTGGCACAGTGGCGCACTGGTCGAGCTGCTGCCTCCCAGCACCAGAGACCTGAGATTGGTCCTGACTACATATGCTGCCTGTGTGGAGTTTGCATGTTCTCCCTAAGACCACGTGGGTTTTCTCCCGTTTCCTCCCACTTTCCAAAGACATGCAAGTTTGTAGGTTTATTGGTGTCTGTAAATTGCTTCTAGTGTGTAGGGCATAAGCTAGTGTACAGGTGATCGATGGTTACCATGGACTCGGTGGGCCAAAGCAAAGATCTTATAGCTCTGTATTTCTGAACTAAACTAAACTATATTAAACTAAACTAAATCGAAATGACTTGATTTTTAAGCTCTCTGCTGAAAGAAGTTTGAAATGCAGTGGTCAAATATGGGTCCACAGTTGATTAAAAAAAGGAGATCTTTCGGAGTACATGGAACATAGAACACAAAACAGTACAGCACAGGAAAAGGTCACTGGGTCCACACTGTCTGTGCCAAACATGATGCCAAGATAAGCTAATCTCATTCACCTGCACATGATCCATAATATTAATATTGTCAGGGCCAAGGCAGATGTAAGTGTTGGTTGCTGGCGTTTTAAGAAGAGCGCTTGAATATCATCCCCTTGAGAATACGCTGAGTGATCACTTTACCCACTGGAGATACGGCGTGATTAATTTGGGGAAGTTTCTGTCTCAGTGGAAAATGGTCCATTTACATCAATGCTGCCACAGACCTTTATGCTGTCAAAAAGCTATCTGTACATAACATTGAGTAACAAAGATTCAGGACAGAATATGCCTTTTCTTATCCATCGGGATTCTGGAAAGGAAGTTTGGTAACACGATACGAAAATTAAGACGAAAGCTAATGTGAAAATGGGACGCTACCATTTCAAGTGGAGCACTCAAATGCATGTAAAATGATCCCGGCTGAGTATGTTATTGGAGAACATCCAAAGGTTGTTTCCCTCACTGTCTCCCCTGACGGTATGGATGGTGGGGCCAGACTGGGGAGGAATAGTAGGCAGAGTAGTAGGACTTCAGAATGGAAAGATTTCTAATGCGTTTGTGGTAATAAAATGCATCCTTGTATACAGTAAGGAAGTTAGATTTTCACTTTTGAGTCATAGAGCTATACAACACGAAAGCAGGCCCTTCGGTCCATCTTGTCCATGCCAACCACTTTGTCATACTGGGTTATTCCCATTTACCTGCATTTGGCCCAGAGCACTCCAAACCTTTCCTAGCCATACATGTTATCTTGACTACACATCCTCATACCCTGCCTCTAGCAAAGACGATATACCCTACTCTCAATTCCTTTGTCTCCGCCACATCTGCTCCCAAGATGTTTTGTAAACAGTTCCTTGTTTCTACATTATAATCAAATATATTTGGTTTTGTTGCCTTGTTAAACATTAATCAGTTCTATGCTGGAGCTGCGTTTGCATTTTGCTTGCTTATTCTCTGATAAGGGTTGGAATCTCTGACTTTGCATTGCTGACAGTGCTGGGTGTGAGGTGCTTACTTGGGTTGTCAGCACTGCCAACAAGGCACCATTTATTGTCCATCCTCATATGCCCTTGAGAAAGTGATGATGAGCCACCATCGTGAACCCCTGTAGTTCGTCTGGTTAAAGTGTCCTTTCAATGTGGTCGGGTATCGTGGGTTGCAGTAATTGGACCTAGCTGGGACAAAGGAAAGGTCATATATTTCCAAGTCTAGATGGTGTGGGACTAGATGGAGGGGAAGAATAGTTAAAGGGGCATTCAGACAGGTGCTGAAATTGAGTTTACGTTAGTATATTGGCATGTGCACCGAGGTACAGCAAAAAGCTTTTGTAACCAGTCCGTGGAAAGACAAGACATGATTACAATTGAGCTTTCCACTGTGTACAGATACATAATAAAAGGAATAACGTTTAGTGCAGTAAAGTATGATTAAAGATAGTTCAATGGCCTCCAATGAGGTCGATAGTAGCTCAGGACTGCTCTCCAGTTGTTAGTTGGATGATTCAGTTGCCTGATACAGCTGGGAAGAAACTGTCCTTTCTCAGGGTCTCAGCTAGTAGAGCCGCTGCCTCACAGTGCCAGAGGCATGGGTTCGACCCTGACATCTTTGTGGAGTTTGCACGTTTTCCTTATGACTGTGTGGGTTTCCTCCAAGTGCACCGGTTTCCTCTCACATCCCAAGGACATGCAGTTTGTAAATTAATTGTATCCTGTAAATTGCCCTGAATGTGCAGGGAGTGGATGGGAAAGTAGGATGATGTAGAATTACATTGGGAGTTAGGGGTTAGGAGAGAGAGATAGATCAGCCATGATTGAATGGCGGAGTAGGCTTGATGGGTTGAATGGCCTAATACTGCTCCTATCACATGATCGTATGATCTTATGAATGGCGGGCCGAAGGGCCTGTATCCATACTGTATTTTTCAATCAAATCAATCAATTTCATAGAGAAGTCTCTCCTTTGGGACAAACTGTGACTTTCTGGGGCCTGGAGATATAATAGTACATTTGTGGCAGATGGAGGTTGAGTGCAGACTATTCTCCCTGAAAAATAGCCGCCTTCCTTCACTCTCCCAAATAAACAAAACATTACATTAAAAGGTCCAAGCAAATTGAAGACGTATTATGTTTATGAAAAATAATAAGTTTAATGAGCACAGCTGTTATAAATTTAGTCAAGTTATTGACAAAATAGTTATTCAAAAATTGGTCATGAGCTATAACTTTGTGCAGGCAGGGAACTTTATTCCCTCTCAGTCCAACATTATAAACATGAGTCGGTGGCACAGCGGTGCACGGTAGAGTTGCTGCCTCACAGCGCCAGAGACCCGGGTTCGATCCTGACCACGGGAGCTGTCTGTGTAGAATTTGTACCTTCTCCCTGTGACCGCATGGATTTTCTCCGGGTACTCCAGTTTCCTCCCACTCTCGAAAGACATACAGGTATGTAGGTCAATTGGCTTTGGTAAAATGTTTTTTTTTTAAACGGTCTCTAGTGTTTGGGAGGATAGTGCTAGTGATCGCTGGTCGACGTGGACTCGATGGGCCGAAGGGCCTGTTTCTGCACTGTATGTCTAAAGTCTAAAGTAATCGTTGATCAATATTGCTTGGTAACTTGATAACAGGCACGAACCTGCAGCCCTAGTGGGCCCACGCCCACGGCTGACTTGATTTGTCTGCATCAGTCACTGTCAACTTGCACTCCCAAGCTGCCCTGACCCTCAGTGGTGGGAACTCTGTGGCAGCAACAATGATAACACAGCTGCAGAACAGACTCTGCCGGTCAAGTAAGCTACACCCTCAACTTCGCTGGTTGTGAAGTCATGGAGACATAGAAACATAGTAAAATATGTGCAGGAGTAGGCCATTCAGCCCTTCGAGACAGCACCGCCATTCAATATGATCATTGCTGATCATCTAAAATCAGTACCCCGTTCCTGCTTTTCCCCCGCATCCCTTGATTCCTTTAGCCTTAAGAGCTAGATCTAACTGTCTCTTGAAAACATACACCATAGAGACAAGCCCTTTCCAGCTGCCCATATAATTGAACCAATCTGTCTCCACGTATAGGAAGGAACTGCAGATGCTGGTTTAAACCGGAGATAGACACAAAGAGCTGGAGTAACTCAGCGGGTCAGACAGTATCTCTGGAGAAAAGGAATAGGTGATGTTTCGGGTCGAGACCTTTCTTCAGACTGAGACTTTCCTTTTCTCCAGAGTTGCTGTCTGAGCCGCTGAGTTACTCCAGCATTTTGTGTTTATATTCAATGTCTCTACTCTTGTCCTCAAATCATCTTGTAACAAGGGCTAATTTGCCAATTGCGTCCCTAATTACTGGAATCTGAAATAAACAGAAATTTCTGGAAACGCTCAAAAGTTCAGGCAAAAGTGGGAAACATGGAACTCGCCTGAATGGGTAATCAACGATTGGCGTGAACTTGATGGGCAAAATGACATGTTTCCATTCCTCCGCTCAGTTCGCATTAACCAACATGATCTCCCGGTGCTTCAGCACTTCAACCCCCTCCCATTCCGAATCCGACCTTTCTGTCCTGGGCCTCCTCCATGGCCAGAGTGAGTCCCACCGCAAATTGGAGGAGCAGCACCTCATACTTCGCTTGGGCAGTTTACACCCAGCGGTATGAACATTGACTTCTCCAATTTCAGGTATTCCTTGCTTTCTCCCTCCTTCCCCTCCTCTTCCCAGCTCTCCCACAGCATGCTGTCTCCGCCTCTTCCTTTCTTCTTCCCCCTCCCACCCCCACATCAGTCTGAAGAAGGGTCTCGACCCGAAACGTCACCTACTCCTTTGCTCCATAAATGCTGCCTCACCCGCTGAATTTCTCCACCATTTTTGTCTACATTCGATTTATTCCAGCATCTGCAGTTCTTTCCTAAATGTTTCCATACTGTATCTCTGAAACTAAAACTGAATTTCATTTGACCAGATGCCAGTTCTGTTTGGTTTGCGAGGCCTGGTAGCTCATTTATTGACCAATTCACTGCTGCAATGACAATACCTCAGGACACATTCACTGCGGCTGTTGAACTACGATTTTCCATTTTGTTTGCTCCAATAAAACGGATAACACAGTGGCGCAGCTGAGAGAGCTGCTGCTGCTGCTGCACAGTGCCAGAGAACTGTGATTGATGGTCAGCGTGGACACAAGGAGCCTGTTTGAAGTAAAATGATTCATTAGTGTTCAATTCATCCCATTCACCCCTCTATGTCAGGACCCTGCATCTGTGCATCGAGGGCAGAGAGCTTTATTTTACCATTCATCTTACCTTAAGAGTCAAGTGTTAAATGTTGTGATTGTCGTATGCACCAGGACATATGTACTGCAACAGTAACATTCTTACTTGCTGCTGCTTTACAGGCAGAGTGTAGGCTTTGAAGCCTTGTTAAAGTAATTATATATGATGGTAATCTTTACAAAACCTGCACAGGATGCACTTCTTCTTCTGCCAGGCTACAGTGGAAGCACAGCAGTTAAATTACCCAACCAGTAAGGTGAGCCTCGGTGGCAGCGGTGGAGCCTCGGTGAGGCTTCAGCGGCAGAGCCTCGGAGTCCGACAAATCCTCACGGCGATGGCGCTGAAGCCTTACGGGTCAACCCGCAGTCGATGAGAGCTTGGGGAAACACCGTGAGGGAGGGAAGGGGAAGAACAATGGAGGAGCTGGCGGGGGTACTTTGTAACTTTGTCAGCGCTGTATGTGGCGACTATTTGCATACCTTGAGTATCCAAGCAAAGAATTTCACTGTGCTTGGCCCATGTGACAATAAAGTGAAGTATTCCATTCAATCCAGGGATTTGGTCCAACAATCTGAGGTATCTATGACATGTCAACAATGAAATTTAATCTCAGGTAATTATCTAATAACAAGGAAACTGCTGACGCTGGTTAACCGAAGAAAGATCCAAAATTCTGGAGAAACTCAGCTGGTCAGACAGCATCTCTGGAGAACACGGATAAGCGATATTTTGAGTCGGGATTCATCCCTCCCTCAGGCTGAACAAGGGTCCTGACCTGAAAGATCACCTGTCCAAGTTCTCCAGAGATGCTGCCTCCGAGGCTGCATCATGGCACAGTTGTACAGTTGGTGCCTTACTGCACCAGAGACCTGGGCACGATCCTGATTATGGCTGCTGTCTGTACAGAGTTTGTACATTCTCCCTGTGACCACGTGGGTTTCTTCCAAGTGCTCCGGTTTCTTCCCACACTCCACAGACGTACAATCTTGTAGGTTAATTGGCCTTGGTAAAATTGTGAAATTGTCTTTAATGTGTAGGATAGTGCTAGTGTACGGGGGTGATCGCTAGTTGGCACGGACTTGTGGGCTGAAGGGCCCGCTTCCATGCTGTATCTCTAAAGCCTAAAGATGCTGCCTGACCCGTTGAATTACTCCAGCATTTTGTGTCTTTCTCAGGTAATTATCTGTAAGCTAGAATTAGCTTTCAGCAGATTCTCATCTGAAACCATCTGATTCATTCACATCTCTGAGGGAAGGAAAACTGACATCCATACCTGGTCTGGTCTCCAGCCTGTGACTCCAGCCTCATCCCAAGTGGTTGACGCTTTGAATGCCTTTGAATTTGCCTAGCAAGCCAGTTGGTTGTCACGGCCTTCTCGAGGAACAATTAGGGATGGGCACTAAATACTGGCCTTGCTGACAAATGAATGAGAGTAGCAAGTCCAGTGAGCTGAGCTAAACCCTGTCTGGAACGCAGCCAGTCCATGTGGGATCTGTGAACGAGCTATTTCCAATGGCTTCACAGTAACTGGATGTAATGTAATCTCATACTGTTGAACAATATCCTTTGGAAGTTACCCAGGTGGATCAATGAATTTTCTTGGAATTGTATAAACTTGTTCTTCAAGATCTTTAATGGTGATGAAGCCTCATCATTCATGAGTCAGTCCTCTTAAAAAGAATGAAGCTCCAATCATTCAGTACATTCATGAAGGAAATCATTGAGGGGCGACCTAGTGGCTCAGCAGTAGAGTTGTTGCCTTACAGCGCCAGAGAGCCGAGTTCAATCCTGACTACGGGTGCTGTCTGCGCGGAGTTTGTACATTCTCCATGTGACCACGTGAGTTTTTTCTGGGTGCTCCAGTTTCTTCCCACACTCCAAAGATGTACAGTACAGGTTTGCAGGTTAATTGGCTTTTGTAAAATTGTTATATTGACCCAAGTGTGTAGGATAGCGTTGGTATACGGGGTGATCGCTGGTCGGCGCGGACTCAGTGGTCTGAGGGCCTCTGTATCTCTAAACTCTAAAGTAAAGAAATAGTGGTGATCCTTTGTTACTGACCTTTGTCCAACGCACTGAGATATGTAGTGAGCAGGTTAATGTTGGTTTACCACACTGCTCAGGATTGGATAAGGACTAAAAGCTGCACTGCCTTGCAGTAAAAATAGAGTCATAACGTGACCTTTGGATGTACGTTGGGCCTGGACATGTAGCGCCCACCTGCACTGTTATCTTCAGAAGAGATTGCAAACAGGAAACCCACCAGACCATAAATAGGGGAGATGGTGCTGCAAACAATGTGGTCAAGCCAAGTCAGGTTTATTCGCCACATACACATACGAGATGTGCAGTGAAATGAAAAGTGGCAATGCTTGCGGATTTGTGCAAAAAACTACAAAACAGAATGGAACAGAATCACATATTCCCATATTACATATTTGTGGGAGGAAAAAAAAGAAAAAACAGCAATTTAAAAAAGACATCACACTGCAGTAAATTGGTACATTAAAGTTAGTCCCTGGTGAGATAGGAGTTTACAGTCCTAATGGCCTCTGGGAAGAAACTCCTTCTCATCCTCTCCGTTCTCACCGCATGGCAACGGAGGTGTTTGCCTGACCGTAGCAGCTGGAACAGTCCGTTGCTGGGGTGGAAGGGGTCTCCCATGATCTTGTTGGCTCTGGAGCTGCACCTTCTGATGTATAGTTCCTGCAGGGGGGGCGAGTGTAGTTCCCATAGTGCGATCGGCCGAACGCACTACTCTCTGCAGAGCCTTCTTGTCCTGGGCAGAGCAGTTCCCAAACCAAATGTGGTGTTTCTGGACAAGATGCTTTCCACAGCCGCTGAGTAGAAGCACTGGAGGATCCTCAGAGGCATTCTGAATTTCCTCAATTGCCTGAGGTGGTAAAGGCGCTGCCTTGCCTTATTCACCAGTGCTGCAGCGTGTGATGTCCATGTCAGATCCTCTGAGATGTGGACTCCCAGGTATTTAAAGCAGCTCACCCTATCCACAGTATCCCCATTTATCCTCAATGGTGTGTACGTCCTCAGGCCACCTCCACATAGGCTGTCTACAATGCTCCTTCAGTTGCACACAGGCAATTAGAGAGGGAACTGACACAAAAGACAATGTCAGCACAAGGAACTGCCGATGCTGGAATGTTGTATGGAACACAAGCTCTGGGCCTGTACTCATTTGAGTTTAAAAGAATCAGGAGAGATTTCATCGAGATCTCATTAAAGCATCGTCCAATGAAAGGTCTGGAAAGAGTTGATGTGGAGAGGATGTTTCCTCTTGGACCAAAGGGCACTGCGTCAGAATAAAAGGACGCCTTTGGAAAGGAGATGAGGAGGAATTTCTTTAGCCAGAGAGTGGTGAATCTGTGGATTTCATTACCAAAGATGGCTGCGGAGGTCAAGTCATTAGGTATTTTTAAGCGGAGGGATTGACAGGTACTTGATTATTAAGGGCGTCAAAGGTCACAGGGAGAAGGCAGGAGAAGGGTTGAGAGGGAAAGATAGATCAGCCATGATTAATTGGTGGAATAGGCTCGATGGAAGAAATGGCCTGCTCCTATGACTTATGAACATAACATATGAACGTATGAACACAAAGTGCTGGAGTAGCTCAGCGAATCAGGAAATGGATAGATGACGTTTTAGGTCGAGAGCCTTCTTCAAACTGATTGGAGTAGAGAAGGAAAGCTGGAAAAGCGAGGTGGAGGGGCATGACAATGCCTGGCAACTGATAGGTGGAGACACAAGGAACTGCAGATGCTGATTTACAAAGAAAGACACAAAGTGCTGGAGTAATTCATCAGGTCATGAAGCATCTCTGGAGAACATGGATAGGTGATGTTTCAGGTTGGAACACTTCATTAGATTGATGAAGGATCAGTGGATACAGTTGAGGGGGGGAGGGGGGGGGGGTTTGGCAGATGGATGGAGGAAGGCTGGAGATGAAAAGGAGGTAAAAGGGGATTAAAGACGACTGAGGAGTCAAGCAAACAACAGAGTGCTGATGAGGGAAGAATAAATAGGTGAAATGTAAAGCATGAGGGAGGGGGCGGGAAAAGGGGGGGGGGGGTGGGGTAGGGGGATAGGGGGTGCTGGGGTCAATGGCCCACATCCGTCCAGGCCATCGGTTGAGAACATGTTGAGGGAAAGGAAGGAAAATCGGGTAACAGCAAGTTTATGTCATAAAGTCATGGAGTCATGTTGTCAAACAACATGGAAACAGGTGATTCGGCCCATCTTGCCCATGCCGACCAAGCTGCCCCACCTACACTAGTCCGACCTGCCTGTGCCTTTCACAGGCTGACAACAGGGACATCTCTTTAAAGGAGGTCCCTGTTGTCAGCCCCCGCAGCTGAGGAAGAGCACCAAAGCAATAAGTGGAACTGGAAGCTTGATAACTCCCCAGGATCTGATGGTCTGCGTCCCAAAGGAAGGAGACATGGAAATAGTGATGAGTGCAAGCTTTGTAATGCTGCAAAATCCCACAGGCTACATAGCATCTGTGAACAGTTCCCACTGGCCTCAGCAGGCATTTGGGTAATTGGAGCAAATGTGAGGTCATTTTCTTTGGCAGCTGAACTAACCAAACCATCCGATGATAGACACAAAAAGCTGGAGTAACTCGGCGGGACAGGCAGCATCTCTGGAGAAAAGGAATAGGTGACGTTTCGGGTCGAGACCCTTCTTCAGACTGAGAGTCAGGGGAGAGGGAAACTAGAGGTATGTAAAGCTACAGAACAAATGAGAGCCGGCAACGCTGACAAAGGAAAGGTCGAGCCCACAATGGTCCATTGTTGGCTGTGGCAGAGGTGATAATGAAGGGATACAAACAGATATGGGACGACTACGGTGGGGGGGGGGGGGGGAGAGAGGGAATGCAAGGATTACTTTTGTGTCTTTTTTTGTGGCAAACCAGCATCTAGAGTTCCTTCCTACACAAATCCTTCATTCCCTCACCGTCAGGCAAGATTTCACGGAGCTGCTGTGGGTATGGTTCGAAGGAGCTTGGGCAAGGATCAGGAACTGGATGGAGCCTTTAATAGACATGAAGCAGTAATCACTTGCAGGACTAATAGTCTGTCTTGGTTCCAGAGGAGATCCTGGTCATTGGTCAACGATAAAATGCACTCATCGTTGCTGCATACTATTGTGACTCTAGACTTTGGAGATAATGCACAGAAAAAGGCTCCTCAACTCACCGAGTCCACGTCGACCAGCGATCATCTCTGCACTAACGCTATCCTACACACTAAGAAGAATTTACAATTGTGGAAGGAATCCGGAGGTCCCGGAGAAAACCCACACGGGGAGAATGTACAAACTCCGCACAGACAGCACCCAAAGTCAGGTCGACCCTGGGTCTCTGGCGCTGTTATGCAGCAACTCTACGCTGTGCCACCATGCCGCCCTAGCACTATCCTACACACTAGGAACAATTTACAATTTTACCAAAGCCAATTAACCTACAAACCTGTGCCACATGGAAACTGAACTGATTGCATCAGTGATACTGATCTTCAGTCATGCACCATATTGTTTAAGATAGAACTTGCGTTATCGGTTTCCACTTGCCTCATTCAAGATTGGGCTGAATGAGTCTGGTTATATGCACTGGTTATATTAAGAAAGGAACCACAGACATACAGTGCCTAAAAATACCTCACAATATCTAAAGATAACGTGATGGCTTTATATATCATATTTTTTATGATAACTCTGTCGTGCTTTAGTGACAAACTCAGTAACCCAAGAAATATCAGGCACCAGAGTACTGAAATAACTCAGGACTCAGTGAAATAACATTGTTTGCTAAATGATAGCTGCTGGTGGAAACACAAAGAAAGCCCTGTCCCACAGTACGAGTTCATTCCACGAGCTCTCCCGAGTTAAAAAAAAAATCTAACTCATGGTAAGCACGGAGAATGAACGGAGCGGGTACGTCGGAGCTCGGGGACGTCCCTTAGCGGCTCGTATCGCTAACGGCAGGTACTCGGGAAGACTCGCTAACAGCAGGTAAGCACGGGAAGACTCGTGAAGATTTTTCAAAATGTCCACGAGAGCCCCGAGTACCGACGAGTGGCCATTACCGTAAATCTCCGAGTTCGAATCAGGGCAAACTCGGGAGATCTCTTGGAATGAATCATACCCTCGGACAGGGCTAAAGCTGCCACACTACAGAAATCTTTTATTTAAAAAATGATGCCAAATTAGTGAAGGTATCATGTCACTAGATTAACGATATTTTGCACCAAATCTTTTTTTCCATGTGACTTTATTCAGTGGACCTGCAATGGATTAATTCAATCTCTTTACTCTTAGGAAGTAAGTTCATTTGTCTTTTACCCAGAGTCGGGGAATCAAGAATTAGAGTACATAGGTTTTAGGTGAGAGGGGAAAGATTTAATAGGGGCAACTTTTTCACTCAGTGGGTGTTGGGCATATGGAATGAGCTGCCAGAGGAGGTAATTGCGGCAGGTACAATAACAATATTTAAAAGACATTTGGACACTTGGTCAGGAAAGGCTTTGAGAAATATGGGCCAAACGCGGGCAGGTGGGAACTAGCTTGGGTGGGGTATCGTGGTCATCTTGGATGAGGTAGACTAAAGGGTTTGTTTCTGTGCTGTATGACTATGACTCTACAATCTAGACATCTATTTGAAGGTAATACAGCTTTTCACTGTACCTCGGTACACATGACAATCAAAGTAAAAGTAGTCAAAGTAGCCTTTATTGTCATTCAGACCTTGCGGTCTGAACGAAATTTTGTTGCCTTGCAGTCCTACATATAGTAAAAAAATGACAAAAACACAAATTAACATCCACCACAGTGAGTTCACCAGGCACCTCCTCACTGTGATGGAAGGCAAAAGTCTTAAGTCTTTGTCTCTTCTTATTCTCCCTCTGAACTAAACTAAACTGAACTGACAATAAACTAAACTGAACTGAACAGTGAATATGCACAATACATAAACATTATTCATCCTAATCATGTCAATAATGTTGGAACACAAGTTCTATTATTCAATAAATTGTTTTAATTATTTGGAGATACACGTGGAAACAAGCCCTTTGGCCCATCGACTCCGCGCGGACCAACGATCACCTGTACACTAGTTCTATCCTAAACAAAGGTAGACACAAAATGCTGGAGGAACTCAGCGGGACAGGTAGCATTTCTGGAGAGAAGGAATCGGTGCCATTTCGAGCTGAGACCCTTCTTCTATCCTAGCCACATGGGCACAATTTTACAGAAGCCAATTAACCAACAAGCCTGCACATCTTTGGGACGTGGGAGGAAACCGGAACACCAGGAGAAAACCCACACGATCACAGCAAGAATGTACAAATACTGTACAGCCAGCACCCATAGTCAGGATTGAATCCAGTTCTCTGGCATTGTAAGGCAACAACTCTATTGTTGCACCACTGTGCAGACCACCGTAATTGATGCATCTTATGCTTAAATTGTTTTCAAAATCACTGCCCTGAAAAAGCAAACAACAATATCCCCCACTACACAGTATGCACCGCACTGTGATCACTTAGTTGTGATTGCCTGGGGAGGTGCCTAGGGCAGCACAGTGGCGCATTGGTAGAGTTGCTGCCTTACAGCACCAGAGACCCAAGTTCGATCCCGACTATGGGTGTTTGTTTGTACGGAGTTTGTACGTTCTCCCTGTGACCTGCGTGGGTTTTCTCCGGGATCTCCGGTTTCCTCCCACACTCCAAAGACGCACAGGTTTGTAGGTTAATTAGCTTGGTTTAATTGTAAATTGTCCCTAGTGTGTGTAGGATAGTGTTAATATGTAGGGATCACTGGTCGGCGCGGATCGGTGGGGGAAGGGCCTGTTTCTGTGCTGTATTCTAATTTTAATACCACTCCTGCCATCAGCTCCACCTAACAGGTCTGTCAGCCGCTGACTGCTAGCGCCTCTGTATCCGGCATACGCTGAAAAACTAAATATAGCCTAAAGTATGTATGGAAACACTGTAATCACTATCCTGCTTGGCCAAGTAATAAATCATGCTTGTTTCGTGCTCAAGAATACAGTACTTAGTTATTTTAGAATGCCGATTTGTGGCTTTGCCTTTTTTTCTGTAGCATGGTGGTTTTAGGGTGTACTTGCATCAAACATGAATGGTTTATGAAACAGCCCAGTTCTAAAAGATGGAAATTGTACAGGAGAGCCAATAGATAAATTCAAGATTTCCAATACTGCTCGGAATCCTACAGTAACTCTGGAATATAAAACGTATTGTTGGAACGTAGAACATAGAACACTTCAGTACAGGAACAGACCCTTCAGCCCACAATGTCCGTGCCAAACATGATACCATGCTGAACTAACCTCCTCTGCCTGTACAAGATACGAATCCCTCCATTCCGTGCTTATCCAAAAGCCTCTTAAATGCTACTATGGTATCTGTCTCTCACCACCACCCCAGGCAGCGTGTTCCAGGCAACCACTGCTCTCTAAATTAAAAAAACTTGCCCCCGCACATCTCCTTTAAACTTTGCCCCTCTCTCCTTAAAGATGTCCCCTCCAGTCTTTCATATTTGGGTTGAATCTGAATAATAAAAGTCTTGCCCCATGAATGCTGAATTATATCTTGGCTGCACCTACACCAAGATATGCATGGGAATAACTTAATTAATATTCATCTATATTAACTATCTTGTATTTTATTCTAAAGATCACAATTATAGTTCTCTACCATGGAATTAGATACTTCAGAACAATGAAATATCTGAAACTCGGGAAGCAGAAGCCTGGAGAAATGGGAATTTCCTCAGAGTTTCATACAACCTGCATTCTTTTCCATTCTGCCTTAAAACAAGAACCTACTTGAAAAACAAAATGAATATTGATATGAATATAATATCTGGTAATTTTACATTATCGGATATTTTGCATCGATCAGCACTTCCGGTTTGGCACACTTCCTTCCAATCTCATGGAGTTCATCATGCGTGTCAGATATGCCTTTCTGAAATAGGCTCAAATTGCATCCCATTGGTAATTGATACTACTCTCTACATTTACTGTTGTATTTAAGTTTCGGTTCTCCAGGAGCTAGGTGGTGCTATGACAGTATCTTTCACAAAATGACCTGATGAGACAGTGTCATTTATGCGCTATTTTCAATGATGAAAACACCAACATCTATGCCAACAGCTGGAAGGGACATTTTGCAGCTCTTGGCTTTCATCCATAGGTCATCATACTTCCATGAGTGCAAGATGCATTCTGCTTGTTTTATGGTTATCGCTGATATGACGCAGTTTAGTTTAGTTTGGTTTGGTTTAGTTTAGTTTAATTTAGTTAAGTTGAGTTGAGTTAAAACAAGCCCTTCGGTCACCGAGTCCACGCTGACCATTGATCAGCTGCACACGAGTTCCCTGTTTACCTTACACACCCAGGGGCAATTTACAGAAGCCAATTAACCTACAAACATGGGATGTGGGAGGAAACCAGAGAACCCAGAGAAAACCCACGTGGTCACAGGGAGAATGTATAAACTCCCCACAGACAGCACCCATAGTCGGGATTGAACCCGGGCCTCTGACGCTGTGAGGCAGCAACTCTATCGCTGCGCCACTGTGCCACCCTCCACGCATGTGGAACATTTCTTCTGGCCATTTAAGTTTGCCTGGCAAACTGATGAAACCACTTGCTAATTGGGTGATGCCAGACTGAGCTAGTCTACATCAAGGGTGTTTGGTGTAGAGTTACACAGCACGCTTCCTGTGCTGCAGATCTGCCAGGCCCCTTAAATAACCCCCAGTTTGAGCCTTCAATATATTTTCAGTGTGGGACAACACCACCAATGGTGATTCAGATCGGCCTGACAGAAGATATCACAAAAAGCATATTTTCCGTCTTGTCACAAAATACTCAAGTATTTGGGTCAGCAGAAGACAAGAACAGCGGTGTGCATACAACATTTCACATCCCTAAACATGATTAGTATTAGTTTACAGAGTTGTTTAATGTCGCTCTAGCCAACTATTTGTGTGGTGATTTAATTTTTTGGGGGGGAGTTCTTGTCACGTGTGTTTATCTGCATATCATCCATAGTCCTCTGATCTTTGACCTCTGGGTTTGCCACTGGTTCTCTTTGCCTGGCTAAATGTATCCGTTAAATCTCATTGTTGGTTTTAAAACCCTTTCTATACATTCTATGAAATGCTTCGGTGTTCTCTTGCTGCCAAACATTTCCATAGGCATCCTTCACTCTTCATAAACATAGAACATAAAACGTCGAACAGTAAAGCACAGGAACAGGCCCTTTGGCCTAATAATAATAATAATACATTTTATTTATGGGCGCCTTTCAAGAGTCTCAAGGACACCTTACAAAAATTGAGCATGTATAGGAAAAACATGTAAGGGGAATGAAATAAATAGTAGAGACATGACTAGTACACAAAGTAAAGACAGAATTCAATACAAAACACAGCATGAGGCAATTAATGCACAGATGAAAAGGGACGGGGACGTGGGGCTAAGGATAGGCAGAGGTGAAGAGATGGGTCTTGAGGCGGGACTGGAAGATGGGGAGGGACACGGAATTGCGGATCAGTTGGGGGAGGGAGTTCCAGAGCCTGGGAGCTGCCCTGGAGAAGGCTCTGTCCCCAAAACTGCGGAGGTTGGACTTGTGGATGGAGAGGAGACCGGCTGATGTGGATCTGAGGGACCGTGAGGGTTGGTAGGGGGAGAGGAGGTCAATGAGATATGTGGGGGCCAGATGGTGGAGGGCTTTGTAGGTGAGGACCAGGATTTTGTAGGTGATCCGGTGGGAGATGGGAAGCCAGTGAAGTTTTTTGAGGACTGGAGTGATGTGATGCCAGGATTTGGTGTGGGTGATGAGTCGGGCGGCTGCGTTCTGGACCAGTTGGAGTCGGTTGATGTAGTTGGAGCTGATGCCAAGGAGAAGTGAGTTGCAATAGTCCAGTCGGGAGGAGATGAAGGCATGGATGAGTCTTTCAGCAGCAGGCGGAGTGAGAGAGGGTCTGAGTTTGGCGATGTTGCGGAGATGAAAGAAGGAGGTTTTAATGACATGGCGGATGTGAGGCTCAAGGGAGAGGGTGGAATCAAAGATCACGCCAAGGTTGCGGGCCTGGGGAGATGGGGAGACAGTGGTGCCGTCGATGGTGAGAGTGGGGTTATTGATTTTGCTGAGTGTGGCTTTGGAGTCCTATGAGGAGGAATTCTGTCTTATCGCTGTTGAGTTTGAGGAAATTATGTTGCATCCAGGTTTTTATAGCTGACAAACAGGAGTTGATATGGGAGATGGGGGGGGGTTGTGGGGGGATTTGGTGCCAAGGTAAATCTGGGTGTCATCAGCGTAACAGTGGAAGTCCAGATTGAAGTGGCGGAGTATCTGACCAAGGGGGAGGATGTAGATGATGAAGAGGAGGGGGCCGAGTACGGAGCCTTGGGGAACGCCTTGAGTGACTGCGGCTGTAGCAGAGGTGTGGTTGTGGAGAGAGATGAAGTGGGATCTGTTGGAAAGGTAGGAACGGAGCCAGCTGAGTGCAGAGCCTTCAATGCCGAGGTCCTTGAGTCTGGTGAGCAGGATGTTATGGTTCACTGTATCGAAGGCTGCGCTCAGGTCGAGGAGGATGAGGATGTTGAGGGAACCAGTGTCAGCAGAGGTGAGGAGGTCGTTGAGGACTTTGAGGAGAGCAGTTTCTGTGCTATGGAGGGGGCGAAAGCCAGATTGGAGGGGTTCAAGTAGGTTATACGCAAGGAGGTGGGAATGAAGTTGCGACGCAACGATACGCTCCAGGGTTTTTGAAAGGAAGGGGAGGTTTGAGATTGGGCGGCAGTTAATGAGAGAGGAGGGATCAAGACCAGGTTTCTTTAGGATTGGTGTAACGGCAGCAGTTTTGAAAGCGGAGGGGACAATTCCTTGGGACAATGAGGAGTTGAAGAGATTAGTGAGGTAGGGGCAGAGTACGGGGAGGCAGGACTTCAACAGGGGAGTGGGGAGAGGGTCGAGGGAGCAGGTGGTGGGTTTGGAAGAGCTGATGAGTTTGGAGATTTCAATAGGGGTGACCAAGTCAAACTGGGAGAGGAAGCAGTGTGGAGGAGGGGTAAGGTGGTCAGTGGAGACGTTGAAAGGAGGGGCCGTGGTAGGTGGTGGAGTAGATGCTGGGGAGTCGGGTACAGGGGATAAAGATTGATAGATGGTGCTGATTTTATCAGCGAAAAAGTGGAGGAATGAGTTGCAGAGATCCGGAGTAGAGGTAGGGAGAGTGTTGGCTCGAGGCTTGAGGAGGTTGCCCACTGTGGAGAAGAGGGTTCTGTGGTTTAGGCAGGGATCGGGCCTACAAGGTATGTGCTGAACATGATGGCAATACCAACTCTTCTCTGCCTGTAGGTGATCCATATTGAAAAAGCTTTTTACTGTACTTTGGTACAAGTGACAATGAACAAAACCTCCTAAACGCCAACTATTGTATCTGCCTCCACCACCAGCACTGGCAGTGTGTTGGACGCACCCCACTAGCCCCAGTGTCAAGACACTTACTCCACATTCTCCTTTGATACCGTAGTGCTGTATGTTATAGTTCACATTGAATTTGACTGAATTTGATTGATTGAAAGATACAGAATGGAAACAGGCCTTTCACCCCACCGGGTCCACACCAACCATCGATCACCCATTGACATGTTCAATGTTAGCCCACTTTCGCATCCCATTCCCCACTCACTAGGGGCAATTTTGCAGAGGCCAGTTATCCTACAAACGCACACCTCTTTGGGATGTGGGAGGAAGCCGGGGCACCCGGAGGAAACCCGTGCGGTGCAGGGAGTGCGTGCAAACTCCACACAGACTGCACCTGAGGCCAGGATCGAACCTGGATCTCTGGCGCTGTGAGGCAGCGGTTCTGCCAACTGCGTCACTCTGTCAACAATTCTTTTGTTTTCACAAATATTGTTTCTGTAGGTTTACCGAAGTTCATATACAGTACACGGCAGTAAGAGGGAATTTGTAAATCGTGTTTGGCCAGTTTGTTGTATGAACTTGTACTATTGTGTAACCTGAAACAACCACGACATGCATGTGAAAATTACTTGCAGGCTGAATGGAAGAAATATTTGAGCAGTTATAATGATGATGCTTCAGTCACGCCTTCTGTGTGGGATGATCACGAAAGTATGATCCAGCTTAAAAAAACACTGTGTCATATTAACGTTAAGACCAAAACTCCCACATCTTTGACTCATAGTAATTGCCATCTCGCATAACAGGTGGAAGACAAATGACTCATTGATAAAGAACACTTTTGAGTCACACTCATGAAAAGAACCATGCTGTAAAAATCAAAGTTAAGCCTCTTTGCTATATTTATTTCAAAAGGCTTTCACACCAAGCTGTTACTAACCCAAGATTAGTTTGAAATTATTGTACAATAATCGTGAATGTTATAAATAGCTGAACTATTTGAGGGATTCTTTGGAGTCATAAACTGCTGATTGTTCTTGTTCAGCAGCAGTACGTCATCTTCAGCCTGTGAATGATGGAATGCCAAGACTAACTTAATGGATTTAGGACAAAACACAAAGTGCTGGCGGAACTCAGCGGGTCAGGCAGAATCTGTGGAGGGAATAGACTGATAACTTTTCGGGTTGCGTGCTTTCTTTAGACCAACTGAAGCGGGAGGAGAAAGCAAGCTGGAAAAGAGAGGTGGGGGCCTGGACAATGCCTGGCAAATGATAGGTGGATACAGGGACGGAAGGGGTGTTTGATGGGTAGAGTAAGTGACACAGGCGAGAGATGAAATAGAGGCACAAGGGTGTCAGGCAAGGAGCAAAGAGGAGTGAAATATATAGCCAGAGAGAGGGATATAGGTGGAAGGAGAGGGGGAAGAGGAATACAAGGGGATAAAAGGAAAATTGGGGACAGGGATAGGATGTAATAGGAAGGAACTGTAGATGCTGGTTTACACCGAAGATAGACACATAATGCTGGAGTAACTCAGCAGGACAGGCATCATCTCTGAAAAGAAAGAATGGATGATGTTTTGGGACAAGACCTTTCTTCAAATGGTCGAAAGAATCACCCATTCCTTCTCTGCAGAGATGCTACCTGACCTGCTGAGTTACTCCATCATTTGTGTCTACACTCAGGGATAGGAGATTTATGATGGAGGGGAAAAGAGCAGGGTTACTGTGGTTGGGGGGGGGGGGGGGGGGGGGGAGATGGTAGATGGAGGGAGAAATTGATCAATTTAGATATTCTTGTTCAGATGAGAACTTTTCTCTTGATATACACCTCTTAAGGAAATCCAGAGTAAACTCTGCTTACTGCTTGCTGTTGTGCTTAAATAACCTGCATGCATTTTCACTTTCAAATGCAACAAATTAAATATGCAGTCTTTGATTCTAAAATAACTCTTTATCTCTAGATAGTAAACTGCATGTAGCTTATCAGGAAGATACATGTTTCTGTGTAAAGAGGTGGCTTTTGTCCCATGACGCTGGTAAGTTTGACCCCATGTAAAATATACACCATACTTCAAAATGGAAATTCCTGTTATTTTTTAAAACACCAGTTAACACCAGTTAATAGGTGTTCGACTTTAGAGATCCAGTGTGGAAACAGGCCCTTCAGTCCACCGAGTCCATGCCCACTAATGTAGTATGTACATTAATACTATCCTACACTCTCCATTCTGAAATCCAACCTCTGCACTTTTGGAGACAGAGCCTTCTCCAGGGCAGCTCCCAGGCTCTGGAACTCCCTCCCACAATTGATCCGAACTTCTGAGTCCCTCACCATCTTCCAGTCCCGCCTCAAGACCCATCTCTTCACCTATGCATACCCTTAGTCCCATGTCCCCCGCCCCTTTGCATCGCTGTCTTACTGCTCTATTTTGTTTTGTTCTTGACTCACCATGTAAAGCGTCTTTGATTCCTTGAAAAGCGCTATACAAATAAAATGTATTATTATTATTATTACACACTAGGGGGCAAGTTGCCAATTAACCACCAAACCTGTACATCTTTGGAGTTTAGAATTGGTGGGTGGACGGGCCTGTTTCCATGCTGTACCATGAGTATAGTAAGACCTGAGTGATCTCCTGGACAAGTGTCGATCGCCTGGATTGGGGTCGGAGAGGAATTTCCCGGATTTTTTTCCCGAATTGGACCTGGGTTTTTACCGGTTTTTTGCCTCCCCCAGGAGATCGCGAGGTTCTTGGGGTGGAGAGGGGTGATAGCGGTATAAAGGGGAGGGTAGTGTCTTGTGTTCTGTGTCTTGTGTCTACTGTTTGTGGGTAAGTGTGTCTGTTTAGTGTTCAGCCATGAGCGAATGGCGGTGCGGGCTCGACGGACCTGGTGGTCTACTCTCGCACCTACTTTCTATGTTTCTATGTTTCTATCTCTGAACTAAACTAAACTAAATTAAACTAAACATGAAGGCATAAAACTTGTGTTTTGCATCTTACACCAGAACACCTGGAGGAAACCCACACGATCACAGGGAGATCATGCAAACTCCACACAGCATCGTAGGTCAGGATCAAACTTAGATCCCTGGTGCTGTGGGGCAGCAGCTTTACCAGCTGTGTCACTGTGTTAACTAATTTTTTCTACTTACTTTGAGCAGCAGCCAAAAAGTGGATTGTCCTAATGAAAAATGAGAGAGAGCCATAAAGCACAATAACAGGCCATGCTGACTATTCAGGAATGTATCCAATGTTATTCTATTTAACTTCATTCCTAACAATATCTCCCAGTACCTGGATAGAGAACTGGCTGGCAAACAGGAAGCAAAGAGTATGAGTAAACGGGTCCTTTTCACAATGGCGGGCAGTGATTAGTGGGGTACCGCAAGGCTCAGTGCTGGGACCCCAGCTATTTACAATATATATTAATGATCTGGATGAGGGAATTGAAGGCAATATCTCCAAGTTTGCGGATGACACTAAGCTGGGGGGCAGTGTTAGCTGTGAGGAGGATGCTAGGAGACTGCAAGGTGACTTGGATAGGCTGGGTGAGTGGGCAAATGTTTGGCAGATGCAGTATAATGTGGATAAATGTGAGGTTATCCATTTTGGTGGCAAAAACAGGAAAGCAGACTATTATCTAAATGGTGGCCGATTAGGAAAAGGGGAGCTGCAGCGAGACCTGGGTGTCATGGTACACCAGTCATTGAAAGTAGGCATGCAGGTGCAGCAGGCAGTGAAGAAAGCGAATGGTATGTTAGCTTTCATAGCAAAAAGATTTGAGTATAGGAGCAGGGAGGTTCTACTGCAGTTGTACAGGGTCTTGGTGAGACCACACCTGGAGTATTGCGTACAGTTTTGGTCTCCAAATCTGAGGAAGGACATTATTGCAATAGAGGGAGTGCAGACAAGGTTCACCAGACTGATTCCTGGGATGTCAGGACTGTCTTATGAAGAAAGACTGGATAGACTTGGTTTATACTCTCTAGAATTTAGGAGATTGAGAGGGGATCTTATAGAAACTTACAAAATTCTTAAGGGGTTGGACAGGCTAGATGCAGGAAGATTGTTCCCGATGTTGGGGAATTCCAGGACAAGGGGTCACAGCTTAAGGATAAGGGGGAAATCCTTTAAAACCGAGATGAGAAAAACTTTTTTCACACAGAGAGTGGTGAATCTGTGGAACTCTCTGCCACAGAGGGTAGTTGAGGCCAGTTCATTGGCTATATTTAAGAGGGAGTTAGATGTGGCCTTTGTGGCTAAGGGGATCAGAGGGTATGGAGAGAAGGCAGGTACGGGATACTGAGTTGGATGATCAGCCATGATCATATTGAATGGCGGTGCAGGCTCGAAGGGCCGAATGGCCTACTCCTGCACCTAATTTCTATGTTTCTATGTTACCTACTGCTTATTTATACACCAAGGGTGAATTACAATAGCCAATGAGCCTACCAACCCTTGTGCGTATGAGGAACCACAAAGAACTCACAAAGTCACAGAGAGAACATGCAAACTCCACAAAAGCAGCAACAGAAGTTAGGATGAAACCTGGGTCCTTCAAGCGACAGCAGTTTACCAGCTATGCCACTTGTCGCCCGATTGCAGGTGGTGGAGAACTAAAGTCTTGACATTGTGCATCAATGTATGGAACAAGAATGAAGGACTTCAGCCTTTAATGAATCCAGTATGTCCTATAGTGACTATCTTAATGAAGAACTACTGAAGTGTGGTCATCAACTACCAAGGTAATTTTAGTCATGATGTCATTTGCTTTAGCCTTTGAGCATTACAATAAGAACTGGAAGGGATCATTGGATCTGATAGAAAGCATCTCTTTGATTTAGCAGTTTTGAATATTTTACTGCGGTTTTTATTGAGTGCATAAAAATAGCTTATAAATTACTTAATGCATCCATTAGGGCAGTGGTTCTCAACCTTTTTTCAGTGATGTACCCCCTGTGAAATATTTTTTCAGCCAAGTACCCCCTAACCAGCGCAAAAATATAGGCCTACATATATGTAGGCCTATATTTTAAAATCTCACGTACCCCCTGGAGTGCCTTCAGGTACCCCCAGGGGTACGCGTACCCCCATTTGAGAACCACTGCATTAGTGCATCGGCTTGAATGACCTGGTGTACCAGAGCATTGTTTCATCCACTTCTGGTCTTCAGTGTTTTATCGAAAGACTGTGCCGAGCAAGTTTTGGATATTTTCCCACTCAACATCATCAGACCACTTAACTCCAGTTCCAATTAAGCAGCTAGTATTGGAAGTAGTCTTCAAACAAGTCGTGCACTATTCACATTGTTTGCAGTTAGTTTGTAAACTGAGAGCCTTGAGGAAAGCCCAGAGGAAAGAACACGTTTTAACTCAGAATCTGTACATTTCTTTCTCTCCAAGTTCTTCTGCCGTATTTCAGATCCCAGGCTGGCTCAGAGGAAGAACTATTTTCTATTCTGGTGTTTAAGAGGCTTTTAGATAGGCACATGGATAGAGGGAATGGAGGTATATGGATCACATGCAGGCAGATGCGATTAATTTATCTCGGCATTGCGTTCAGCACAGACATTGCGGGCCGAAGGGCCTGTTTCTGTGCTGTACTGTTTGTTCTGTTTCTTGTACCCATCATGGCTTTAATTAGTAGTCACAACTAGGAAGCTAAGTTCTAAGGCAGAAGGCCATAAGTTCAAGCCTCACTCCAGAAGCTAAGAACTTTGTGTACTATTGAGGGAATACTACCTACATTGTTGGAAATAAATGGGATTAAGAGACTCTTTCAGGCAGGACATTATCCTTAAGTGGCCAATCTCACATTTGAGGTTACTTATGTAAGAAGATACACACCATTATTATTCATGGATAAGTAATGTGTTTTCTTGGTGTCCTGACCAACATAACTTCAACAGATCAATTGTTTAAGAAGGAACTGCAAATGCTGGAAAAATCAAAGGCAGACAAAAATGCTGGAGAAACTCAGCGGGCGAGGCAGCGTCTATGGAGAGAAGGAATAGACGACGTTTTGGGTCGACACCCTTCTTCAGACTGATGTCGGGGGGGGCGGGAAAAAGAAAGGAAGATGCGGAGATAGTAGGCTTGTGGGAGAACTGGGAAGGAGGGAGAAAGCAAGGACTATCTGAGATTGGAGAAGTCAATGTTCATACTGCTGGGGTGTAAACTACCCAAGCAAAATATAGGTGCTGCTCCTCCAATTTGCACTGGGCCTCACTCTGGCAATGGAGGAGGCCCAGGACAGAAAGGTCAGATTCGGAATGGGAGGGGGAGTTGAAGTGCTGAGCCACCGAGAGATCAGGTTGACTTTTGCGAACTGAGTGGAGTTGTTGGGTGAATGGGATCGCCAAGCCTGCGCTTGGTCTTGCCGATGTAGAGAAGTTGACACATGGAACAGGGGATGCAGTAGATGAGGTTGGAGGAGGTGCAGGTGAACCTCTGCCTCACCTGGAAAGACAACTTGGGTCCTTGGATGGAGTCGAGGGGGGAGGTAAAGCGAGAAATGTAGCATTTTCTGCGGTTGCAAGGGAAAGTAGCCGGGGAGGGGGTGGTTTGGGTGGGAAGGGACGAATTGACCAGGGAGTTATGGAGGGAACAGTCTCTGTGGAAAGCAGAAAGGGGAGGAGATGGGAAGATGTGGCCAGTGGTGGGAACTCGTTGGAGGTGGCGAAAATGTCGGAGGATTATATGTTGTATGCGATGGCTGATAGGGTGGAAGTTGAGGATAAGGGAGATTCTGTCCTTGTTACGAGTAGGGAGATGGGGAGTGAGAGCGGAGCTGCGGGATATAGAGGAGACCCTGGTGAGAGCCTCATCTATAATAGAAGAGGGGAACCCTCGTTCCCTAAAGAATGAGGACATCTCCGATGCCCTGGTCTGGAACACCTCATCCTGGGTGCAGAGGGTGCATGAACGGAGGAATTGGGAGTAGGGGATAGAGTCATTACAGGAAGCAGGGTGGGAAGAAGTGTAGTCCAGATAGCCATGGGAGTCAGTGGGTTTGTAGTAGATGTCGGTCAGTAGTCTGTTACCTGCGATGGAGATGGTGAGGTCTAGAAACGGTAGGGAGATGTCAGAAATGGTCCAGGTGAATTTGAGTGCCGGATGGAAGTTAGTGATGAAATGGATGATGTCAGTGAGTTCTGCATGGGTGCAGGAGGTAGCACCAATGCAGTCGTCAATGTAGCGGAGGTAGAGTTCGGGAATAGGGCCACGGTACGCCTCGAACAAGGATTGTTCGACGTACCCTACAAAGAGGCAGGCACAGCTGGGGCCCATGCGCGTGCCCATAGCTACGCCTTGGATTTGGAGGAAATGGGAGGAGTCAAAGGAAAAGTTGTTGAGGGTAAGGACCAGATCCGTTAGGCGGAGGAGAGTATTAGTAATAATAATAATAATAATAAATTTTATTTATAGGGTGCCTTTCAGACATCTCAAGGACACCTTACATAGATTGAAGGGATTGGTTGGTTCTGCGGTCGAGGAAGAAATGGAGGGCTTTAAGACCCTCCTGGTGGGGGATGGAGGTATAGAGTGACTGGACATCCATAGTGAAGATGAGGGAACGGGGGCCTGGAAAACAGAAGTCATGAAGGAGACGAAGAGCATGTTAGGTGTCTTGGACATAGGTGGGGCGGGATGGAATCAAGGTATGTGGAAATATGTTTGGTGGGACATGAACAAGCAAAAACAATGGGTCTGCCAAGTCAGTCAGGTTTGTGGATTTTGTCCTGGCAGACCCATTGTTTCACAGAGAGATCTGTGCATTCAAATCCATTATTTTCTTATCCAAAGTGGCAATACGGGGAGCCATGCTGGTGAGGAAGGTTTACAGTATATTAGGTTAAGGGCCTGTCCAACTTGGGCGACCTAATCCGCGAGTTCTGGCGAGTTTGCCCTTGACTCGTATTCGCAGCATGGTCGACACGAGGTCGTAGGAGGTCCTCATAACTCTCCTTCATGCTCTAGAGTGGTCTCCGCATACTCGAGGCCTCAGCTAGGTCACGGCGTTTTTTTCAATACGTTAAAAAATGCCCGCGAGTAAAAAAAGGTCGCCATGGAAAAAATCGATACTTTTTTACTCGTAGGTTCAGTCATAGTAGGTCAGCATGTTAGTCGTAGGTAATCGAGAGTAGTCAAAGGTAGTCGAGGGTAGTCGTAGATAGTCTTCATCATAGTCGAAGGGAGGTCGTAGGGAGGTTGCAGGAGATCGAAGGAGGTCGTCTTCACTCTCCACTATTCGGTGTCCAATTTTCCCGAAGTTAGTCGTAGCTAGTCTTCAACATAGTCGAAGCAGGTCGAAGGAGGTCTTCAACAGAGTCGAAGGAGGTCTTCAACATGTCATTTTTAAAAACTCTTCTAAACTCGCCAATTAGGTCGCCCAAGTGGGACAGCCCCTTTAGGCACAAAACATAAAAGTTGCGACACAATGTTGCAACTTGACAAAACACTGGTTAAGTCACACCTGGAGTATTATGTGTAGTTCTGGTTGCAACATTAAAGGACGGATGTGGGTGCATTGCAGAGATTCACCAGAATATTACCTGGATTGGAAGACTTTTGGTTGTGGGAGAGATTTAATAGGCTTGGTTTGTTTTTTTGGAGTGAACGAGGCTGAGATGTGACCTGGTAGAAATACTTAAGATTATAAGATGCATTGGTAGGGGATATGGTCAAAAACTTTTTCCCAACGTAGGATTAAGGTAAGAGATAGGAATTTTAAATATGATTTGCAGGGAAAGTTAAAGTCATTTAAACAGGGACTTAAACAGGCAAGGCCTGGAGGGATACAGACTAAATGCAGGCAAATGGGATTAGCAAAGATGGGCAAAAAGGTCAGCATACATGTGATGGGCTGAAGGGTCTGTTTCAATGCTGTACAATTCTATGACTGTGAAACTTGGCTGTGTCTCCTACAATGTAAAGCAGCTACACTTCAAAATTACATAATTAGTTGTAAAACAGCTGTAGTTGTGAAAGGTAGTATATTAATACAATGTGGGTTATGGAGTGATCGTTAATGGTGACTAAAATGATTGTTAATATCGACTAAACATGATAGGACATCTTTAATGCTTTTGGTGCATTTCTTCTCAAAGCTGAAGCAGTTTAAGTAATTAAAATGGGAAATTGCAGTTTAGTAGAATGCATGTAGTTAATTTGTGCATGTGTAGCTATCATCAGTGCAAAACATATCTGATTCATTTCTGTCTAGGCAAGGTTAAATCGTTGAATCTTGCCTTCAACTGCCTGTGAAGATCAGTGCTATAATGCAGGCACAATGGCACTAGACACCATAAGGTCATAAGTGATAGGAGCAGAATTAGGCCATTCGCCCCAAGTCTATTCATCATGGTCTATCGCTCCATCCTAACCTCATTCTCCTGCCTTCTCCCCATAATCCCTGACACCCATACTAATGAAGAATCTATACCCATGTTGTTCTTTATTTTAATTGAAGATTTCCTATCAGGAAATGTACGCAACTGAGAAAGCTGAAATTAGTTCCTTCCTTGCCGCATTGTTCTGAGTATGAACTTGGTTTCAGTATGTACGTGTGATGTGGGACTGTACAAAGAAATCTGCTGTGCATGTCATTTCCTGCTTTTGTCATTGCCGCTATTGTCTGAAACAGTTTATCTTTCAACTCAGGATAACTGAGTGAAACGTGTTGTTGCTATTTTCAGATCGCTCTTGAAGACAGCATATTTTCTGTGCACGTTGGAAACTAACATTACAATTTCATTTTCAGGGTAATAAACTTTGATTGAACAGTTTACTCAGTCATATTGTTCAGCTTGTCTCTTGCTGTGCAAAAGTTGGCATGAAAGCTTCCCCGTCTTTATTACTACATCCACATCTGTCAATAGTAACACCTGTTTAGTTTAGCGATTCAGCGTGGAAACAGCCCCTTCAGCCCACTGAGTGCACTCTGACCATTGATCATCCGTTCACACTAGTTCTGTTATTTGCACTTTCTCATCCACTCCCTGCACACAAGGGGGCGATTTACAGAGGCCATTTAACCTACAAACCCGCACGTCATTAGGATGTGGGAGGAAACCGGGGGAAACCCATGTGGTCATAGGGAGAACGTGCAAACTCCATGTAGACAGTACCCGAGACCAGGATTGAACCTGGGTCTCAGACGCTGTGTGGCAGCAGCTCTACCAGCTTTGTCACTGTGCCACCTATGTTTGGGATTTAAGATATGCTATTGAAAATTGCTAAGGATTGTATGGAATACCAGCAAATTTTCACCAAAGCTGCTTAAATCATAGTAATTTGTTTATTCTCCTTTTTATTGTTGATGATATCTTTCACCTGCACCCTCTACACCTCACCCCCATTCTATACCCTACAGAATCTCCTCTAATTATAATAATAGAGCAATACTGAGCCATGCACTGGGCTCATCTGGATGTAGCCTTTAACCTTCTCCTCCAGACTCTCCCTGCTGGCAAACTAACAGTATGGCAAGCCGCATACAAGTAAGCGTAACAAATTGCACAAGTCAAGAAACAACACTCCTTTCCTTAAATTAAACCTATTTTAACAGAAGTATACTCATTGTAAGTACCGACGCCTTGGACCTGGTGTTTGCAGGTGTGTTTTGTTGGGAGTATGGTTTTGAAGGCGCCTCTAGTCTCCTACGCATTCCCCATTCCCATCATTCCGCAACTCCTCACAACACTGAGATCGCAAAGCAGAGATCAGAAGCTTCCTTCCATCACTTCTCTATTCTTCACCTCTATCTACTTCTTTAAAATCGTGCTTAAAATATACTGCTGACCAATTCTCAGGCGCCTGAACTAATATCACTTTTTGTTCATCGTCATTTTTGTTTGAATTCATGCTTGCAATATTTTTCTACATCTAAATATGCTATATATAAATATTGGTAGTGTTTATTAGGGTTATAAAGACCTTCTGAACCAAGTGTATTTGATTGCCTAGCAAACGGCAATCAAATAGAATTGGTCATAACAATCTCTCCACCCTGAGCTTCAATGTTCCTGTTTCTCAAGGGTGTGTTCTCAGTTCCAAAATCGAGACCCCCCCCCATTTCTCTTTTATTTCCTCCTTTCCCTAACCATCCATATCTCTTTCTCTAGCTTTACATTTCACTCTTCCTCATCTCATCCAACACCCTTTTGTCTCCTTTTCACCTCTAGCCTTTGTCACCCACTCCACCCATCTACCAATCACTTCCCCCTCACCTGTATCCACCCATCATCATTTAAGTTTTGTCCAGCTCTCACCCCCCCCCATCCCATCCCATCCCCCCATCATTCCAAAATTGCTTTACAAAGACAATTGTGTCAATGGGTCTGAAGTCATTGCCTCCACTGATGCTGCCTGGCCCACTGAGTTCCTCCAGCACTTTTGTATTTTGCCCAATCATCTCTGGACTGGTTCAATCAGTTTCTCTGCCGCAGTGGCTGAACCTTCCTTTGCAACCATGTACACAGTTTATAGCCTTCCGCCGGGTGTGTATATTTAAGACAATGCAAATTTCAATGGTTTCACATAATTTAACCTGTGCACATTTCACAACATAAAGCGACCCTTCAGTCCTCCCCTGGTCTATCCGCATCACGTGCCCGAGCTAAATAATCTTTGGGTTGGCTGTCTGTCAAAGCGCACCCCTACAACTCGGTTTTGGTACAATCTCCAATGCACTAGCATATTAACGCCAAACCAACGTTTTCCAGAACAAACAAAACATTTTAGGGCGCTGAATCGAAGCCTGGAGATTTTAGAAACGTTTGTCGATTTTAATCTTGTCGAATAAGGCCGAGGAAACCAGTGTAATTGACGATTGGGGCGGCGTAAAGAGATGGTCTCCCCCCGGGCCGGGGAGTTGGTGCGGTCCGCGGCAGAGCGCTCAGTTCATGCCGGCCCAAGATGGCCGAGGACCGGGCTCTGGCGGCAGCGACTCACCAAAGGGATATGATGACAAATTACGCTTGAACTTTTTTTTTTTGACTCAGTCATATATTATAAGAAATCAACGCCCCCTCTCCCCCCCCTCCTTTCCCTTTCCCCCCGCCTCCTCCTCCCCTCAGCTCTTCCATTTCGTGTCTCTCCGTTTTCCACCCTCATATTTAGTGTGTGGGTTTTTTTTTAATTTGTCCCCACCAAAACCTTTTTCAAGACGTAGCATGATAGTGCTAGGAAGAAAATGGGTGAGAAGCACGAACTGCGTCTTAAAAGCCCAGTGGGTGCGGAAGCTGCTGTGTATCCCTGGCCCTTGCCGGTCTATGTAAGTGTTCGCGGGCTTTGGGGCGGCGGCGGCGGGCAGGGGAGGGGACGGGGAGGGGACGGGGAGGCGCGGGTTCGGGCCCAGCTCGAATTTAATTGAGCCCAACCTTTATCTTCCCCCTGCTCCCTCACAACCGACTCCCTATCTCCCTCCTCGAAATTATCTCCCCCCCCCCAAAACCGGCGTTTCTGACTGTAAATATCTGCGGGCAAATTGTGTGTTTGTGTTTGAGGAGGGAATGTCCTGAGCCGAGCCGGTGTCCCCGGGCTCTCTCTTTGTCTCAGCGCCTTTCCTCTCCTCCCCCTTCCCTCTCCTCTCTTTTTCGGCTCAGTTAATTCGAGCTGGAGCGGCCATGCTTAAGGTTTTAAGCGGTGATTGAAAGAAAAACCTCTTAAATTAAATGTTCACGGCCAGGGAAGGTGGTTTTGTCGGATTGATTTGCGGAGGCTATTGCTAAACAGGACGGGCAGTCCTTTTTGTGTTGGGGAGTCTGCAGTTGTCGGTGTACAGAGTGTTGTGGGGGCTCGGGCAGTGTCTGGGAAGGGGAAAACTTTCCATTCCCTTTCCAAAAGCTGCCTGATCGGCTAAAGGAGCAGCATTTCGCCTTCCAAAGCAGCTGCCCGACCGCCTGAATTGGTAGTATTTATTTCCACAGACGCTGCCTAACCCTCTGGGCAGCATTCCGCTCCATATAAGTTGCTCTACCGGCTGAATGGGCAGCATTTCTCACCACAGATGCTGCCTAACCCGCCTTCCTCCACCTTTTAATGTTTTTTGCCCCGTTGATTTGTGAATAGCTTCAGTCACTGACGTTTGTTGCAATCTTAAGGTAAATGTGATCCTGAGCTGACGTTTGGTTTTGTGCTGACCTGCTTTATATCGGGAGTCCCAGCTCTATATATTATACTTATGACTGGTGGAGTAGGGGGGTCTACGCCATCAGTATGAAGGGTCCCGGCCCGAACACGTTGCCTGTCCATTCCTTCCACAGATGCTGCCTGACCCGCGGAGTCACTGCAGCAATTTGTGTTTTGCTTATTGAGTATCGAATGGCTTTAGTCACTGGCGTTTGTTGACAGCCTAAGATAAATGTGACCCCATGCTGACTTCTTTTGTGCTGACCTGGTTCAGAGCGGCAGGCCCGGCTCAACATATTAACACGGTTGGGTTCTCAGTGAGCCGTTTATGGAAGTGTAATCTCTACTTTCAGTTTATAACAGTTTACCACGTGCTATATTTTTTCCCCTGTCGGCAGCTTTGATTATTCTGCACGGTTTTGTGTTAAACTCTGATCACGATTCCATGCTAGTATGGAAACTGTCTCTACTGCCTGTTTTGACTTCGGAATGACTGGAATTCATGAGCGATTGTTTTTTTTTCGGGCGTGTGTCTGCTCCAGTGAAGTTAAGATAGAGCGACCACATTCTTATCTTTAAAAAAACAACTCGTATGTTAAAGTTGCCATGTTTTTTTTCTACACGGCAATCAAACGATACCAGCCTGGGTGTCGGTGTTGCTTGCGCCAATGGTTTGATGACCAGGCGTTGTTATGGTTTGATAGCACACTGCTCTGCTGACGTTCTTGCAGGCAGTGGTGGGAGGGGAGATTCGCTGATCGGCATTACACAGCTGTTGGCTCAAAACCTTTCCATGTTCGTCAAGTTAAGGGAAAAGTCGAGGGGTTTTCCCTGCCTGTGTTGAATATTGTCTTGCGTTAATGTCTTATTGCCAATAAAACCACATCATATTAGAACGTAATTACACCGTCATTTTTTAGAAATGTAGTGTTCTTACGATCTGATTCAGTTATGAATTACTTTCGTTATTATGTTGAGACAACTGTTTGTATTTTCGTTTTTCCCACGCAATTTACAAAATATTAATGCGTGTCGCCGTTGCCATTGTAAGAGTAACACAACCTTTGTGAACAATGGAGTCATACAGTAAGTTATTACAGGATATTGGAATGAATTGAGGTCATCTGACATGTTTAAAGTAAATAGGGCTCTGGCGAGACTGCATCTGTGGTAACGTGTGCATGTTTAGTCTCAACCAGAAGGATATACTTGCAATAGATGGAGCGTAAGAAAGGTTCACAGGATTAATTCTTAATCGGGGTAGGTTTTAGCATGGGGAAGATTAAGCAGTCTTCCCACGTGGTGGCATAGCTGGTAGTTCCAGTACTGTCTATGTGGAGTTTCCCTGTTCTCCTTGTGACCATGGATGTACAGCCCCACCCATACTCTTATTTCCTTCCACATCTCAAAGATGCGAGTTGGCAAGTTAATTGGCTGTTGTAAATTGCCCCTAGCCTGTAGGAGAGTGGTAGAATTGGGGGGGGGGGGGGATTGATGGGAATGAGGGGATATTATTCTGTGAGCCATCATAGATTTGGTCTGCTGTGTCATAAGAACAATTAAAAAACCTATGTAGAATTTGAGATTATCTCACTGATCCATTGAGTTTTTTTTTAATTGGATTGATGCAGGGATAATATTTCCCCAGTTGAAGTGTCTGGATCTGCAAGATCACAACTTCAAGATGAGTTGACAATTCAGGACATAGTTATGAGAAGTTTCTTCATTGAAAGAGTAGCAAAACTGGAATTTTCTGCTCGGATGGTTGAGGCTTAGTTAGCAAATAGATTTTACGCAGGGACCGATTTTTTCCGATGGAACGTTTGGATAACAAGGAGAACTTCTTTCGACTCCTATTTATTAATTCTAGGTCTGCCCAACACCATAATCCCATCCAAAAACATCACCAAAATCTGGGACCTAGGAGTCAGCCACTGTCCCATTGACCACGATCAGTGAGGATAGGTGACAACATCCTTGTATGATCATTCTCAACCCCAGTGTCCTACAAGAATAGATTCTCAACCCCTTACTGTACACTTGTGACTGTGCAGCCAAATTCCCCTCCATTTCTAGAGAAACTCAAATTGAAACTCCATTTCTATGTTTGCCGATCCAACTATCGTAGTGGGCCAGAACTCGACAAGACGGAGTAGAGGAAGGAGGTAGGGAGCTTATGTAATATGGTGTCAAGACAACACCTACAGCCAAATGTCAGCAAGACGAATAAGCTAATTATTGACAAAGGAGCATTAATGGAGCCAAAGTGGAGAGATGGTCGAGAGCTTTGAAATTCCCTAATATTTAAGGTGTAAATATCACCACCAATTTGTCATGGACTGACCATATTGAAACTATGGCTAAGAAAGTATACTGATGCTTCTACTTCCTCAGAAGATTCAGGAAGTTCAAAATGTCTTGAACGACTCTCACCAACCTTTACAGATGTACCGAAGAAAGCATCCTAACACAGGATGTATTACATATCGGTTTTGTAACAGTTCTCCCCAAGACTGCACAAAACTGCCAAGATTACAAGAGTTGTAGAAGTGGTGCAACTATCACACAAATCAACCTCCTCCACTCACTGCCACCTCCTGTCCACACTTCATATAGGGTGATTTCACGAAAGGTCACTGGAGCGTAAATCCCCACTCACGTGACCGAAAATTTAAACTGGGGGACAAGCGTCACTTCCGGTACATGTTAGTGAATGGGAAAACACGCACTTTCACACCCGTTAAAAACATCGAAAACGGCCAGGTTTTGAGCTGCAATTAAGTGAGCCAGTCGGGGTGACCGTGAGGAACAGCTACCTAAATTTACAGTCCAAAAAAAAGATAGAAACTAAGGTAAATACAAGAGGGAGCTGAAGGTGTAAAAACGGCGGAAGTTGATTGCCGTCATTTTTCGTGGAGATTTAAAGTTCCAAAATATCGGGAATTATCGCGTTTGCTCGCTGCATTTCATCAAAAGTGGCATTATTGGCTTTGTTATCTTTATTCATTTGTTGGATGAAAAGTATTAAAAGTTAGAAATCCGTCAGTAAAATTGCAAAATCGCCCATGGTTCTCGGGTGGGTTTTAACATGCAAAATGAACACGCTTCTGAAGCTCCATTTACCATTTAAATAATCGTAAACTCTCAATGCGTTTGGAAATCAATTTTACTGAGATGCAAGCTTACGATTATTTAAATGGTGAATGTAGCTTCAGAAGCGTTTTCATTTTGCATGTTAAAACCCACCTGAGAACCATGGGCGATTTTGCAATTTTACTGACGGGTTTCTAACTTTTAATACTTTTCATCTAACAAATGAATAAAGATAACAAAGCCAATAATGCCACTTTTGATGAAATGCAGCGAGCAAACGCGATAATTCCCGATATTTTGGATCTTTAAATCTCCACGAAAAATGTCGGCAATCAACTTCCGCCGTTTTTACACCTTCAGCTCCCTCTTGTATTTACCTTAGTTTCTATCTTTTTTTTGGACTGTAAATTTAGGTAGCTGTTCCTCACGGTCACCCCGACTGGCTCACTTAATTGCAGCTCAAAAACGGGCCGTTTTCGATGTTTTTAACGGGTGTGAAAGTGCGTGTTTTCCCATCCACTAACATGTACCGGAAGTGACGCTTGTCCCCCAGTTTAAATTTTCGGTCACGTGAGTGGGGATTTACGCTCCAGTGACCTTTCGTGAAATCACCCTATACATTGTGTTGCCTCTGAAAAGCAGCCAACATAATCACAGGCCATTTGCATCGCAGTTATTCCCTCTTCTCCCTTCTTTCATTGGGCAGAAGATATGAAAGCAAGTACCACCGGATTAAGGAACAGCTTTTTTTTTTTTTTGCTGTTATCAGTCTACGCAACAGTCCTTTCATTTATTAAGGGTGCCGTTCTGATTTCCCAACCAATATGATTGTGGCCTTGCACTCTGTTTTAATCTGCAATTTCTCTGTACCTGCAATGTTACAACACTGTAACACTACATTCTGCACGCTGGTATTTTTTCTCTTTTTGCATTACCTGTTGTACTTGTGAATGGCTTGATTGTACTCGTGTATAGTGTGGTTTGACTGGAGCATCCAAACAAAGCTTTTCACTGTATCTTGGTACATGTGACAATAATAAACCAACACCAATCAAAGATCAGCCATGACCTAATGGAAAGATGCAATGTATGCGAAGGGGCTTATTGGTCTTGCCTGCATTTATTTTTCTTCATGTCACGGGTTAGCTGTTATTTACACAATTAACTTTATTGTGCAGAATACACGTAACTACAAGGTGTTACATTCCATTTTGTTTTTTGGAAAAATGTGAAAGGGAGATAAACACTTGGCAAGTTTCAGCAGGAGTTAATTAAACTTATTGTGGCTTATGGTTCAAGTATTACTTAGTGAACTTTATAAACATAAAATGATTCTCTTGTGAAGCTTGTTTTGAGGATCCAAGTAGTGAAAATTAGAACTGTGATGTTACACAAAAACAAAATGTACCTTTCATGTTTTGGTTCTTGCCTCCCACAAAGTTTTGAGCTAAAGCCTCATGCCTGTCTTGTTTTAGAGTAATGGGCAACGTTAATATTACATTCAATTTCATGGAATATTCCAATATGTATCCAATATGGGTATCCCACTTACAAGTCCTTGTCTCTTCTCTTGTGGGATAGAGTGATGTTTTATGATAAATATAGGTACCAGCACACACCAGATTAAAAGTGTGACCTAAGATGATACCAGTGAAATTTAACTTTGCTTGGAGGTTATATTGCTAAGCGATGGTAATAATATTTATCTAGAGCTCTCTCCATTTGGAAAAACTTTTAACAATTCTCAATATATTATAAATAATTATCCATAGCAACTTGCATTATATAAATAAACAAAATAAACTTTTGCCTCAACACAAATATAAATAAAAATAATGTGCAAAAAACGGTGCTGGAGGTACTTGGTTGGAGATGGGGTGGAAGGAAATCAGTCCAAAGGTTCCCAACCTAAGACATAATCTGTCCACTCCCTTTCACAGATGCTGCCTGGTCCGTGGAGTTTGCCAGCACTTTTTCTTTGCTCAAGATTTCATTATCTGCTGTCTATGTAAACTATACGTTGTCTATCTAGTTTCCCAAGCTGCTAGTATGATCATGAAGGAAATTGTGTGCATGTGATAGAAGGTTTTGTTTAAAAATACAATACAGGTTTTATGAAATTGGTTGACTGAGCAGGGTTGCTGAGTGGGAATGAGATTTTTAGTTGGAATTGCAGAGCTAAGTGCTTGGATATGCTTAACAGGCATCTGTGCATGTTTTTTTTCTCCTGAAGACATTGTTGAGTGTTGATTTTTAGTATTGAGGTATTTCCACAAGGAGGCTACCTCAATGCAATGCAATGCACAAGGAGGCTACCTCAAGGTGCCTTCCTCACCTTGGTGCCACTGTGTTATGTTGTGTCGTGGACTTTCAGTGTTTGTGCTTTTTTAAAAATTCTATTTTATTTTTAATATGTTTTATTATTTATTATTATTTATTTATTTTTATTTTTATGATACTGCCTGTAAGGGAAATTCATTTTGTTGTCTCTAACTGAGACAATGACAATAAATTTGAATACAATACAATACAAAATGCATGGCCTCAAGGTCGGCGCAGCAGCAGAGTTGCTGCCTTACAGCACCAGAGACCCGAGATCCATCCTGACTACGGGTGCTGTTTTAATGTTCTCCCCGTGACCACGTAGGTTTTCCCTGGGCGCTCTGGTTTTCTCCTACACTCAAGACGTGCAGGTTTGTAGGTTAATTTGACTTTGGTAATTGTAAATTGTCCCCAGTGTGTAGGATAGTGCTAGTTTACGGGGATCGCTGGTCGGCGTGGGCCAAACGGCCTGTTTCCATGCTGTATCACTAAACTAAAAGCAGTAAATTTTGATAGACACATCCTCATTAGTTGAAACATATGTAGGCTGACATACATCTGTAATTTGTGTAGTTTCCAGAATACAATTAGGCAGCAGTGAAACACTTGTTAATCCCTTCTTATCATTCATTTAAGTCTGGAGCTGATGGCCAAGTGGAGTTGGTTTGCCTTTGGGGCATATCAACTAGTACTTTTACTCAGTTGATCATAAGCCATCGCAGTCCTTGAAAGCCGGTAGTCCCCACTTTATAATAAATTAAACTATCAGTTAAACTATGCAAAGTGGTTTGGATGTTGCCTCATTGTCTGCAAACATATAAGTTAATCAGCAGGCAAGACAGCATCTGTGAAGGGGAATGGACAATCTATGTTATGAGATTGGACCCTTCTTCGTTCTGAAGGATTCTAACCTAAAACATCGCCTGACCATTCCCATTGACAGATGTGTGGCATGCGGATTTTCTTTAGCACATAGTTTTTCTTATTTCAGTACGTGCATTTTCTTGTCTTCAGTTTAATCAATACTGTACTGCTTATTGTGACCTGCGAGCTCCCGACGATGCCGTCCACTGGGCCCGCGGCCGAGCCCCAAATTCAGGTCGCCAACGCCGGAACGTCGCCTCAGCATTGAATTCGGCCAGCCTCGCGTTGGTAAGTTGGTAAGCCTCCGGAGCCTCGAGGTCGGTCGCAGTTGGAGGCCGTCAGCTCCGCCATTAGGCCTCAGCGCAGACGGAGGCAGAGAAGGGGATATGACAAGAGTTGCATTCCCCCGAAGGAAGAGACAAAAAAACATGTTTCACCCCCCCCCACACATACACACAACCTAATAAACTAAACTTTAACTAGAACAAGACAAAAGAAAACAACAAAATAAGTAAAAACAGACGCAGCTGCCAACAGCGCCGCCACTTCCAACCTATAAAGATGATTAGAGCTCATCTAGAAGGTACACAAAATTGCTGGGGAAACTCAGCGGGTGCAGCAGCATCTATGGAGCGAAGGAAATAGGCGACGTTTCGGGCCGAAACCCTTCTTCAGACTGGACCATGCAGAGCTCATCTAGAGTCTTGGTCTGGCTTTGAATTTCCTGAGATGCATGCATAAGTGTTTCAAAAGTTGATTTGAGATGATCAGGAGGATCTTCAAGAACAAACTGATGTGATTCAGTAAGTTGGCTTTCACGGCACAAGTCAGCAGTCTGTTCAAGAAGTCTGAAGTCCATTATTCTCTGGGGGGAGGGGGATGAAACTCCTGACTTCTAACCTAATTCTGAATTGCAAAATTTAAAGTTAAGCCTTGTCCTTGATTAACTTATATAATTGGAACAGACTGTAAACTGAAGCACAGTTAATCTTGAAACGGGTTATAAACCTGCTGTGATCAGGCCAAAGTCAATGCTTGTCTAGGATCCAACTCATTCATCTATATTTTATTGTTTTTACTAGGAATTCTTTATTGCCCTCCCCTGCACTTTTTCTGATGTCTGTTGCAAAACCAAAACAGTATTTTGAGGTATTAAAAGGTGGGGAAAAAAGATCTAAACATCACAGTACAAACAACTCTAAACTTACATTAGTAACATGGACAGTAGACAAAAATGCTGGAGAAACTCAGCGGGTGAGGCAGCATCCATAGAGCGAAAGACATGGCGATGTTTCGGGTTGAGACCCTTCTTCAGACTGATGTGTGTGGGGGGGGGGGGGGGAGGGTGGGAAGAAGAAAGGAAGAGGCAGCGACAGTGGGCTGAGGAAGAGCTGGGAAGGGGAGGCGAAAGCAGGGACTACCTGAAATTGGAGAAGTCAATGTTCATACCGCTGGGGTGTAAACTGCCCAAGCGAAATATGAGGTGCTGCTCCTCCAATTTACGGTGGGCCTCACTCTGGCCTTGGGGGAGGCCCAGGGCGGATTAAGTAATATGGACGCACAGTGGCGCAATTGGTTGAGCTGCTGCCTCCAGTGCCAGAGAATCGGGTTTGATCCTGATCTTAGGTGGTGTCTGTGTGTAGTTCACAATCACAATCAGTTTTATTCGTCACTTGCATATAAAGTGCAAGTGAAATGAATTTGCCAGCAGCGGTACAATGAAAAAAAATACACAAAAACACAATGAAAATTTAACATAAACATCCACCACAGTATTCATCACTGTGATAGAAGGCACAAAATTTGGCCAGTCCTCCTCCATTTTCCCCCGTGGTCGGGACCTCAACCCTCCGCAGCCGCCGCTGCGGGCGTCCAGATGAGTGGACAGGGTAAAGTCCGGGTAAGTCCTGAATCGGTGCCACCCCACCGGAGACCGCGGCTTCAGGTTGGTGTAGGCCGCAGGCCCGCGGTCGAAGATTTAAAAGTCCCCGCGGCGCTGCAGCCGGAAGCACCGCAGACCGCAGGGCCGGCGGTCGGAGCTCCCCTCCGGGGATCCCCGGCAATGGACCCCGCTCCTGATGGTAAGTCCCCGCCGCGCCCGCGGTAGAAGTTGGCCGCGGACTGGCGGTCGGAGCTCTTCTCCTCCCGGGTCCCCAACGAGGGATCTCAGGCCCAGGACACCGCGCCAGCTGGAGCTCTGCAGACCTCGGCTTCAGGCTGTCGCGGGCCAGCGAACGGAGCGCTCCCCTCTGGCGAGCCCCGGTGAGGGCTCGCCCGCTCGGCGACGAGAGTCCACGCTGCGCTCGCAGCTGAAGCCCGGGCGCGTCTCCGGGAAAGGCCGCACCGATCCTCGATGTTAGGCCACGGGGGAGGCGACATGAAAAAAGTCGTTCAAAACACATACATTAAAACACACTAAAATAACAAAGAAGTAGAAAAATCTAACACGCTGCTGGCAGGGCTGCCGGCTTGCAGAGCCCCCACCGACCTATTTGCACGTTCTCCCCGTGACTGCATGGATTTCCTCTGGGTCATCCAATTTCCACCCACATCCTAAAGACGTGCAGGTTTGTAGGTTAATTGGCCACTAAATTGTTCCTAGTGTGTAGGGATTGGATGAGAAAGTGGGATAACATAGACTAGTGCGAACAGGTCATCTATGGTCGGCATGGGCGGAAGGCTCTGTTTGCATGTTGTAACACTGACGCTGCAACAAGATATAGAGCTCGGGTATTGTACAAACTCCAGATATACAATAAGAAATTGTATGAAATACCTAAGCCAGCAAAGCAGCCCAGCTCTATCTGTTTTTATGTTATTGCTTATGTATGTTCAGAGATATTTGTACTACAGTGTTTAGATCTCTCCGCTTTTTTCGTACTTATTTATTGAGGGTTGTTTGTTGAGTATTCACCCACCCACTTTACTTTGAGTTTTGTCCAAGCCAAACATGAGTTCATTGTTCTAGCACATACATATCCCCTTTGCCCTGACACACTCAAATCTTGTTGAGGGATCTCTTTATCCCCCACCCCTATTCAGATTATGTGTGAAGATCCATGCACCTGACATCGGTCCCCATGGGATACCAGTGTTCATGTGTTTTCCAGATGATTCGTGTCTCTCCAGATTCTGTGAGGACCATCCCACAGTGCAGTAAGCTTTTGGAAAATATGCTTGCAGTGCTTGCAAAACACATTGCTTGAGGACCCGGGTGGGGAGCATCTGGCCCAGCTGCTCTGTTTGTTTAAAGTCTTGGAAACAATATATTCATCTAATTTAATACTACTTTTATTAAATAATAAGACCGTTACACGGGCATTCTCGATTTTGGAATCTTGCTTCAAAAGAGAGAAAAATTATTTATTTTCACGAGCCCTCCCATGGCCTCCAACGCCCCTGTGATCTCAATCTCCGAGACCACCAACAGTGAACCCTTGGAAAGTGTCTGGTCTTAGTTTAATTGTTGTCATGTGTGCCGAGGTACAGTGAAAGTCGTTTTGTTGCATGCTATCCAGTCAGCGAAAAGACTATACATAATTACAATCAAGCCGTCTGCAGTGCACAGGAACAGGATAAAGAGAATAATGTTTAGTTCAAGGTAATGTCCAATTAAAGATAGTCAGAGGGTCTCCAATGAGGTAGATGGTAGCTTGGGACTGCTCTCTAGTTCGTGATTCTATGGTTCAGTTGCCTGGTAACAGCTGGGACGAAACTGTCCCTGATTCTGGAGGCAAGTGTTTTCACACTTCTGTACCTCTTGTCTATTGGGAGAGGGGAGAGGGGAGAAGTGGAAGTGTGAGACTCATCCTTGATTATGCTGTGCCGTGGCAGCATGAAATGTAGATGGATTCAATGCAAGGGCGATTAGTTTGTGTGATGGTCTAGGCTACGTCCCCAATTCTCTGCAATTTTTTTGTGGTCCTGCGGTGCATCCCAATAAAGTGCTTTCTATGGTGTATCTGTAGACGTTGGTGAGAGATGTTGTGAACATGCTGAACTTCATAAGCCTTCTAAGGAAGTAGAGGCGTTTGTGTTTTCTTCTGCCATTGCTTCGATCTGGCTAGCCCAGGATAAGTTGTTAGTGATATTTACTCCTAGGAACCTGAAGCTTTAAACTATCTCTACTTCAGCGTCGCTTCCTGAAGTCGATCACTACGTCCTTGTCTTGCTGACATTGGGAGAAAGGTTGTTATCTTGACACCCAGGTTATAATCTGATTCCTGTATTCCGTCTCGTTATTATTTGATCTCTGACCCACTACGGTGGTGTTGCCTGTGAATTTGTAAATTGAGTTGGTGCAGCTGGCCAAAAAGCTGCACGGATCAACATGAATGAAGTTATGTGGACATCTTCAACCTCTTACTACTACAATCCGAGGAACTTACTCCCCACTTACTTTTGTACCTCTGTGATTCTGGAGCCCAAGAAGAGCAAGTAATCTCAATGATTACAGGCCAGTGGGCACTCTCTTCCATGTGAAGAAGTGATTCGAGGGGTTGATTATGATGCAAGTCAACTCTTGCCTCAACAATGACCTGGACCAACTTCAAATTGCCTTCAGCCAGAACAGATTGATAGTGGCTGTGATGTTGCTCTCTATTCTGTGCTGGATCACTTGGACAACAGGAATATGTACGTCGGAGTGTTGTTCATTGACTACAGCACTGTGTTCAACACCCATCATCCTTTCCAAACTCATCATCAAACTCTGGGAACTGGGTCTTGTCCTCCCTGATCAATACCACCAAAGCAAAGATCCTTTTGCATGTGTTTCTGAGACATGGACTACCTACAGCAGGCGTCACTGAAAAGCTGCTGCTTGCGAGGTATTTACAAAATCCTCTTACTCCATAGAAAAGATAAGTAAATCAATATTGGGTCGACATTCCCACCATTGAAAATTTAATTACACTTATTTGGCTCTGTTGGCCAGGTTACAATTTTTGAGTGCTCAATCCGCACTTTATTCTAAACTTTGCTATTGAAAGAGATTATCAAGTGGACAGAGCTTCCTCTGACAAGGATGCTCTCAAAACCTGGGGAAAACAAGTCACCTCCACGGACTCCTGGGATTCCCTATTCCCAAGACTACTTGAAGCAGAGAGGTTTCATTTGGCATGGTGTTCAGATCTTGGGAGTCCATCCGTTGGGAGCACACAGAAGAGCAAATGAAACGGGATAACAGCATACCACTTTACACCATCTGTTCCATCGGATATCTCCTTTCCCCATTTGTGGAATGGTCTGGTTCCCACATTGCAAAGGGAAGCAAGTGCAAGTCATCCTTAATCCTGAGGCACCATTGAATTTGTACTGTACTGCTGCCTTGTCCTTGATAATCTTTCCATTTTTATTAATCTGAGCATGGTCCATTATTACTCCTGAGCACTGTTCGCAGAAGTATTATTGTTGGAATTTTTTATCATTTTAATTACACGTAGAATGGTAAGGATTACAGAATTGGTGGTGAGTCACAATCCAAAATAATCCCTTAATGAGAAATTGTGACTTTTTACTTGGCCATTTTTACCATTAATCTGGGCTTTAATCTATCAATGGTATTTCATAGGGTAATTCATCAAATACTTTGAAATTTTTTGTTTAAGTGCCCATTGTGCAGTAATCTCAAAGAATTGTATTCATCATCAGCTAAAATTTAAAGGTTAGTTTTATAAATGTATAAGGGCTGTTAGCCTCAAGTGGCTTTCGAATGCATAATCAGATACCAACTATAATATGCTACATCAGTTGCTAAATTTTACTTTTGAGAAATGGAGCATTTTAAGAATAAGCAAGTTCGGTATTCCGATAAACGCAAGGAATTATGGGATTTGTCAAAGGTCATTCGGGGGGGGAAAAAAGCGAATGCAGCGCTGTATAAACTGTGAATAAAGTGTTAACTATTCTACCAATTAATTAATCTAGAATTCTGTCAACTCAATAGCTTCCTTTCTTGTTCTGCTGTTCACACGCTATTTGCACAGTCCCTGTTCTAGTTCAGTTCATTAATCTGCAACTATGAGATATTCAAAAAGTTAAAGAATTTATTATTTTCATTTAATCCTTAATGTGTTTGCTACTGGAATAAGAAAATATTACTTGTGTTTGAAACATTTTCTTATCTTTATTGATTTATGTGTAAAAATATATTTAATCTGAGGCAGGCAGCGACTGTATCAGTGTGATGTGGGCTGATGCTTTGCCTACAGGTGATGTCAATGTACTGTTAAGACAGGGGTCGGCAGCCTACGGCCCACGGGCTGGATCCGGCCTGTAACCTGAAATCATCCAGCCTGCAGGTGTTTTAAAAAAAATTCGAATGTTGTTCTTACCTTCAGTGGGACCTTGCCCAGAGTTGTCCCAGTGCTCGGTAAGGCAGCTCTCCGGGCCAGTTTTGACTAAAATGGTTTTACATTGTGAAGTTCACTGTGCTTGAGTTATTGATCAGAGTGAACACCCGCTCCTGTGGACACGTCTCGCTGTGGAGTCTGTCACAGACGGATTCCACCGCCTGTTGTTCAATAATTGGATCGATTTCCTGAACCAGTGGCTGCGGATCTACCGGCGTGTGTTCTTTCTGAACTGAACTCACTGTTGAATGAATCCATTAACAGAGCCACTCTGCTGCCGGATTCTAAGTTGTCCCTGCCTTTCCTCTGGAACCCTCCTCGTCCCCATCAGATGTCGAGTTCCCAGAACCCTGGTTAAACGTGGCCGGTCACGGTTAAGTCTGTGAAAATGGCCCCATCGGAAACTGTGGGCAGGATTAACAAAAGAAAGACCATTCCACCTATTGTAGCGGGTGGCTGTTCGTGATGAATGTGAGATAGAGTGTGGGGCGAGATTTAATTTCCAGCGGCATGTAAATGATGGACCCATAAGGGTTGACACTGCAACGGCAGTAGCGAGAGTGAGAGTCTGTTTCAACAGTTTATTTATTTTCAGCTGAGTTAAAAAAATAAAACACAAAGCGACCTAAATAATCCCCGCATTTACTGCCAATGTCCTACATACTGCCATTGATTACTATGGCAGTATGTATGATTACAAGTTACATTACTATACCGCTAGGAGTGAACAAATCCAAATATATCACAGAATACTGTAAAAGTTTGTTTGCTGAAGTTCTTACCAGGCACACTAATAACTGCAATGAGCTTTAAGCAATATTATGTCTACTGAACATGGCAGTTAGTTTGAGACACTAGTATAACAGTTATACGCTCCAAAGCATAAAGCAATAAAACACCTAAGCATAAAGCAATAAAACCAACAAAATCGTCATAGTTTTGTTCAAATGAACCATAAATACACCTAGTTAATAGTTTTGAAATCTGTATTTTCTTACCTCAAAGAAGCAAAACTGGAAAATACGGATGAAACACAGGTCTCTCTACACGCAGCAGCTCGGCTGGCGAGAATGCTTATCGAGAATGACCTATGACTTATGACATGGGCATGTGCAGTTGAAATACCGAACTCGCTTATTATTGATAGGACACTTCTTTTGGAGAGTAGTAATAAAAGCTTGGACAAGGAAAAAATTTGATATCTGCGCCATATCTGAAATGTTCAAAGCTCCAATAAATTTCATATTGACTCTGCAGTCTGGTATGTAAGTACATTGTTTATTGATTTATTCAATCTCCCATTCCCTTCGCATTTGGCTTCTAGACCACTGATATTCTCTGCTTTATGTGATGGATTTATGATGGATATTTCGGAAGTTGTGGTAGCATGCCAGTTGCAAGACCTGTAAGCTATGTTTTGAGTAATATTGTTTTTAGAAAAATTATATTCAATTTTTATTGCTAATATATTTACTGCTGTCCCCCAAACTTAAAATTGTTGTAGCGTAAGTTTGGTCCTCTCCTTTTGACACTGATCTGTTTTTTCCATAAAATTGGAGGGATATATTTCTAAGGTCTGAAATGAGTTGAATTATATTGCATATACAGTGCCCTCCATAATGTTTGGGACAAAGACCCATCATTTATTTATTTGCCTCTGTACTCTGCAATTTGAGATTTGTAATAGAAAAACATCACATGTAGTTAAAGTGCACATTATCAGATTTTAATAAAGGCTATTTTTATACATTTTGTTTTCACCATGTAGAAATTACAGCAGTGTTTATACTTAGTTCCCCCCCCCCATTTCAGGGCACCATAATGTTTGGGACACAGCAATATCATGTAAATGAAAGTAGTCATGTTTAGTATCTTGTTGCATATCTTTTGCATGCAATGACTGCTTGAGGTCTGCGATTCATGGACATCACCAGTTGCTGGGTGTCTTCTCTCTCTGGTGATGCTCCGCCAGGCCTGTATTGCAGCCATCTTTAGCTTATGCTTATTTTGGGGGCTAGTCCCCTTCGGTTTTTTCTTCAGCATATAAAAGGCATGCTCAATTGGGTTCAGATCGGATGATTGACTCGGCCACTGAAGAATTTACCATTCTTTAGGTTGGAAAAACTCCTTTGTTGCTTTAGCAGTATGTTTGGGATCATTGTCTTGCTGTAGAATGAACTGCCGGCCAATGAGTTTTGAGGCATTTGTTTGAACATGAGCAGAAAGGATGTGTCAATACACTTCAGAATTCACTTCAGAATTCATATGCTACTACCATCAGCAGTTGTATCATCAATGAAGATAAGTGAGCCAGTACCTTCAGCAGCCATACATGCCCAGGCCATAACACCCCCACCACCGTGTTTCACAGATGAGGTGGTATGCTTTGGATCTTGGGCCTTCAGTTCCTTCACTCCTCCATACTTTGCTCTTGCCATCACTCTGATATGTTGATCTTTGTCTCATCTGTCCACATGACCTTTTTCCAGAACTATGGTTGCACTTTTTAAGTACTTTTTGGTAAACTGTAACCCGGCCATCCTATTTCTGCGGCTAACCAGTGGTTTGCATCTTGCAGTGTAGCCACGGTATTTCTGTTCATGAAGTCTTCTGCGGACAGTAGTCATTGATAAATCCTAAAGAGTGTTTCTGTTCTGTCACAGGTGTTTGGGGATTTTTCTTTATTATAGAGAGAATTCTTCTGTCATCAGCTGTGGAGGTCTTCCTTGGCTTGCTAGTTCCTTTGCGATTAGTAAGCTCAGCAGTGCTCTTCTTAATGATCATGTCAAGTTTTATTTGTCACTTGCACTTAAAGTGCAGTGAAATGAATTTGCCAGCAGTGGTACAATAAAAAAAAACACACAATACACAATCAAAAAGTTTAACATAAACATTCCCCACAGCATTCATCACTGTGGTGGAAGGTTCAAAGTTTGGTCAGTCCTCCTCCATTTTCCCCCGTGGTCGGGACCACAACCCTCTGCAGTCGCCGCTGTGGGCGTCCAGATGTGCAGACAAGGTAGGTCCAGCTAAGTCCTGCATTGGTGCCTCCCTGCTGGAGACCGCGGCTTCAAGATGGTGCAGGCCGGCGGTCGAAGATCTAAAGTCCCCGCCGCGTTGCAGCTAGAAGAACCGCAGGGCCGCCGGTCGGAGCTCCTCTCCAGGGACCCCTGGCGAGGGACCCCGCTCTGGATGGTAAGTCCCCGCAGCCAGAAGTTGGTCGCCGGCCGGAGCTCTTCTCCTGGGTCCCCAACGAAGGATCCCAGGCTCCGGACGCCGCGCCAACTGGAGCTCTGCAGACCTGTATTGCTCTGCCAGGCCTGTATTGCTCTGCCAGATTGCTCAGCTTCAGGCTGCCGCGGGCCAGCGAACGGAGCGCTCCCCTCTGGCTGCGCCCGCTGCTGAAGCCCCGGGCGTTTCTCCGGGAAAGGCCGCACCGATCCTCGATGTTCGGCCACGGGGGAGGCGACATGGAAAAAGTCGCCTCTCCATGGAGGAGGCGACCAAAGCGGTTTCCCCCATTTTTTCTAATACATATCTCAAATAGTGGAGTACAGAGGCAAATAAATAAATGATGGGTCATTGTCCCAATAATTATGGAGGGGACTGTACTTAAAATGTTTTTGAGGTCTCTTAGTTATGGGGTTTGTGACATTACTGATTCTTTGGAGCTGCCAGATATATGAATATCCAGCAATTTGGTCCTCCACAGCTTTGCTGATTTCATTGAAATTGTCAATTTAACGCCACAAACTTCAGATTTTCACCAATAAAAATAATCTTGCATTGTTTCTGCCAAATACCTTATATCCATGTTAAAATTGAAATTAAAATATCTCTTTCCCAATGGGAAATGGTTTGGCGAAGTGCATGTAGCTTGTACATTTTTAGATGTGGAATTTACTTTTTTCCAAAAGTATTGGATGTGACTTCACAATGGAGACAAAACGTTTCTTGCTTACTTTACTTTGGTTACCTTCTATCCATCAAATGCCCACACGTGTAGATTGCATCTTATTTTCCATGACCAAGAATATAAAATTTGAGGAAGATATTTCCAAGCACAATTAAATAAATTGCACATACTTAAATATTGCATCTACTTAAAATTATTTTGAGATCTCTGTTAATTATGAGAAATTGGATTGTGGCACTTGTGACTTTTCTGATTCACTGGAGCTACAAAATATATGAAAATATAGAAATTGTCAAGCTCACGATCAACTTGATAGTATTGCTGATGAAATATTTCATTAAAACGATGATTGAGAGTAGACCTGGTGATAATCATCCAAATTGGATGTCTCTTGTGTTTTGTGGTCAGGACATAATGTAGGCAATTTTTCTCATTGCTCGTGCTGATCAGCATTGCCAGTGTATTGGGACAGCTCGTCCTGGAACACAAATCTTTACTACTATAATCACAATGTCTAATCTCAGGGTTTTGACAGTCTCCTGGGCTTTCAGCTGTTTCTTTATACCGCATGGACTGAATTATACTGCAGAAGACTGACTTCTATAATGGTGGTGATCTCGGGAGGCGTTTGATGGATCATCCACTTGGGATTTCTGGCTGAACATGTTTGTAAATTCTTTACCCTTGTGTTCAGCACTCGCTGGATTGTTCCATGGTGGAGTATAGGGATGTTCTTAGCATTTCATCGTATTAACTGTTTCATGTTTCACCTCCTGAATTTAACTGAGCTACAGAGCATTCATCTGATGCATTATTTTTGGCATTGGTTAGTCCTGGCTAGTTGCAGGGCTTTTTGCTCTTTACCATGCATGTAGTTTTATGTGGCGGCTTCACCAGGTTGACACTCCATTTTTAAATTAATTTATGGTGTTGATCTCTTCTGTAGTCTTGTAGCAGGATTGATCCCTTGGTTAGATTGTAATATTAACATGAGGAATAGGCTGGGGTTTCTTATTACATTAACAGTGGAGTACATTTCTGTTGCTGATGGTCCACACTGAATGACTCATGGATGTCCACTTTTGAACTGTTGTATGTTTTGAGCACAACCAGATGCTAGAGTTGTCATGCCGGGATGTTAAGGCAGCACTCTGATACAGCTAGGTGACCTGCTGCGATTGCCGCGAGGAAATTCTGGGCCTTTTCACTCCTGTGTGTACACCACGGTACTGCCACACTGGCAGCCGACCCTGCTGTTGGGGTGTGATCTGAAGAGATTGAACTGGGACACGTTGCATTTCATGATTGATGAACCTGTGTTGATTGACCCTATGCAAGTAATAACGTGATCAAAATTTGATTTGAAGTTGATTTAGTGTTTGTAGGAAGCGGGCCAGAGTCTTTTTTCACTGTGAGAAATAGACCGTAAACCAGATGGATCAATTAATGGAAAACTTATGAACACCTGTTGAGGATATCCGTGAAGATCAAAGGATGTATGGTCAAAATTCTGACTATACAAATCCAGAATTTAGCCACAATAGTGCAAAGGCACCACTTAAGGATCCAAGGGGAGACTGAGGCATGTCAAAGTAAAATGAATTGGAGAAACAACAGGTGCAGAGAGTGCAGTGAGATACAAAATGCTGCTATTAAAATGTGCAAATGTTAAAACCGTACAAGGTTTTTCTCCCTTAATGAAGGGACAACGCAGGTTATTAAAGACAAGTAGGCAATAATGTTAGGTACTTTATTAAATTAAAACTTTTCTGATTAAAAAGCAATTAACTGCAGATGTTGGAAATCTACAATCAAATGCTGAAAATGGTCAACAATTGTGTGGAGAGAAGGCAGTAGTTAAAGTTTAAGAGCAGCCCCCTCCTCAACTCTGTTTTAGTCTTCCAAGCCCTGAACAACTCATCGCTGTACCTTCTCTTGTAACACTCTCCTTTCTAACTCTGTTCTGCCCACCATTCAGGGAAACCAGCAGTGATTCACTTGTATATCAATTTAACGAGCAACATTCAGTACTCACTTTGTTGTCGTATTTATATTGGAGAAATCAGATGCAGATTAGGTGACTTCTTTGTAGAACTCTTCAGTTCACAGGGACAACCATAAGCTTCCAGTTGCTTGTCACTTTAATTCTCCATCCCATTCAAACTCTGATCTCTTTCTTAAAAGCTCGCACTGCTCCAATGAAGCATAACACAAGCATAAGCACGCATCATCCTCTGAGACGGCCATTTGCAGCTATTGGGTGGGACTCGACAATAAATTCAGCAATCGGATAGCCAACCTTTCCAGTGTGTGTCAAAACTGACCAGTTCTGCCGCCAGGTCTTTGACCTGTAATGTTGATTAATTTTGTTTACTTCCTTCAGAAATGCCACCTGACTTCCTGAATATTCTTTTATTTAATATTTCCAATTAACACTCAGTTCCAGTATTTTGTTTTGCTCTGTTTTCCTGCATCTCATGGGACAAAGCAGTTAGTGTTAACAAACCTTTGCCGCCCTCTTTCACACACCATTCTATTCAATACCCTCTGGATTGCCTTGGTGTCCACTCTGTCATTGACATTCCCTTTGTTCTCTCCAACCCTCTCCCTGCTTTACATCTTAAAACATGCTTGTTTTCTCACCTTTTCTTCTTTTGACGAAAGATCATAAAACCACGTTCACCATTTGTTAAACAATGTTAACAAGGTCAAGCAATGTTAACTGATTCTTTTATTGATTGATCCACGTTAATTTTTCATAGATTTGTTTTATTGAATCTGTTGCCTTTTACATATTTCCAACATTTCCTTTTTATCCAAACTTTGTTCTTTCTGCAGAGAAAGTTAAGGACCTGCACAAAGGAATCTTAGATTAATTCAATAGGAACTGATGATGAAATTATAATAAATCCAAATTTGCAGATGATATTGTGACACAGCTGTATACATCAAAGGGAATGTAAACTGAATGAGAGATGACAGATACAGTGGCAGATGGAATTAAGGGACCAGATTTTGCTGTGTATAAATTTGTCACTTGCTGCCTAAGACTGGTTTTAGTCTTACTCACTGAATTCATTTTCAAAAGATTGAACTTAAATTTGCCTTGAGTTTGAATTCAAGTTTGGCTCCTAAAAGATGGGGCATTGAGAATCTGTGCAAGCCTGATCCACATAATGGCTGAGGAATAAGATGCCTTATTCTTACCTTTCTTCCTTGGAGCCCTAAAATCTCTGTTCATATGAGTAGGCATGGAGATCCCATGCACGTTGTGCTTTGCTGACTCCATGGATAATCCAGTGGGGGAGTTTGGCAACAGATTCCTCTGGTATTTTTGTCTTTCGATAGGTTTAAGCTGAAATCCTGAACTTGGTTGCATTTTCAAGTAGAGCTATGGTATTTATCAGCAAGTTCTGGACCACTGTAAATTATGATGTCATCCACTTTGGACATAAGATTCATACTTAAGCTAATGGCAAACTGATCTTCATCTCTAGCAGATTGACTATTGGAATTTGTATTTGGTTCGGAATAGTGCATATTGGAGGACATTTGAGACTTGGAGACAAATATAGCAATCTCCAGAATGGCACTATGGTTCAAAAGATTTCAGACATGATTGGAAAAAATCTATGAAATGAGGCAGACATATGAGTTGCATTTCCTTTTAGCTTAAATTGTTGAAGGTGATTTAACCAAGGTATTTGTATTGACAAGTATTTAGTAGAGTGTCTGTGCAAAATCTGTCCTCTGGATGACTTCTGATTAATAGAGTGTATTGCAACTAGGGCTGGACCATTTAAGAATTAAAACCAGGAAGCTCCTTTCTTCTATAATGCAAATCCTCAAAGGCTCCTTTCCAATGCCTCTTCCCACCCCGATCTATTCACTCTCACAACCATCACCCTCAGTAAACAATGTGAAATTATTTTTTCAAGGTTTGAGATTACCATATTGTATTTGGCAGATCTATCGATATGGGGTGCGGTCGGAGCAAATCAGTGTGATCTAACTGGCTGGCGTATGCTTGCCGCTAACTAACCTACATGTATTTCAGTTTAGTGTTAGTATTCATATTGCAAATATTTTAGGCACTCCTGTGTATTTGAGCTGCACCCAGTTAAGATTTAAAACATTATTAAGGGACTTCTGCACATCCATATTTTAAGTCCATACCTTATTTGTCAAAGGAGTATCTGCATTTAATAAGTGAGTTCGGTATTACGACTGCGCATGCCCAAGTCATAGGTCCCTCGCTATAAACATTCTCGGCAACTGTGGTGTGCAGGCCTGCGTTTCATCCATGGTCGGGTCTCTGGCGTTGCGGGTGCTGTTGAGTTGTTGCTGGGCCGTCCCTGTCCGCTGGCTCTGCTCTGGCTCCGGCCGGGGGGGGGGCATTCCCCCGGCGGGCCGGTGCCTCTCGCCTTTTCCAGTGGCTGTTGCGAACTTGCATTCTCTCAATGGGAAAGATGCCACGGCCCCTTTCCCCCTCCAGTCTTTCACACTAGGGTACAACAGCCCCCACAAAGCCGGAGGGGAGGGTGACACCCTATGGGAGACGGCACCCAATCACAGCTTGGGAGAGGCAACACCCTGATTCATTTCTCTTCTCCACCTCCACCCCCCTTCCCTCAGCCCGACACGGAGATCCTGCTGAAGATGGGCAGCTGCCAGCTCTGCTCGAAGACTGGCGACTCGGAGCCGCTGCTGCTGGAGTCAACCTGGTCAGAGAGAGAGTCTGCAGATGGGCTCCTGCCGGCCATGGGCAGGCCGGGCGCCCACTGGAGCTGCTGGTGCTGGTGGTGCTGGCGGCAGCAGCAACCTCCCACTCGCTTGCCCAAGCCCAGATTCCGGGCCAGCACTAACTCCAGGTCGGGGCTGAAGGCCACCCGCAGCGCGGCCCAGTCGAGCGCCGGGCCGGACAAGGCTGAGCCCAGGCTGGGGCTCTGGCACAGACGAGGCCGGGGCCTTCGCTCCCCCTCGGGGTTGTGGATGAAGTGGCAGCGGGTACCGTAGGGGCAGAAAACGGTGGTGTGGAAGGTGCGGCATGGCTCCGTCTTGTACTTGGGGTGGAGGCTGAGGGAGCGCAGCTCGGCCACGCCATGGGCGAACTGGCACTTGTCGCTGTAGCGAACGATCGGGAGTGGGGTCCTCTGGAGTTGGAACGGGGTTGAGCTGGAGTTGACTTCTTCTCCACGCTGGCTGTGGGCCTGAGGCCGCTGGTGTCGATGGTCCAGGGCTGGAGGTTGGTCCGGTGGGAGAGGCGGAGATGAGCTGGGGTTGGTGCTTCTTCTCCGCGGGGGCCGGGGACCCGGGTTCGATCCTGGCTGCGGATGAGGCCCGGGTCTGTGTGCGTGCAGCTGCTGAGAATGTCTCACCTAAGCTAGAAATAAGACAAAAAAATCAGACCCAAACTATACTCACTGTATCGACAGCGCTTCGTTGATTTTTCTTTATAGCGTTGACCTTTGATAGATCCCATGATTCCTTGCGTTTTTCGGAAAACCGAACTCGCTTATTAATTGCACAGCAAGTTGTTTCATTCCTTAATGATCTTGCATTTGTCATATTGTTGTATTTTTTGTCTTTGTAGGACAAACATCATGACGCTGCTCATGAAATTATCGAAACCATCCGGTAAGAATTGAAGCGGTTTTATTAATTTTTTTTTGTATTCTCTATTCCAGTTATCTCTTGTAATTTAGATGTAAATTTTAATTAAGATTTGTTCTAAAATGTAATGAAGCTGAAAGAATCAGGTTGAATACTTGATAAATGGAGCACGCACATTTAAAATCATACTTTCAGCCACCCCAGGCAAAGACCGCCATGATGCATATCTTTGTTCAATACCCTGGTCGATTGAATTAATTAATTAATTATTGGGATTGTATGGGAAAAACCTGCATGGCCTTGGGATGAGTGGGGTGAACCAGAGCATGCAGAGGATACATTGGGAGAACATGCAAACTCCACACAGACAGCACATGTCAGGATTGAACCCAGGCCTCTGGCGCTATGAGGCAGCAGCTGTGCCATTCTGACGGCCACTTAGATGCCGAGTAATAAGCTGAACATATATCATATTTTGTTTCAGATGGGTTTGTGAAGAAGTCCCTGACCTTAAGCTTGCTATGGAAAACTACGTGCTAGTGGACTATGACACCAAATGGTAAGGATGTCTTCTGATAATTTTGAATTTAATTAACAATTAAATTAACATTTGAATGTGAATCATGCTGATGCTGAAGAGATGTATGTTATTTTGAAATATTATATCTAGTTTATGAGTACAGGTAGTTCTGCTATATCATGTGTTTCCATAATGTTAATGGGATATAATGCGACTGATGAATTGGGGAACACTATTTGTATATGCAGGCCGAATTGTTTATGAAACTATTTCAAACGGTAACTAGAAAACCACTTGAGTTACTTTGGAGGATAGAAAATGTTGGAGAAAATGGATAGGTGGTAACATAGAAACATAGAAAATAGGTGCAGGAGGAGGCCATTCTGCCCTTCGAGCCAGCACCGTCATTCATTGTGATCATGGCTGATCGTCCCCTATTAATAACCCGTGCCTGCCTTCTCCCCATATCCCTTGACTCCACTAGCCCCTAGAGCTCTATCTAACTCTCTCTTAAATCCATCCAGTGATTTGTCCTCCACTGCCCTCTGTGGCAGGGAATTCCATAAATTCACAACTCTCTGGGTGAAAACGGTTTTTCTCACCTCAGTCTTAAATGACCTCCCCTTTATTCTAAGAATAAAGTGTTTTTTTGGATTGGGACTCTTCTGCAGTCTGAAGCAGAGTCCCGACCTGAAAGATCGCCTATTCACTTTCTTCACAGATGCTGCCTGACCGGCTAAGTTTTTTTTTATAAATCAGCATCTGTGGTTCTTCGTGTCTAAGTTACTTTGGAAATTGATGAGCAGAAAATACACTGTCTTGGTTTAAAAAAAACTGTCACAGTGACGAAGAACTGTTTCCATAGAGGCTATCAACTAGTTTCACCGCTTGTGGGCAGTGAAATTAACAAGCAATGACTTTGATTGATACTGGTGCAATTATACTATATTAAACAATGTAACCTACAACTTTCAATAATTTTAGCTTGCAGTAACCAAAATTAACTTCCAATATTAAAAAAAAAACTGTTTTTGCAAATTCTGCAGGAAAAAAATGTCAAGCACTTTCTAGTCCCTAACCACCTCCTCCCTATTTGACACAAATTGTTTTCAAAGGAATTTTCTATAATGTGGGATTTCTTACAACACAACAATCGTGTTGTAACAGACCCACCTATAGTGGAAATTAAGACAGTTGAACAAATTCCATATATCCATCCTAGAATATTAAAAACAAAACAAACAAAAACTGAAATGCTAACTCTATTTCCCTTTGCACAGATGTGACCTGAATATTTCCAGCAATTTTTTCTTAGATTTTCTCAAAACTGCATTGTTCATTCTAAGGGATGAAAACCAGGAGCCACTTATTGGAATAGGCAGACCTGAGATTCTAAAAATAGTGCATTCTTAAATACTCTTTGTGTGGTGATTAGTAAAGTTTATGTAAGGGTTCTTTAATATGAAATTTACTTGAAAGACTTTGACACACAGAGGATTATGGGCTATTTACACGAACTGCTGATAGATTTGGTAGAATTAAGAGATTTTCTATGTAGATGAGCCCACCTGAATTGGGATTTTTTTTTGGTCAGACTATACTGAGATTAGCTTTTCTTTATGCAAGGGCATCTATGCATTTGAAAAAAATATATATATATTTATTCAGGGAACAAAGATGTTACTGGAAATGCTGGCATTTATTGTCCATACCTCATTGGTGTTGAGGTGAGGAGACGTGTCTGATTTTCTTGTCCGAAGGTTATTAGTGAACCAAGTAGGCTTTTGCAATGGTCTACTGAAGTTTCAGAATTACAGTTGTTGACGCTACATTCCAACTTAATTTAATTACTTGAACTAAAATTCAACGGGTGTCTTTGTGATATTCAAACTTGTCTCGTGATTAATGATCCAGAATCCTGACTGCATAGTTAGGTGGTGTGTTATTGCAATTCATTGAACTAATTGTTTTTTTGACCCCTCTGACAGGTTCTTACTCGCATGTTCTAATTGTTTAACACTACATCCAAATTGTGGTATTGTAATTCTCATTCTCTGAATATTTAGTCAAGGAACACAGTACTCTGTAACCGTATCAATGTTCAGTCTGTATAACCTGCACATTTATGTTTGTCTCGCATTTTCAATGCTTAGCTTCAATTTTCCTGCTTGAGATTACTTACGTGACCATTATTTGGCTGAAGACTGGGCAATTGTGGTGGATTTTATTTCTTCAGCTGATTTATAGATTTACAAATTCTCCAAAAACCTTTGTGGATGTAAATTGAATAAAGAAAATGTCTCTTGTTGTCCACAAGATTAAACTAAATTAGTTTGATGTTGAATGCAGTTGTTTCTTCACTGGTTACTCAAAACATTTGAAGGCTTCAATCCAAAGTATGTTTAATTTCATCTTCCGCCGGCCCTGTGATTTGCAACTGTAATTTCCTACTCTGTTGGCTTCTGATTGCTGGTAGAGATTGGGCGGGGGGGGGGGGGGTGACTGGACGGGCTCACATCCGCAGAACTGCGCCTCATTTGCAGCCAGGATCAAACCCGTGTCCCTGCAGCCGCAAGCGCTGCCGAACCGCCACTGGACCGTCCCCGGTTCTCCCCCCACTCGAGTCTCCCCCCACTCGAGTGGCGACTGGAGACGTCTGGACCAATGGGACACCGGCCCCCAGGCCCAGCGCCAACTCCAGCCCAACCCCAACCCCGCTCCAACTACAGAGGGACTCGCTCCCCGATGGGCCGCTACGGCGACAAGTGCCAGTTCACCCACGGCCTGGCCGAACTGCGTTCTGCCCCTATGGTACCCCCTGCCAGTTCATCCAGCTGACGGCTGCCCATCTTCTGCAGGATCCCAGTGTCAGACCGAGGGGGGGGGGGGGGGGTAGAGGTGGAGGGCTGCAGGCCAACCCGGCAGCGGCGAGCTGGAGCCAGCGGCTGCAAGTCCGGGGCCGCCCCACCACCCCGGACACCTCCGGACGGGACACTGGGGAGGGGACGGGGACGGCCCAGCAGCAACAAGAGCACCCCGGACGAAACGCAAGCCTGCACATAATGCAGCACCACCGTTGCCGAGACTTTGTAGCTAGTGACCTATGACACGGGCATGCGCAGACGGAATACCAAACTCGCTTATTGCCCCGTGCGCTCTTTTTAAACCTCCCGAACTTTACTAACCTAGGAGAAAACCTTCCTTCAGCCAATCCACTCACTCGCTGGTCTGGCTGCTGCTCCTCCGCAGCCTGGTGCTCTGGTTTCCTTCCTCATTCCATTGAAGAGCCCATTTGTGGGTTATTTGGCTTCTGTAATTTGTCCCTAGTGTATTAAATAAAACTTGTGTAAGAGTGATCGTTGGTCGGCGTGCTCGGTGGGCCAAAGGGCCTGTTTCCATAGCTGTATCTATAAAGCTAAGAAAGCCACAGAATCCATTTGGACTTGTTTAGAAGAGCATGAATATTTTACTTACAGGCTTTGATAATTTACTTACAGACTTTGATAAAACAAATTTCACTAGAGCGGTTTAAAAATATCTGAAAATGACTGGGATCTGACAAATACTTATTTTCATCATAGTTCGATTTTTGACTTTTATGTTGACTCTTAAAGATCCTTATTCAGAGTATTCAAGGTACATGTTTTTATGTACAGTGATACTGGAGGTCGAAGATTGCATGTCAAAGTTTAGTCATTTGTAAATACTCTCTCATATAACCAGGATGATTAATCATTTAACATATTTACTCAATGTTCACTTTGGTTTCTCAGTTATTTACACTCTTACTCTTCTAGTTTTGAGAGTATGCAAAAGCTTTGTGATAAGTACAACCGGGCCATGGATAGCATTCAGCAGTTGGTGAGCGATTTTAATTATTTACTGTATTTAAACAATTAAACAAAAGTTACCATTAATTAAAAAATGTAAGCTGTCCAACATTCAGCCCAAAACCCATCTTTGATTTTATTGGTTTCATTGCCTTGGCCAATTTTTTTTGTTTCCCTGCTTTTTTAGATAATTTTCCATTCTTACAATGTGCATGTATCTCAACTTTAGCTAGATCTAGGTTCCAGATGAGTACACAAACTAGTCTGAGATACATTGCATCTGAGGTACACTGTGTGATGAGCCGAATTGGGGTTTAGAGTTGGTTTTGATTATATTTGGAGGTATGGTCTAACATGCCCTTCCTATAATTAGTAGTACTTTAATTTGGAAAAGTGGTGAGAAGGAAAGTTGACATTAGGTATTGAAGGAAACCATTGGCAAGTACTGAAATGCAAAAGTTAGGTAGGGAACATGTTTGACTACCTTAAGCTGCCATCTGCTCCTAAATGGATGCATTTAATAAGGATCTCCTCTTCGGTGTGTTATCAAATGGAGGAACTGAAGAGATACGTGATTCATTCTTTCCCTGGACTCGGCAGCAGCACAATGGTTTCTCGTAGTCTATTTTGTATTTTGACATCTTTAAAGAAGCATTGTCTTGCTGTTTTCGAATTTGGAATTTATTGGAAGGGGTGAGATTGCTCTGCATCTCTGACTGAAACCCATTGAAAGTAAAAAAAAAAAAATAGTGATAATGGTTGCATTAATTTCTTGCCTTTGCATTAATGCTTTAGAAATAAACTCTGCTCCATTCAAATGGAGAGACTATGTATAAACACAGCTGTAATTTCTACATGGTGAAACCAAAATGTATAAAAATGTGATTTTTTTCTATTACAAATCTCAAATTGTGGAGTCCAGAGACAAAAAAATAAATGATGGGTCTTTGTCCCAAACATTATGGAGGGCACTGTCTATTATAAATGTATCCAATAGTGATCCTGGGAAATGATTGTACTGTTGTCACACCACTTTGTAAATACAAGTAGTTATAGTTCGGAGGGGTAACTTGAGGATTAGTTGAGTTGTCAGTTTAGGATATAATTTGAGAGGATCATATATGGCTTTCTGTTTTCCTTCAAATGCTATTTTGTGGTGAGCAGATGTTTAATTGAAGCTCCAACTTATTGCATATTGTACTTGATTTATGCTTAGACTAGCACAGAAGAGTGGCCTTTCTAACCAAGTACATCTTCCATTTAATACAGTGGAAAGGGACAACACAGTCTATGAAACTGAATATTCGCCCTAGCAAAGGCCTGCTACGACATATTCTGCAACAGGTCTACAACCACTCAGTAACTGATCCAGAGAAACTGAACAATTATGAACCCTTTTCTCCAGAAGTTTATGGAGAAACATCGTTTGATTTAGTCGCGCAAATGATTGATGAGATCAAGATGACTGAAGATGATACATTTGTTGATTTGGGAAGTGGTAAGAAGTTTTATTATTTTATCAAGATAATTATGGGGAAAAGGCTGAAGAATTTGTTTTGTGTGTCATCTAATGTATCATTTACCCAAGTTAATAAGTAATTTATAGTGGGGGGGGGGGGGAAATAATAATTCTGGCTTATTTACTGATTGCGTCACATTGATTTTTGTGTACATTTTTATTGAATGCCAACTGATTTTTGTTTTCCCTTTTCCCTTCAAGGAGTTGGTCAAGTCGTGTTGCAAGTTGCTGCAGCTACACACTGCAAGCATTACTATGGTGTTGAAAAGGCAGATATACCTGCAAAATATGCTGAGGTAGTGCAAAATCTGGCTAATTCTTTCAGGAATTAAGTTTGAAAGCACTTTGATATGAAAAGAATGTTAAACATTTGGAACTCTTACAAAATTGCATTTAATGTTGGTTCACTTATTAGTTTTAAATCTGAGAGTGATGAGATTTTTGTTGACTATAGACTTTGTGGTATTTGGGGGGAGAAGGTTGGTGTATGTGCGTGTGTATATATATATATATATATATATATGTGTGTATACATGTATGTGTATACGTGCGTGTATATATGTGTATATATATTTGTGTGTGTGTGTTCTTCACAGTCGCTGAGTTACAATCCCTCCTTAACAGCATGGTTTACCCATGCCTCAAGGACTGCAACAGTTTAAGAAGTCAGCTCATCATTGCCACCTTTTCAAGGGCAATTAAAAGGGCAATTAAATTTCTTGCTCAGCCTGCAAAGTCCACATCCCTTGAATGAATAATAATGAAAATTTCTCTGATCTGGCATGATAACTTTGAAGCAGGCTTGAGTTAATTGATCAACCACTGTGTGTATAATCCAAATATTCATGATATTATTTTTTCTCATTCTTACAAAGGCAATGGATACAGAGTTCAGGAAATGGATGCGATGGTACGGGAAGAAATATGGGGAGTACACTGTAAGTGCGTTTTATGCTAAGCTTTAGCCCCAAGCTCCAAAAATATTAGTTTAATTTAAGTGATGAGCGTTTTCTTGCAGTTAAATTTTGCCACCTACATGCTATAATTAATAATAATAATAATAAATTTTATTTATGGGCGCCTTTCAAGAGTCTCAAGGACACCTTACAAAAATTTAGCAGGTAGAGGAAAAACATGTAAGGGGAATGAAATAAATAGTAGAGAAATGACTAGTATACAAAGCAAAGACAGAATTCAATTCAAAACACAATATGAGGCAATTAATGCACAGATGAAAAGGGAGGGGGACGTGGGGCTAAGGATAGGCAGAGGTGAAGAGATGGGTCTTGAGGCGGGACTGAAAGATGGTGAGGGACACGGAATTGCGGATCAGTTGGGGGAGGGAGTTCCAGAGCCTGGGAGCTGCCCTGGAGAAGGCTCTGTCCCCAAAACTGCGGAGGTTGGACTTGTGGATGGAGAGGAGACCGGCTGATGTGGATCTGAGGGACCGTGAGGGTTGGTAGGGGGAGAGGAGGTCAGTGAGATATGGGGGGGCCAGATGGTGGAGGGCTTTGTAGGTGAAGATAAGGATTTTGTAGGTGATCCGGTGGGAGATGGGATGCCAGTGAAGTTGTTTGAGGACTGGAGTGATGTGATGCCAGGATTTGGTGTGGGTGATGAGTCGGGCGGCTGCGTTCTGGACCAGCTGGAGTCGGTTGATGTAGGTGGAGCTGATGCCAAGGAGAAGTGAGTTGCAATAGTCCAGTCGGGAGGAGATGAAGGCATGGATGAGTCTTTCAGCAGCGGGAGGTGTGAGAGAGGGTCTGAGTTTGGCGATGTTGCGGAGATGAAAGAAGGAGGTTTTAATGACATGGCGGATGTGAGGCTCAAGGGAGAGGGTGGAATCAAAGATCACGCCAAGGTTGCGGGCCTGGGGAGATGGGGAGACAGTGGTGCCGTAGATGGTGAGATTGAGGTTATTGATTTTGCTGAGTGTGGCTTTGGAGCCTATGAGGAGGAATTCTGTCTTATCGCTGTTGAGTTTGAGGAAGTTATGTTGCATCCAGGTTTTTATAGCTGACAAACAGGAGTTGATATGGGAGAGGGGGGGGGGGGTTGTGGGGGGATTTGGTGCCGAGGTAGATCTGGGTGTCATTGGCGTAACCGTGGAAGTCCAGGTTGAAGTGGCGGAGTATCTGACCAAGGGGGAGGATGTAGATGATGAAGAGGAGGGAGCCGAGTACGGAGCCTTGGGGAACGCCTTGAGTGACTGTGGCTGTAGCAAAGGTGTGGTTGTGGAGAGAGATGAAGTGGGATCTGTTGGAAAGGTAGGAACGGAGCCAGCTGAGTGCAGAGCCTTCAATGCCGAGGTCTTTGAATCTGGTGAGCAGGATGTTATGGCTCACTGTATCGAAGGCTGCGCTCAGGTCGAGGAGGATGAGGATGTTGAGGGAACCAGTGTCAGCAGAGGTGAGGAGGTCGTTGAGGACTTTGAGGAGAGCAGTTTCTGTGCTATGGAGGGGGCTAAAGCCAGATTGGAGGGGTTCAAGTAGGTTATACGCAAGGAGGTGGGAATGAAGTTGCGACGCAACGATACGCTCCAGGGTTTTTGAAAGAAAGGGGAGGTTTGAGATGGGGCGGTAGTTAATGAGAGAGGAGGGATCAAGACCAGGTTTCTTTAAGATTGGTGTGACAGCAGCAGTTTTGAAAGCGGAGGGGACAATTCCTTGGGACAATGAGGAGTTGAAGAGATTAGTGAGGTAGGGGCAGAGAACGGGGAGGCAGGACTTCAGCAGGGGAGTGGTGAGAGGGTCGAGGGAGCAGGTAGTGGGTTTGGAAGAGCTGATGAGTTCGGAGATTTCAATAGGGGTGACCAGGTCAAACTGGGAGAGGAAGCAGTGTGGAGGAGGGGTAAGGAGGTCAGTGGAGATGTTGAAAGGAGGGGCCTCGGTAGGTGGTGGAGTAGATGCTGGGGAGTCGGGTACAGGGGATAAAGATTGATAGATGGTGCTGATTTTATCAGCGAAAAAGTGGAGGAATGAGTTGCAGAGATCCAGAGTAGAGGTAGGGAGAGTGTTGGCTCGAGGCTTGAGGAGGTTGCCCACTGTGGAGAAGAGGGTTCTGTGGTTTAGGCAGGGATCGGTGAATATGGAGGAGAGGTAGGCAGATTTTGCAGCAATGAGGGCATCTTTGTAGTCAGTGAGGTGGAGTTTGTAAGCTTCAAGGTGGACTGTGAGAGATGATTTATTTGTGAGTCGTTCAAGTCGGCGACCAGTCTGTTTCAGTTTACGAAGTGCAGGTGTGTACCAGGGTGAAGATGTGTTGAAAGTTACGGTTCTTGTTTTGAGGGGGGCCATAGTGTTAAGGGAGGTAGACAAGGTGGAGTTGAGATGGTTTGTGAGATCATCAGGTGAGATATGGGTTGAGTCCAGGGGGAGAGTGGTGGAGAGCAGGTCAGAGAGATGGTGGGGATCAATGGATTTTAGATTACGGAAGGTGATTTCTCGGAGGAAGCGGGGGCGAGGTGTTGGAGAAGGGATGGTGAACCGTATAAGCTTATGATCAGAGAGGCACTTGCTAACCAACATTGCTAGTGTTGCATAGGTTACATTTTAAATCTCTTGATCTGCAAGATTCTTCCTGCCCCATTTAAATGAAATCGCCATTTGAATCCATCTTCTAACGTGTTCTGTTACTCTCAGTTGGACCTCTTGTCTGCATGTGTCCCATCGCTTCACCACTGGCACTGCTGTGAAACAAAGGAATGATGGTGATCATTTAAACTGGTTCCAAACTTTCCAAATCCATCACCTTTACCGCTTAATAAGGATTGTTTTGAAAGACCGAGATAGAGTGAATGTGGAGAGGATGTTTCCAATGGTTGGAAAGGGCACAGTCTCAGAATGAAAGGATGCACCTTTAGAATAGGGATGATGAGGAATTTCTTTAGCCAGAAGGTGATGAATCTGTGTAATTCATTGCTATCGATGGCTGTGGAGGCCTTTAGTCGTAAGGATGCCAAAGGTTATGCGAAGAAGGTAGGAGAATAGGGTTGAGAGGGAAAAATAGATCAGCCATGATCGAATGACGGAGTATTCTCGATGGGCCCTCCGGCCTAATTCTGCTCCTATTAACATCTTATGGTTTTTAGCAAAGCCTGGTTTACCTCTATATCGTGCTACGATGCCTTTCAATTATACTTTAAAGGAGAACTTGCATGACGATATTACTGGCTTTTTAACTGGATTATTTGGAGGTGCAATTAAGTATGCAAAAGCAGACAATTGTGTACAATAAGAAACTAATGAAAGCATGAATTTTTTTCCTGGAATCTGTTGAAACCGGAATGCTGAAAAGTTATCGAGAGAGCACCATAACTCTTTAATTTACATCCATCTAAATGAATAACAAGGAGGCATTGTGCAATGTATCCTAGATGTCTTTTGCCTGCATTACCACACCCTCCTTAATTTTGTACTGAAACCACCAGTATGTAATGCAGCTTGCGCTGCAGTTTTAGTTCCAGAACCTTTTGACTTGCTAACTAAGTTTTGATTTTGTGTAATCTTAGAGTTGTTTCAGTTGAGTTAGCTCTTTGTGTGTTTAATTTGCGTGCTAAATTTCAGTCTGTTCACCCCAGGTTAACATTCTGTATGCATTCTCTGGCATTGCACATGAATATTCTTATTTTGCTGAATATAATTTTACTCGCAAGTCTATCTAAATATAGATCAACAATCCTTTCTTCACTTGAAAGGCTGGATTATAATAGACCAAGACTATTTGTGACTCATCAACCTTATTGTGATCATTGTTGTAAGTGAGTGATTTTTTAATTATAGAATGTTGGAACATTAAACTTGCCTCCCACAGTTGTTAAATAGGGCTCAGGCATATTGTGAAAAAGAGCGTATGTACAAAACTCTATAAAAGATCTTAGTAATAGTCTGGTAATGTTGAAAATTCCAAGGTTGTAATATTTGCAGGGAAAAAAATAGCGATGTTACTGAAAAGCCTGGACAGCGAACAATAAGTTCTGAATCAGTAATTGTTGAAGAATTTTTTTGACGTGCATGCCTTGGCAAGCGTGTATTTTTCTCCAATGTATAGGAACATTCTGTTCAAAAGGGAACCCACTTGAGCTGCCTCTTATTTCTTTCAGCTGGAAAAAGGTGATTTCCTTTCTGAAGAATGGAAAGAAAAAATTGCAAGTACAAGGTGACCAGTCCAACAGCAAAATATATTTCAATTTACGATTTAAGATTTATTGTTGCTGTTGAGGTTTGTGCATTGGTCTTTGCAAACAGGAACTGTAACTTTGAAGAAAAATAGTGCCATTTCAAACAGACTTTGCACCCAAGTTGCACCCAAGTTGCATTCAAATATGTTCTACACCATCTCCACAAATCATGGGCAACACTTCTTTCAAAAAGACCAGAAAAATGTGCTAGGAAATGAATAATAGTTATTGTAATGGTAATCCAGAAACTGGAGGGTTCTAAGAGTGATTTCAAATCTGTAACCATCTGAGAATTTGAAGTAATGCTTTATTTAAATTCTGGAAGTAAAAAGTCTCCATAGTTGAAAACCACCTTGAAACTTTCAGATCGTTGCCGTTGGTTCACTGATGTATTTTAGAATATAAATTTGGCCATCGTCAACCATTCTCACTGACTGATGACGCCTGTTAGACATCAGTGTGGTTGACAGCCCATTGAAGCACGATAGCAGTACGCATGGTTGCACGTAAATGTTTACAATGATTCAAGGAGATCTTCCACTGTGCATGCAGTGCATGTGTGGATGAGCAATTAGTGGCCTCCATTTGGGAGTGAATATGGTCTGTCTGCCAGACCACAAGGAGTCTGTTAATTGAAACTTGTTTTCCAATATTTCCTTATTGAATATTTCCTTATTGATATTTGGGTCTTTTCCTTGATTAACCCTTGAACCAGAACTAATACTGCATCTTTTCTGGCTGGTAATGCTAATGACTAGTCTTGATTGTGCTCACAAGCAAAGTTGTTGGTATGATCTCATTGTTTCTATAATCTGGTATGAAGTATCCTTCCATTTGTTAATAACAAAACCTAAACATATTCCTGATTCATGTCACATGTGCTATTGTGCTTTGTGATAGTCATCTCAGCTATGCATTAGTAGTCTTTTGTATAATGATCAATGTATTGTCAAAAAAAAAATGCCTTGCAACCAGTTCTCATTTTTAAAAGTGGCATTTAATCATTGCAACTATATTATGTTTTTAATGAACACATGCACAAATGTATATGACAATGTTTACAAGATGGCAAAGAAACTATTAACTTGAATGCCAAGGTTGCTGAGAAGTATGTTAAGAGACTGCTAATTGGAATGCATAGTTGCAGCATTATGTATGTTCATTTAAAATAGACTTCTCACGCTAGGTAGCTTGCCCAGACTTGATTTGAAGGTTCTTTTTCTCTTTGAATCCCATTTTCTTCATTCTAGTAAAACATCCCCAGGTACTAATCATGATTTTATATCTGACAAATGCTTCATTTTTACCTTCAGGTAATCTGTTCAGTATTTGAAAATTGGCATTAGGATTGCATGTAGTCCCAAATTTTTGAGACAGATTTGACTTTTTCTCGGAACCCTCTCATTTTCCTCCTAAAATGGTCATAGTTTAATTTGAATTAGAATTTGCTATCTTCAAATCTGCCTTCCCATCGGAATTGAGGGTTTTGATCTGCAGTAGCTGCAGGGTTTTTTAGTTTTATTTCATTTTTAGTTTGGAATCAAGTCTTTTTTGGGCTTAAAAGAAAATTAACGTTCATAAAGTCACTGCTGAAATAAATGTAGTACATGTTATGAAATATAATAGAAAATTTTGAGCTACTCTTCCATTTGGCAATTGCCATGAAAAGAGTAGAAGACTTAAAACTTCAAAGCTTGAGAAAGATTTAAGAGACCCGAGGGACAATTTCTATACTCGGACGGTGGTGGGTATATGGACCAAGCTGCCAGAGGAAGGTGCATAGGTGGGAACAGTAGCAATGCATAAAAGACGTTTAGACACATAGATGGTTAAGAAAGGTTTAGAGGTATCTGGGCCAACGTAGACAAATGAGACAAGCCCCTGGTCAGCATAGACAAGTTGGGCCAAAGCGATTGTTTCCATGCCATATGACTCCAGCTGCTTGAGTGCTTCAAATTCTTTGTATTTTTATTATTGTATTGTTATTTCATTATTTTATACTTTGGTAATAACTGTTTGAATTTTTCTCATAATTCATTGACATTTTCGCATCTATAGTTGTCGACTGATCCTTGGCACCATGTTAAATAATGCAGATGTTTTCAATTATTAGTATTTTGAGTTATTGTATGCTTTGGTACAATGTAAAATTTAACACAATGAATTAATGTAATTATATGTGCACTGCTTTAGATTATAAATTTGAATGGTTGAAAGATTATATTTTCAGTATTTCTTTACAGTGTTGTGTTTGTGAATAATTTTGCCTTTGGTCCCGAGGTGGATCACCAGCTGAAGGAGCGATTTGCAAATATGAAAGAAGGTAAGAAAATCTGTTGGCCTTCGTCTAAACTTTTGTTAGTACCGAATTTTGCTTGGTTGCTTGAAATCAACTTGTTTTGCAAAATTGCAATAGTAATATTAGATTATAAATCTTGGTCACATTTTAATCTGAATTTAGAACCTAGTTGTTCATGCTTCATATTTTTGCAATCCTGATAATACTTTTAAGTGAACATGGAGTTTTCAATTTCAAATTGATGATATGAAAATAGCTAAACCTCTTTCTGTAGCAAATAGTTAAAGTCTGGGTAGGGTAGCACCAGAAACTGAAAGTGCCCGGATATATTCTGTGCTGTTTTGATTCAGTGAAATTCTTCAACAGGAGTGTACATTGTACTCCATTTTATAGATAAAATGTGACTTGGGTTTTCTTAAATTGGTGTGCATTAGTGAAGCATAATTGTTAGGTTATCAAGAGTGAACTAAGATTGCAAACAGGGTAATCAACTTAAAACTTTAAAATCATTTTTCTGTACATTTATTTTCACATACTTCCCCTAACTTGTTCAATAGTTTTCTGTGAATATGGGCACTTGGTTGGGTGTGTTATGCAATCCATGGTAAATTTCTCTTTCAAATCATTTGTATTTCTACTTGCATTTCCCTCACATTGTTCTATGCACATCTCCCCACTCCAAACTAGATCTACTTGGTCTGGTCATCTACAATTACTCCCATCTTCAATAGAAACAAATTAAATTGAACAGCTATGGTATATAACCTATCTTTGTGTCGGGACACAGAACCCTATTTGATGGTTGTTCAAGGTCATGGATGTTTTGGGTGCAGGCTAGTTTTGCAATTTTTTAATTGACTAACCTATGCATACATTTGTATTTAAATTGAGATCAATATTAATTGCATTAATTTGAAAAGGCAAGCAATTAATGGTGATAAGGAACACAAATGGTGTTTGTTGTCATTTTCACAGGTGGCAAAATTGTTTCTTCCAAGCCCTTTGCACCATTGAATTTCAGAATAAACAGCAGGAATTTGAGTGGTAAGTTTTCACTTGTTGTGAAATATCATTGGAAATCTCAAATATAATATGTCTCCAACCCCAGACCCGTCAATCTATTTTGTCAAAATTTTACATGGATAAGAAATTAAATTGCATTTTTATGACTAATTTGTTAAACTTAGTTCTCAAATTTTTTTTTTTAATTGAATGGATGAAATGCATTAGGAATGTCAATATTCATGTCTCTCTTTCAAAGTCCTTTGCTGGACGGGAAATCAATTAGTTTTGTCTCTGCTTATGATAATAGTATCATTTTATACTTAATTTCTGTTTAATTGAAGTTGAGTAGTTAATTTTGTTATCTTACTGCTGTGCTTTATGGCTCAACATCTTTGCCCAGAAGGAAGCATCAATTCTTTACTATTTACTTTCATTACTGAGTGGACGTTGCTTATCTTGCATGAACATTGCTCCAGTAAATAGAATAATTGGGAAGCAAGTTTCTCAAATATTTAACTAATAATTTAGATAAGTAATTGGCAACATGCAATATTATGGTGTTATGGCCTTTATAGAGGGAACATCCCTCGGTGCATTAGAAAGCACAGATGTAGAGCACTAATTATTTTTGGAGAATCTGGTCAGAAAGAGACTTTTGAGGCTTAATGATAGATGGGAATTTAAGACGGTTTTATGAAAGTTAGCCTAAAAATACTCAAGGTGTTTTGGTGAAATCAAAAATATATGTTTTGAAACGAAGATGCATTTTGGGCATGTTCTGGAGTCTGGTTATTTTAATTACTGGAGGTGACAATCATGGTAATTTTCATATTTTCTTATTGGGGAAATCTTGGAGATAAATCCAGTTCAGTTTAAATTTATTGCAATAGGTACACAATTACACTCGGTAATCTATGGTAATTATAGCGCCACTCATTGCTATTTAGTTACTATACTTGAAATTTGGTTATAAAAACACAAAATATTTCTGCAATATTTAACCTTTAATTCAAAAAAAAAATTGTTTTTAATGTGACTCTTCAAAGATATTGGCACTATCATGAAGGTCGTGGAGTTATCACCGCTGCGAGGCTCAGTTTCATGGACTGGAAAACCAGTCTCCTACTATCTACACACAATTGACCGGACCATAGTAAGTAACAAAACAGGTTTTCTATTCATTTGCTGGGAAATGTCCTTGCTTGTCCTACAGTGAACACTGTTATTTCCATGTTTGTCTTAATGGTTCTGTGTATTGCTTGGAATATTTTGGGTTTCTAGATGACTGCAGGAGTAATATTATTGATTTAAAGATGTCCGTAACTTTTTTCATAACCCGACAATGATTTTTAGTACAAAGTTTCATAAGAAGGCAAATTGGTAGTCAAATTGTGTATTGCCTTTTGAGTCATATCTAGACCATAACAAATGATCGTTTTTGTTTTTATTTCAGCTTGAAAACTACTTTTCTAGTCTCAAAAATCCAAAACTCAGGGTAAGTTATTTTTGAGCTGTTTATAATTATTGCTGTCAACATAGCAAACTCATGAATTTGAAGTAAATAAAAATATTATTTGTGAACTTTAATGTTTGTTACATGTGTTTTTTGTATTTGTTGTTCTAAATATTTTTACCTCTACACTTATAGAAGTGTAGTCATCTTTCTTCCATTTAAAAAAAATCTGTGGAAAGATCTTTGGGGAAAACATGAGCATACATGTAATGCTAAGCATTGCTAATAATGAAAACTTGTGTGAATTGTAATGAATAACTGCTGATTCCCATGTTCGAGTGCCTTAAGATAATTCCTATTTATTCTATTTTATCATATTTGAGGAGGCCCCCTAGGCCCATCTAATCTAATTTGGCTCTTAGTGCACACTCCATGTCACCCACTTCCCATTTAATTCCCTGAAGCCAGTTCCCCCTCTCATGCCCTTTTAACACCCACTAATTCGACCACCCATTATAGTTGTGGTCGATTTCAGTAGCTATATAACTGATCATACAACATATGTTTGGCATCTGGGAGGAAACCATAGACACAGAGAAGGTGCACTCTCCCCACAACACTGGAGGTCAGGATTGAACCTGGGTCACTGAGCTGTGGGGCAGTAACATCATCCTTTGCACACTGTCACTAAAACTGCATATAAAGTAAAATATTGCTGTGCGATTTAATCTGTTCTCCCCACCACCCCACTCATCATCTTACATGGCAATTTCTTCATTATAGAAAGAAGGGTACCATTTGTTTTCTGCTTTATATTTCCAAAATTTAGTCCTGTGTATTGATAGATCCAAATTCTTTCAACCATCTTGCTTACACCCCAGCAGTATAAATATTGACTTCTCTAACTTCAAGTAAACCTTGCTTTCCCTCTCTCTCTCTCTCTCTGTCCCTCCACTTCCCAGTTCTCCGACCAGTCTGACTATCCCTGATTACATTTTATCTCTGTTTGCTTTGTTGTTTCCTTCTAGCTAACTAGGAGAATAGGTATATTCTACATTTTCTTGATCTCCATCCCCTTTGATGTCTCGTTCTCACACCTGACACTTCCTTACCTCTGTATCTCCCCCTCCCCTGTCCAAAGAAGGGTCTCGATCAGAAACATCGGCCATTCCTTCTCTCCAGCGATATTGCTTGTGCTATTTTGTGCAGAGCAGGGATGAAAGCAATGCTGGCTCGAAGGGCCGAATGGCCTACTCCTGCGTCTATTGTCTATTGAAATAAAGTTTATTTGCCTCTTTATGGGGGTTGTTCTGCAATTGAATCTACTGCAGGTTTAAATGATGTTTGCTTTCTGATTTATAAAACTGGTCATTTGAAAAATGTCATCCTACATTTATGAGAAATCTGAAGTGATGAAAATGCATGAATGGTACACCACACAATATGGATGAAATTTTGATATTTGGTTACAGGAGGAACAAGAGGCAGCTAGACGTAGACAACAAAAGGAAAACAAAGAAAATAAGAGCAGTACAACAACTCCAACCAAGGTGAGGTGATGTTTAATTTGCACGAAATCTGTTTTATAGACCATCTGATTATGAAAATGTAACTGCAATATACTGTTTGAATAGCTCTTGTGGTTCATCAAGCACACTCGTCTCTCTTTGTAATCCCTTTCCACATTCTAAATTTCTATTGAATTATCTGAGCACCTTTTATCTTTATTCATTTCTTGGATAGTGGACACTGGGATCTAACCATCATTGGAAATACCAGCATTCACTACTTAAGGGGCGGTCCCACTTGGGCGACCTACTCCGTGAGTTCCGGCGAGTTTGCCCTCGACTCATACTCGCAGCATGGTCGACACGAGGTCGTAGGAGGTCTTTGTATCTCTCCTTCATGCTCGAGAGTAGTCCCCATGTACTCGAGGCCTCAGCTAGGATGCGGCGTATTTTTCAACATGTTAATTGCCCGCGAGTAAAAAAGGTCGCCATGGGAAAAATCTATACTTTTTTTACTCGTAGGTTTAGTCGTAGTAGGTCGGCATGTAGGTAATCGAGGGCAGTCGAAGGTGTCCTTGATAGTCTTCATCATAGTTGAAGGGAGGTTGAAGGAGATCGAAGGAGGTCGTCTTCACTCTCCACTATTCCGTGTCCAATTTTCCCGAAGTTAGTCATAGCTAGTCGAAGCTAGTCTTCAACATAGTCGAAGGAGGCCTTCAACATGACATTTTTTCAAACTCTCCTAAACTCTTCTAAACTCACCAATTAGGTCGCCCAAGTGGGACAGCTATTTTAGGAGTTGCAAAAAAGCCAGACCATAAAGGTTGGCAGATTTTCATTGCTGAGGAGGGAGTTCATGCCTGACTGAACACTTGATTCCAAACAGTTGCCTGTGTTTCTGTTTTTAGTAGCTGATTGGTGCAAGTGGGCGAGCTTCTGCTTCACAGTGCCAGAGACCCATGATTGTTCCTACCTCGGGTGCTGATTATGTGGACTTTGCACTTTCTCCCCATGATTGCGTGGGTTTGCTGCGGACGCTCCGGTTTCATCACACATCGCTAGACGTGCTGATTTGTAGGTTAATTGGCCTCCGTAAATTGCCCTGTCGGGAGTGGATGAGAAAATGGGATGATATAGAACTTGTGTGAGCGACAGATTGATGGTCAGAGTAGACTCAGTGGGCTGAATCTTTCAATCAATTTTTCAATCAAGACTCTGGTATGCTTTCTACTCACATGCTCTTGTCTCCTTGACATCTGTCTGCTCACCTCTGCATCTTGCAGACACAGCCTAGATATTTTAGTATTTATGGATAAAATACTAAATGAAATACAAATTTTTAAGCTTTTCCTGAAAATCCTTTTAACCAGCTGACTTGGAAGGCAAGTCTGTATTAAGAGCAATGCTAATTTAATTGCCAGAAACTTGGCTTTCATTTTCAATGATCAATAAAGGAGACTCCATATTGTTTGTGTTCCATAGTAATTGTAATGCTATCATTGGCAGGAATCTGGTCCTGAAGAGGAGAAAATTGGGGTAACCGGAATTAAGAAATCATCTTCACCTGCTAAACCACGTAAAAACAAAATAATTAATAAAGGCAAGAGAATTGCAGTTAGAAAAAGAGGCCGCCCCAAGAAAATGAGCACTGCAATTTCAAAAAGAAATACAAAGAAAAGCCAATCTGCACTGGATCTTTTACATGCTCAGACTCTCTCAGCATCCTCGCCTCAGGGTAAGTTCAGCAGTCAGCTTGACTTTGTTTTGGCTCGAGTGAGCTATCGGGTGAGTCCTGATTTTGTGCCTAACAATGTCAGATTATTCAGTACCAGTAGGCCATGCGAGTGAAAATTATGTCCAAATTTTGTGCCAGATTAATAAATGACAGACTGTTCAGTACCAGAAGATCAAGTAAACAATCTTGGGCTCAACTGATATATGTTTGAGCACTTCTGATAAGATTTATGGATCTGAAGAGGAACGTGAAAATTGTTCTCTTTACATAATAAACCCTGTGGTCTTTTGTTCATTTTTACTTATGTTCACTAACTTAAATGCATCAACAAAAATCTGCACGCATGATTAGATTACAGTATTGTGAAAAGCATGATCTTTTAAACCAAACGCATTCAATATTTTCATTTCTAAATACACTGTTGATAAGTTGCATTTAATTATTTTGAGCTATTATCATAATCTGAGGAGAATTTACAAGTTCCTCAGTTTGAAACAGTGTACAGCCTATTGCACTTTATCTGTTTATTTATGTGTGTGTATGTGGTCTATGCTATATAGACACACTGAACTGTTCTGTATTTATGCTTACAATACTCTGTTGTACTGCAGCAAGCAAGAATTTCATTATCCTATCTGGGACACATGACAATAAACTCTCTTGACTTAACTTGACACTGCAAGATCAGTGGTTTATTAATTATTGTATAACTGGTTTCGTCAAGTTTTCAGAGAAAAATCTGGTGACTATTGAATAAAGGTCAACATAATTAAAATTAGTTAACAACATTGTGCTAAATTTAATCTGTCAATTGATTTTATTTTGCATGTTTCTGAGAGTCTGTTTTCAAAATAACCATTTTATCTACAAGGATTCAGTATCTACAAATGTGGACTTTATTAGGATTGAAAACAAATCCCAATAAAGTAAAAACAAAATAATTAATAAAGGTAAGAGAATTGCAGTTCGAAAAAGAGGCTGCCCCAAGAAAATGAGCACTGCAATTTCAAAATGAAATACAAAGAAAAGTCAATCGGCACTGGATCTTTTTCATGCTCAGATTCTCTCAGCATCCTTGCTTCAGTATCTACAAATGTGGACTTTATTAGGATTGGAAAAAATCAGATTACTTGTTAAAATATAATATCTAAACCTGCATGGAAAAAGGTAGAAATAGACTTTGGTAATTGGCAAGAAATAATGAAAATATTGATTAGGCAATGATGTTAAATGTGGCTGAATGTCATGTTTCATTGCTCTTTGGCACAATAACTTGCTATTAAAATTCATTTGCAGTTTTAAATATATTATGTTGGCCTTGTTTCATGTATACATATTTGATTCTTTAATTGCAACAGATGGAGTTCATACCAATTTTGGCTTTGCCTGCATGCATTGTGTCAATATGCTGTTTCAGCTTTGTAAACATTTTTGGCAATCTAATGTAGTTGAGAGCAATTTGTACTTATCTTGGGTGCCATTTAGCTGAATCACTCTGTTCATTGCAACTGATAATTATCAAATTGTAGCACGGGAAAACCGTTACTCATTTGCTTTCATTTTTCAGATGCATACAAGTCACCTCATAGTCCATTTTACCAACTACCTCCCAAAGTGCAACGCTATTCACCCAATCAGTTTTTACTGGGTCCTACACCACCTGCACTGCAGAAGCTGCTAGGTGAGTAATACAGCATTTACTGAGTGAACTTGGATATAATTTTATCTGTTTGCATAGAATCTCATGGCTCCACGAGACTGTTTGCAACTGTAATTTGGTTCTTTCCGCTTTCATCATTACAAAGCTGTCATACCTCCAACATTGTTCTATCTCACATGTTTGCTGCTCTTTTCTATTTGTTCTCTCTTGCTTTTATAATTGTTTTCAGTCTCAATTTCCAAAGTCAATCAAATGCTCAGTTAAAGACAAACATGTCAAGTCTTTGTTTTCACCTCAGACTATTATCTATTTTTGTTTCAATAAACACTTTTTCTTTTATAGTTAACAAACAATAAACCTGACATTTTACTGTTTTGAGACTGGTATTAATAAAGACAAGATTTGTTTTTTTTATAAATTACAGTTGCTATGCAAATGGATTATAACCCCTATCATTGTGGGCGTTGATTATAGAGTTTTGAAAGTTGGAGATGGGTGGATTTAAACCAAATGTAAATTTGTTTTGAGATGAGTATTAATAAAGACAAGATGATTTGTTTTTTTGATAAATTATAGTTGCTATGCAAATGGATTATAGTCCCTACCATTTTGGGCATTGATTAGAGTTTTGAAAGTTGGAGATGGCTGGATTTAAACCTGCATGTATAACCTGTAAATTCATTATTTTTGTCACATCTGTTTTGCTCACTTTCATGTGAGAAATTTCAAAAAACAAGCTAATCATATATAAAGAACAGTCTCGACCCAAAATGTCACCCATTCCTTCTCTCCAGAAATGTTGCCTGTCCCGCTGAATTACTCCAGCTTTTTGTGTTTATCTAATTATATTCTTTGCCTCACACCGACCTTGTAATCTCTATTCATTAGTATTCAATGTGGTCACATTACCCTCCCTGTTGAAAATTGCAACCCATATTGATGTTGACAACTAGCATCTTGAATTGATTGCAGAAAACCTGATTGCGCACATGTAGTAACACAGCTTGAGTTCCCTAAGCCATTGGAATAGGTAAGGCATGACTAGTAAGTTTGCAGATGTTACTAAAGTGAGCGGTATTGTAGTTAGTGAAGATGGTTATCAAGAATTATAGCAGGATCTTGATTAGTTGGGCAAATGGGCTGAGGAATGGCTAATGGAGTTTAATGCAGATAGGTTCAAGGTTTTACATTTTGTGAAGTCGAACCAAGGCTAGACCTCACAGGCGCTTCACAGTGAATGTCCGAGTTCTAGGGAGTGTTAGAGTGCAGGTACATAGTTCCTTAAATGTTGTCAAGAAGGCTTATGGCACATTGGGCTCTGAGTGTAGAAATTGGGGCGTTATGTTACAGTTCTACAAGACGCTGGTGAGGCCCCATTTGAAGTATTGTGTTCAGTTTTTGGTACCCTGCTATAGGAAATATGTTATTCAACAGGAAAGGGTGCAGAGAAAATTTACAAAGATGATGCCAGGACTTGAGGCCCTTAGCTATCGAGATGTAGGGCAGGTTAGGACTTTATTACATTCTGTGCAGGAGGATGAGGGGTGATCTTATCGAGGTGTACAAGATCTTGAGGGGAACGGATACGATAGATGCACAGTCTTTTGCCCAGAGTAGAGGAATCAAGAACCGGACGACAGGGTGGTGGGTATATGGAATGAGCTGCTAGAGGAGCTAGTTTTGGGAGGAACTATAACAACATGTAAGATACATTTGTTAGACTTCCCAAAATGCAACACCTCACATTTCTCTGTATTAAATTCCATCAACCATTCCACAGCCCACCTGGCCAATCGATCAAGATCCTGCTGCAATTTTTCACAACCATCTTCACTATCTGCAAAGCCACGCACTTTTGCATCATCAACAAACTTGCTAATCTTGCCATGTAGGTTCTCATCTGTATGTATGGAAGGAACCTTGCATCATCATCCTCTGCTTCCTTCCATGAAGCCAATTTTCTATCCATTTAGCTATCTCTCCTTGGATCCCATGTGATCTAACCTTCCAGAGCAGCCTACCATGCAAAACCTTGTTGAATGCTTTGCTGAAGTCCATATATACAACATCTGCAGCTCTGCTCTCATCGACCTTTTTGGTCACATCTTAAAAAAACTCAAATCAGATTTGTGCGACACGACCTCCCATGTACAAAACCACGATGACTATCCCAGTCAGCCCTTATCCATCTAAATGCATGTATATCCTATATCTCAGAACACTCTTTAGGTGATTTTTTTTTTTTTAATCCAGCCAAGTAAACAGTTAGTCTTTAAGCCGTTGGTATTTATAAAGACTGTCAATGGTGGTTTGCAGATATTGATTTTTTTAACTTTAGCAGCTAATTGTGGGGAACCAAGTAAATAAAAAAATCTAGTTGACGTCATCCAGCAATCAGGTGACTGTCTAACATCCTATGTGTAACTTTGGTGATAATAATGGACTGAAAATTGTACAAGCAGACCTAGGCCTGTTACTATTTCTGCCCAAGCCTTTGTTTCTTTATGCTGTGGGCTGGGAACAATGCTATATGTATCTTGGCACAGCTCAGCTGGTGTCATTTGCAGTGATTCCACAACAAGTGGAACCATGGACCTGGGCGAATCCATCTCGGCCTTTAGTTGTAGCATGCTTTTAAGTTAGTTTGAAAGAACAGGCAGATGTAAAATCCATCAGATTCCTTACACATTATTAACCAGAATCTGGTATGATGTGACAGGTCACTGTTATGGCACAATCTGCGGATGGATCCTTGAAGCTGGGCAACCGTCATCTGATCTTGACTGAAGATTGCAATCTGCAAGGCACAAGTATTTCCCCTTGTGGTTCAGCCAACCACATGGGATGCTGCTGGTAAAACTGATTTATTTTTGACTCCATTACATCCAATTAAATCAAGCAGGGATTAAACACTTTTATATTGGTCTCGTTTCAACTTAAACTTCGGTCTAGAAGCATAAAATAGAATTTAGATTTACGAGACTAAAGGCACAATAATTACAACTGTTTGTATTCGTCAGAGCTCTTTTAATGTTACCATCCAGGGGTGCTTAATGATTGTTATCAGTCAAAACCTGCTCATAGTCACAAAGAAAAAGATTAGGACAGACAATGAAAAAGTCAAAAGTTTAAGGTGCATCTCAAAACTAAAAAATGAAGAGCTGCAGACAGGTTTAAGGGGTAAATTCTACAATACTTTACATTAAGACACAAACTGTCAAGATGGAGCTTTTCAATTTTGGAATGATAGGGACTGGTACTGGCGAAGTGCTGTTGGAAAGTTATAGATTGGATGAAGTTGCATAGACAGTAAGGAGCAAAGTCTTGGAGGGACTAGAAAATGAGGACGAGAATGTTCAGAGTTAATTATGGTTCAACCTGGAGCCAGTGTGGTTCTTTCAGTATTGGGCTAATGGGTGAATGTGACTTGGTGCTTATAGTATGCGCAGAACGTGACATCTAGTTAATGGAAAGTTGACTGATGGAGTTTGGATAGGAGTCTGCATTGTCAGTCGAGAAGCAACAAAGGGTTAGTTAAGGTCTTCAACCACATGCCAACTTAGTTAGAGTATTGTGGTGGAATGCTACGGAGGTGCAAGATGGTTGTGTGGATAAGTGTCCAGAGGTTCTAGTTCATTGGCAATTGCCAGGGATGTTGTGTTGGTGACTAAGGAATGTAGTTTTCAACTAATTGCAGTGACTTTGGGATAAAGTCTAATAGGTTTTTCGGGCTTGTGTTGAAAGTCAGCAAAAAATAGGGACTAGGAACTAATACGAGGCCTGGAGCATAATGTCTGAATGATAGAACTCCTCAAAAGCAAGCAATGACCAGTTTCAAGAGTGTTTAATTGTCATTGGCTTCATGACTGGAGCAATTAAATTCTATCTTGGTACACCTTGCAGGCAGATTCAACGCAACAGCTCAGCAAACAAATATACAATATATTATCAGTTATCCTGGCTAAAGCAGACCACGATGGTGCAAGTCAAAATACACAGTGCAGTTGTTTTGGAACCAACATGTGTTTTAGCCGGAGGACAGCCGGAGGAAGAGCTTGAGAAGGTACTGACGCTTAGCAAGGTTAGAGAAGAAGAAATAAAATGTTGAAATGGGTGCAACACTGCACTTAACCATGGTATTCGGCAAACATCGTGAATTCTGAACATAAAGTGGATCGACATAAATTAAGTTATTAGCATGTGTTTGTATTGATGCAGAAGGAGAAGCAGACAGAAGGAGAAATTCAACTTTGAGCTAATGAAGCACAATCTGTAGATTTGAAATTGAAGGAGCAAGACAGGATATCGTTACAGCACTGGAAGGTGACTGAGTTGAATGTTGAAGGTTGCAGATGGAGATAACAGCTGAGCCAATTGATGATTGTCTAGAAGTAGGAGTGTTGATGGGATGTGAAATGGCTTCAATTTTATCCTTCAAATGGAAAGAATTTTAATTAATTCATATCTTGATAACTAAAAAGATACTTGAAGTCTTGCAGCACAACCTTGAGGTACAGGAGGTGAATGTCTATGCATGTGAAAGTGTAATTTTATGCCGTTGAAAGTAAGTGACTTAAAAGGAATTGCCTTTACACTGCGGAGATTGCGTCCAGAACTCTCCTCCTTTTATTCATACAATGTTCTGATTTTACGTCGGCACACTGTGTCCAAGCTGAATTGTGCCCGAGGGATCCTGGAGTTGCATTGAATGTAGAGAGGATTCAGTGAGGAATGTGGAATTATATTGCACCTCTACAGCACGGTGTTTGTGGTTTTGATTACTGTTGTGCTATAGAGGATGTGGATGATGTTCAGAGGGAGAATTATTATAGTGAAAATTTGCCAACACTAAGGAGATTCCTTCAATCTGTTCTTTGTTAAAAGTTAGGTTTCAAGATCCTCTTAATTTTTATGATAGCCACCTTTGATCAGGGGAAAATGGCCGAAAGTAATTAACCCTGTAATAATTTTGCTTTTATTTGTTACCCTGCTTCGTACCTTCTTTATAGTCAAACTGGCAGGTTGTTTTTTCAGCAGTATGGTGCAAATGTTCACACCATACACACTGGGCTTGGTAGTGTATTCATGAATGCTACCAATTTTATGCCCAAAGCCTCCTTTTAAATTTTGAAATGGAAAATGCTGAAAGGACACAGCAGCTCAATACTACTTGCTGAATGTTTCCAATGTTTTTCTAAAAATTATAATGTCTCTTCAATAAGTTTTATTCATTTCACTGCTTGATTGAAGGAATGTGATCATTTAAATGAATTATATATTGATATATTAACTAGTATTGGTCAAATCCAGAGTCTTTCAGGTTGCAGTATCTGCAGTTCATGGCATATATGAAGACACCTCAATATAAGACAAATTTGCAGCAGTTACTGGACCAGGAAAAGGTATATCTTTTTATTCAACTGTAAAATGACAGTAAACCTTTAATGTTTCAAAAATATATGGCAGATGTAATGGATTAAAGATTGTGCAGGCTTAACTTGGGAGTATTGATTTAGATGTACAGGCAGCAAGGTTAGTGTTCTTTCAACATCTTGGCAAAAGTGAGCTTTGACGTAAAGTGTAGTACTGCTTCCCTTGCAGCTGTAGGGCCAGGACTAGATGTCAAAGACAAACTAAGCATTCATGACACACTATTCTCCGATGCGCGAGATTTTGGCTTGAAGCTGCCAAAGTCTCTGGCTTGAAGCAGCAGCAAAATACCTTGACAGATGTCCAGTGAGCCAGCCACAGGCTGATGCTGCTGTGAAACCTGTCAATGACATTGTTTATTGAGCATTACTGATTTTCAAACGGGCTGCTAAAAGGCAATGAATGAATTGTAAAATATTGTAAATTATTGCACATTTAAAAAAAAAAGTATAGGTTCAATGCAAGCACCACCACTGCTCATCTAATTTATCTCTCATTCTCACATGTCTACATATTATTTTTCCTATCTCTGTTTGCACACCCACACTTGCCCCAGCTCTCTGTTTAGAAATTTGTTTTTATCTCCCTCTGTCCCTCTTCTGTACCCGATTCATTCCATTTACTGCGTTTCCAATTTTTCTACTATAATATTTTGGGATTCTTTCTTAACTCGTTTTGGCAATAACATTCACAAAATGTGATGGGCTGCACCAAGCAAAATTCCTACAAGGCATGTCCCAATCTTTTATGCAGTTATCAGTGTATACATTGGAGTTTCTGTTGATGTTAAAGCATACAAAGACACATCAGGGGCAGGAGAATAAATAGTTTTTGGTTTATCCGGTTGACTTCTGAATGAACAGACTTTATATTTACAATACTAGTAGTAGTTGAATTTTTCTAACTAAAATCACTAGGGAAGTGTTTTGGTATAATAATCTTTTACCTTGGAGGAAATTAGAATCGCCCCGAGCATTGAATGTGATCCAATTAGATCAAAGGTTGAGGCAATCCCTTTTGTTTGACAAATTTCAGAAGATGCTATCCATGTAGGTGGCTGTAAACAAAAGGTAATAATCTTGTTTGGTTTGCAGTTGAAGAACATGCAGTTGACAGGAACAGCGCAGCAGCTGTTTAGACATTGTCAGACGCAAAAGGAAGAGGTCCGCCATCTTTTTCAGCAGAAACTTGAAGAGGTATGAATTGTGTGGCTTCATGTGTAGAATGTAAAATACGTGCTAAGCCCTGCATTGCCTTGAGGTTTCTTTATATATGACTAAATCATACAAATATGACTAAATCATACAAATATGTTAACATTTCAAGTGGAAATCTTTGTAAAACGCATTAGCCTGTATCACGTGCACTGAACTTTATTTGCTGTGTTTGTATTGTATACACAATCTTGCTGTCACATAACATGTTAAGAGTTGGTTATGAGTCCTATCCCCTTTATAAAGCTTTCATTCTGAATCCTTAGTATGCACTTAATACGTAAAATGACCTGATTGAAAAGTTGACAAGGTAGGATAGAGACTGTCTAGCTTCTCATAATGTGGGGCACATTATGTGAAAACATTGCTCAGAAATTAATTACTGACAGCAGTTAGCAGGAAAGGCACTCGCTTGCCGTTACCTCGCTGGCAATTGCCACGGATTGAGGAGACATTTTCTAACTGGCATCTGTTTCAGTGTGGCGCTCTCTGCGGAGACTCTGAACAGGACAAGAAACTGTGAGGCTCTTCAACCAAACGTTTTGAGGAATCTTCACTGAGACGTGCAGGGCCTTAACCGGGAGGTATAAACCTGGAGATATAAATTGGATTTAATGATGTGCAAAAAGCAAAATAAAGATTGGACAGCAGGCACGGCTTTTTAAAAATTATTTTTAGATCTCTAATTCAGATTTTTATTTCCAGGTATGACAATTGTAAAGTTAAAATTAAGTATGTGAGTGATTAGGTGAAAACTAATGAGATGCTATTGTAAGCCATCACAATCCTTAATGTACCGACCCTGGAATACAATTGGCTTTAGTGCAAATTGAGAGACATCTGTATTAGTAGTATATAAACCTAGTTGAGACAAATTATTTTCTCATTCTCTTTCCGTTTTATTCCACCGAATCTGTTTACAAACTTAAATAATGTTAGGTTCCTTTAAGGCTATACAGTAGTGTAGGAGCCATTTATGCTTAGGCTAGATACTGTTGGCATATTATATTATTTTGTCTAGATATATATTTTGAACACTTGGGGGCGGGCACTTGACGCATAGAAGGGAGTTACATATAACCAGTGGACAGAGAGTGACCAGATCAGACCAGGCACGGGAGAGAGAGCACACAGTTCTTACCAGATGGGAGAAAACGGAAAGTTACGGCTTGTGTGAGAATAAGGAGAACCTGATATGATAATTTCTTTGTCTGTACAACCACTTCAATAAAGAATCAATTAAACCGGAAATAACGACCAGAAGATCCGTTCTTTTGCAATCTGCGTATGATCACTCCTACCTACTTGTGTGGTAATGGCAACGGAAAGTTGGATATTGGAGAAGAAAGAAATTGCCATTACAAGTAGTGTTTGCATTGAATAATCAAAAGGAAGCCAGCGGGCAAAATATTCTCAGGTTTTATTTCAGTAGAGCTACAGAAATTGACCTAGATTTACCCTGCCTGATTGAGCCCTATTTGTTGAGTAAATAGACCTTCTCTCTCCAAATCCCTCAAACCCGTCCCTTGACACTAGCTGTTTGAAATTGTAATTATTTAATTGCCATGACGTGTTTCAAGACTACTAACTTTAAGTACTTACACGGTTTTTTTTGGCAAGCCTTTTTGGTCAGCTGCTTTCACTAAATTAAACCGATAATTATCTTATATCAGAGCTTCTGGGGAGAAGGCTCCTGAATGGGGTTGAGAGATAAAAATAGGTCAGCAATAATAATAATAATAATAATAAATTTTATTTATGGGCGCCTTTCAAGAGTCTCAAGGACACCTTACAAAAATTGAGCATGTAGAGGAAAAACATGTAAGGGGAATGAAATAAATAGTAGAGACATGACTAGTACACAAAGTAAAGACAGAATTCAATACAAAACACAGTATGAGGCAATTAATGCACAGATGAAAAGGGCCGGGGACGTGGGGCTAAGGATAGGCAGAGGTGAAGAGATGGGTCTTGAGGCGGGACTGGAAGATGGTGAGGGACACGGAATTGCGGATCAGTTGGGGGAGGGAGTTCCAGAGCCTGGGAGCTGCCCTGGAGAAGGCTCTGTCCCCAAAACTGCGGAGGTTGGACTTGTGGATGTAGAGGAGACAGGCTGATGTGGATCTGAGGGACCATGAGGGTTGGTAGGGGGAGAGGAGGTCAGTGAGATATGGGGGGGCCAGATGGTGGAGGGCTTTGTAGGTGAGGACCAGGACTTTGTAGGTGATCCGGTGGGAGATGGGAAGCCAGTGAAGTTTTTTGAGGACTGGATTTGAGCAATGATTGAATGGTGAAGTAGACTTGATGTGGCTGAATGCTCCTATAACTTGTGTAGATTTTAAATAATTTAATAAGGTAGGTTGAACAAATACACTATTGTAAATCTTCACTAGATTGTTTTAAATCCATTCACTGAATTGTATATGGGCTTGACAATCAAAAAGTTGGTTTTCTAATTTTTCTCATGTTTCAGAATAATTTGAGGTTTTTGGTAAATAATTGAATAAGGCTACAATGTGTGTATGAGCAGTAATGAATTGAGAAGAGCTGGCTCTGCTCAACAGCATTTTAAATTGACACTTGACACCTTGCGTTTTCTTCCAGTTGGGTATAAAGGCCATGACGTTCAATGATTTACTCCAAGCACAGAAAGAGATTATTGCGCACAACAGGCAGCTAAAAGAACAGACAAAGCAGCTGGAAAAGGACAATGGTGACCTCAGGAAACAAAGTCTGCAGCTGGTAATTATTTAATGGGTTTGGAGTGGGATGTAATTGAAAATAAACATGGCCTTTTTCAAAATTCAATGGCAGGTTGAGTGGCTTGATCTGTTGAATTGTAATTAGAAAGTAGATGTTGTAATATCAGTTTTTATCAAAAAATAATAATCGTACATAAAAAATAAATTAATTATGGTTTTACGATAATAATGTTGCAGGGAATGCAATGAAAGATACATCTTTGGTTCTGATGGTCAATGAAGGAATATTTATACTCTAACTTGGTTAACAGTGGTGCAGAGTAAGGGTTGAGGAAGAAAATAAAACATTGTTCCATTGTCTTGTATGGTAAAGCAAGTTAATGATCTCACAGATATAAAAATTCGCTTTAAGCGTCCGACAATTTTAAGGAGAATGGGAATGTAATACAGGGCAATGGACTTAAATATTTAAGATAATGTAATCTAATTTTTCAAACAAATAAATATATTATGTGGGTGAGGGGCAGTTGATGGGCATTTCATGCGGTTCATATTCTCCAGCTGAAAGCACGATGTGAAGATCTGAGTTTAGATTGGTCTTCACTGTCTTTGGACAACCTGCTGAAGGAGAAACAAACCTTGAAGGGCCAGATCTCAGAAAAACAGAGGCACTGCTTAGAGCTTCAGGTAGGATAATCTCAAGCTATTCTGTATATATTTTTTTGCGGGGGGGGGGGGGGGGGAGAGGAGAGAGAGAGAGAGAGACGTGTTTACCGTGTACTCGAATTTCAGATTTGATGGATCTTCCAGAGTCGTTCATTAATGGTTTGGTCGTAGACGGGCATTGATAATGAGGAGCTGTGATAGCCATTCCTATACTTCAACTTGACTTTGCATCATGTCTGACGAGGATGATACTGGTTGAACATTTTAATTTTTACAAACCGGTTAACCATATAACATATAACAATTACAGCACGGAAACAGGCCATCTCGGCCCTACAAGTCCGTGCCGAACATCTTTTTTCCCTTAGTCCCACCTGCCTGCACTCATACCATAACCCTCCATTCCCTTCTCATCCATATGCCTATCCAATTTATTTTTAAATGATACCAACGAACCTGCCTCCACCACTTCCACTGGAAGCTCATTCCACACCGCTACCACTCTCTGAGTAAAGAAGTTCCCCCTCATGTTACCCCTAAACTTCTGTCCCTTAATTCTGAAGTCATGTCCTCTTGTTTGAATCTTACCTATTCTCAAAGGGAAAAGCTGATCCACATCAACTCTTTCTATCCCTCTCATCATTTTAAAGACCTCTATCAAGTCCCCCCTTAACCTTCTGCGCTCCAGAGAATAAAGACCTAACTTATTCAACCTTTCTCTGTAACTTAGTTGTTGAAACCCAGGCAACATTCTAGTAAATCTCCTCTGTACTCTCTCTATTTTGTTGACATCCTTCCTATAATTGGGCGACCAAAATTGTACACCATACTCCAGATTTGGTCTCACCAATGCCTTGTACAATTTTAACATTACATCCCAGCTTCTGTACTCAATGCTCTGATTTATAAAGGCTAGCATACCAAAAGCTTTCTTTACCACCCTATCTATATGAGATTCCACCTTCAAGGAACTATGCATGGTTATTCCCAGATCCCTCTGTTCAACTGTATTCTTCAATTCCCTACCATTTACCATGTACGTCCTATTTTGATTTGTCCTGCCAAAGTGTAGCACCTCACATTTATCAGCATTAAACTCCATCTGCCATCTTTCAGCCCATTCTTCCAAATGGCCTAAATCACTCTGTAGACTTTGGAAATCCTCTTCATTATCCACAACACCCCCTATCTTGGTATCATCTGCATACTTACTAATCCAATTTACCACACCTTCATCCAGGTCATTGATGTACATGACAAACAACAAAGGACCCAACACCGATCCCTGAGGCACCCCACTAGTCACCTGCCTCCAACCCGACAAACAACCATCCACCATTACCCTCTGGCTTCTCCCATTCAGCCACTGTTGAATCCATCTTGCTACTCTTGCATTTATACCCAACAGTTGAACCTTCTTAACCAACCTTCCATGAGGAACCTTGTCAAAGGCCTTACTAAAGTCCATATAGACAACATCCACTGCTTTACCCTCGTCAATTTCCCTAGTAACCTCTTCAAAAAATTCAAGAAGATTAGTCAAACATGACCTTCCAGGCACAAATCCATGCTGACTGTTCCTAATCAGACCCTGTTTATCCAGATGCTTATATATATATTATCTCTAAGTATCTTTTCCATTAATTTGCCCACCACTGAAGTCAAACTAACAGGCCTATAATTGCTAGGTTTACTCTTAGAACCCTTTTTAAACAATGGAACAACATGCGCAGTACGCCAATCCTCTGGGACTATTCCCGTTTGTAATGACATTTGAAATATTTCTGTCATAGCCCCGGCTATTTCTACACTAACTTCCCTCAATGTCCTAGGGAATATCCTGTCAGGACCTGGAGACTTATCCACTTTTATATTTTTCAAAAGTGTCAGTACTTCTTTTACTTTGAAACTCATAGTATCCATAGCTACTCTACTAGTTTCCCTTACCTCACATAATTCAATATCCTTCTCCTTGGTGAATACCGAAGAAAAGAAATTGTTCAATATCTCCCCCCATCTCTTTTGGCTCTGCAGATAGCTGTCCACTCTGTCTCTCCAATGGACCAATTGTATCCCTCGTTATCCTTTTGCTATTAATATAGCTGTAGAAACCTTTTGGATTTACTTTCACCTTACTTGCCAAAGCAACCTCATGTCTTCTTTTAGCTTTTCTAATTTCTTTCTTAAGGTTCTTTTTACATTCCTTATACTGCTCAAGCACCTCATTTACTTCATGCTGCCTATAATTATTGTAGATCTCCCTCTTTTTCCGAACAAGATGTCCAATTTCCCTTGAAAACCAGGGCTCTTTCCACTTTTTACTGTTTCCTTTCAACCGAACAGGAACATAAAGATTCTGTACTCTTAAAATTTCCCCTTTAAATGTCCTCCATTTCTCTTCTACATCCTTCCCATAAAACAAATCTCATCAAAGTTAGCCTTTCTCCAATCAAAAATCTCAACCCTAGGTCCAGTTCTGACCCTCTCCATAATTATATTGAAACTAATGGTATTGTGATCACTGGACCCGAAGTGCTCCCCAACGCATACCTCCGCCACCTGTCCCGTCTCATTTCCTAACAGGAGGTCCAACACTGCACCTCCTCTAGTAGGTACCTCTATGTATTGCTGCAAAAAACTATCCTGCACACATTTTACAAACTCCAAACCATCCAGCCCATTTACAGAATGTGTTTCCCAGTCTATATGTGGAAAGTTGAAATCTCCCACAATCACTACTTTGTGCTTACTACTAATATCTGCTATCTCCTTACATATTTGCTCTTCCAATTCTCGATCCCCATTTGGCGGTCTATAATACACCCCTATAAGTGTTGCTACCCCTTTCCCACTTCTCAGTTCCACCCAAATAGCCTCCCTAGATGAGCCCTCCAATCTATCCTGCCAAAGCACTGCTGTAATATCTTCCCTGACTAGTAATGCAACACCTCCACCTCTTGCCCCTCCAATTCTATCACACCTGAAGCAACGAAATCCTGGAATATTTAGTTTCCAATCACAGCCCTCCTGCAACCATGTTTCACTGATCGCCACAACATCATACTTCCAGGTATCTATCCAGACTCTAAGCTCATCCACCTTTCTTACAATGCTCCTAGGATTAAAATATGCACATTTAAGAAACCCCCCGCCTCTTATTCTCTGTTTATTTCCTTTTTTTTCTTTCTCCTCTTGTGCCCGAGTGCTTCCCTTTTCTGCTTCCTGCCTCCCATTCTGTCTACTAGTTTTCTCTATTTGAGTCCCTCGCCCCAACCATTCTAGTTTAAAGTCTCCCCAGTAGCCTTTGCAAATTTCCTCGCCAGGATATTGGTCCCCCTCGGGTTCAAGTGCAACCCATCCTTTCTGTACAGGTCCCACCTTCCCCAAAAGAAGTCCCAATGATCCAGAAACTTGAATCCCTGCCCTCTGCACCAGTCTTTCAGCCACGCATTTATCCTCCACCTCGCTCCATTCCTACTCTCACTGTCGCGTGGCACAGGCAGTAATCCTGAGATTGTTATCTTTTTGGTCCTTTTCCTTAACTCTCCTCCCAACTCCCTAAATCCTCCCTTCAGGACCTCTTCCCTTTTTATACCTATGTCATTGGTACCTATATGTACCACGACCTCAGGCTCCTCTCCCTCTGATTTCAGGATATCTTGGACGCGTTGAGACACGTCCGAGACCGTGGCACCAGAGAGGCAGACTGCCATCCTGGTCTCCAGACTGCGTCCACAGAATCGCCTATCCGACCCCCTAACAATAGAGTCCCCAATTACTATCGCCCTCTTCTTTTTGTCCCTACCTTCAGGAGCAACAGGGCCGGTCTCTGTGCTGGAGGCCTGTCCGCTCTCGCTACCCCCGGGCAGGCTGTCACCCCCATCCGTACTCAAACAGGAGTACTTATTTGCAAGGTGTACCGATATTGGAGTACTCACTCGTCCCTGCCTCTGCCCCTTGCCCTTCCTTAGCGTGACCCACATGTCTCTCTCCCGAGGTTTTGGAGTGACCACCTCCCTATAACTCCCCTCTATGACCTCCTCACTCTCCCTGACCAGACAGAGGTCATCGAGCTGCTGCTCCAGGATCCTAATACGGTCCCTTAGGAGCCCCATCTCGCTGCACCTGGTGCAGATGTGGACGTCTGGAGGGCCATCCGACACCATGACCTCCCACATCTGACATCCCGAACAGTACACTGCTCTGGCTGTCATTCTCCCGCCTTACCCTGGATCCGATACAAGTATAATACAATAGAAACTGCTGGGAGAAATCAGCAGGTATCTGACTCACAACAGCTGCTACCTCTTGACCTTTAAACTGCACCTTTATTGTACCCTTAGCTCACTGTACCTTTACTAAAGCACTGTACCTTTAGCCCACTGTACCCTTGGCTCATTGTACCTTTACTAAAGCACTGTACCTTTAGCCCACTGTACCCTTAGCTCACTGTACCTTTACTAAAGCACTGTACCTTTAGCCCACTGTATCCTTGGCTCACTGTACCTTTACTAAAGCACTGTACCTTTAGCCCACTGTACCCTTAGCTCACTGTACCTTTACTAAAGCACTGTACCCTTAGCTCACTGTACCTTTACTAAAGCACTGTGCCCTTAGCTCACTCATGGCAGGTGTTGGATGTTGGTCAATGTAATATTTCTCCTGTCCACGTCAGCGGTCCCACAAGCCATATTTCTGAGTCTGTTCCTAACTCGACTGAGCTTTGTTATGGTCACAGTACAGACCTGGGGTCCGTGTGAATTCTTATTAATTTATGAACTCCTCCAACACCTGCCACTCACCCCCACCTCCACTCCCTTCTAGGGGAGACCCCCACAGGGTGAACAAACAGAGAGCATTGAAGTTCAGGGGTGAGCCCAGGTCACTGGAGCTATGAGGCAGCGACTACACACTTGTGCAACTGTGGTTCCTTTAAGACGAAGAACATACATACTTAATCACATAATAGTTGGTGCTTCTCAGACGTTGGTTTGAACGTACTGAGCACAGTTTTTTCCTCTTAAATAATTTTAGAAAATGAGCTATTTGTACTAATGTTTTGTGATCCTGGAGTATGTCCTTGGGGAGCAATGATTTACATTTTAATGTTGACGGGAAGACTTGTCAGTAAAATCGTGGATCATTTAATGCTGCTTAAATATACAGGATAGAATATGAAATTTAATTTAATGTGCCCATAATATTACATTTGGAACTGATGTTTAAACAGAGAACTGCAACTGTACAGTTGTTGGAAAAAAATGTATAAAGGCACTTTACTGGAGTGTTGCCATCCAAAATCTAATGGCAGGCCGTACAATGAAAGCTGGAGCAGATGTTAAAAATCTTGTTTGAAGATGTTCTAGGGGTTATTAATGAAAGTGTAGTCAAGAGCTAGAATTGGAGAGGGAGTTCCAAAGGATGGAGGATTTGCTTGTTTGAGGCATAGGCCTCAGTAGAAACTGTTTTTTTTTTTTGTGGGTTGCAGAGCACAACGAGAAATAAATGAAATTCCATTTCAGCATATTTAAAAATGGCTTCCTCTCACAGATTTAAAAAAAACTCCAAGCTTATAACCTTATTAGAATGTGCTGATTTTAATATGGCTCTCAAACGTGTTAATATTAAATTTGTCACTTTTGGCATCTGAGACACACACACGTTCCACTGATATAACAGGTTTTGATTCTATTGCATTGGATTGAAACCCATATTTCAGGTCAAAAGGATAATTGTGTGAATAATTGAGTTTTGATTAAGTAATGTGAAATATTTAAAAAATTGACAATCTGAAAATGAAATTTAAATACGTTATGGGGAAGATAATAGCTTACAAATTCCCATTGATACTCATAACTTCCATTGTCATTTAATTATTTTTAAAGGAAACTTTGCATCCACTTATTTAGGTTTTAAACTTAAAATTATGTTTACAGTTAAATTCGGAGAAATACAATAATGGATTAAAGCTTTTTCTATTCTCTTCCCTCTGATACCATTAGATAAGCATTGTGGAATTGGAGAAGTGTCAACGACAGCAAGAATTAATACAGCTTAAATCTTACATGCCATCAGATGATGTATCCCTTCAGTTACGTCACAAAAACAAGAATTATGAAATGGATACCGAAAGAAATAGATTTCAACTTGAAGTTGAATGTCCTAAAATTCCAATGGGAAGTATGAATGGTTTGAGCCCCGAACTCTCCATTAATGGAAGTGCAACTCCTTTTGAAATTCACAGTTCTTTAAGCCGACCTTCTTCCAAATCACAGAACGTATACAACACTGTGTTCCCAGACCAGGAAAATGGACTGTGCATGCCAAATCTTATGAGCAAACACAAATTGGACCGATCGTTGAGTCATTCTCTTCCTGACTACACCAGATTTTCTCCAGCCAAAATAGCACTTCGCCGACATCTGAACCAGGACCACACAGGAGGGGGAAAGCTGGCACATGAAGCACAGCTGACCTGTGCCCAGAGGTTAGTGACAGATTAGTGAAGAGTGAATCAGAACTGCATCGGTAGTGGTTTGTTAGCACTACCCAAAATGCAAGATGAAAATACTGCCCCCTTGTGGATTTAAATATTACTTAGCTGTTTATTAAATAAATCTTCACTTGCATTTATTAAAATCTATCTACAATTAGAACAGTACTTGATGTTGTAATCCATCTTCCATCAGCACTTTTAATGATTTGACCAAATCTAAAATCATTCAGATTTTTAAAAATTGGACTACTGCACGGTTTTGACAGGATGAATGTGCAAAAGAGTGAGTCTAAATTTATCGAAGATAAGAAAAATGAGTGATAACTGAACTATTAAAATAAACTAAATTCGTTTTAGTCATGACGGCATCCAAAACGCCTGAAATTTAGAAGGTAAATGGCATTTTAATGTGCCTGTGTTCATAACAACACGATCACTTTGCATCTAGTATTTTCAAAGAATTTAATTCACAGAATCTCGCAAACATATCTGTAATACACAATTCTGCAACAGAAGGATTCTAAACTTGATCAATGGAGGAGAAATATCAAGAAACTACAGATAAATCTCCAAGCAACTGTATGGCAAGATCAAAGTTTGGACTGCTTTTGTTTCAGAAAGCTTTGACTCGTAGGAAATTAACAACACATTCTTAATGTTGCTTTTGGCGATTAAGGGTCCCAAATAGAACAATTTGTTACTTTTTAAGTGCATAGTTGTGTAGTCAGTTTCATTGTTATATTGAAGTGCAACAACCTCTTGCATTGCAGGTTTGAAAACCTGAGAGAAACTGGCCTTCCTCATCCAAACGCAGGACTTCCTAATGGTATTCAGCATGGTTCCAGTGAACAGCTACAACCATCGTCACCAACAATCCAGCAGATGGCATGTGAGAAAAGCATCGAGAAGGTATTATTATGTTGAAGGTTTACGAGATAAACACAATGTGGCATTATTCACATTAGCTGAATGAGTCCCAATCATGTCACCCGCTCTTCATTTACATTATTCACTTGTCTGCCTAGGCAGAGTGGCGTATTTTATAGTTCACAACACGAAAAATCCTTTCAAAATGTATGGAGAGAAGTCGCGGCTTGACTTCAATTATACAATATGTTACTGCATGTAAAATCATGAGACAAGATTTTTCTTCTTTTTTTTTTAAAGTAAATACTCAGCCATTGCTTTGTGAATAGCCAATGTCATCATTATCTCTAACACAAGCGTGTGTTAGGTTTTTTTTGTATTTAGTCTAGTTTATTATTATTGTCACATGTACAACAGAATGGTGAAAAGTGTTTTTGGTTGTGTGATATAAGGATCATATTGGTGATACCAACGCGATGGAGTTTTTAAGGATACAAGTTATTACTTTTTCAACTGGCTTCAATCTCCAGTCTTTTGGTCACTGAAATAACAGAATAACATCCCAGTCGGATTCATGATAAATCACCAAGAAACTTCCTCGCGTCGCTAAAACAACTGCATGCACTGCATAAATTTGCATTGGTTTTTTTTTTAATGTATTGCTAGGAATCCAGAACCACTGTCACTTTAATAAACTGTTATGGAGGGTGGGGAATCCACAAACTGTGACATCTGACAGCTTTTTGCTGACCATATTGTGCTTGCTCTGAACACTACAGTAAATAAACACAACCTTGAAATGCTCCTGACATACTCTGACAGCTGAATAGCTAGGGCTGAGTTTTGGCAGCTATTAAAGTTCAGTAGGAAATTTAAAAGCTCTTAAATTGATCTAAATAAAATATTTAAATAAAATACATGACTAAAACATTTGCCAATAATTAAAAGCATGAAGGTGTGAAGATTAAGTAAAGGAACATGCTCCCTTTTCCCTCCTAAATCCTTGCCCTGCCAACTCTATTGAAATTGAGCGATCCTGTTTACCGTATTTCCCGGCAATGAAGATGCTATTTTTTATCCGAAAATAAGGCCCGAAAATTTACCTGCGTCTTGGAAGCCGAAGGTTAGATTGTTAGCCGAGAAAGATAGACTTGACTAACCCTCAGTACAGCGGCTGTAAAAGGACAGCACTGTTGGTGGGGGAGCCTTCCTTCCACAGCGTGTAGGGAGTCAGACCCGGGTCAGCACGGCTGTGCCGCCAGGGGTAAAGTTGCGTGGACGGTAGGAGCATTGAGAAAGAGGGGGTCGGGGATCATGCTAGCAATTCACTCAGTAGCTCGGGTGGCTGAGAGCGGCCGCCGGGACTGGACAGCGGAACTGCAGCTAGACCCGGAGCTCGCTGGCGACCTGGGAACTGCAGCTAGACCCGGGGCTAGCAGGTTACCTGGGCACTACAGCTAGTCCTGGGGCAGGCGACCTGGGCGCGACAGCTGGTCCCAGGGATGCGAGGGATCTGGGAACTGCAGCCAATCCTGGGGCACGCAGGGGATCTGGAAATTGCAGAAAACTAATTGATAAAGACGTGAAAACTATATTATTAATATGAATTATTACTAATTTATGTATTATTAGTATGTATTATTACTAATTACTAATTTAATTAGTATGTATTATTACCTCCATTTATTAACTATGGCGATAGATGTGGCCCGCCATCCGCTCACAAACATGGGTCCTGGCCCCTATGCAAAAAAGGTTCCCGACCCCTGGACTAAACCAAACTCTTGATCCTGTCCCGCCAGACTTTTTTCAAAATTTAGCAACTCAAAATGGAGGTGTGTCTTCATTGCCGGGAAATATGGGTACTTATTTATTTTCCTTCTCGGCATCAGAAGTCTCAAGAGTAGGTGGGTCCTGCTAGATTTGCATGTCCTTGCAAATCTGTCAGCAAGTAGCAATGGATGCCAAGGACTTCAATGCCAACAGCTGAAAGTGAACTGCTGATCCAGCCTGTCATTTTTAGTGTATTCCTTTATACTTTTTCAATGGCTTTTGTAACCTTACTATTGCATAGTAAGTAGTTACCTGAGAGTGGGAAATCCTGTCTGGGTTAGCATTGCTTCATTTGGATTGATGCATTTACTGGCCCAATGAAGATGTCCCATTGATGTGTCCAATGGAATGGAATGGTTCGTCAGCATCTGTTCAGGAATAGTGTAGGTATGGCCTTATCTCCTAGCTGAGCTATGTGAATCTTGGAAGATTTGCACTGTTATCAATAAGTGTTACTTCAAATGATGCTGACACAATTCAGTGCCATCAACCTAATCTCAATTTCTACATGGTTGCATTAATTTTACTTTCTGACTCTTTGTACTGTTTTATAACATGTTTAATTTTTCATTTCCCCACAGCTTTCGAAAGAGTTTAACAAAAGTCCAGTTAATAATTCAGAAACCATAACCAGCCTACCAATCAGTATTCCATTGAGCACTGTTCAACCAAACAAATTGCCTGTTAGCATTCCTCTGGCCAGTGTAGTTCTACCAGTTCGTGCTGAGAAAGCGGTGAGTAACATTTTCTCAAAACACTACATTTCATAAGAAATTTAAATTTGTTTAGCGTTTTTTGGATAATAATATTCCCATGTCTTTGCTAATCTTACCAGTTTGGTGCCCTGTTTAGGTTTGAAGACTTCATGAATCAGTAGCTGTAACACCATCTCTCTCCTATTTAGTCATGTCTCTCCACGAATCTCATCCATCCTTTTCATTACATTACTAAATGCCCAGTTAAACTTCCACTGAAACATCGCATACAAACCTGAACTCCCACTAACGACTTACCCTCTTTTGACTTGGTCATTCTGATGTGCAGCCGTGGTTTGCTTTGCTGCCTTGAAGTTGCCCATGCCGCTGCTTTCATTAGCCATTCCACATTCTCGCTTTAGCCCTTCCACCTCTGCCTTTATCTCACTTGTTTTTTCATTTTGGTGATGCCACTTATGAGCTTGTTGATTAAATTTGTTCTGATAACTCAATAACCTGCTGTCGATTGCAGTGTTACTGCCAGCAATGCTTGGATCACACTTTTCTGTACCTGCAGTGTCGCAGTAAAAAACATTGGCAGCTACTTCTTCAAAGAGCATGCGATTTTAACCCAGTAGTGACCAACATCTTCTCTGTATTTTCTCATTTGCTGTGGCATTCCCTTAAAATCTTTGGCAATTTATCAATTCATTAAACAGTATGATGATTTAATTCACAAAAAAGCTTGATCACCATTCCAGCCGTAGTTCCATCTGCAGACCTGCAGTGCGTCCTAAACCTGGATTGCATTCCCGAAATCAAATGAGAAAACATGCCGGTATTCCTTCCATTATGTTGTTGCAAGAAGGAGTCCTTCAGGAGGGCCAATGACAGGAAAATGAATCCTTGTAACAGGCCTCAGTGACAAAAATTGTAAACCACTGTTGAAATATACTAAGCAAAACGCGATGCAAATATATTGGACTACCAGTCTATTGAACAACAAGGGAGTTGATTTTCAAGGCTGCAGTTAATATTTAACAACTCATTTTTTCAGTCAAAATTTGTGTGAAGCTACGTAATATTTGTCCGTTTGTCTCAAGTATGTTGTTTTAAATATCTAGCGAGAAGTAATATCAAAACTACGGCTTTACTGCTTTGAGCTAATTAATTTGGCATGCTTTATTTTATAGAGAAACACACCTAGTCCTATTCATGTTTCAAATCGTGACTTTTCGATGCTTGACAAACAATATGGTGCTAATTATGGAAATGCAGCTGCAAACAAACCACAGTCTTTGGCTACCTCAGGTAGCGTTTCTTTTCCATTTGTTATCTAATTATCCTGTATGATAATGCAATTGATACAATGAACAGGAGATACAAGGAACTGTAAATATTGGTTTACAAAGAAAGAGATAAAGTGCTGGTGTATCTCAGCTGGTCAGGCAGCATCTCTGGAAAACATGGATAGGTGATGTTTGAGGCTTGGGACCTTCAGACTTCAATTAATACTTTGGTCAGATCTTAATTTGTCTCTATAGTAATGTGAATGTTCCACAATTTATTATTTTGATGCTGGGCAGAAGGAGATTAAAGATCACACATTTATCAAATCAAATTAATGATAGTTATCTAATGTGTATAGATATCAATATGCTAGTAATGAGGGATATGGAACATGTACAGGCAGGTGAGATTAATTCATCTTTGCATCTTGATCTGCACAGACATCGTAGGCCTATGGGCCTGTTCCTGTGCTATCCTGTTCTATATTCTGTAAAATTTCGAGCAATTCCAGTTCAGTGAATGAATGTAAAAATTGCATTACTTTAATTTTGAGAGAAAAATGCTGCCGAGATTTTGTGAAACTTTTTTAAAACTTTTCTTGAGTGCTTATGTACCAATTAGCACAAGGTATTATTCTCAAAACTGGGATTGTTTTTCGTTTGGTAGGTTTTTGTTACTCAGCTGGTTCTGTGACAGTCAATGGACTCCATTCTGGTTCTTCCATCCAGTCAACACCGAATAGTCACGACAAGACATTGGAAGAATCTGATTCCACCAGCGTAGGTATCCTTGCCAACAGTTCTGCCTTGCAGAGTACAACCTTGCCGCATCCAACAATGCAGCTGATGCAGCCTCGGAGTTCTGAACACAACTGTCCAGCTTCGCAGCATTCAGCCAGCCCTAGGCTCCCCAGCTGTCAAAACCCACCAGCCAGTTCACCGAATATTGTTGGGGTTTTACAGTATGCAGACACACAAAAGGCCTTCTCGGAGGTAATGAATAAAGATTTACCATCGGACCAAGGTGCCTCTGATCAAGAGAACGAATCTAAACGAAGAATAATATTTTCCACTGCAAATGGTGGAAATATAAAGCAGCCGGTTTTAAACAAACAGGCTTCGATTCCGTCAACCATCAAGTTGGAAACTGGACAGCCAATGTCTCAAGAAGGCAAAAAGAAGGGCAGAAGAAAACGTTCTTCCATGACTTCCAATATGAATGTAGGCAGTTCTCCTAAACGGAAATCCCTGCTTGCTTCTCTGGGTCTGTCTTCAGGATCTCCTTTGAATATAAATTCAATGGTAGGTGGTTTGATTTACTTGTGTTCTACTGATAAATTTGCAGGAGAATCTGGACGTTGAGTTCCAAACCTATTTTGAATGAACATAGATATTGCCACAAAGTAAGAAAAAATCCTGAAGGCGGCACAGTGGCGCAACTGGTTGAGCTGCTGCTTCACGGCGCCAGAGACCTGGGTTCTATCCTGACCTTGGGTGCTGTCTGCGTAGAGTTTGCATGATCTCCTTGCGATCGCGTGGCTTTCCTCCAGGTGCTTCGGTTTCCTCCTACATTCCAAAGACGTGTGGATTTGTAGATTAATTGGTCTCTGTACATTGCCCCTTGTGTGTAGGGAGTGGATGCAAAAGTAAGATAACTTAGAACTACTGTGAACGGGTGATTGATGGTCGGCGTGGATCGGAGGGCCGAAGCGCCTATTTCTGTGCTGTATATTTCAATCAATTAGTAACTTCTTAACAGATGGCAATCTATGAATGCAGAGACACATTTTGATGTAGCTTTGAACGGTATATCAATCATAGAATAAAGATGGAAAAAGGTGGTAATTGAAATATTGTCTTTTAAAAAGTTTTTTGAATGCCCATTGGGGCAAATCTTGTTAGCTGGCGTTAGCAGCTACAATTTGAATAGCAGGCCTTCTAAACTTGAATAACAGACCTTCAAAACTTCAATAAAGCTGGAACTTGCCCATAGGGTTGCTGTGTAAAAGTTCAAGACCTAATGCAGTTATCAGTCCAACCCACTGCTAGACTTCAAATGAAATCCAGTGGCAAAGTCCCATCCGCTTGGAATTTCCAGCACTCTAATTCCATGACTGAGAAGGGTGATCTTTGTAGGGGACCTTTAACGGCAATGTTCTTGCAATAAAGTTTATGTTGCTGCCTTTGTTCTGCGGATAGCCTGATATCATTAATCTCATTGATCACGTAGAAATACTAGTTCTGGGTCTAGTTACCTGATAGGTGTGGTTTATGACTTGGAGACCAGCTTATATCCCCTGTTTCTCCCTGTGTGGATGATGAAATCACTGTAACAAGACCCCTAAATGTATGCCAGCATACAGAGCAAGAGGTCATAGAAGTGTTATAGATAAATCTAGTAAATATACCTAATTAAGTTATTTTTGGTTATTGTTCCAAAGTATAAAAGATTATTAACAGACTTGTACATAGAATGGATATAAAACTGCCTGACAACAGCAGAATTTGTTTTTGGCAGCCTTCGTGAATGTTTTAATGTTTTTTCATTATGGTTCTCTGAGTTGACCACTTTAATAATTAATTGCACACCCAGAAGGTAATCGATTAGCAAAGGCAGGAAGCAACAAACGCTACAAAATGATGGAGTTCATTTTTCTTTGCAATTTAGGTCAATAATATCAATCAACCTCTGGAAATAACAGCAATTTCATCACCAGAAACGTCAGTGAAAAGCTCTCCAATTCCACATCAGGATAATGAAGGACCTCCAAACTTGAAAAAGAAGAAAATGTTTGCGTCTAATGGTGTTCATTATTCACCACTTACCTCTGATGAAGAACAAGAGGAGGAAAATCAACAAATGAATGGAAGGTGGGGCTCTTTCTTCCAAGTTTCATGCATTCATAACTTTTAAATAATCCACATAGGGGAATCCATTTAACTGAAGTTGATTCATTGCCCTGAAGTGCAGTGCAATAACAAATATATAATCACCTCTATGTTTTTGACTCAAAGAATTATAATGAAATTTGTTGCAAAATAATGGTGCTAAGAACTAAAGGAAATGGTGACATCTGAATTTATCAGTTGTGGCTGCTGATCTTCTGGTCGTACATCCTCTGATCTATTTTTTTAAATTAGTTGTAAGTGATAAGGCAGGGTGGTTTGAATTTTAATTTAACTGGACAAATCTGCAATTACAATAGGAAGGTTTGCAATGAATAAGAAATGGTATTGCATATTGAAGCGTGCATAAGCTTTAACATCAGCTACCTCTTAACATTTTAGTCCATTAACATCTATGTATGCTTAACGTTCCTTCTGGCACCATGCAAGTGCAGGTAAGTGTTTAATTACATATTTCATTTTTCATTGGTTTAATGGTTAATCCGTTATAAATGTTTTTTAAATGTCTGATTATCAGATGGATCAGTATCTGCATAGTCACAAACGCACTCATCAACACTCTATTTGTAAAGGCGCATTTTGTCTTCTTTTCAAGGATTGAAAGAAAAATAACTCAATGCACTGTGTCGATTGAGAGTAAAGAAATTACATCTGTTTCTGCAGAAGGCGACTCAGGTAAATGGAGTTTGTGAAATCACACTAAAATTGCCCTTTTTAGCTGGAAGTTTTATAAATTAGCTCGCTGTCGCATATTTCTCCATATTCCATAATCAACATAGACGATATGTATTGTGAAACACATTATTTTTGAATTACCGATTAACCTTTTACACTTTCCATGCTTGCCTTTTAATTTACTTTATATCCTCATGATGTGTACTGAGGTACAGTGTAATGCTTTTTGTTACATGCTATCCAGTCAAAGAAAAGATTATACATAATTATAATCAAGCTATCCACAATGTACGGATAAAGGGTACAACATTTAGTGCGAGATAAAGTCTGATTAAAAATAGGTCAAAAGTTTCCAATGAGTAGATGGGAGGTCAGGACCACACACTAGCAGCTGGTGAGAGAACCGTTCAGTTGCCTGATAACAGCTGGGAAGAAATTCCCTGAATCTGGAGTTATGAGTTTTCAAACTTCAATACCTCTTGCCAGATGGGAGAGGAGGGAAGAGGGAGTGACCGTAGTGAGACTGGTCCTTGATTATGCTAGTGGCCTTGCTGAGGCAGCGTGAAATGTAGATGGAGTCCATGGAAGGGAGGTTCCTGGAAGGAGGCCTTTCATCTAATTTATCACCATTTAGGGAAGGGTGTTGTAAGAATAAAATTGAAATTGTAATATCACACAGCAAAGATGTACTGGTTATGTGAAAATGTGCTGTGTTCACAAAAAAAAAGGAAGACAATAGAGTTGTATGTGGCTGAAAAACTGGTATAGAATGGAGGGCTTCAAATACTTGGATCATTGGGATACCTGGTCCAGGGCAGATGGGACTTGTACAAGAAGGATGAGTTGCCCCTAAGTGGAAGGGTCACCATTATCCTGGCAGGAAGCTTTGCTCATGTTGCTCGCAGGAGGTTAAACAGGTGAGGGGTTGGGGTAAAGGCTGGGAGGAGTAGGTCGGCAGGTGGAGTGATTGAGAAGAAGACGTAGGTCAAGTCAAGTAGGTTTAATAAGATAAACGGGCTGGGCCAGGATAATGAGCACAGCAGAAATGATGGTCTAAAGGAGTATCACGGGTAAGGCAGACGAACTTGGAGACACTGAACTAAGATTTTGTAGCCACTGCATAAAATTGGTTGAGGGAAGGACAAGCTGCCAGAGGAGGTAGTTGATGCAGGTGCTTTAACAGCAATTAATAGACACTTGGACAGATATGTGGACAGGAAAGATTTAGAGAGTTGTGGGACTAGTTTTGGAAGGGTATCTTGGTCGGCATGGGTGAGTTGGGCCAAAGGGCCTGGTTTTGTGCTGTATGCCTATGGTTGGCAGCTCAACATTCCAGGGAACAGATATTTCTGACGTGAGAATGATCTCTTAAAATCACACGGTTCAGTTGCAAAGAAATTCCGAAGGATCTCGTGGAAATGGCATCAAATTATAATGTTAGGTAAACTTGTAGCACTATCCAAATATAGACAAACTAAACCACGACCGATTTAATTTAAAAAAAAAAATAGGATGTAGGCTGATTTAAATGTATAAAGAGTGTGTAAAAACAAATAAATAAATAAGTGATTAAAAAAAACATGGAATGACTTCCCCATATTTCAAGGTGGAATACAAGACTGGTTAGGGAAGGTGGTGGTGAGAAAAGTGAATGTCCATGCTTTGTTTTTTCTTGAATAGCTGACTGAAGCAATATTCATCTTGTGAGCCACAATTTTTGTTTTCAATCTTGTTGTTTTCTGAGTATTGAACTTTTTTTTTGCAGGCTTCAGATGTTTAAAGTTACATGTGTGACCTGTGATTTGAATTGTGAAATGGTTCAATTATCCTGGTGTATCAAAGCACTGCAAATCATCTTTAGAAATCTACAAATAAATGACTAGTTCTTACCTTAAAAATGTAAATGTCAATTATTTCTTTCACATCCAGTTTATTGAACTGATCATGTTTTTGGTTTAAAATTTCTTTTTAGTTGGAAGTTTAACAATACGAAAGCAAGGACTCAGTTGCAGTAGTACAGACAACAACAGTAAATGGAAATCCACTTTTTCTCCAATATCTGATACCAATTTGACCAAGAACTCTGACAATGGATCACAGACAGCATCTGCTTTATGCCAAGCCTCTCCTTTTGGCACCAGGCCTATTACAGGTGACCTTTCCATTAGTAATTTTAAAATGGTTTCTCATGAGAGGGTGCATATCGAAACTCAATCTCACTGGAGAAAAATGGCCGTCATGCACTCGTCTGCCACTTTTAATTATTATTCTGGATGATCTGCACTTCAATTTACAGAGGAATAATCTGTGGACTTATTTTGCCCATATCGTTCCAGAGATGAGTCTGAGTTTTAAGGTGTTGTACCGACTGTCTAGAAACAGAACAGACTGTAAAATTGACTCAAATCGCCCCTCAAACAAGATGCCAAATATGTTGGCCGGAGCAAGGGGAGATGAGTTGAGCATATAAGGGGCCAAAGGTAAAGAAAAATTTATGGGAATAACTATCTTTGGGAGGCCGTCTGGAGAAGAGTACATTGCTTCATAATATAAATATGAACAAATCATATGAAGGGAAATAAAAGCAGGCAAAATTCCTTCTCTGTGTCCAAACAGAAGAAAAATCTAGTGGTAAAATGTACCAACTACTGTTTCTACATCAACCACTCCATGGATATCCATGCACCGTGCTCAATACTAGTTCATATCTCTTTGCCGATTATTCCTCCTCCATCAGGAGGAGTATTAATTGGCCACAGTTTGCCAGCTGTTGCTTCATGCATCAGAGACCACAGCTATTCGTGCACAGTGCTCAGTTACATTTGCAACCTCTGCCGGTTCTATTTCTGGCCAGCTTACAGCGATCATAGCACTCTGTGGAATCCATTTTGTGAAGTACTGCTTGAGTTCCATGAAGGAGCCAACGGTTCAACACTTTCCTTGGATCAATGCCAGTTATCTATCGCATGTGATCCTTGTTATAACTGCTAGAGTTGAATTGACTAATTTCTTCCCCCACCTGGACTTGCACCTATTTTGCCTCTTTCCCACTCTTTCCACCTACATTCCTTCCTCTAGCTTTGCAATTTGCAACTCTTAAATCTTTTCTGTCTCACACCTTCGGTCTTTTCATCCCTGGCCTGTCTAACCATCTGCCTATCAAAATCCCCCTCACCTGTATCCTCCTCTCACTTGCCAGCCTTTGTCCTATCCCTCCTCTCTTCTAGCCTTCTTTCTCCCTCCCCCACACAATCGGCTTGAAGAAGGGTCCCGACCCGAAGGAGCACCTGCCTATGTTCTCCAGAGATACTGTCTGACCTGCTGAGTTACTCCAGCACAATGTTTTTTGACTAATAGATGGTTTTGCCTCTAGTTGTGTGGTGGGTGGGCTCTGTACATAAACATGTAATTAATATGGTTAGACTAGCAGCTAGAAATTATATTGGGCTTTTCATTTTTACGATTTGTAGATTTTGAAGTAGAAACTCCTAAATTTATCAAATATTTTAAAAATAAATTAGTCTTTTTAAATGTAGACGTATTTGATTTTAAAGAACGGTATTTATTCTCCGTTCAAAAAACGTTATTCCCTGACACCATTAGCAGTCTCTTCACTTGATCGGCCACAATGCCATTCTCAAAAGTACACCATCTATTGTCCTAGTAATCTGAGAGGCAAACGTAAAACCAGTGAGACTCTTCCCCCATTTAGTTTGCCTGCTATTAACTAAAGTGCCACGAGAAGCAGTTTTGTACTCAAAAACCAAAACATTGCAGATATTGGAAATCCCCAAATAAAATTGGTGGCGGCTGAAAGAGTTGAGACGCAAAGAACTGCAGATGTAGGAAACTTGAGCAAAACGCAGTGCTGGAGTAACTTGGCGGGTCAGGTAGCATCTCTGGAGGGAATGGATGCAAGCAGGAATGGTCAGCATGTTGGGGATGATGTTGCTTGACCTGCAAAACAGCAGCATTTTATGTTCTTGATTGTTACTTTGCTGTACTCGCTGTCGCATGTGGGGGAAAACGGGTCCTTTTCAGGCCGTACATTTTCTTTTTTTGTACATTTTTGTTGCTTGAACAGTTGTGCTTGTCTTGTCCAATTTGCTTGTTGATCTGCTATTATAATGGAAGTTCTTAAAGACATTTACAGACTTTATTTAGTTAGACTTAACTCATGGATACAAATCTCCAAGGGAGGTGAGAAAGCATCTGTGGAGAAAAATAGAATTATAGATTAATCGTAAGAAATTCCATATGAACACCTTTAGCTTCTGCCCTGGTAAGAGCTGTTTTCATGCCACTTTATTCCATCGCTTCTGGCCTTTTCAAGATTCATCAGGCATCCTTACTGCGCCTTGCTGCCTTACAGCGCCAGAGACCCGGGTTCGATCTTGACTACAGGTGCTGTCCGTGCGGAGTTTGTACGTTCTCACCACGTGGGTTTTCTCCAAGTTCTTTGGTTTCCTCCCACAGTCAAAAGACGTACAGGTTTGTAGATTAATTGGGGTTTGGTGTAAATGTAAAATTGTCCCTAGTCTGTGTAGGATAGTGTTAATGTGTGGGAATCGCTGGTCAGCACGGACTCGGTGGATCGAAGGGCTTATTTTTAAAGCAACAAGGTACTTCACTTGTATAGTGTGATCTCAAAAATGTATCTGCTACATCAGGGTTTCCATTGCACTTTCAGATTCACGGGCTTTGTGTTTTAAATTGTCACAAGTACTGCTGGAACAAAGTGCTGGATTAACTCAGTGGGCCAGGCAGCATCTGTGGAGGGAATGGATTGACAACATTTTGGTTCGTCACTCCACTGAAAAAGGATGCTGTACCAAAATATTGTCCGTCCTTTCCCTTCTGAGATGCTGCCTGACTTGCTGAGTGACTACAACACTGTTTTGCTCAAGATTCCAGCACCTGCTCCTCCTCGTGTGTGCACCTGAGAAAATTCATTGAACTTGTTCCAAACAGTTTCAAGTATCCTCTGCTCATTAAACCAGCCAGGGGCCATTGTAACAAGATGTGAGAAATTTCACCTCTGCTGGAAATATTCGGGTCATGCTGCATCTGTGGAAGGGGAAACTGAAAAAAATTCAGGTTGAAGACCTGAAACGACTCTTTCTACACAAGTGTCATTATGTTGGTGTCAGCACCCAGAAAGCTTGCCTCATCGTGGACTGAGGCACCACGATGTTTTTCGTGGTGTTTTTCTTTTTGTTTTTCATACTCTTTATCTCATTATACTTCAACCCTGATTTGTTTCACAATGTATTGTGAACTCCAATGAGTTCAGTTATGTTTAAAATTGTTTACACTTGGGTATCTTGACCAAAAAATATTTCTGGTGATGCATAAAATGATTTGAAATGAAGTAGCCAGCTCTATTTGCTGTTATAAAATTAAACTGAATTCCAAGCACTTTTGGTATAACCTAAATGCACACAACATGCTGAGAAAGTATTTCTGAGCAGGGGTGGAGACAGGAAGGAGAAAAGTATGGTGAATAAAGATCCTTAGTGTATGGTTAATCCAAATAATATCCAAGTTTAAAATAAGTCTGTTTTTAAGTTTAGTGCATTACAAACACATTTCCTTGTAATTGGTAGATTTTGATGAAAAAGGAGAGTTGCTCTGCTTTGGGTGGCCTGAATTGTTTTGCTGTTTTTTTTAATCTATTTTCTTTTGCTTTAACTGTGCTTGCTGGCAAAAAAAAAGCCCTTAGCTGCTGTAATGATGCTTTGCTTTCTGCTAGACCAAAATCTTTGAGCTGTTTTTTTTTCTCTTCTGTTTTAGGTATTTTTAACCATGTGGTGCCTTCAGTCTCTTCTCATCAATTTGGAGCCAATTTCAGCAATGTTCCAATATCTAGTAGCACAATATTAAGCTTTAACCCATTACAATCTGTTCCTGCAACCTCCCAGTCATTTCTTTCCGTCTCTTCCAGTACATTATCTTCCACTGATAGTAGAGTTAGCTCTTACCTTTCCCAAGCACCTCCACAGTCCATACTTAACATACCTTCCCCTAATATTTCCTTGCCTCCGCCCCCTCCATTGTTAAATTCAACTAGTTCTGACCCCTCGCTCTTCCGGACTATGTCTTCTGTTAGCGATGGATACTTGCCTCCATCCATCTCTTGCTCTTCTACTACTTCGCTTCAATCTGCTAACACCGCATTAGCCTTGAAGCTTGCGTCTTTGCAGCCCAAAGCATCTCACCCTTCCTTCACGGTGCATCACCCACCTCTGCCACATTCAGCTCTTGCGCAGGCAGCACCTCTAATCCCTCAGTCTGGTACAAATACATCTGCAATGTGGGTCACACTTGGCATGCAGCCTCCTTATGCTACACATTTCTCTGGGGTTAAGCCTCGATAAGAACTTGCGTACTTTATCAGTCTTATAAGGTAAGGTTAGACAAATGTGCAAGGTTATAACTATATCAATGTGTGCAGCTGTGTTAGTAATACCTTGATGAAATGCAAACTAAGCAGTGTTTTAAAAAAATATATAAAATAAATATCATTTTACAAATTTTCTGTTTTTCTTGGGGTACCAGGTGCGTGTGCTTAAGAGCTGAACTGAATATACAGATATCACCATCGATATTTTTAAATTGCAACAAAAATTGGCTGGTTTTATCTTTTAAAATTTGGTACTAGCAATCTGACTAAACATCACTACATTATGATGGATTGAAGACCAAAATTATTTTATTGACTAGTGAAGTTTGCTCAGTAAAAATAAAATCATTATTATTAAATTGAATCTGGTGTATGTTAATGTCCAAATTTAAAAATGTATCTAATTGTTCAACTGAGTGAATGGGAACATTACCCCCTCTATTAACTTCATTATTTGTCTTTGCATCTGAAAAAAACAAGTTATTTGTGGAAGGTAGATAATGTACGTTTCCCCTTCTATCTTTAGGTAAATAAGAATTCTACCTCAAAACAATGTGACCTATGCAAGGACAATGTGGACCAAGTTCATCCACTTCCATCAAACTAAAGGTGCTTGAATAGCCTGCAAACATTGTTTTGCTTCTTTACTACTGGAAAATAAAATAAAATATATTCTACTGTGAATTGGTTTGTGTTGCTGCAAAAAAAAAAGAGGCTCCTGTTGTACAGCATTTAAAACAAAAACTATTTATCTTCTTGCCAACTGATTGGGGCTAGTTGTTGTTCCAGCAAGCCTATAGAGGCTTTGGGGTGTGGAGTGCAGCACACACCAGCATTCATTTGTTAACCTGCTGTCGGTGCTATTTAATCATCACAAACTGTGCCTCTGTGGGTTCTGATCCCTGGTGCTTATTATTCTGAAAGGTTGATTGCTGAATTGTTTGCTGAGAATTTCTCAGCAGCAGATAATGTCCTTGTAATATTCTGCATCACTTTAAGCTTGGTACGATGCAAATATCGCTGAACCATGAATTTATTTTATACAACTATGATCGTGCTCCTTTCTTCCTCTGCCTCTGGTCTTTTGTATGTTAAGTGATAGGTTATTAAAACACGGAAAAATACTGTCCTCATTGTCATTCTCTTAATTTAATGGTGTTTTTTAGCATTGTAAATTGCAGTTGAAACAAAGTAATCTAATACCATTAGATACATTTATTATACATTTTAATTATTGCTGTGTATAATTTTAATTGTAAACAATAGCACATTGGTTTTCTGGTGAGCTTAGTATATAATGAAGTGTAAATGTTACAATTTTCTACACATTTTGTTTGAAAAATGTATTATGTATAAACAACCCAAGAAAGCAAAATATGAAAAAGTAGACTGAAATTTAAAATGCAGTGCGATTTCATAAACTTTGTCATTTCAAAAATGTATTTTAAACATTTCTTTTTCACAGTTTTGTATATTAATGGTGGGACATCTTTACTAATGCAGTTTTTTAAGAAGTACCTCAAGTTTTTTTAATATCCTTATAAAAGTTTAACTTTCTGGTTTAGGAATTCAACATTGGATTTTGCTTGAAGCTTTTTTTCTTTTATCGAATAATTTTAAAGGATTTTTTTTATAGAGAAGGTCTGAAACAAAGAAATTGCAGTGATTTTTTAATGTAATTGTATTCACTAACCGAGCTGCAGTTTAGAGCAATGCCAAGCATTTTTTAAATTATAATGTGATTGGATTCTGCAACAGAGTGACTTAAAAGGTTTTGTAGGCCAGCAAAGAGCTGTGCTTCCTCTGTGAAGCTGATTCACGTGCTTCGTATTTATTGCGTTACAGCAGAGGCACCCATGAATTTTTTTAAATCTTTATCCAACATATTAAGTTAATATTAAAAGCTATCAATGGGGAGGTGGGTCGGGGAGGGACTGGTCCTCGAGTTCTGCTGACTGTTTTGAAACCACATTGCAGTTTAAAAACTCTTATATTTTACCTGATGGAATTAACTCTTTTTGCTTTGGAATGTCTAGAAGGTAGTTATAGTGGTGGTTATGTGGGAATTTTAGTTTGTGACTGAGTAATTGTAATAAAATGATAGCTTGTAAAAGCAGAAATGCTGGTTTATTACGTTATGGGGATTTGTGGTTCTGCTAAGATAAATTGACGTCAATGTGCATGCACCTTTTTTGCATGATGCTCACTAAAATAGTGACATGCCTTGCAGGTACATGCTTAGTGCTACATTATGCACAATGTAATACAAGTAAGTGTTCCAGTGCAAACACTGAACACCTTCCACTGGTTATCAGCTTGGGTGCGTAATCATAATTAATACCTTGACATTTACTTGAGGTTAATATTTATTCAAGTTTAATGCAGTACTGTAGAATTTTACTCCCCTTTCTCTATTCTGGCACATTTTGGGGCAAGGTCCCATGAAATGAGGCATATAACCTTTCAGGAAGAATGTGATTGCTAGATGGTAATCTTTAATTTTCTTCTTTTTTGAAATAATCAAAAGGATAATTGAGCTAGGAAATAGTTGCCTACATTCAGATCTCTAGTCTGTTGCTGGTACAGATGCAATAGTCACAATGTGTTATTAACTTGCCTGTTGAGATAGAAGTCAAATATGTTAAATCCAGAGTTCAATTCTATTAAAATAGACACTAAAACAGTAAAGAAAAAATCTGATTTATCCAAGATTATGGTCTTGGATTGGATTTCAATTAAAAAAAAAAAAGAGCCTACTTTGTAGAAACCAGTGATATGGACTGTTAACTGCAGATTGTTAACTTGGGTAATAAATTATGCCCATCAATTATCTACGGGAAAGCTATGAATTCGTTGTAAATCTGACTTTTTGTACAGTGACAGATGACATTCACACTAGTACCTGGTAGAATGCTAGTAAGCCAGTAATGAGTAAACATTAAAATAATGGCAGGATGTTCTCATAAGTAGCCTTAAATTTGTAGGTATATTGAGGTGTAATTACATGCTGTGAAAACTGAGCCATATAACTTAATAGAGAAAAGATGCATTTACGTCATTTTATGTCGGTTTCTAATAATTCAAACTGCTTTGACTTAAGCATACAAAGTCAGTTTGTATAATCCGTCAAGGGTGCCTCTAGCATGCAGAAATTGTATATGAGATTTGCCCCTTGAGAATAAAGCATCTATTGTAATCTGTACACTATTTATCGAGTTCAGTTTATTGTAAGGAAAAATGTATAAAGTAATACCTATTATTTTAATATATATTATCAAAATGCCTGAGATATATTAAAAACTATTACCTAATTTTCTTTAGTATATCTAAATACTTTGGAGAATTTTTTTTCTGTTTGTAATAAATTGTGCATTTTCTATTTTGGAAAAAGTAATCTAACCTGTTCCAAGTCTTTCTGTGAACCCTCACAAGGCACAGATGACATTTTTACAGCACTGAAAGATAATGTCCATCATATGCTGGATTTTCAATGTTAATTATATTTTACATTTTACACTTCCCCACATGCACTTAAGGGTATTTGAACAGAGTTTAACATTTTTTTTAAATGCTTCTGTTGGGAAAAATGTTTGAGATACAAAAAATATTTTAATCCTCTTTGCACTGCATTTGATTGAGCATTTAAAGCAATGCATCTGTAAATAACTAATTTCATGTTTTAAAATATTACAATTTATTGTAAATGGTGCATTAAGAATCCTGTTTCAGGTGAAATCACATGGGTGCTCTACCTACTAGAAATTAACCACACAGGTAGTACAAAATGCAATAAATATAAGTTTGCTGTGATCGCGGACTACAAAAGGGGTTATGGTGTTAAAACTCCTGATTATTTTGGGCACATATTATCCCCAAAATGTTTACATATAGAGGAGTTTGGATTAATAGGAGGTAGACACAAAATGCTGGAGTAACTCAGCGGGTGAGGCAGCATGGGCTTATTCAGACTGATTAAGAAGGGTCTCGACCCAAAACGTCGCCCATTCCTTCTCTCCAGAGGTGCTGCCTCACCCACTGTTAGTCTAGCATTTTGTGTCTACCTTCGATTTAAACCAGCATCTGCAGTTCTTTCTTACACAAGTTTGGATTAATAGTTCCTTTAAAAAGATGCAAGAATCTGAATCTTTTAAATGTTTAGCCATTCAACCCCTTTAACTCCTCCATACTAGCTTTTAACATGTCAAGATTTGCATCATTTTGATCAGGTTACATATCCTGTGTAAGATGGACGTTACCTTTAAAAAACACAAGTGGAGGATGAACCAGATGTTCTTTGCACTTGTACAATATAGTCTGTCTTTTTTTTGTGTGGCTATAGTTAATCTTGTATAATGTTGCTTGGTGTGGAAGAGCAAAGAAGCTATCCTAAATAAACACAATGTTAAGGAAATAAAATCTGTGGTCATTTAAAAACTTGATTACACACAAGTCAGTCAGTCAGTATGTACAGATGAGAAGCTGATGGTGCTCAGGAATTGTCTTGTGGCTATTTAGGTATAGCTGTAGAATTTGAAATATAACTAAATATTAACATTAATAGCCAGTTCATTTAGCTTTTCAATTTCTTCACAATATAGACGGTGCATTTACTGTGTGGTAGGGAAGGGGATGCTTTTGTGATTACGGTTGCCTAGTGCTTATTAAATTTTGTGAAACGTGAAGATTAAATTGCAGGCATTCTAAAGACCTTGTAGTGTTTATGTAATGTTATAGTAAAAGTGCTACCCATTTTTTTTATTTTTTTTCCATTCCACCTGTTTCTGGGGTTAAAGTACTGTAAATCCATTTAAGTTGCAACTACTAAAATGTTAAATTTTTTTTTGAGGAATTTCCTTGACTTGGCAGTTTTGACATTTTTACCCCAATTTTTGATCTTTTGTTGCTGGTGTTTATTTTGCCAAGAATTTAATGCATTTGTTTTTTTTGCTTTTAATAAAGTTGTGTATTTCTAAATATATATAACGTGTATCAATTATTACAAAAAAAAATTATTGCATTTACAAAACATGTAAGGTGGGAAAAAATACAGCTCAAATGTAGCTATTAAGCAAGAAAAGTAGTCACATTTCCATCTCGTGCTCAGTTTTATTGCCTAAAATGCAACTTACATGCTGGTTTAAATGTTTTTCCATTGCTTGGACTAGTGCCAAATGGAGTAATGTTCATTCTATAAAATGTTTCTGAATAAGTCACTTTTTGCAAAGTAAACAAAAATATTTAAGATATACAGGTAGTGAAAGGAGTCATTTCACCTTTGTGTACTTGATTTGAAATGTATGGAGATTATTCATCTGTTCTTCCAGCCACCACACAATAAATCTCAGATGATTAGTGGCCGTTTTTAGTTATTGGGCTTATCACTAAACTCCATCATTGATAGTCATATCTTCAGCTAGACTCCAAGCTCCACCCTTATGGGCCTGTCCCACTTAGGTGACTTTTTAGGCAACTACAGGAGACTGTGGCCGCCACATGTTCATGGGTGGTTGCCGGGTAGTCGCCTTCATGGTCGTGAGTAGTTCCCGCATTCTCGGAACTAGTCGCAGCTTCATTCTGGTCATAGCGGCGACCAGAATTTTGACGCCAGGGAGAGTAGCGAAAATGTTTGTGCCGTAGGTGCAGTGGTAGTGGGTCGCCAGGAGGTCGTAGATTGTCGCCGGTGCTGACCAGTTGGCTCATTGGGGGGAAAAAAAGTTGCGTTTTCAGAACCAAGGATAACCGACCGATAATGTCCGCCGAGCTTCACAGCTGTGTATCTCTGGCTTAAAAGTTGTCTACTTCTTCCCTCCCACCCCCCACCCTCTTTTAAAGGACTTAAGTGACCCTTCCCCTACACTGCTTTCACCGTCTTAATTACAGTGCCAACCTTTCTGTTCATCGTGGTGTGTGTCTGCATCACATTGGCTTTGCACCGTGTGAATTTCACTCAGACATCGCTCCCCCTGCTTGCCCTGTCCCCCGCCTGCATAACTGGCTGGTGAAGGAAGTGATGTATGTGTGTTCCACTCGGACAGTCGCCATTCCAGTCGCCGTTTTTTCAGGGACACTTGAGTAACTCAGCAGGGCAGCAGCATATATGAAGAACAAGGAAAGGTGGACATGATACGTCACAGGTGTTGCTTGACCTGCTGATTTACTCCAGCACTGTTCTTTTACCAGCATCTGCAGTAATGTGGTCGGTCGTAACAGAAGCAGCATCAGAAAGTGGGAAGATGTGTTGATGTAATGTTACAACTCCAACCCATTTGATACTTTTACCAACAAAAAAAGACAGGTGAGGGATTTCATTAGATGGGGGTTGACATTTTCAGTAACAAATGAAAATACTTAAGTTTGCCCCTCCCAGTTACTATCCAAAATCATTAACTGGTCAGAAAAAATCACTTGTTTAACCTACCCAGTTCATGGAATTTAATGAAAGTCTGAGGACAGTGGTGATGGTAAATAAAATTAGAAGACAAAAGCAATGGGAAAGATGAATAGCACATATAAGGATTATTTTTAAACATAAAAATGGTGCAGGAGTAGGCCATTTGGCCTTTTGAGCCAGCACCGCCATTCAATGTGATCATGGCTGATCATCCAAAATCCCCACTTATTCTGGTTGGACTATATTGCATGTGTAAAATGTTTGGGGGAAAACATTGCAATCCAATGTCTTCAGCAATGGCTAAAATAGATTCAGTAATGGGTGTGGCCACTTGTCAGTTTTATTTATTCTTGCTAATTTAATTGATCCTTCAGTTTATTTACCAATAATGATTTTTGTTTTCTGAAGTGTTCACATTCCACTTTATTCCCATAACATTTCTAGAGAATGAAAACATGTTTTATTTTCTCATCCCTAAACGTCACCCATTCCTTCTCTCCAGAGATGCTGCCTGTCCCCCTGAGTTACTCCAGCCTTTGTGTCTTTTTTGTTTTATTTTAAAGCTGGGACTATCTTTCACTACAATGAACTTGAACTTGTTTCTGCCGATTAGAAATGAACAATTAGATTTAATAAATGCAAATTTCAAATTAAGTTAAGTTATATAATTTGGTTAAGAAAAGCCCCATTGAACTGGAGTAACTATACAAGATTCAGTACAGATAATCTACAGTCATAAGGCATTCACCAAGTCAGAATAATTATTTTTAATTGAGCAACCAGCCAAAAATCAATGAAACCAACAGAAATGTTTAAAGTTCAGAGTCCATTGTGTTAAGGAAACCCAAAAACATCTCATGCAAACATCAACATTTAGAAAAAAAAGTACATAATAAATAGACCCAATTCAAGTTATTTATAAATGTTAAATTACAATCTCTTGCATCCCAACTCCACCACCGCTGCATTCTCTCTCTTCTCCCCCCCCCCCCCCCCCCCCCCCCCCCCACCCCACATACTTTACACCACATGCACACAAATTCACTGACTAAAAAACATCATGGTGTGGGAAAGCTGAAAGAACAATATGGTAGGAAAATGCAAGAGGTCCAAAAGAATCTGAAAAAGAAAAAGTAAATTTTAGGCCTTTAGAATTTGTGATCTGTCAAGCACTTAATTCTAGCATGCTCAGGACAAGATTAAAAAAAAATCTTTTACAATAGTATATATTTTCCAGTGAACCTACTGAGTTTAAAGAGTGTGTGAAATGTACAAGCCGTCACTATGGACCCTGGCCCATACTCTAGACCCAGGGTTCAGCTGCAAACCTTGCCCTTCATTTAATATGTGTATGGGCTCAGCCTCATTCATTCCAGGGAAAAGAGTCACAACCAATCCATTCCCTCAGTTTAAGCCCTCTGTTCCTGTTAACATGGGCCGAAGGGCCCGCTTCAATGTTGGTATCTCTAAACTACCATCTACTGCCTTTTAGTAAGAAAAACTATCACCACACTGTTTTTTGCCTTTGAAGCAATTTCCTGTCCACCTGTTACTGATTTTTAATTCAATAGGTACCAGTTATCTGTAACATCTTCTAGCTGAGAGGTGATTGGGTGTGAGATGAGAGTTTCACGATCTTGGAAGTGGAAAGCTGATAAAAATCCATAGTTACCATCTGAAATCACAGTACCCTTTGAATACAGTCTCTATGATCTGGTTTGAAATCTTGTTTCTTCTGAAATTCCATACTGTTCCAGTGGATCCTGCAGTTAGAGAACAGGAACAAGCATTAGTCCAAAAATGAGAAACGATCACCCAGAGGGGCTTCACTGCATCATAGAAGCCCCAAACAATATTCTAAATTCCAAATGATGGCAGCAGAGTTGCAGTATATTTATCCTCGCCAAATTTAAGTTTACAGGTGCAGCATAGAAATAGACCCTTTGGCCCACGCCGACCATCGACATGCTAACACTATCCTACACAAACTAAACTAATACAGCTGCATATAGTTAAAGTGCCTTTAATGAACAGAATTTTGTACGGAGTGGCTTAGTTCAATAAGAAACCTTAGTCTTTTTTTTAAAAAGGTGGGAGATAGAAAACGGAATTATAGACCAGTTAGCCTGACATCGGTGGTGGGGAAGATGCTGGAGTCAATTATAAAAGATGAAATAGCGGCACATTTGGATAGCAGGATCGGTCCGAGTCAGCATGGATTTACGAAGGGGCAATCATGCTTGACTAATCTTCTGGAATTTTTTGACGATGTAACTAGGAAAATGGACAAAGGAGAGCCAGTAGATGTAGTGTACCTGGACTTTTAGAAAGTATTTGATAAGGTCCCACATAGGAGATTAGTGGGCAAAATTAGAGCACATGGTTTTGGGGGTAGGGTACTGACATGGATAGAAAATTGGTTGGCAGACAGGAAACAAAGAGTCCCTTTCAGAATGTCAGGCAGTGACTAGTGGGGTACCACAAGGCTCTGCTGGGACTGCAGGTATTTACAATAGACATGAATGATTTAGATGAAGGGATTAAAAGTAACATTAGCAAATTTGCAGATGACACAAAGCTGGGTGGCAGTGTGAACTGTGAAGAGGATGCTGGGTGAGTGGGCAGATGCAGTTTAATGTGGATAAATGTGAGGTTATCCACTTTGGTGGCAAAAACAGGAAGGCAGATTTATCTAAATTGAGTCAAGTTGGGGAAAGGGGAAGTACAACTGGATCTAGGGGCTCCTTGTTCATCAGTCAATGAAAGTAAGCATACAGGTACAGCAGGCAGTGAAAAAAGCAAATGGCATGTTGGCCTTCATAACAAGAGGAGTTGAGTATAGGAACAAAGTGGTCCTTCTGCAGTTATACAGGGCCCCAATGAGACCACACATGGAGTATTGTATTCAGTTTTGGTCTCCCAATTTGAGGAAGGATGTTCTTGCTATTGAGGGCGTGCAGCATAGGTTCACCAGGTTAATTCCCGGGATGGCGGGACTGTCATTATGTTGATAGAATGGAGCGGCTGGGCTTGTATACTATTTAGAAAGATGAGAGGGGATCTTATTGAAACATAAGATTATTAAGGATTTGGACACGCTAGAGGCAGGAAACATGTTCCCAATGCTGGGGGAGTCCAGAACCAGGGGCCACAGTTTAAGAATAAAGGGCAAGTCATTTAGAACGGAGTTGAGGAAAAACTTTTTCACACAGCGAGTTATGAGTGTGGAATTCTCTGCCTCAGAGTGGTGGAGGCTGGTTCAAGAGAGAGCTAGACAGAGCTCTTGGAGATACCGGAGTCAAGGGATATGGGGAGAAGGCAGGAACAGGGTACTGATTGTGGATGATCACATTGAATGGCGGTTCTGGTTCAAGGGGCCTACTCCTGCACATATTGTCTGTAAATCTAAATTAAAATGCAAGTCATGAACTGGGGAAGAGCCAGGGAAACTACTTAGAGAGCTATGATAGTAAGCAAGCAATGGCCAACTTAAAAATAAAGTTTACAAGTTACTTATCCCATTAAAGCAAAAAAATCCCACAGGAAATATGGTTTAATTATGGCGAGTAAAAGTTAAAGATTGTATTAGATTGAAGTTAAAGGCTCAACAGTTTCAAAACCAAATGAGCCTGAACAGTAGGGTGACTGAGTTTAAAGTAGGATACGAGAACACTTTGGCAAGAAACAAAAACATTGTACGAGCTTTTATATATTGGTCAAAGATTAACTTAGTTAATGTGGATTTCACAGACAGAGACAACAGAAATTAACATCGGGGAATAAAGAAATGGTGGAGAAACAGAATACTGGAATAAATGAGTTCAAGGAAATCAGCCTTTTAAAATACTAGTGCCCCTGAAATTAATGTGATTGAAGGGTGTTAAATCCCCAGGATAGGACGACCTGCATATTAGGGGTTGAAAATTATGGTTATGGTATAAGATGATGCTCTGTTGTCATCTTGCAAAATTCCTAGATTTTGGTAGAGTTCTCACAGATTGGAAGGCAATAATATTAATTAAAAAAGGAGTGAGACTGAGAGAGACAGCTGGAAATACTAGGCCAGTTACCTCAACATCAGCAGATGGGAAATAAATAAGGCAAAGGAGCAGAATTAGGCAATTTGGCCCATCGAGTATGCTCCGTCGTTCAATCATGGCAAATAAAATGTTCCCTCTCAAGCCCATTCTTCTGTCTTCTCACTGTAATCTTTCACACTCTTACTGATCAAGAACCTATCAATCTCCACTTTAAAAAATACCCAATCTATTCAAGGGATGTGGGCTAGGAACAAGGAACTGCAGATGCTGGTTTACAAAACAGACACAAAGTGCTGGAGTATCACGGCAGGTCAGGCAGCAAATTTGGAGAACATGGAAAGGTGGCGTTTCGGGTTGGGACCCTTCTTCCGGCCAATTCTGTTTGATCGTGGGAGGGGGAAGAGAGCTGGAAGGACAAAGCCTAGCAAGGGACAGGTGGATACAGGGGAGGGGGGAGTTGATGGACGAAGTTGTAAATTGTGAAACCAGGGGAGGGAATGTAGGGGGAGTGGGAGCAGAGAAATTAATGCAAGTCTAGGCGGGGCACAATGAATGTCGATGGGGAGGAAAAGGTTTGGTTAGTTACCTAAAATAGAATTCAATGTTCATACCCCAGCGAAATAAGGTTTTGTACCTCCAGCTTGTGTGTTTTCTCAATCTGGCAATGAAGGCGACCAAGGTTAAAAAGGTCAGTATGGCAATGAAGGAAGGGGGGGAGGGTGGAGAGAGAGAGAGAAAGAGTTAGGACATCCGGTAGGTCTTGTTTGGCATGTGTTCGGCAAAATCGTTGGCAAGTCTGTGCTTAGATGTCAAGGAGGCCACATCAGAAGCACCGGATGCAGCAGATGAGGATAGTGGAGGCGAGTGTGAACCTCTGTCTCACCTGGACTGTCTACAGCTTGTAACTCTTTCCTATACTATTCAGATGTCGTTCAACTAAAACATTACTTTAAAAAAGACAACGCATGGAAACAGGCCCTTCGGCCCACCGTCTGAAGTTATTCAATAGATTTTAACAGTAATGAATCACATTTGAAAGCTTATTAAAAATAACTCACTTTTCCAGTTATTTCTTTAATTTCATTTCGGTAAAAAATTAAACTTTTCCGCATGTATTCATAGCTGAAAAACAAAACCAATTGAAATCTATAAAACCAAAACATTGAAAAATTAATACCATGCTCGAATCGTAATATTTTCACACCCAAAGCATTAAGTCAAATATTATTTCCATTGGCACGCCATCTTTAATCTAGGCTAAGGGAAATCAAGAACCAGAGGTCAGGTTTAAGGTGCGAGACAAGATTAATAGGTACCCGAAGGACAAACTTTCATGGAGGGTGATGTTTATATGGAATGAGCTGCTGAATGAGATAGAGGCAGGTACTATAACAACATTTAAGACACTTGGACAGGTACAGGAAATGGGCAGTGTAGAGGAATATGGGCCAAACCAAGGGAGATGGGTCAAGTGCAGATAGGAATCATCCAGAGCTCATCAACATAAACTGAATGGCAGTATAACTTCCAAAGATACAGCGATTGTCCCATACCACAAACTGGCAGTTGGCAAATTCGTGCTTCAAGCATTGCCTGGCTGTCAAAGCCCTTATACATTTTAAATGTCTTTGAATGTCTGACACAGAAGCAATTAAACAGTTGTTTTAAATGTCATTTAAAATGCTAAAAGTAGAATTAGCTAAAAATCCAATTAATTATAACGAAAAGGGAACTCCTCTACCTTATTTTCTGCATCCTGCAATCTTTACTAACATCATTAGGGTTTGGGGCTGTGCCTAGCTCCAGTAAACAAGTCCACACAGCAAAGGCTAGCATATCTCAGCAAGGTGGAGCTCCACAAGACTCGACACAGAGTCTGACGGCAAAGTGAACCAACAGATTCAGCATTCAAAATTAATCAGCAATTCAAGGGTGGCGCAGCGGTGGAGTTACTGCCTTACAGTGCTTACAGCACCAGAAATCGGGTCCGAACTAGACTACGGGTGCTGTCTGTACGGAGCTTGTACGTTCTCCATGTGGGTTTTATATATATATCACTTGGCATTATTAAAGTCAAGGTATTTACTTTCATTGTTGGAACATGGAATTCATTGCTAATTAAAATTCTGTGCAATAAATAACAAATGGTATTGTAACTAAAACATGGAAAGCATTAAATGTATTTTTTCATGAAGCTTGCTACCACTTCAAATGCTCTACTGATTTTTCCTACATTAATATTCATCACAGCAGTCAAGCTGAACTTTGTCTCCATCATAAATTCAACTGCAAGTTTTGAGATGTCTAATTGACAATAAATCCATGACCCAACAGTCATGAGAAATAGGTAGCTGCTTGACAAGTTTAATGTAAACAAACTTAAAATTAACTAGTTACTATAATTTTAGGCTGTGTACACAGCGTCTTTGATAAAATAGGCCCATAAGTTATTTTAACGAAGGTCTCACGGTTTAATCCTCTAAGACTACAGGAATAAAGGTGGCAAACATTGCTGTTCACTTACATACCTAGCTTTTGTCAAAGCTTCAATCCACTCCTCACATTCTTCTTTAGTGTCACACATAAATGAATATTTTCTTTCTGGCTCATCTACAAATACTGCAATCAAATAACGAAAATACTGTTTATTTGGCTGTTGTCATCACCACATTTATAAATGAAAAAGAGTCCCAAAACAGAACATCGCTTCATGTCCTCCTGAGAAGCTGCCTGACTGACTGAGTTACTCCAGCACTTTGTGACTTTTTGTGTCATCCAGCACCTGCAGTTTCTTGTTTCGCCAATATAATTTCACATCGGCACTAAAACGAGGCAAAAATACTACCTCTCTAAAGTGTATTTTGTAACTAAATAAAAACGCCCCATAATCTGACACAAATAAATATAAATTTGGAGTTACAGAAACTCAAGTTGCAACATTATAAATATGTCAGAAACATCATTAAACCAGCAGACTTTCCTTAAATAAGCTTGATGATAACATTGACAAACTACAGGTGCTCATTCCACAGGTTTAGAAGTCACAAGAAACCATGCCAGCACAACATGGTGTTGCAGTGATTCAAGCTAAAAAAATGTAGCCTTGAACATTAGCACTTGTACAAAAGTTCTGTACTTTCATTTTCTGCATAATCAAATTTTGTGAAAGCAGATGGCTGTTGAAGTGATAAGTTATCAACACAAGGACAACTATAAAGAAAATGAACATTTTTAGAATTATGGCAGTCTCTGCCCCCAATACCATGTCCCCTTGAGAAATAAAGAGAGAAATAAAACATTTTCTTAACTGGACAAAATGGGTTTTTTTTGCCACCAAAAAAAAGGCATTTTGTTAGGAAGACGCTGTCGGGACAATTACAAACACAGCACACCAGATGAAAAAAAATCCTTGTTGACAGCAAAGGCAGTATAAAACTAAGTTGTACAAAACCTAAATTGTACATCTCGAGTGCACAAACCCCCCTCCTCAGCTCCACTGCCCCCCCCCCCCCCTTCAGTCTGAAGAAGGGTCTTGACCCAAAACGTCAACTATTCCTTTTCTCCGGAAATGCTGCCTGATCCACTGAGTTACCCCAACATTGTGTGTCTATCTTCACCATTATAATGAGGCAGTCTCCTCCAAAAGCTACAAAAGGCAGCTACAGTGGAAAATGGAAAAGATGTTGGGATTAGTCCAATATTTTTGGAAGGTTTCCCTAAGCAGGTAAGCACTTTATTTGGCCCGACGGCGCAAACATTGCCACAAGTTGCTCAAGCGGAATTGTGTTCCAATATCTAGTCACAATGGTTACAAAAAATCAACAACATAAAGAAAGATTAATGATCACTAAATTGTAGAAGGCAACATCAGCCTCTGAACTGGAGGCACAATTGTGGGTTGAAGCGTCAAAGACAACATGCAATAGAGATAGCGCTCAGTCAGAAACGTAATAGAGAAAATGGAATAGGGTAAGGAGTTCCAACCTCATGTATAGGGTGATTTCACGAAAGGTCACTGGAGCGTAAATCCCCACTCACGTGACCGAAAATTTTAACTGGGGGACAAGCGTCACTTCCGGTACATGTTAGTGGATGGGAAAACACGCTTTCACACCCGTTAAAAACATCGAAAACGGCCAGGTTTTGAGCTGCAATTAAGTGAGCCAGTCGGGGTGACCGTGAGGAACAGCTGCCTAAATTTACAGTCCAAAAAAAAGATAGAAACTAAGGTAAATACAAGAGGGAGCTGAAGGGGCCAAAAAGGCGGAAGTTGATAGCGGACATTTTTCGTGGAGATTTAAAGATCCAAAATATCGGGAATTATCGCGTTTGCTCGCTGCATTTCATCAAAAGTGGCATTATTGGCTTTGTTATCTTTATTCATTTGTTAGATGAAAAGTATTAAAAGTGAAAAATCCGTCTGTAAATCTGTAAATTTAGGTAGCTGTTCCTAACGGTCACCCCGACTGGCTCACTTAATTGCAGCTCAAAAACTGGCCGTTTTCGATGTTTTTAACGGGTGTGAAAGTGCGTGTTTTCCCATCCACTAACATGTACTTCCCATCCACTAACATAAAATGACGCTTGTCCCCCAGTTAAAATTTTCGGTCACGTGAGTGGGGATTTACGCTCCAGTGACCTTTCGTGAAATCACCCTATAGAATCTTCATCTATCTAATGCAAAGCCTAGCAAGGGAGGATTCACTACCGATTCCTAATACGGTGAAATTGCCAGAGGGGCAACAATGATCATAAAGTCGTTCAAATTATGATCCAGGTATTCTCTGGACTTGGAATAACAAAGTTACTTTTCCCCCACAGGATTTTCAAACACATTCCTTTTTAATAGTCACATTTTTTTTTTTTTGCAAGCTAAAAAATACTAAAGGCTAGACTTTACACTGTTTAATAGAGTATAATTTCACACTTCTCAGTGGAAGAGATTACTTGTTAATTTCCACGGCCAGCCACGGTGAAACTACCAGCTTGAGTTCTTGTGAGACAATGGTGTCCAATTACTACGGGCAGGTCATGTGAAAACACCCAGGACTGCTTCTCGCTCCTCTCTTCCTCTTCCACTTCCCCCCCACCCCCGACCACTTTATTCTGCTTGTCAATTTCCAAATTTTGCATTTGAAAACCCTGTGAGAAAAATAACTTTGTTATTGCAAGTCTGAAACTCTCATGAATTCCACAGATTCACCACCCTCTGGTTGAAGGTACGCCCTTTCATTCTGAGGCTGAACCCTCTGGTCCTACACTCTCCCGCTAGTGGAAACATCCTCTCCACATCCTTTCTACCCAGGCCTTTCATTATTCAGCAGTCGACCGTTGCAAGTTCTTGTCTAATAGCATCAAAGTTGGCCTTGCCCCATTTTAGAACTAACTTGTGGACCCGCCCTATCCTTATTTAAAAACGATCTTAAAGCTAATAGAACCATGGTCACTGATCCAAAGTACTCACTCTTAAACACTTCAGTCACTGGCCCAATTCCTTAAATGTAGGTCAAGCTTTGCCCTCTCCCTTGTAGGGCCCTCTACATTTTGCCTGAACACATATGACAAACTCCACCCCATATAAGACATGGGACAATGGCAGTCTCAGCCCCAAAGAGATCATCCCCATTTTATGTCTGAGCTCCACCCATATAGCCCGACTGTACAATCCCTCAGTAATGTGATCACAGACTATTACCATGATGTTCTTAATCAATAGCGTAATATTTTAATGCTGTATATTACATTCAACAACCTCGTTAATATGCATCACATCAGAGAAGTTAATAATTATCCACGTTCACCTGCCAATTATTACTAACAGGAAGTAGAAGTAAAAGTCAAGTTACCTAATGAGAAGCCAATGTCATCTTCCTTTTGGATTTTACACTGCTCAAGTAACAAGGCACCAACGGGCTGGTAAATAAATGGCATCAGTGTGTTAACATATTTCTGAATACAAACAATTGTCAAAATCGTTACTGCTTCCTTATTGACAATATGTCCACCCTCATTCAACTGGCAAGTTCAGCAGACATGGAACAAATATAGAAAATAGAACACTACGGCACAGAAACAGGTCATTTAGCCCACAATGTCCGTGCCAGACATGATGCCAAGTTAAACTAATCTCCTCTGCCAATGTCAATGAATAACTTACTGTATCAAGAAATTAAATATTTATCAAAGTTTGGCCTGAAATGCATTATACAACAAGATGGAACAAGAAAATAGCCAGCTCTTAAACATTTTCCTTTATGTACGTTACTGTCTTAAGAGAAAACAGGTCATAATTGTTTTTTATTTATCCAAACATCGCCAAACTATTGTAATGACACAAAACATTGATCGATAAATTTAAAATGAATGTAAAGAAAAGTAGATATTGCATCTTGTATTCTCAAGAATTATGCCATGCCATAGAAAAGCTGGTCGGGGGGGGGGGGGGGGGGGGGGGATATGCATACATAGACTGATGCGGCTAGCTCCTGTGTTAGCATTGAGGATTTACAGTAACAGAGCAAGGATGGCAGCGAGGTTATGAAGCATTCTGGGGATATCATGCAAACATGACAAGAGGGATAACAAAAAGACTGGAATAACTCAGTTGGTCTGGCAGGACCTCTGGAGAACATGGAGAGGTGACTTTTGGGTTAGACCTGTGGCCAATCAGCAAATTATAGAGAAGTTATGGTAGGTTGGAAGAGTAATCATGAAAAATCTCAGACAACAATATCCAGATTGAGGAATACAATAAACTGGTCAAGGCAGGAATGCATCATACAAAGAAGTGTAAACTGGTGGTGGTCGGAGGGGCCGTAGGCGCAGAATGGCAGCCACGCTTCCGTCAGTCTGCCCCAGGGCAGCTGTGGCTACAGAAGTAGCTTACCACCACCGAGTGTGACTGAGGAGTGAATGAATAATGCGATGTAAAGCGCCTTGAGTATTAGAAAGGCGCTATATAAATCCCATCCATTATTATTATTATTAAACGGGAGGCAGCAAAATATTTCTGTTGAAGAATTATGTGCTTGTGGTATCACTGGAGGCTTTTTGACAGGAGATGTATTGATTATGATAATGGATAAAATTGTGTCAAGTATTCTGCATTCTAATTAAACTATGAAGCAGTCTTACCTCCTCTTCATCAATTCTGAAGTAGAAAAGGAAGTTGACAACTAGTTTCACGAGCCGACATTTTGCAACTGAATAAAAGGAAAATGAAGATATTACCAGAAAAAATGTTAACGGTTCTACAGCCATATGTGCAAAGCATTATTATTACTTTAAATGTTTTCATATAGAATATAGTGCATAATCTCAGACATATGGGTGGATGTGGAGATAAACCCTGTACCTGCTCTTCTAAGATAGAAGTCATGGAAGTCAACTTCTAGTTTTCATACATTTAATAGCTGACTGAACTTTGAGGCCAAAAATTACAGCACCATTAAAAAGGGCTTAGTGTAATTAATATTTTATACTAAAGCTACCCCAGTTGAAAGTATAAATACATAATAGCTGGAAGAAAACAGAGACAGGGGTTAATAATCTAGGTGAATTTTATTAGTTTTATTGGAACCTGTACAATGTGGCTATCGTTCATTTAAATCCCAAATAACAAACAATCATATCAAAATTCAACTTTAAAACAGATCTGATCACAACTTTGTTGGGTCTTCAATTGTACTGAAAATGACAAAAGTGCTGCAATAACTCAACAGGTCAGGCAGCATCTCCAAAGATCAATCATGAGCGACATTTCAGTTAAGGACCATTTTTCAAACGGTTGATTGGGCAGCCTCTCCAGAGACCCACTGAGTTACCCTAGCACTTTGTCTTGTTTCGTAAATCAGCATCTGCAGTTCCTTGCATTTCTTGTACTTGCGCTGTACTGTTCTGCTCTATATTCTACCATTAACAAATCTCTCCACTCACGCTGTCGCAGTCAAGGATTTAATGCACAAACTGTGTCCCTTCTGCCCCTCCATTTCGTTCAGAATTGTATCATTTAATCTCTCCTCCTTTCTGCTAGTGTGCATCACTTTATATGTCTATGCATTAAATCCATCATGCCCTATACCCTTCTGCCTAACCAGCCCCCTACTCCCCCCACCCCGGCCTGTTGTGATAGGTCTCCCCAGTGCCTCCTACTGCCCATTCGGCTCAGCAACCCCTGTTGTGACAGGTCTTTTTATGAAATACAGTGAGCAAACGCGATAATTCCCAATATTTTCAATTCCGATATCTGCACAGCCAATGTTCGCCAAGCACTTTAGCTGTTGTTGTCCCTTCAGCTCTCGCTTCTATTTACCTTCATTTCGCTTCACTTTTGGAATTCTGAAGTTGGGTACATGTCTCTCACACTTACCCCGACTTCCACGTTTTTTTACAGCACAAACATTCAACATTTTGGAGGTTTTTAACAGGTAGGAAAGTACGCGTTTCTTGCATTAATAACATATACCGGAAGTTACGGATGTTCTCCAGATGGATTGAGCGGCTCCGTACGTCAAGCCCTATGACCCAGTGACCTTACGTGCAACCCCCCCCCTATACCCTTCTGCCTAACCAGCCCCTACTCCCCCCCCACCCCACCCTGTTGTGATAGGTCTCCCCAGTGCCTCCTCTTGCCAATTCGGCTCAGCAACCCCTGCTGTGACAGGTCTTTTGCTCTTGATCTCTTCCCTCCTCAAGCCCCTCCAGCCCACAGATGCCCCCCCTCCACAGCCCTTCCACCTCCCCCAGATAACCACAATACCCCTTACCCCCACACCACCGGCCTCTCCAGCCTCTGGGAACCTCCACACACACCCCCCTCTCCCCCCGGAGCCCCTCCACTTCCCACAGGGCCATCGACCCCCGTTGTGACAGCCAGCTCTCCCCGGCCGCGACCCCAGGCTCGTCCTCACCGTCGCTGCGCTTCGGCCCCCTCATGGTGAGCTCGGCAGCTTTCTCCGCCGGTTGCTTGGATAGACACAGCAGCTCCCTCATGTTGTACCTCATGATGGCGGCGTCCGCTGCTGCCCCACCCGCCCGCCCGCCCGCCGCGGACTGAGGGGGTGAGGGGGAGAGGGGGAGACGGAGAGACGGAGGGAGGGAGGCCCCCGGAACCCCGACTACTGCAGCCGGCGGTGATCGGGGGGAGACCTTAAACAACTGCTGCACATAGTACACAAACTCTGACACCCGCTTTAAGTGAAAACAGTGGGGGAGTTAACCTGCCGGCAGCGAGTAAACCGCAGCCTCGTCGCCTCCCGCTCGTCGCCCGGTGTCAATAAAGTTGTTTGAAGAACATCCTTCTTCCGATGTTTTTTTGACCTTCTTCCGGTGTTTTTTGACCTTCTCCCGGTAGGGTTTTTACCTTCTTCCGGTGTTTTTTGACCTTCTTCCGGTGTTTTTTTTTTTACCTTCTTCCGGTGTTTTTGACCTTCTTCCGGTAGGGTTTTAGACCTTCTTCCGGTAGGGTTTTTGACCTTCTTCCGGTGTGATCGGCGAGGCCGCTATAGGTAAGGTGACCGGGACCGGGGCCGGGACCGGCTCAGCTCAGCTCACGGCGCCGGAGAGGAGAAGGGCAGGCGGGGTGGGAAGGGAATGGCGCGATGGAAGCTTCCGGACCTGACGACCGAGCTCCCCCTTTCGCTGATGCTAGGGGCCAGGCGTCCGAGGCCTGCTGTCCTCTGACTTCTCACTAGTCACAAGAATGTATCATCATCATTACATTTCGAGGATTTTCAACCGTGTTTTAACTCTTCTACCTTTGCACAGTTATAAACTTGCAGTGAAAGGGCAAACAATGCGATAACATTGAATATAAACAGTAGCTTGTCTCATGTAAATGACGAGCAGTAGCCTGCCGGTAGAATTAAATGGCAACAACATGATCCATGAAGTAAATCCATAATCCTTGACACCCGTACCAATCTAGAATCTGTCAATCTACACCTTAAAAATACCCATTGATTTGTCCTCCACAGCAGTCTGTGGCAATGAATTCCACAGATTCACCACCCTCCGAGTAAAGAAATTCCTCATCATCTCATTTCATAAAGTACATCCTTTTATCCTGAGGATACGTCCTCTGGTCTTAGACTCTCCCGGTAAAGGGCCTGTTTCAGCACAGTATCTCTAAAACTAAAAAACTAAAACATCACCATTACCACTACCACTGCTGCTACCTATGGGTGTCCCACAGGGCATGTCCCGGACTTTATTGGTGCTATCTTGCATTTTGCCCGCTTCATCAAATCGTGTTTTACCATTTCATGCTGCCATTTGATTAGACTGTGGGACAACTCTCCCAATTCTTGGATGTCAGTAAGACTCACTTTGTCAGATTGATAGGGTTGGAGGTGACTTTGACATGTTCGAATTTGCCTGTGTTGATACCAGTTGATACAACTGTTTTATTATTTTCTCTGTCCAGAGTGGTAATAGTACAATTGAATGGCTTGCTGGGTATTTTAAAGACCATTTAAGAATCAGCTAGACACAAAATTGTTGGAGTAACTTAGCAGGACAGGGAGCATCTCTGGAGAGAAGGAATGGGTGATGTTTCGGGTCGAGACCCTTCTTCAGACTGATGTCAGGGGAGTGGGCGGGACAGAGATAGAATGTAGTCGGAGGCAGTAAGACTGGTGGGAGAACTGGGAAGGGGGAGGGGATGGAGAGAGAAAGCAAGGGCTATTTGAAGTTAGAGAAGTCAATGTTCATACCGCTGGGGTGTAAGCTTCCCCAGCGAAATATGAGGTGCTGTTCCTCCAATTTGCGCTAGGCCTCACTCTGACAATGGAGGAGGCCCAGGACAGAAAGGTCAGATTGGAAATGGGAGGGGGAGTTAAAGTGCTGACTAACCGGGAGATTAAGGCGGACTGAGCGGAGGTGTTCAGGGAAACGATCGCCGAGCTTACGCTTGGTCTCGCCGATGTATAGAGATTGACCCCTGGAACAGCAGATACAGTAGATGAGGTTGGAGGAGGTGCAAGTGAATCTCTGCCTCACCTGAAAAGACTGTCAGGGTCCTTGGAAGGAGTCGAGGGGTGAGGTAAAGGGACAGGTATTGCATCTCCTGCGGTTGCAGGGGAAAGTGGCTGGGGAGGGGGTGGTTTAGGTGGGAAGGGACGAGGGAGTTGTGGAGGAAACGGTCTCTGTGGAAAGCAGAAAGGGGTGGAGATGGGCAGTAATGGCCAGTGGTGGGATCCCGTTGGAGGTGGCGAAAGTTTTGGAGGATTATACGTTGTATGCGACGGCTGATGGGGTGGAAGGTGAGGACAAGGAGGACTCTGTCCTTGTTGCGAATGGGAGGAGGGGGAGCAAGAGCGGAGCTGTGGGATATCGAGGAGACCCCAGTGAGAGCCTCATCTGTAATGGAAGAGGGGAAACCCTGTTTTCTAAATCAAGAATGAGCTATATAGATATGGGGGATCAGTGGCAGCCAGTCAGGTTTACTAAATGTCCTCTATGATTGTGCTTTTACCTCTGTGATCACCATGTCAAGGAATTGCCATTCATGGTGTGATCTAAAATCACTTCCAAATCACTGGTGAAGCAAGTAATGTTTCTTTACAGGTCAGGCAGCATCTCTGGAGAACATGGATATGTGACATTTTGGGTTGGGAAATGGCATCCATCCATTCCCTCCACAGATGCTGCCTGACCTGCTGCATTTCTTTTTTTTGTAAATCAGCATCAGCATTTCCTTGTGTCTTATGTTTCCAGGAAGGAATGCATTCCGGGCTAATATGTCTGCCCTTTTGTTTTTTAAATCTTTCAGATTTTGGATTAAGATAAAGTTTATCAAGTAACCATGGATTTTCAACATCGACCAGGAGGAAAGACTGGGAGCGGCGGGGTCGCTTCCTCTTCTGAAAGCAATCGAGATCGAAGAGAGCGGCTGAGACAGTTAGCGTTGGAAACCATTGACATAAATAAGGTTAAACTTTGGTCCCTGTGATTTGTGCACTTGCGTTACTTGCATTCATTCATGCTACCTCATTATAACTATTCTTTTTCTCATTTTATAGGATCCTTATTTTATGAAAAATCACTTGGGTTCTTACGAATGTAAACTTTGCTTAACTCTTCACAATAATGAGGTAAGTTCAAAGGTACTTTGATGATTTTGTTTTAAGCTGAAACTGCAAGGGGATGGAATCTCATCTCACCCCTAGATGGTTCTTGAGCTAGTACTGCCGCTGCCTCACAACACTGGATACCCAGGTTCGATTCTGACCTTGGGTGCTCTCTGTGTGGAGTTTGCACGTTCTTCCTGTGACTCCTGTGTGGGTTTCCTCTGGGTGCTTTGGTTTCCTCCCACATCCCAAAGATGTGCAGGTTTGTAGGTTAACTGGCCTCAGTATATTGCTCCTTGTGTGTAGGGAGTGGATGAGAAAGTGGGATAACATAGAATTAGTACAAAAAGGTGTGTGTACTCAGTGGGCTGAAGAGTGTGTTTCCATGATGTATCAATAAACTGAATTAAACTAAGCTATTGATCTTTACTTTTCATTGCTGACTATACAGAATTTTTTTTAAAAGCAAGAAAATCAATGTTGTAAATTCCTACAATCCTTTACTATATTTCTTCCTGTTCTTCATTTCCAAAGAGCCCCAGTTCTGTTTGTTTTTTCTAGTGTAGAAGAAACCACATCATGAGCAGCAAATACAGGATACTAAATATAAAGTACACGTTAATTATTGATTTGTGCTTCAAGATTATTTGAGGCCTTGGATGGTGAGGAGGGAGTTGGTAAAAGGTCTTTTATTTCTCACAGTTGCACACCAAGATGGCACAGGAAAGGGAATGGGAAGTTATTGAAGATGTAAGGGTGAACCATAGCCTCCTTGAGGGGATGTGGAATGAAAAGATAAAAAGAACAGTAGGGGGAGAAGACCACATTGGCCATGTTACAAATGACAGAAGCTGATCAATTGAATGTAAAACTTTCAGTTTGAAAAGTGAAGCCAGGGGGAGTCGTATCTTCATTGTGTGAGTTGGGAGGTCATGGGGGAGAGGTTTGAATGGAAGTGTGGAATTGAAATAAACAGAATGGTGTATAGTCAGCAATGCGATTAAATATCTTCTCAATAAACAAGTTAGTTATGTATCGCAACAAGGAATTGCAGAAGCTGGTTTACCAAGGAAAGACACAAAATGCTGGAGTAACTCAGCAGGTCAGGCAGCATCCCGAGAGAACATGGGTAGGTAACGGAAGGGTCCCAACCCAAAGCGTCACCTCTCCATGTTCCCCAGGAATGCTGCCTGACCCGTTGAGTTACTCCAGCATTTCCAATATGAATGTGTTTGTGCGATGGATTCCCTCTGTTTTAATTTGATTTAATTTTTCTCTCTAGGGGAGTTATTTGGCCCACACACAAGGAAAGAAGCACCAGACTAATTTGTAAGTGTGTAAATATATTGGATGTGAAATCATAATTTGAGACATTTGGTGTATTTCAAAGAAGCATGCTTTTTCGTTCTGAGAGATTTAACTACAAATGCAATTAAGATCTCTATACTGCACTTGAATATTGCTTTCACGGTGAATCAGGGTATTGAATGTAAATGTTGCAAAGAGAGAGGAAAGGGAGGCAAATTTAATTGCATGTTTACCCCCAAAGAACATTGTATGGGAAATAAATTATTTAGGTATCCTAAGTCTGAAATGGAAAATATTAAAGTGCCAATGTCAGTTCTGTGAAAGAGTTAGGTGTTTATTTGGAGAATGCATTCAATGTCTTACTCTTGCCATCAATACTTAGCAAGGTACCAAAGCTCTGACTGTGGTAAGGAGAAAACAATAGCAAGATTAGAGTTTTAGGCTTGCGGCTGTTCATTCGAGAGAGTGCAGGCATCTTTCATTCTGTTGCTCACAGTTCAGTAGTCGAATGGGCTCACTGCATGGTATCCCCTTTTATCTCTTCCCCAGTAAATAAGCAATTCCTGTGATAATGTGACTAATGTCAGAGTTTTCCACACGAGGAATTGTGAGCACAGGCTGTACCCCATGATGCTAATGCACAGTGCTGTGTTACACCACATCTCTACTTTTGCTTTATGAGACCTTAAAAGACCGCAGTGGCACAATGCATAGCGGTAGAGTTGCTGCCTTAGAGTGCCAGAGGCCCTGGTTTGATACTGACTAGTGCTGTCTGTATGGAGTTTGTATGTTCTCCCTGTGACCAGTCATGGATTTTCTCCGGGCGCTCAGGTTTCCTCCCGTACTCCAAAGACGTACAGGTTTGTAGGTTAATTGGCTTCGGTAAAATTGTAAATGGTCCCTAGTGTGTAGGATAGTGTTAGTGTACGGGGTGATTACTGGTCGGTGCAGACATGGTGAGCCGAAGGGCCTGTTTCTGTGCTGTATCTCTGAAGTATAAAGAACCACATCTTTATGCATTTGAGGTGAAATAGAGACTTTAATGGTACATCTGCTGGGTCTTCTTGATTTATTAACAAGAACCAACAGCTCTAAAATGTATCAGCCTGGGTTTAAGCTTGCTTTGTTGAAAGTGTTTATTTCTGCACACTTTAATTTTCTTGATAGACTAACGCAGGAAAGATAACTTTAGTCATACCCGTGACTGATTTAAGAGTTAAATAATTTCTGAATACAGAAAAATGGCAATTTTAGAAAACAATTGATATAGGCTACTGCATGTGCTTCCTTCTAGAAATGGGGCACCGATGGTCACTTACTTTCTAATGTGGTTGATGGAAGTGTTGCAGATATGGGGATGAGACATTTAACATAATATACTGCATGCTTATGCAAAATTTGGATGAATGGGTATTGTTTCAGGAACTAATTTTTGACAGTTAATATAGAGATAGAATTTGTATGACAAGTGTGGCTGTTCCATACCAAGGGATCTAATCAATGCTTTGAATACAGGGCACGACGCGCAGCGAAAGAGGCAAAGGAATCACCAGCACAGCCAGCACCTGAGAAGGTTAAAGTGGAGGTGAAGAAATTTGTCAAAATTGGTCGGCCAGGCTACAAAGGTATTTGTGACATTTTGGCAATCGCTTGCTATTTTGTTAAAAAAATATTACAACAATTTTAGCTACGCAGTGGCACAGCTGGTAGAGATGCTGCCTCACAGTGCCAGAGTCCCGTTTTCAATCCCGAGCTCAGGACCTGTCTATGTAGGATCTGAGCATTTTCCCTGTGACTGCATGGATTACCTCCGGGTGCTCTGGTTTTTTCCCACATCCCAAAGACGTGCAGGTTTGTCGGTTAATTGGCCTCTGTGAATTGACCTTCGTGCGTAAGGAGTGGATGAGAAAGTGGGATAATATAGAAGTGGTGAGAAAGGATTTACCCAATTTATCAAATATATTAAGGGTTAACATTTCTTTTTACAGTGACCAAACAAAGAGATTCAGAAGTGGGACAGCAAAGTCTCCTTTTTCAGGTAAAATCCTTTTGTGCTCTGTGTGCTTTGATTGCGATAGAAACCATTCTTCTTACATTCAGTAAATCCTCTGTTCATTTCTAAAAGAAGTGGAGCGTGAATCTAAGAGATTACTATTACCTTGAGTAAATGATCAATTCTCATGTATTGGCTCGGTGTTTGATCAGGCTATCGTATCCATTCCAAATGTTGGTCGTCGGGTACTGACATGTACAGTAAAATCCTCTCCCTCGGGCTCTAAACTTAATTGTACAACTGTGCAACAAATATCAGCTAACATAGTGAGATGAACCTGACTTCCATGTCTGTATGACTCATGGGCTGAATAAACTTGTTCCTTTTACACCTCTATTATAAAGCTTAGGTGAATTGTTCAACTATTACATTAGGATGGAAATGTCAAAGACTAGAGGGCTTAGTTTTAAGGAGAGAGAGGCAAAGTGTAAAGGAGATGTGCGGGACCTTTTTCTTTTACACAGAGGGTGGAGAGTGCCTGGAACGAGCTGCCAGGGTTGGTGGTGGAGGCAAATACGATAGTGGCATTTAAGAGACTTTAAGATAGGCACATGGATATGCTGGGAATGGAGGTATATTGTTCGTGTTTAAGCAGATGAGGTTAGTTTACCATGACATAATGGTTGGCACTGACATGGGCCAAAAGGCCTATTCCTTTTCTGCACCTTTCATGTGGAATAAAACCCCAAATGATACAATGTGGAATTATGCAGCCTGTATCATGCAATGTTGGCCTTATAGTGGATGGGATTGGTGGAGAAAAGTTATCACATTTTGCTTGTGAGGAAACAAATCAACTTTCAAAGCTTTTTCTTTATGTTATGCTTTTGATTAGTGGTCACATTCTACATGCATATATCTAGGACATGCTGCTTTAATTAAAATACATTTCAATTTTATTGCTTAGATTGATTATCCAGAAATCGCAGAAACTGTAATACCACGCCATCGGTTTATGTCTGCGTACGAACAACGAATTGAACCACCTGACAGACGCTGGCAATACTTGTTGTTTGCAGCTGAGCCATACGAGACCATTTCCTTTAAGGTATTTCACTTTGGGAAATTGATGGGTGATTTCGGGAATGCCACGAGAGGCAAAATAAATATTGTTTTCCCACGCACAAGAGTTATACATTATTCCAGATATTTAGTTTGTTTTCCAAGTTTAAAAAAAATGAATTGGCCAATAATTTATTTATCTATTTTTAAAAAATCTGTGGAAATTTAGACCAAAGGGAATTTAAATAATTTGAATTGTGGGTGAAATTAAGAGGAATAGGTTATAGTCTTATGAACCTATTTGTCATACGAAACAAAGTTCTGAAACCGGTTTTAAGGTCTTATTCGTTTTCTATAATGTTTAAGTACCGACGTACTACTTGTGCAATGGGAGTCATTGATTGTGGCAACATTTGAGAAAATCCCTTGGCTAGAAATGACACTTGTTAAATGGGGATGAGAGGAGATTTGTTAAATGTGGATCATTTTGCAAAATGGAGCACAGATGAAACTGTGAAACCAGCAAATAAACTAGTCTAAACAAATGGAGTTGATTTTGGAAAAGTGCTTGGACCATATTTTTCCATTTTATTTTGCGCTCAAATAATAAATTGCTTTAGGTGAATGTTACATTAACAGGTCTGCTTATTTCATCACCTTTTTATTTCAGAGTAAAGCTTAAATTCTATCTTTCCTACCGCAGACATTTTGTTTAGACTATTGAAAGAACTAGTTATAGCACTGAAATATCTATCATTGATAATGATAAGTAACAAACCAATCTTCTCCACACATCTTTTATTGCCCTCAGGTACCGAGTAGAGAAATTGATAAAGTTGAGGGGAAGTTTTGGACACACTGGAACAGAGAAACAAAACAGGTATCTTTGTGTTTGCATTATCATTCCAGATCATTTCTGCATAAACTAAGTTGTCTATATTCTTTGATTATGACTAGCTTCTTTTCAGCCATGCAGCACAGCTTTATTAAGGTCTCTAGATAATAGCATTTCTGCAAAAGGTCACACAACAGAATAGCTTTTAAACAGCACTAGAAAAAAGCTAAGATCGGGAAGCCTTTTGCTCGCAGAATGTTCATTTGTAGTATATTGGAACAAACAAACAAATTAGGAGCAAGAATAGGTCACACATAATAATAATAATAATAATAATAATACATTTTATTTGTATAGCGCTTTTCAAGGACTCAAAGTCGCTTTAACATCCCCTTGAGCTTGCTCTGACGTCCAACACGTTCAAGGCTGATCTGAACAAAACCTCAGCTCTGCATCGCTGTCTATCCCGTTGCTTATCAAGAATCTGGCCACCCCCGGCTTTAAAGTGGTTAAAGGCTTGCTCCACCACCCTTTGAGAAAGAAAGTTCCAATAAATCACAATCTCCTGAAGTGAGAATTTCACATCGTCTGTCTTAAACCGACTCCTTATTTTTGAATAACGATTCTTTGTTATAAATCCTTCCACTGGAGGAAAGATCCTTTGCACATTTAACTTGTCCAAATTCCTCAGTGTATTATGTGTTTCACTTTTCTGAAGTCCAATTGATCCAAAGCCAGACTATCCAACCTTTGCTCTTAATATGCTCCAACCTGGGCAAAAGACTGTGCGCTTAGCATCTGGTAGAATTAACTTGCAAATTAGCTTGCAAATATCTGGTAGAATTAACGTTGTTGAATTCCTACTCCATTAGCTCCATAAGCTGGCATGCTTGAAACTTAACGCAGAGGAAAATGTTTCTTTTGTCTTCCGCAGATTAAACGTCAGCGGCAGAATTTTTGCATTTACTCACAATTCACTTACTCTTTCTTATGTCTCTTGGCATACTCTCTCTCCTCTCAATTGCTTTCCTATCTTTGTTTGTGCCATCAACAAATTTGGCTGCAAAACACTCAATTTTATCTTCATGATCATTGATGTAAATAGTTGACACTGCAGCACTGCTCTAACTGTAATTTTGGTTAACTTCTGCTGTTGTCTACTTGGAAAAAGGTAGTGCCCTGAATAAGGAACAATATTTCAACTGAAATGGAACCGTTGCTTTTGTTTATTAGTTTGGTTTAATTTCATGTTTTTGGCTTGTATACCTTTTAATTGCTTAGGCTGAATTTCCCAATCATCTTCAAAAATATGTAATTTAGTATCCCGGTCTTTCTGTAACTGAACTGCCTTTAAAATTAGGCTCCTTTAGTTAAGTTGTCGCTACTCATTCTTCCACTGAAATACATCATTTTTTTACTTCTATATTAAACTTCATTCACCATGTGCCTGCTCACACGATCAGTTTGTCTTTGTTCATTTAAAGCTTGTTGCTCCCCAACTAACTGCTATTCTGTTTCTGTGTTTTGTAAACATTTTGAAATAATCTTCTGCCATTAATAATTCCACGGACACAATCATTAATATACATCAAAAATAACAGCAGTGCTCTTCAAAGGGTTCAAAGGTACAGCTCTTAATTCCTGTTCCAAATCTTCAGAGACCTCCTCTATAAATTGGAAAAGCAAACATTAATTATTAGTGCCTTCATGTTTTGTCCTTTAGCTAATCCACACTGCCAGTACCTATTTAATGGGTTTCAATTTTGCTATCATGTTGATCATGTATGTACTTTGTCAGATATTGTTTGTGTATTGAATATATATTTTTAAAGATTACAGCTTCCCATCCACGTCATCTATTTTTAATTCACCATGAGAGTTTACAAATTTAAATACAATAGGTTCAGGATTAAAGTTGAGAATCTGGATAAGAGTCAAGAGTGTGTAATTATCATATGTATAGACACGGAATAATGAAATAATTACTTGCTGCAGCATAACAGGCCTGAATAAAGAATTAATATGGTTAATGGGAGTGTGTTTCATCGTTTGACTGCCCATTTCAGAACAGTTCTTTGCAGATTTACATTTTTTTAGAATCCTCTTTCTCTCTGTTATATGCTCAGTTGTGTTGTTTACTGCTTGATCGAAGGATACGGCGTGGAAACAGGACCTTCAGCGCACCAGGACCATGCTGATCATCGATCACCCTTTCACATTAGTTCTATGTTATTCCACTTTCTCATCCACTTCCTAAACACTAGGGGCAATTTACTGAGGCCAATTAACCTACACATCCGCGCGTCTGGAATATGGGAGGAAAACGGAGCACCCAGAAGAAATCCACGTGGTCATAGGGAGAGCGTGCAAACTCCACACAGACAGCACCCGAGGTCAGGATCGAACCCAGGTCTCTGGCACTGTGAGGCAGTAGCTGTACTGTTTACCATGCGATATCTTCCCATTCTCTATATCTCATCCCACAAAGCTGGTTTAGTTTATATCATTACGTCGTTATCAATACACTACGGAAAGTTAGAGACGTTGCATGGCCATGCTGATGATAATGTGACCTTTCTAACTCTCAGTATTTTTCTATTCATTTAATGTTGTGCTGGGATCAGTTTGACCTCCTGCTTTTTTTTCTCTCCCCAGTTTTTCCTTCAGTTCCACTTCAAGATGGAAAAGCCTTTACAGCCACAATCCTTGCCCATTGGACCCCCTGGACTGAAGACCAGACCACCGCCGCCACCGATCATCAATGGCATGCCACCAAGGGGCCCCATGCCGCCAGGCGCAATGCCAACTCCGCGACCGGCAGGCATGCCCATGCCGCCAATGCCACCTGGAGGCCCGGTGCCACCACAAATGCCACCAGCTCCACAGGGACCACCACCCACTCCCCAGGGACCTCCCCCCACCCCGCAGGGACCACCCCCGACCCCGCAGGGACCACCCCCGACCCCGCAGGGACCGCCTCCGACCCCACACGGAATGCCCCCGACCCCACAAGGACTGCCCCCACAAGGCATGCCCCCACAAGGCCCGCCCCCACAAGGCATGCCCCCACAAGGCCCACCCCCACAAGGCCCTCCCCCACAAGGCCCGCCCCCACAAGGCCCTCCCCCTCAAGGCCCACCCCCACAAGGCCCGCCCCCTGTTCAGATCCTGCCCCCAGCTCCGCAAGGCCCGCCCCCGGCTCCGCAGGGCATGCCTCCAGCTTCAATTTCTGCTCCGATTCCCACTCCGGCCTCTGTTCCACTGCCCACTATGATCCACATTCCGGGTCCGTCCCCTGTTCCAGCTCTACCGCCAATGTTAAGGCCTCCGCTCCCCAGTGAGTCTGTACAAATTGGGGCACCTCCTATTCCTCTCCCACCCCCTGGTATGCCCCCTCCTCCTAACTGAACTTTACATCAATATAACTTTTGTAGATTGGCCTTTAATTGTTAATTTGGTAGTATCTATGTGTCTTGCAAATGTACAATACTTTGCGATACTTCACCGACCATTAAATAAATTTGACAGCGATTTTTAGTGCCTGCCTTATTGTTCATTTACAAACATTTTTAATAATGTAATTATTCCAATTAGTAAGTATTCACTATTTCAGATCTTTATGGCTCAGTAGGTTTAAAAAGTAATTCATGATTTACAGCACAGAAACAGGTCCTTCAACCCACAATATCCGTGCCGAACATGATAAGATTTATAAGGGGTATTTTTATTGAAGCTCTTAAGTCTGATTAATCTAAGTAGGTATGGTTGAATTAGATTAATGTCTTATTATTATTAATGTTTAGTGTTTTCTGGGTCATTCGTAACTGTCACTGTATGTCATGTTACTTGTGGGTGGAGCACCAAGGCAAATTCCTTGTATTAGGTATGTTACAATACTTACCTTCAGCGGCGCTGCAATTCTGCCACTGGCCCTGTGCGCGATTTCAAGTCAAGTCAAGTCAAGTCAAGTTTATTTGTCACATACACATACGAGATGTGCAGTGAAATGAAAGTGGCAATGCTCGCGGACTTTTGTGCAAAAGACAAACAACCAAACAACCAAACAAACTATAAACACAATCATAACACACATATTCTTTTACATAATAAATAATGGAAGGAAAAACGTTCAGTAGAGTTAGTCCCTGGTGAGATAGGCGTTTACAGTCCGAATGGCCTCTGGGAAGAAACTCCTTCTCAACCTCTCCGTCCTCACAGTATGGCAACGGAGGCGTTTGCCTGACCGTAGCAGCTGGAACAGTCCGTTGCAAGGGTGGAAGGGGTCTCTCATGATATTGTTGGCTCTGGAGTTGCACCTCCTGATGTATAGTTCCTGCAGGGGGGCAAGTGAAGTTCCCATAGTACGTTCGGCCGAACGCACTACTCTCTGCAGAGCCTTCTTGTCCTTGGCAGAGCAATTCCCAAACCAGATGGTAATGTTCCCGGACAAGATGCTTTCCACCGCCTCTGCGTAGAATCACTGGAGGATCCTCGGAGACACTCTGAATTTCCTCAATTGCCTGAGGTGGTAAAGGCGCTGCCTTGCCTTACTCACGAGTGCTGAGGTGTGTGATGCCCATGTCATATCCTCGGAGATGTGGACTCCCAGATATTAAAAACAGTTCACCCTATCCAAAGGATCCACATTTATCCTCAATGGAGTGTACGTCCTCGGATGATGTGCCCTCCTAAAGTCCACGATCAGCTCCTTCGTTTTTTTGATGTTCAAGAGGAGGCTGTTATCCTGGCACCAGAGTGCTAGACCAGCCACCTTCTCCCGGTAGGCCTTCTCGTCGTTGTCTGAGATCAGGCCCACCACCACAGTGTCATCAGCAAACTTAATTATTGAGTTGGAGCTGAACCTAGCCACACAGTCATGTGTGTACAGGGAGTACAATAGGGGGCTGAGGACGCAACCCTGGGGTGATCCTGTGCTCGGGGTGAGGGACTTCGATGTATTCCCTCCCATCTTGACTACCTGGGGCCTGGCGGTGAGAAAGTCCAGGACCCAGGCACACGGAGGTGTTGAGCCCCAATTCCATTAGCTTCCCGGCCAGTCTGGTGGGGACTATCGTGTTGAAGGCTGAACTGTAGTCTATGAACAGCATCCTCACGTAGCCCCCCTTCTGGCTGTCCAGATGGGAGAGAGCGGTGTGCAAGACCTGGGAGACCGCATCGTCCGTGGATCTGTTCGGACGGTATGCGAACTGTAACGGGTCCATGTTCCGAGGGAGGAAGGCGCAGATGTGATTCTTCACCAGCCTCTCAAAGCATTTCATGACTACCGAGGTAAGGGTAGTCATTCAGACAGGCTGGGGAGGCATTTTTTGGTACCGGTACAATGATGGATTTTTTGAAGCAGGCAGGGACCACGGACTTGTCCAGGGAGAGGTTGAAGAATGTAGTGAGCACTGGAGCTAGCTGCGTAGCACAGGACTTGAGTACTCGCCCCGAGATGCCATCGGGGCCTGCAGCTTTCCTCGTGTTCACCCGTGTCAGAGCCCTCCTCACGTCGTGCTCGGACAGCGAGAATGTTGCACATTCCTCCCTTCAGCTTCGGTAGCCAGCCCGCTGTCGGTATTGTCGATAGTCGGCAGACCTGGAGTGGTGTTGCCCCTCTCGAAACGAGCGTAAAAGGAGTTCAGGTCATCAGCTAGGGAGGTGCCGGCACTTGCGGATGAGGGAGGGGTGCTTCGGTAGTTGGTTACAATCCGTAGCCCCTGCCACAGGTTTCTGGTGTCCTGCTGCTCCATCTGTAACTCCATCTTGTCTCTGTACCTTCTCTTTGCGTCCTTCACCGCCCTTCGCAGTCGGTACGACTCTGCCTTGTAGACGTCCATGTTTCCTGATACCAGGCCCGAGTTGTAGGCAGCGGTGCGAGCATTCAAGGCCACACAAACAGACCTGTCACCCAGGATTTTGGCGCCTTTGAGGGGGGGGCGGGGTTAAAACACGGGTTTCTCCTACCTTGTCCTGGAATATATTTGGTTGGAGTGCAAGCTTTTGCTGAAGAATCGTTCCGACGGGCGTTCTGTGTATTTTTTTTTTTTTAATCGCCCGACAAGTTCAGCGCTGGAGTAATTTTAAAATCAGCTTCTAAAGCCGTCAATGCCGACAGCGGGGACGGATTTCAGGTACGGAACAGGTAAAAGAAAGCCGTTTATTTTATGTATAAAAGTGCTCCTTAAGATGCCTTTAATTCACATTTTACGTTGTGAAACGGTGATTTTTTTTCCCCATACGAACCGGCAGTATTTTTCATGCCGATATGGGGATTAAATTCACTGCAACCGCAACGTTCCAAATGATCGCGTTCCAGAAAAACCCACTCGCAAGATGATTTAAATGGCCATTCATTTACAGGTATTGAACATTAAATTCCTTCAATTTGGCCTATAAATCCATGACAATGAGATTAAAAATTATGTTATATTGTGAATTCTTGTGTGAATGTTATTTGGACACAGGCTATTTAAAAATGTTAATCTATTCTTAAGAAATTGATAGATGTTTAGATCTAGTAATTTAATTTTATAATTAGCTACAATTAGGTAACTAACTAATTATATGCTTTAATTTCATCTAAGTAAGTTGTTTCATATTTGTTTCAGAATGCTTCAATCTATAATAACTGAACATTTCTTTCAGTTCTCTTAATTTTTAAGAAAGTTATGGGCTTTTGACTGTCCTCGATCACAGCTTTTGTGTTAAGTCAATGGAAAAGCAATAGGGAACAAGATGCTAATTTCCGAGTATGAAAATGGCCATAACTTTTTTAATACTGAAGATATGAAAGTGAATTAGGTGTCAAATTAAACTTCTTTTTATGCTTTATCTGATGGGATAAATTACAGACTTGATTTTTAAAATCTCAAAATTTTGTAACATTGCTACTTGTATGTGAATACTTGGCCAATAAACTTACTTACTTATATAACTTTTATGTACAGTTAATAGTTCAATATTTCACTTTTCATTTACAGCTGAGCTGGGAAACATCATTTAGGAAACACCATTGCAGATGTTTACTTGAGTATTTATTAATTATGGACAGGAGTACAGGAACAAGCAACATAACAGCTTATTTTAGTAGGAATGTTGACGGGTGTGTTTTCAACTTCAATTTAAAATTCAAACATTTAATAATTACTGGTTTGCAACCTCAATTGCATATTGCTAGAATTTAAGCTGCAAGTTTGAATGTAATTAATTTTTTTAACAATTGTTTGTAGAAGCAATTGTCGAAGCATGTACTACAAAGGCGTACAGGTTTGTAGGTTAACTGGGTTGGTAAATGTAAAAATTGTCCCGTGTGTAGGATAGTGTTAATATGCAGTGATCGCTGGTAGGCGCAGTCCAGGTGGGCCGAAGGGCCTGTTCCCGCGCTGTATCTCTAAACTAAAATAAACTAAGATGTTAATGTAATCTCTCATCAGCATTGTGTTCTGAACTTGTCCATTAAGCTCGGGGATTTTGATAAAGCAACAGCTGCTTCAAACAATCTCCAACAACAACCTGTGGTGCTTGTAACATAATGTCAGATGTCAGAAAAGGCTTTGCTTTGAGATGGTTAACAATTGGATCGCAGTAATGGCACTGTGAGATACCCCAGTCTAGTTACTCATTTGATTATTTTCTCTTCAGTAGTTTCTGCAGAAAATGATCCAATAACTTTGGATGAAATATTGCAAATGTCTTATTAACAGACTGAAGAAGGGTCTCGACCCAAAACGTCACCCACTCCTTCTCTCCAGAGATGCTGCCTGTCCCACTGCGTTACTCCAGCATTTTGTGCCTACCTTCTATGAAATCTTTCCTCTCTCACCTTAAACCAGCATTCCTGGTTCTTGATTCCCCTACCCTGGGTTACAGACTCTGTGCGTTCATCCTATCAATTCCCCTAAAATAGAAAATAAAAGCAAGAATGTAAAGCTGAGGATCTATAAGGCGCTGGTCACATTTGCAATATTGTGAGTGGTTTGAGCGCCATTTCTGAAGAAGGATGTGCTGGCATAGGGTATTGACATGGATAGAGAATTGGTTGGAAGACAGGAAACAAAGAGTAGGAATAAACTGTCCCTGTCAGAATGGCAGGCAGTGGCAAGTGGAGTGCCACAAGGCTCGGTGTTGGGGCCGTGATTATTTACAATACTAGACTAAGTGGGACCCGTTGGGTCCCAGCATCACACGGGAGGGCTGGTCACCAACGCAATATTCCATCTCTCCACCAATTCCAATATTGCTCGCCATTGGGGGGGGGGGCTTTCTGTTGTGCTAGTGTGGGTGTTGTGGGCCGAAGTTTCCAAAGGGCTAGTATAGACATTGTGGGCCGAATGGATTCTTGGGCTGACAGCCAACTGTTGCAACGATTTTAAAAGCCAAGCCAATGCAAACAATTTGGCTGCAGCCACCCGACAACCAAAATTCATTTTGTGAACACAAACCTTTTAAAAAGGCGAGGCAAACAATTGGGCAGCAGCCACCTCAAGTCAAGTCAAGTCAAGTTTATTTGTCACATACACATACGAGATGTGCAGTGAAATGAAAGTGGCAATGCTCGCGGACTTTTGTGCAAAAGACAAACAACCAAACAACCAAACAAACTATAAACACAATCATAACACACATATTCTTTTACATAATAAATAATGGAAGGAAAAACGTTCAGTAGAGTTAGTCCCTGGTGAGATAGGCGTTTACAGTCCGAATGGCCTCTGGGAAGAAACTCCTTCTCAACCTCTCTGTTCTCACCGCATGGCAACGGAGGCGTTTGCCTGACCGTAGCAGCTGGAACAGTCCGATGCAGGGGTGGAAGGGGTCTCTCATGATATTGTTGGCTCTGGAGTTGCACCTCCTGATGTATAGTTCCTGCAGGGGGGCAAGTGAAGTTCCCGTAGTGCGTTCGGCCGAACGCACTACTCTCTGCAGAGCCTTCTTGTCCTTGGCAGAGCAATTCCCAAACCAGATGGTAATGTTCCCGGACAAGATGCTTTCCACCGCCGCTGCGTAGAAGCACTGGAGGATCCTCGGAGACACTCTGAATTTCCTCAATTGCCTGAGGCGGTAAAGGCGCTGCCTTGCCTTACTCACGAGTGCTGAGGCGTGTGATGCCCATGTCATATCCTCGGAGATGTGGACTCCCAGATATTTAAAACAGTTCACCCTATCCACAGGATCCCCATTTATCCTCAATGGAGTGTACGTCCTCGGATGATGTGCCCTCCTAAAGTCCATGATCAGCTCCTTCGTTTTTTGTGCCCTCCTAAAGTCCATGATCAGCTCCACCTCCTCCCGGTAGGCCTTCTCGTCGTTGTCTGAGATCAGGCCCACCACCTGACAACCAAAATTCATTTTGTGAACACAAACTTTTTAAAAAGGCGATGCAAACAATTGGTCCGCAGCCAACTGACAACCAAAATTCATTTTGTGAACACAAACTTTTTAAAAAGGCGAGGCAAACAATTGGGCAGCAGCCACTTTACAGCCGCATCGAGGGAACTCACCGTAGAGTAGACGTCCGTTCAGTGTTATTCGCAGCTCAGAGAGCCGTGACCCTCTCGCTTCCTGGGTCTGGCAGAGACTGAGTGAGGGACTACACTTCCGGGTTTTATAGTCCCTCCCCCCTGCCGCCAGCGGGGGCAGCAGAGAGAATGGCGAATTTTTTAAAATCATTAACATCTCTCTGATTTTTCATCGATGGGAAAAATCCTCTGGTCCCTGAAGGCGGAGGGGGGTTCCGAGCGAGGTGGCCAAAAATGATGGCCGTAGGTGGCGGCGTTCTCTCGGAAATCGCATCACAGTGGGCCAAAAGCGGTCAAGATCAGACTTTTAGTAATTTATAGATATATTAATGATTTGGATGGTACACAAAAATGCTGGAGAAACTCAGCGGGTGCAGCAGCATCTATGGAGCGAAGGAAATAGGTGACGTTTGATTAATGATTTGGATGATGGGATTAAAAGTAACACTAGCAAATTTGCAGATGACACAAAGCTGGGTGGCAGTGTGAACTGCGAAGAGGATGCTAGGAGGTTGCAGGGTGACTTGGACAGGTTGGGTGAGTGGACAGATGCATGGCAGATGCAGCATAATGTACATAAGTGTGAGGTTATCCACTTTGGTAGCAAGAACAAGGAGGCAGATTATGATCACAATGGTGTCAGATTAGGAAAAAGGGAAGTGCAACGAGACCTGGGTGTCCTTGTACACCAGTCACTGAAAGTAAACATGCAGGTACAGCAGGCAGTGAAGAAAGCTAATGGCATGTTGGTCTTCATAACGAGAGGATTTGAGCATAGGAGTAAAGAGGTCCTTCTGCAGTTGTACAGGGCCCTGGTGAAGCCAAAACTGGATTATTATGTGCAGTTTTGGTCTCCTAATTTGAGGAAGGACATCCTTGCTATTGAGGCAGTGCAGCATAGGTTCATGGGGTTACCCTCCGGGATGGTGGGACTGTCATATGAGGAAAGATTGGAAAGACTGGGCTTGTATTCACTGGAATTTAGAAGGATGAGAGGGAATCTTATATAAACATATAATGTTATAAAAGGAATGGACAAGCTAGATGCAGGAAAAATGCTCCCAATGTTGGGAGAGTCCAGAACCAGGGGCCACAGTCTAAGAATTAAAGGGAAGCCATTTAAAACTGAGCTGAGAAAAAACTTTTTTCACCCAGAGTTGTGAATTTGTGGAATTCTCTGCCACGGAAGGCAGTAGAGGCCAATTCACTGGATGAATTTAAAAGAGATTTAGATAGAGCTCTAGGGGCTAGCGGAATCAAGGCAGGCACGGGTTATTGATCGTGGATGATCAGCCATGATCACAATGAATGGCCAAATGGCCTCCTCCTGCACCTATTTTCTATGTAATAAAATGATGTACCTGTGGAAAGGAGATGAGGAATTTCTTTACCCAGAGGGTGGTGAATCCGTGGAATTCATTGACACAGACGGCTGTCAAGGTTGTTTTTTGGGTAAATTCGGGTATTTTCAAAGCAGAGATTGATAGGTTGTTGATTAGTAAGGGCATCAAATGTTATGGGGAGAAGGCAGGAGAATGGGATTGAGAGGAAAAATATAGTTTTCATGATTGTAGACTCGATGGAGCGAATGGCCTAATTCTGGTCTTATATCTTTATGAAATTATGAAAATGACCACAAACTATAGAATTATATCTATAAATTGGTGATATTTATATTCATGTCTTCAGATCAATAGTCAAGGACTCTTCTCATTGGTTCCGTAATTTATTCTGCTACAGTGTTCCATATTTGTGTATTAAAATAACATTATGATAAGTCTGAATAAGGGTCCCAACCTGAAATGGGGCCTATCCAAGTCCTGCAGAGATAGTGCCTGACCTGCTGAGTTACTCCTGCATTTTTGTGTCTCATTCTGATAACATGGTTCTGATCATTATGTGTGAGAAAAAAAAAAATCAAAAACTTGTTTGACTTGCTCAATACATGTGTAATTTTTATTAGGATGTTTATAGTAAAGTCTTGGCATAATGTTATTGAGTCTTAAGTTTGCTCCTTAGATAACAATTAAAATAAATACAAATCTCATCACCAGTTTCCTTCTTCATCCCACCATTTCAAGGTAACAGGATTTTGATGCAGCTAAACTTGTAGCACAAAAAAGAATGTTGATCCAGAACTTTTTGGCACATTTGCCATTGTATGATATCCATGAAAGAAAATACAAGGTCTGCTTTTGTTCTATAAATATCTACGAAACACTCCTTCACCAGCTTTAATGTAACACAATCAACAAGGCTTATCTTTACAAAGACAAAGCCAACACTTGCATTGCATTCCTTCAGTCCTCGACAAAGCCAGATCAATCATGGAAGCTGTCTCAACTTTTGTTGTCTCTCCTTTTCTCTTTTTGTTAATTTGCGCTCTTCCAGTGGAGCAGAACATCGGGGAAGTGGATGAAAATGTAGTAGAATCGGCCACCATCCAGTCAAATGGTTTTTCTGACTTGCATTTGGCTGAAGCACAAGAAAACTGCTCTGCTGATAGCATGTCAACGTGTGACACGGACTCTCTCTCTGCACCAGGAGCAGGACCGAGATTGTTACAACCATCAAGCGAGGACAGTAAAATTACCCAGAGCAAGCTCTCTTCTGACGGAGAACCAGCAAACGCAAACCTACGTGAAGAGTGGGATACGAGGTCTCCGCCAAGAAGTCCGAGTGCTTTTAGAGAGCCAGTGTGCAGGCTGCAAAGTGATGAGCAAAGCATGAATTACCTGGAAGTGATCGGTGCCACGACTGGGTATGAACGCCGTTTCATTGAAGATGTGGCTTTGTACAATGACAGCCATGCGGCCACGTTTGGGATCTGTTCTGGTGCAAAGCAAAGGCACAGTGCTCTCCTCCTTCTGAGAAATTTGGCATTTCATTTAAAATCTGCTGCAGAAATGGTGAGGCTGATGGTTCTGCATCTTTCTGAAGGTAAGAAAAAAAAAACTTATTCCACTGAAAATAAAAATTGTCTTCCAATATTTTTTTTTAACAATTAATAATGGTACTGATTAATGGACAATAAGTTCTGAGTTTACTCTAGGATATATAGTCCAAACTCATAATAATGCTTTTCATTAACACAAAAAGTGAAATAAAATTAGAAGGGAACAAAATAATGAGTTTTATGTTGTATTGAATTTGAACTAGATCAAATGCGGCTGTAAGCACCTTCAATCTATATTACAGTGCTGTAAGATTCAGTTGGAACGCATATTAGGTGTTGTTAAAGATAGGTGGCACAGTGGCATCTCACAGTTCCAGCAGCTTGGGATCAATCCTGACCATCAACATTCTCTGGGTGGAGTTTGCATATTCTTCCTGTAACTGTGTGGGTTTTCTCAGGGAGCTCTAGCCTCCTCCAACATCCGGAAGAAATGTTGGTTGGTAGGTTAACTGGCCTCCGCAAATTTACGCCCTAATGTAGACAGCTGGTGGGGAGAACCAGGGTAGAGTTCATGAGCCTGTGAAAGAAAATGTTCTGGTTCCTTCCCACATGCCAAAGGGGTACAGTTTGTAAGGCCACTGCAAGATGTCCCTAGTATGTAGATGAATGATAGAATCTGGGGGAAATAATATGGGATTAGTGTAAATGGGTGCTTGATGGTCAGTGAAGAACCGTGGGCCAAATACCATGTTACCATGTATGACTTTATGACTGGTGTGATCCTATGAAAAGGAAATCACCTCATGTTACCAAATGCAATGTGATTTAATTATTATCTTACCTCTTCCTATCTGATTCCCCCTCAGTGTTTAAATTAAATATTTCCTAGTCCAGTGGGTAGTGCAAGGGATTTCTACATTTAAAAAAATGTAACCTTTGAGTACTTGAATATTTCTACTGCTCTATCGTGTTTTAGTCCGATTACTTTAACTGAAGGATGACATGAATGGAATCAGGACTATATGATGAGTGAATGACATGGGAAGAGAATGGGTTATAGAAATAAACTGGGTGAATCACTTGAGATCTTTCAGAGTTTTATTTATTGGAACAAAAACTCTTAACTTTTATTCAGTTTCATTTTACACTTTCCTATCTCATTTGTTGAAAAATGTGAACTTTGCTGAAAGGTCTAATTTACTTCAAGACCCTAGCTAAAGGTCGCTAAAAGCTTTTCACTACACCTCGGGCCACATGACAATGAACTAAACTCAAACTAAAACAATTTTATGTTGTGTAAAACACAAATTGCTGGAGGAATTATGCGGCTCAGGCAGCATCAGTGGAGGGAATGGACAGGCGATGTTTCGGGTTGAGACCATTCTTCATGCGGTCCATCTTCGTTGCATTGTAAAGCTCAGAGGTGAATACTTCACTCGTCCAGATCTTAACAAAGGGTGGATTTAGAAACGTAACCAGTTATTACATCCATGTTCAGCAGACAGTTGTTGTGGCCTTTATGGGTCCGTCAGACAGAAGGTGAAAGGCAATTCAGTAATGAAGCAACAACAAGACTTGCACCAGCAGCTAGCTCTGGTTCACTCTCAGAGCTCCAGCTGAGTTATTACACAGAACTATTAGCCGTCCACCAGTCTTATAGAGGGTCACCATTTCTCTGCCTAAAGACTGGACAACCATTCACGAGATCCAATTCTTTGCATGCATTTTGTGACTGTCGAGGAATTTTTTTTCAGAAAATGTTTTAGTTGTGCAGCAGCAGTAGTATTGGCTACGTTCAAGGCATGTCTAACAGCTATATTTGTCCTCGGCTTATTTTGAATTTCATATCTATTGTTTATCCACATAATGCTAAAACTCTCTTGTTTTTAGGAAGAGATGTGATTCTAGGAAGAGATGTGAATTGACATAATTTTAGTTTAGAGATTTTTAGTTTCGTTTAGTTTGGAGATACAGCATCAAAATAGGCCCTTCGGCCCACCAAGTCCATGCTGACCATCAATCATCCATTCACACTAGTTATCACACTTTCTCATACATTCCTTACACACTAGGGGCAATTTATAGAGGCCATTTAACCTATAAACCCGCATGTCTTTGGGATGTGGGTGGAAACCAGACTACCCAGAGGAAACCCACACGGTCACAGGGAGAACGTGCAAATTCCACACAGACAGCAAGGCATTTGATAAGGTTCTGTAAGGTAGGCTGCTCTGCAATGTTAGATCATGTGGGGTTCAGAGAGAGATGGCCGATTAGATAGAAAATTGGCTTCATGGCAGGATAAGAGGGTGAGGGTGGAAGGTTGTTTTTTTTGTCTGGAGGCCTGTGACTAATGGTGTGCCTCAGGGATCAGTGCTGGGCCCATTGCAGTTTGTCATCTATATCAATGATTTGGATAAGAATGTGTAAGGCATGATTAGTAAGCTTGCAGGTGACATTAAAGTAGGTGGTATCGAATGGAACAAAGATAGTTGTCACAAATTATAACATGGTCTTGATCAGTTAGGCAAGTGGGCTGAGGAATGGTTAATGGAATTTAATGCAGATAAGTGTGAGATGTTGTGCATATTAAGAACATAATGTACTGGCTGGATAGTTCCACTCAGCAGTTGGAGTGGATAAGAATGGAGAAAGAGGAGTGCTACCCGCACGATATAGGAACGATCCTGCTCTCACCGATAAAATTGAATAGTATAATATACAAGAAGAACCCAATTATTCACAATATAATAAGAATTTGGAAACAAATAAAAGTATCCTTGAAATTAAATAATCTATCAGTACTAACCCCACTAGTGAACAACCCCGCATTCAAACCTTCTCTCATCGACAACACATATCAACAATGGGATAGACTGGGGATTAGGAAAGTAGGGGATATGTATGAATTGGGTAAACTGTTATCATTTCAACAATTAAAATTAAAATTTAAATTGAAGGATAGTCAATATTTTAAATATATACAGGTATGTGACTTTATGAAGAAATATATACATAGATTTCAAACTATATTTTTAGACCCTTTAGAAGAAGCAATGAATATTAAGGCTGATTCACAAAAATTAATTTCATACTTTTATAATAATATATTAGATAGAGAATCACCCTCAACAGAAGCACTAAGGGAAGATTGGGAACATGAGCTAATGATAAAGATCTCGAAGGATAGATGGGAAAAGTATTTGATGAATACACATAACTGTTCTATTAATACAAGACATAATTTAATTCAATTCAAATTATTACATAGACTATATTATTCAAAAACGAGGTTGAATAAATTTTATCCAAACGTTTCTCCCAGATGCGATAAATGTTTGTTTCAAAACGCTAATTTAACACATTCATTTGTAGGATGTACAAAGTTGAATAAATTTTGGAGCGATATATTTGATATATTTACAAAGCTCTTCAAGTCAAGAATAGAACCCAAAATGGAATGGATTATATTTGGAATAATAGGAGAAGATACCAATTTAAATAAAGACCAAAATGTTTTTTTTAATTATGGGTTAATAATTGGAAAGAAATTGATAATTAAATTTTGGAAAAATACAACCATACCAACTGTTAAAATGTGGATTAGGAATATGATGGACATAGCACGCCTTGAAGAAATGAGACTCCGACTAATAGATAAATATGACCAATTCTTAAGGAGTTGGTCTCCTTTCATCGACTTTTTGGAATCATGTGATGCAGCGGTACCATAAGGATTGCTGATTTCAGTTCATGACGTGGATAGATCTACATCTCCGAATATAGATTTGAAAAATTCTCTTTTAAGGGGCCTTTTCTTCTATTTCTACTTTCCACTTTTTTTTTTTTATTTTATTTATTTTTTTTTTTTTTTTATATCCACACTTCACATTTTTCTACTCTCTACCATCTATTTTTCCACTCTTTCCCCTTTCTATTGTTTTCTTTTTCTTGTCTTGCCTACTCATAACATAAAACTAGAGGTTGTACATAGAATGGATTACGGTATGACATAGTTGGCACCTAAAATTAGGTGCCACTGTATTGTTTTGTATTGTATTAACTTCTAATAAAATAAACAAAAAAAAAAAAAACAAAAAAAAAAACAAAAAAGTGTGAGATGTTGCATTTTGAGGAGTCAAACCAGGACAGGACCTTCACAGTGAATGGCAGGGCTCTGGGGTGTGATGTAGAGCAGAGGGATCTAGGCTTGCGGGTGCATGGTTCCTTGAAATTGTCATCACAGGTAGATAGGGTGGTCAAGAAGGCTTTTGGTACATTGGCCTTCATCAGTCAGGGTATTGAGTATAGAAGTTGGGATGTTATGTTACATTGTACAAGGCATTGAAGAAACCACATTTGGAGTATTTTGTTCAGTTTTGGTCACCCTGCTATGGGAAAGATGTCATTAAGCTGGAAAGAGTCCAGAGAAGATTTATGAGGATGTTGCCAGGACTTGAGGACCTGAGCTATCGGGAGAGGATAGACAAGGCGTGTATTACTTGGAGGATGGGAGGATGAGGGGTGATAAGTGTATGAGGTCATTAGGTAGGTGCACAGAGTCTTTTACCCAGACTCGGGGAATCAAGAACCAGAGGACATAGCCTTAAGGTGTGAGGGGAAAGATTTTATAGAACCTGAGGAGCAACTTTTTCCATACAGAAAGTGATTGGTATATCGAAACAGCGGCCAAAGGAGGCAATTGAGGCAGGTACTATAACAACATTTAAAAGACATTTGGACAGGTACACGGATAGGAAGGGTTTATAGGGATACAAGACAAATGCGGGCAGGTGAGAGTAGTGTAGATGGTATTCTTTGTCGAAATGGCCAAGTTGGACAGAAAGGCCAGTTTCCATGCTGTGTAACCCTGACAGCACCTGAGGTCAGGATCGAACCACGGTCTTTAGCACTGTGAGGCAGCAGCTCTACCACCTGTGCCACTGTGCCACCCTTTCTATACTCGGTTTCGTCAACTATGCGTTATAGAACTGTGAACGCATCCTTCGTTAAGTTTTGCTCTAAGACTGGTAGACTTGATTAGTTGGAGAAACTCAGCGGGTGAGGCCGCATCTATGGAGAGAAGGAATAGGCGACGTTTCGGGTCGAGACCCTTCCTTCTCTATTCCTATTCCTTCTCTCCAAAGACGCTGCCTCACCCGCTGAGTTTCTCCAGCATTTTTTGTCTACCTTCGATTGTTCCAGCATCTGCAGTTCTTTCTTAAACAGACTTGATCAGTTGTTGACTAGTTATTTGCCTTCAACAGGTTTACCTAGTGCCAATGTCACCGACAAGAGTACTAACTAGCTGCTCCAATACAAATTGGTGTACTGCTTACTCTAGTACACACTGCACTTAATAATGGATGTTTATTTGATTGTGAATCAGTTTCATATTGGTTATTGGCCAGCAAATTACAAGTGACCAAAGCTTGTCACAATCTTGAAATAGAGATCCTATACTTCTGTAAGGAACAGTCCCTTCTCAACAGGTCTGATTAATGAACTCAGCATCAAAGTAACAAAAGACTTTGTGCAAATGTTATTGCATTTGTAACTTATTTAAATATAATAATTGTCATATTATGAAAATGACATTGAAGCGGTGGGGAATATACAAAAAAAAATTCATTGCAAATATACCATAAAATGATATCCATCCGATAAGACTAAACACCCTGAAGAAGGGTTTCGGCAGAGCAGATTAGTTTAACGGCATCATGTTCTACATGGATACTGTGGGCCGAAGGGCCTTTTCTTGTGCTGTACTGTTCCATGTGCTATTGCTGCTGTGGCCTCAGGAGCAGATCAAAGGCTGGATATGTGTTGATTGGTGAATTGCCTCTTGAATGCCCAAAGTCCTTCAACCAACTATAAGGTAGAGGGGTGTGATGGAACACTCTCTACTTGCCCGGATGACAACGGTCAAGAGTCTCAACAACCCAGGATAAAACAATCTGCTTGCCTACTGTTCCATCCACCAGCATAAACAGTCGCTTCCTCTACCGCAAGTACTGTGATGACAGTATCTACTGTTCATAAGATACAAAGCAGCACCTCCATACCTATCAACCTTGAAAAAGGACAAGTATAGCTAGTGCATTGAAATTCCATCACCAGAATTTTATTTTTCAAAAGTACCCTCTTTAAAATATGTCCTACATCTTCACTGGGCTGTAACCCTCGGATGCAACGATTCCAAGAAGCTGCTCACCAGCGCCTTCTTCAGGGCAGTTGGGAAATGACAATTACTGCCGACCTTATTAGCAATCTTGTGCAGCAATAATATAACACCTGACCTGACGTCTTTGAAGTGTAATTGCGGCCCACACAAATCTTCTCTTAGTACTGCTGCAATATCTTTGACAAATAAATATATTTTGGGATGAGAACTGAATGGTCTTCATCTTAATTCACAGCTCAAACATTTTGCATTTACTCAGAGCAGAAGTGGGATGTTATTTAGTTGACATAGTTTCTTTTATTTGTTTGTTTATTTTATTTATTATCTATTATTTTATTTATTTGTTTAGTTTATTTAAAAACCTATAAAGTATCATTCTGATAAATTATTTGTATTAAATCATATATTAACAAGTTGCTAAATGGCTGTTAATTATACCAAAAGATAGAAATTGATTACATTTCTCATTTAAATATAGAATCTGAGGCTTCTTAAGTGCTGTGGCTTCCAAAGGCAAATTAAAGGGAAGGAGGGAGAGAGGGAGAGAGAGAGAGAGGGGGGAGGGGGAGAGGGAGAGGGAGAGGGGAACGGGGAAGAGCGCCTTCATTGTAGGCAGAAAAGATTCAATACCAGTACGTAATAATATGTATCAAAAGGTATATCGCGTAGTATACTCAATTCTTGAAGGTATGCCTATATACACGACAAAAAAAGGTGCCAAATTCATGGCAATATACCTACTGTACACTGAAAGGTGTAGTGCAATGTAAGATGTAATGTCAAATACTAGAGGGCATAGCTTTAAGGTGAGAGGGGCAAAGATTAAAGGAGATGTGTGGGACAAGCTATTATATAGAGAGAGTGTTGGGTGCCTGGAACGCGCTGCCAAGGATATTGGTGGAGGCAGATGCAATAGATATATTTAAGAGGCTTTTAGGTAGGCACATGAATATGCAGGGAGTCACTTGCAAGCAGAGGAGATTAGTTTATCATGGCATCATGTTTGGCACAGACACAGTGGGTTGACGGACCTGTTCCGATATTGCACTGTTCTATGTTGCTTAGGGTGATTAATTTTTTAACCACAATTTTAGGTTAAGGTTTTGTCTATTATTATTATTATCACGTTTACTTAGGTACAGTGTTTTTTATGCTTTCCAAACAGATCAGATAATACTATAAATAGAAATAACCGAGTCACATTTAAATAAATTGGATAGAGCAAAGGGGAAGAGACAGAGTGCGGAATATCCTTTTCATCATTTTAGCTCTGTGTTCACACTAGCTCTATGTTGTCACCCTTTCTCGCATGTTAGGGACAATTTTGCAGAGGTCAATTAACCTTTAAACCTGCACGTCTTTGGGAAGTGGGAGGAATAGGGAACGCTTGGGCAGCCACGGTGGCGTGCGGTATAGTTGCTGCGTAACAGTGCTTGCAGCGCCGGAGACCCGGGTTCGATCACGACTACAGGTGCTGCCTGTACAGAGTTTGTTTGTTCTCCCCGTGACTGCGTGGGTTTTCTCCGAGATCTTCGGTTTCCTCCCACACTCCAACGACGTGCGAGTATGTAGGTTAATTGGCTTGATCTGGTATTTCGATCTGGTATTTTGTTGGTTCACATGCTTGAGCAATGGTGTTTTATCATTAATGTTTTATTATTATTAATGTTTAGTGTTTTCTGAATCATTCGTAACTGTCAATGTATGTCATGTTGTTACGTGGGCGGAGCACCAAGGCAAATTCCTTGTATGTGAATACTTGGCCAATAAACTTACTTACTTACTTACTTACTTGGTGTATGTGTAAATTGTCCCTAGTGTGTGTAGGGTATTGTTAATGTACGGGGATCGCTGGTTGGTGCGGACACGATGGGCCGAAGGGCCTGTTTCCGGGTTGTATCTATAAAACTAAAAAACGAAACATTTGGAGGAATCCCACGCGGTTACGGAGAGGAGGTGCGAACCTTACACACGCAGACAGCACCCGGGGTCAGGATCAAAGCCAGTTCTCTGGTGCTGCGAGGCAGTAGTTCTACCAGCTGTACCACTGTGCCAACATGAACCTTTGCCGTATCTCTGATAAATACCGCACTTGCGGGCTGAAGGGCCTGTTTCCACGCTGCATCTCTAGGCTAAACTAAAACTCTTAACCCCTCTTTCCTTTTCCAAACAGTAAACTGGAAAGGATACAACCTGCAGCTCCAATTTAAGATGGCATCAGAAAGGAACCTTCTTCGGCTGATAGAGGAATCAGAGATGTCCCTGCTGGTGTTTTATATTGGACCAAGCCAAGGGGATATCTTTGAAAATGAAAATGTGTTCCGATTCCATGAAGTCCATTTGGAGAAACATCAGGTGATTTTCTTTTTATTATTGTACCTAAATTAAATAATTGATAATACAAAATACATAAAATAGTACTAAAAGCTTGCAATCAAAAAATGATGCCAAAAAAGATAACTCAGCTGGAGTAACTCAGTGAATCAGACTGTATCTCTGGAGAACATGGACAGGCGACGTTTCAGGTCGGGACCCTTCTTCAGACTGATTGGATAGGGGGGCAGAATGCTGGAGGAGAGTTCGGGCTGGGACAAAATCTGACAAGTGATAGGTGGATAGACAATAGGTGCAGGAGTAGGCCATTCGGCCCTTCGAGCCAGCACCGCCATTCAATGTGATCATGGCTAATCATTCCCAGTCAGTGCCCCGCTCCTGCCTTCTCCCCATATCCCCTGACTCTGCTATTTTTAAGAGACAGGCGAGATGGATGGACAAGGGTCAGAGATTAAAAGATATAAGGATGTGAGATGAGGAGAGAAGAGGTTTGAAAGGATGTAGGTGGAAGGGGATGGGGAGGGGCAAAGCATCGTTGGTTAGTTAACTAAAATTGGAGAATTCAATGCTCATACCATTGGGTTGAAAGCTACCCAAGTGGAATATGAAGTGCTGCTCCTCCAGTTTGCATGTTGCCTCACTCTGACAATGGAGGAGGCACAGTTGGTATTTGAATGAGAAGAAGAGTTAAAATGGTTGCTAATTCTTAATGGTTGCTTAATGGTTGCTAATTAAAATGGCGGCTATACCAGGATGCTAATTCTTTTCATGGTGTAGCTTCCGAATTGCAATATGTTTGTTTTTACATCAAAATTAGTTTTAGCGCAGTTTATTCCGGGGCCTCTTCCCTAAATAAAGGTAAAAATGAACAGATTATTACTGACCTTTGAATTTTGAAGACGCAAGATGCTGGTATATTGCATAGAATAGATCGCTGGTGCAACACAGTTGTTCAGGCAGTATCTTTATAGTCTGAAGAAAGGTGGCACAGTGGCGTAGCTGATAGAGCTGCTGCCTCACAGCGCCAAAGACCCAGGTTCGATCCTTCACCTGTCTGCGTGGAGTTTGCACGTTCTCCCTGTGATGGTGTGGGTTTCTTCCAAGTGCTCTGACTTCCTCCCAAGGCGTGCAGGCCTGTCAGTTTAATTGGCCTCTGTAATTTGCCCCATGTGTAGGGATTGATGTGAAAGTAGGATAACATAGAACCAGTGTGAATGGATGGTCAGCGTGGACTTGGTGGGCTGAAGGGCCCATTTCCATGCTGTATCTTTAGGAGAGCTCCCCCTCCCCCTCCCCTCCCCCCCACTCACCATCAACAACACCACAATCACATCTGTGGAGTCATTTAAGTTTCTTGGAACCATCATCTCCAGGGACCTTAAATGGGAGGCCACCATCAACTCCACAGTGAAAAAGGCACAACAGAGGATGTACTTCCTGCGGCAGCTGAAGAAACACAATCTGCCACAGGCAATGATGGTCCAGTTCTATACGGCCATCATAGAGTCTGTCCTCACCTTCTCCATCATGGTCTGGTTTAGCTCAGCCGCCAAGCACGACATCCGGAGGCTGCAGCGCATCATTCGATCAGCCGAGAAGGTTGTTGGCTGCAACCTTCCCCCCCCCCCCCCATTGACGAACTGTACACTGCAAGGGCCAGGAAGCGAGCGGGTAAGATCATCTCTGACCCCTCTCACCCTGGCCACAAACTCTTCGAAGCACTTCCCTCTGGAAGGCGACTCCGGACTGTCAAAGCTGCCACAGCCGGACATAAAAACAGCTTTTTCCCCCCACGAGCAGTAGCTCTACTCAACAGCCAAAAGTCTGTAGCCTCTTGCCCTGGTATTTCATTTCATTCTTCACATGTTTAAATTATAATATTTTATTTTTAATTGTCTACTGTATATCATGTTGTTACTTGCGAGCAAAGCATCAAGGCAAATTCCTTGTATGTACTGTATACATATTTGGCTAATAAAATGTATTCAACTCAAATCAATTCAATCTCTAAACTAAAATGAAAGGGTCCCGAACCAAAACGCTACCTATCCATGTCCTCTAGAAATGCTGCCTGACTCACTGAGTTACCCCTGCACTTTGTGTGTGTTTTTTTAATCTTTATTTTCTCAGGCACTCAACCTTCTTTTGAGATATTTATATCTATTGCTCCCGGTATCTTTTCCCAAGCCGCTGTTACGTTAGGGAGCAGCTGCTGTGGATTTATTTATAGCTCCCATCCAGGCTACCATGCAGCCTGCATTCGGAATGTAGTCCACACTCCAGATATTATTTTTAAATCTCATTTAATTCACTTGCATTCAATCCAGATTTGAATTGCCTTTCACTATAGGGGGAATAAGGTCACAAATCCCATCTGGTTTATTATACTAAGCCACAAAGCTGTAACTTCAAACAGAAATAAACCATGCGTCTCAAATGTCTTTTAGTTACCAACGGGGAGAGAAAGTCGCACATTTTGATATTACTGTCATCTCACTGCCGTCTTTATTTTCTTATTAACGCCTTGTGGAAAACGATATAATTTGTCCCCTGTACAAATGTTAGAATCAGATGGTGACACAAGAAACTACAGATGCTGGAAACTTGAGTAAAACACAAAGTGCTGGAGGAATTCGGCAGGTCAGACAACATCTGCAGAGGGAATAGACAGGCTGCGTTTCTGGTCGGGACCCTTCTTCACACCAACTGGAGTGGAGGGGAGAGAGCTGGAAATGAGAGGTGGGGGGTCAAAGCCTGGCGAGTGATGGGTGGATACAGGTGAGGAGGGTTTGACTATCAGTTTGGTGGAGTAAGTGACAAAGGCTTGAAATGAAAAGAAGACAAAAGGGTATCAGGTAAGGAGAGCAGAGGAGTGAGATGCAAAGCCAGAGGGATGAGGAGGGAGATGGGGTTAGGAGGGAGAGATAGATCAGCCATGATTGAATGGTGGAGTCAACTTGAATGGCCGAATGGCCTAATTCTGCTCCTATCACATGACCTTATGACCGAAAATGGAGGTGGAAGGGGACACGGGTCAGTGAACTGAAAATGTAATGCATGAGTGGGTGGCACAGCTGGGCAGTAGTAGAGTTGCTCCCTCTCACTGCCAGAGACCTGTCTATGCTTGCCCTACCTGCCTGCTTTTGGCCCATATCCATCTAAACCTTTCCTCTCCATGTACCTGTCCAAATATCTTTTAAATGCTGTTGTAGTACACGCCTCAACTATCCCATCTGGCACCTCGTTCCATATACCCACAAAATGTGAACAAAATTGCCTCTTGGGTTCCTATTGAATCTATGTCCTCTGGGGAAAAGACTCTGTGCATTCACCCTATGTATTCCCCTTATGATTTTATGTACCTTGATAAGATTACTCCTCAACCTCCTACACTCTAAGGGATAAAGTCCGACCCTGTAGCTCAGGCCCTCAAGTCCTTTCAACCCTGTAATAAATCCTGTAATTAACTCTTCATTCCAAATGCAAAATAGGCATCATTTGCTTTGCACATGAACAATTACAGAGCAGTGATGAAGATTAGAAGATAGCTTTTAGTTTAGTTTGAATATGCAGGCCCTTTGGCCCACCGAGCCCACGCTGCCCATCCATTCCCCCATTCTGTGTTATCCCACTTTTGTTGGAACTCCCTACACACTGGGGTCATTTTACAGAGGCCAATTAATCTGAAAACGCGCACGTCTTTGGGAAGTGGGAGGTAAATAGAGCAAACATAAGCTGTCAGAGAGAGAACGTGAAAACTCCACGTAGACAACACCTGAGGTCGGGATCGAACCCGGGTTTCTGGCACTATGAGGCAGCAGCACTACCAGCTGCGCAACTGTGCCGCTCTTAATTCTTGTCTCTTGATTTTTTTGGACTTTTTTTCTGCTTTATATTAATTCTTTGCTGTCAATATTGCCTATGTCTTAACAATGGCTTTACAGAACCAATTCAATTATATGATGTTATGACATTTGGGGTGAATATTGGGAAGAATGTACTCTAGCTGAGCCATAACATTGAATTTGCCTGTTTCAGTCTGTTTGCTTTAATGAAGAGACAAAATACGTCATTCTGAGCATTCGAGGAGCGGCTGGCAAATGTGAAGAAGGGCTGCTGTGTATTGATGTATCTCTGAACATCAGACGTCACTCAAATGGTGAGTTATTTGTTTCTGCCAACCCATTGTTATTTTTAATGCTCCAATAATTTGAACGTTTCTTCACAGCTGTTATCAGGCAACATAACCATCCTCTCACCAACTAGATAGCGGTCCTGACCTACCAGCTACCTCACTGGAGATCTTCAAACTATCTGTAATCAGTCTACTGGACTCCATCTTGCACGAAACGTTATTCCCTTTATCCTGTAATCTGTACATCTGTGGATGGCTTGATTGTAATCATGTATAGTCTTCCTGCCAACTGGATAGCACGCATCGAAATAGCTTTTCACTGTACCTCCGTACACGTGATAATAAGCTAAATTAACATTAGTTGAATAAAACTAATGCCCAAAAATTCTTGCATGATATAATGTAACAAAAAAAACAATAAAATTAAATAAAGCAACAAAATAAAAATAATAAAAGAGAATATTAAAAAAAACTCATTCAGAGGGTGGTGGAGTATATGGTGGTGGAGTAGGTGAGGCAGGTACTATAGAGGACACTTGGACAGGTACGTAGGTAGGAAAGGTTATGGGCCAAATGCAGGGAGTTGGGACCAGCTTAGATGGGGCATCGTGGTCATTGTGGGTACGTTGGGCTGAAGTACCTGTTTTTTGAGTGTGTGACTATGACTCTCGACCCTCTGTCCAGACCCTCTATCTAGACCCTCTGTCTAGACCCTCTATCTAGACCCTCTATCTACATCTTGATCAGATCTGCGTTGATTTCTTTATTAACTACAGCTTCAATTTCAGATCTGGCATAATGTTATAATTGCTTTCCTAAGAAACTTTGTGTTATAGAAAATCATTTTAGAAAAACACCTGTGGTCATTAAGGAAAAGGGGGTTAGGGGTAAGACACACACCACCAGATTCATGGACAGTTTCTTCCCAGCTGTTATCAGGCAACTGTATCCATCCTACCACAACCAGAGAGCAGTGCCGAACTACTAATTACCTCTGATGTCCCTTGGACTATCCTTGCTGGATTAACCTTGCACTAAACGTTATTCCCTTATCATGTATCTATACCCTGTAAACGGATCGATGGTGATCATGTATTGTCTTTCTGCTGACTGGTTAGCACGCAACAACAAGCTTTTTACTGTACCTCTGTACACGTGACAATAAACTAAACTGAACTGAGTGTTTTGGACTTACAATAACAGTTAGTTTTCCTTGCAAGACTTTCAGAAATTAAGGTCCTTTTAATAACTGTAATGTTACGTTTGTTACGGCAAGCTAAAAGAACAGAGGTTATATGTTACATTATTTAGTAGAGTAGCATAATAGGTGATCAGCCTTGAGGTGAGATTGATAAAGTTTAAAGGAGATCAGTGGGGCAAGTTCTTTGCACAGAGGGTGATGGGTGCCTGGAATGGGCTGTCAGGGGTAGTGGTGGAGGCAGATACGATGGTGGTGTTTAAGAGGTTTAGATAGGTGCATGGAAATGCAGAGAATGGAAGGATATGGATTATGTGCCGGCTGAGGAGATCAGTGTAATTTGGCATCACATTTGATATTGGATGTTGTGGGCCAAATGTCCCTACGCTGCACTGTTCTATGTTCTGTTAAGTGTCAATAGAAGCAATTGCAAGGGGCACCCATGCAGAAAGTGGCAGCTGCGTTCTTCAGAGGCTGAATACTGCAGGAATGCAACATGGAAGCAGTTTTTTCTTGAACAGCTTTTTTTCTGCCTGTCAATTTCCAAAGTTCTCTAGTTTCAGATTGAAAATACGTTATAACCAATTAGTAATGCAACTAGTGTTCCCCAATTCATCGAGTGCATCATATCTAATTGTGCATCAGTTCCCTCTGCCCTCCATTTTATCCAATAATCTCTTCTCTATACCCTCAATATAGTGGTGCAGAGGTAGAATTGCTGCCTTACAGCGCCAGAGATCCAGGTTCGATCCTGACTAAGAGTGCTGTCTGTATGGAGTTTGTACGTTCTCCCTGTGACTGCATGGATTTACTCCCGGTGTTCCGGTTTCCTGCCACATTCCAAAGACGTACAGATCTGTAGGTTAATTGGCCTCTGCAAATTGCCCTAAGTGTGTAGAATAGACTAGTGTACAGGTGATCATGATCTATGCAGACTTGGTTGGCCGAAGGGTCTGTTTTCACAGTAACTCTAATCTAAACTCTCTCCCAATCTAACGGCCATTCGCATCCACCTGTCCAACCAAAATGGTTCCTCATCTCCTCTGCACTTAATTAAAATACTCGTCTTGCTGTTTAACATCCATTGCACCATTCCCCTCTCAAATGTGTGAGATCCCTCGCTTTGTTCTGGCCAGAACGCCTACAGACGTTTCAGATTTAGTTCCACAGCGGTGTCTGGTGTTATCAGCAGCTGTGGAGAGTGCCTGAACAGTTTATTCTGGGTATTAATAGAAAACAAACCCAAAGTAACGTTGTTCTTTGATATATTTTGAACGCAATCCATTTGGCATACAGTTATCTTTGAAAAATGATGTGACACTTATCGCTGTTTGTGCTCAGTGCCCCGTGTATCAAACTTTGAAATGACTTTTCGCAGACAAAACAACAGATGTGCAATGAGATCTCTTATAGTGGTTTGCCAGGGCTACGTATGACATGGGACTGCAAGTCAAAGGTATCTATAGGAGGTGCTGCCTCAAAAAGGCAGCCAGAATCATCAAAGACCCAGACCACCTTGGCTACACTCCCTATTTCACTCCTACCATCGGGAAGAAGGGACAGGAGTTTGAAAACTCTGACCACCAGCTTCAAGGATAGCTTCATTAATTTAGTTTATTATCACGTGTGCCGAGGTACAATGAAAATATTGTTTTGTTGAATGCTACCCAGTCAGCAGAAAGATTATACATGATTACGATTAAGCCGCCCACAGTGTACAGATACAGGATAAAGGGAATAGAGGTTTAAATGAGTGGAGCGAGTGTAATGAATGATTGCAAATCCACTTCTGGGACTAGCATGCAGAGAGTCGCCTGACCGGGGTGACTTCTTCCCAACCACCATCAGGTTCTTGAACACCACACAACACTAACCTCAACAATACACTTCCATGGGCTATCTTTGGTTGCACAAAGGACTGGGGGCATTTTATTTTGTTGCAAGTTTCATGGTTATTATTTTATTACAAGTTTGTTTATTATATATTACCACTTACACTACCAAGGTCTTGTCTTTCTGATTGCGTTTAGCACTCATGTCTTTCCTTGAACATTTTTTTTCTTTTAACTGTGCGCAGAATATATACAGAATTTAGGGGAATCACGAACCAGAGGACATACTGTAGGTTTAAGGTGAGGGGGGAAAGATTTAATTGGAACTTGAGGGGCAACTTTTGTATACAAAGGGTGGTGGGTGTATGGAACGAGCAGCCGGTGGAAGTAGTTGAGGCAGGTACTATCGCAACATTTAAAAAAACATTTAGACAGGTACATGGTTAAGGTAGGTTTGGAGTGATATGGGCCAATTGCAGGCAGGTGGGACTAGTGTAGATGAAGCATGTTAGTCGTCATGAACAAGTTGGTCCGCAGGGCCTGTTTTCACGCTGCATGACTCGATGATTCTTCTGACATGGTCAAGTTGGGCTGTAGGGCCTGTTTCCACAATGTATAACTCTATGCCTCTATGTTTTTGTGTGTTGACTGAGTCTATGTGCTGCTGAATAATATTTTCATCGTATCTGTACCTCACTGCATTTGAGCACTTGCACTTGCCACAGAAGGTAGTTGAGGCCAGTTCATTGGCTATATTTAAGACGGAGTTAGATGTGGCCCTTGTGGCTAAAGGGATCAGGGGGTATGGAGAGAAGGCAGGTACAGGATACTGAGTTGGATGATCAGCCATGATCATATTGAATGGCGGTGCAGGCTCGAAGTGCCGAATGGCCTACACCTGCACCTATTTTCTCTGTGCACTTGCGCTTAAATCTCACCCACCCCCCCTCACCTTTAACCTATGACCTCTGGTTCTTGATTCCCCCAAATTCCCAGTACTTGTGCATATGACCATAACCTTGACTTGAACAGGAGTCACGAAAACTGGCAGAAAACTGGCAGGAAAGTGTCCAGGTCTCTTCCTGGACTGGGCACAAATCTGCAAATGCATCCGATCAATGTTGTTTTACCTTTAGCGATTCCTGTAATAAATTGCATGGGTTATGACATGGTGAAAATGGTGTGATGTGATGCATCCTACATAGTCCATATTAATGAATTTTCCAATTTAAGTAACAGCCCCCCTGTTTCCCCACCCCCCAACCACTCCCCTCCTTTCTGTGCCCCTCCCCCCAACCCACCCCAGGCAATCCAAATTGTTCCATACAAATTAGAGACTAAAGCCAAAATAATCCCAGTCCTTGGATACAGAAGGTGGATTTATCCATCCAAACATTTGGAGCTCATTCTTCATTTCCTCTTGAAATATTAAATATTTACAGCGCTTGGTGGCAGTCTCACGCAAAAGCTGACAAACAGCACGCGTCTGTTTTAAGCGAACCTTATCATTAGTGCTTTGCTGGAAGTGCATTCACACGATATGATCATATACCATTGATTTTAATCATTTATCATGCAAAAAAAATGCTTGTTGTTCCCTCGATATTAACATCTCGCACAGAAAAAGTGGTCAAGCTGTGGCTAAGAAGGAAAGTTCAGAATATTATCAGATGAAAGCTGAGGCTTGCGATGTTGAAACTAGGAACTGCAGATGCTGGCTTACAAAAAAAGGAGCTGGAGTAAATCAGGTCAGGCAACGTCTCTGGAGAAGATGAAGAGTTGACGTTGTCAGCATTGAGGATTGGAATAATTTTAGAATATAGCCAAGGATTGCAAGAAATTGATGGAAATGGAGAAAGATAGATGTGAGAGTAATATATTAGTTACAAAACAGCTTATAAATGTTGCAGGTAGACACAAAATGCTGAAGGAACTCAGAGGAACAGGCTGCATCTCTGGAGAGAAGGAATGGGTGATGAAGATTGAAGAAGGTTCCCGCATTCCTTCTCCCCAGAGCTGCTGCCTGTCCTGCTGAGTTACTCCAGCATTTTGTGTCTACCTTAGATTTAAACCAGCATCTGCAGTTCTTTCCTACACATCACAAATGTTGTAGCCTGGATAGATTGTGGACACGTTGATTTTGATCTACCAGGATTTAAGGCTATTCGCTATAAGGAGAGGCTGGACAAAGTTGGATTGCTTTTTCTGGAACATCGGAGGCTGAAGGGAGGCCTGATAGAAGTATATAAAATTAGTAGACCCATAGATAGGATAGACAATCAGAACCTTGTTTCCCAGGGTGGAAGAGTCAAAAACACGAGGGTTTAGCTTGAAGGTGGGAGGTTTTTAGGTGAGAAATCTAAAGTTTAGAGGCAATGTGCAGGGCAAGTGTTTTACACAGAGGGTGGAGGGTGCCTGGAACATGCTGCCAGGGATAATGAATAGTGAACATCTCAGATGCTTTTAGATGGGTGTGTGGAAATTACAGGAAATGGAGTGATGTACATCAGAGGAGAGGTGATTTAATTAACTTGGCATCGTGTTCGATACGGACATTGTGGGCCGAAGGATCTGTCCCTGTGCTGTACAGTTCTATGTCCTATGTAATATTAACAGTGAAACAAGTACAGGCACCTCCCGTTCTAGTCTTGAAAAGCAGTGCTTAATTCAAATACGTGTAAATTAAACATATACTCGACTTCTTCTCTTCTTGAGTATGGCATGCACAGGCTAAAATTGGTAAGACAGCTTGTTCTGTTTGATCTTCTGTTTGTGCACGCCAGGTTGATTCCATTTGTCGAAACAGGGTGGACCATGTGAAGGTTGCAATCTTCCACCCCATATACTCGACTAAGCTGCCAGGTGTAAATTTGAGCACATTATTTCAAAAATAAGAGCGCGTAAATCAGTCTTTAGTATTAAATGAACAGGTGCGTTATTTCAAAAACACAAACGTCATAAATCAAACTGTAGAGGGCATAAAATATATTTTACCCGAAGGGCCTGTTAACAGGCTGTATTCTTCTACGTAATGATTCTCCTCCTAATTACTTAAGCCCCTGTCCCACTGTACGAGGTAATTCAAGAGTTTTCCCGAGTTTTCCCCTGATCTGAACTCGGTGAATGTCCGTAGCGGGTCCATAGGAGTTTGTGGATGTCTCGTAGCGGCTCGTAATGCCAACGGTAGGTACTCGGGACATCCGTAAACTCGTGACATTTTTTCATCCCTGCAAAAATTGTCCACGAGTAAAAAAATACTTGTGATGAAGAAAAGTGTTGCTTTTTACTTGTACGAGCCGCTACGAGACATCCACAAATCTTTTGTTGCGTGCTATCCAGTCAGCGGACAGACGACACGTGATTTCATTCGAGCCATAATTTACAGTGTATAGATACACGATAAGGGAATAACGTTTAGTGCAAAGTAAACCCAGCAAATCACCGACTCTTTCCTTTCCTCCACATTTGCTGCCTAAATTGCTGAATGTTTTCTTTATTTTTTTGATGGTTACCATAAAATGTTCTGTTAGCAGATGCTGACCAGTGGAGTGCAGCAAAGATCAGTGCTTGGGGCCTCAGCTGTTTACAATAGCTTATGGGGAGGACACCAAGGATAATGTTTCCTTTGCTAAAGAATGTCAAATGAGTTGGGAAGAAAATGCAAAGAGTTACCCGAGAGAGGCAGGCCGTGAGTTGGCAAAGATGTGAGAAGCGGAAAATAGCACGAATTATAATCTGGAGACACAACGAACTGCAAATCGAAGGGCCGAATGGCCTCCTCCTGCACCTATTTTCTATGTTGCAATCGTGAGCGAAACACAAAGTGCTGGAGGAGCTCAACAGGACGGGCAACATCTGTGGAGGGAACGGACAGGTGACGTGAGGGGACATGGTGATTGCCAGATGGGCGGAGTAAGTGGAAAGTAGACAAAAGAGTCAAGAGTGTTTTGTTGTCATATGTCCCAGATAGAACATTGGAATTCTTACTTGCTGCAGCACAACAGAATATGTAAACATAGTACACTGTGAACAATATGATAAATGAGAGGGGGGAAAAAAGTTCAGTGTGTATATATACACGTATACTCATAAGCACACACACATATATACTTATCCTGTGTATATATATATATATATATATATATATATTCTTATAGATTCTTGATTAGTATGGGTGTCGGGGGTTATGGGGAGAAGACAGGAGAATGGAGATGAGAGGAAAAGATAGACCAGCCATGATTGAATGGCGCAGTATGTGATAGGAACAGAATAAGGCCATTCGGCCCATCAAGTCGGCTGCGGCAGCCGACTTGATGGGCCGAATGGCCTTATTCTGTTCCTATCACATATATATATACACACACACACATACACACATACTCAAAAAACAAACAATAATAATAGTCCATTGTAATTCAGAGTTTATATGAGGTTGTAGTGTTTAATAGCCATACGGCTGCAGGGAAGAATTCAGATAAGGAGAGGAGAGGTGTGAAAGCCCTGCCAGTCTACTCTATCTATGCCTCTATCGGGTCACTCCACAACGTCCATCCAGAGAAAACAATCCAATGTTGTCCAGCCTCTCCTTGTAGCTAATACCTTCTAATCCAGGCAGCAGTCTGGTGAATCTCTTCCGAACCGTCTCCAAAGCCTCTGTAATTCTTCCAATCTAAGGTCCTGCATTCAACGCTCACAATGCGGTTTTCTCTATGTCGGAGAAAACAAATGCAGATTGATGGGGCATAGGCACTCCGTCAACAGCAACGACTCTGAGCTTCTGATTGCCTTCTCCATTCTATTCCCATTCCCACTATCTGTCCACAACCTCCAATGCAGTTACAATAAGGGGGCAACATAAACTTGAGAACAACACCTCAATAGTGAAAGGCCTGGATAGAGTGGATGTGGGGAGGATGTTTCCACTACTGGGAGAGTCCAGGACCACAGGTCAGAGCCTGCGAAGAAAAGGACGTACCTTTGTAAAGCAATTGAGGAGGAATTTCTTTAGTCAGAGGGTGGTGAATCTGTGGAATTCATTGCAGGCTGTGGAGGCCAAGTCAATGGATATTATAAAGTCAGAGGTAGATAGATTCTTGATTAGTATGGGTGTCGGGGGTTATGGGGAGGAGACAGGAGAATGGAGATGAGAGGAAAAGATAGACCAGCCATGATTGAATGGCGCAGTATGTGATAGGAACAGAATAAGGCCATTCGGCCCATCAAGTCGGCTGCCGCAGCCGACTTGATGGGCCGAATGGCCTTATTCTGTTCCTATCACATATGAACTTATGAACCTTGTCTTCTGGGTACATTGTGGCCATTGGAACTTAATACTGAACCAAACAACTGTTGGCAATTGAAGTTTCTCTGCCGAGTTTTCCCAAAGTGGGAATGTCAAAGAGGGAGTTAGATGTGGCCCTTGTGGCTAAAGGGATCAGGGGGTACGGAGAGAAGGCAGGTACAGGATACTGAGTTGGATGATCAGCCATGATCATATTGAATGGCGGTGCAGGCTCGAAGGGCCGAATGGCCTACTCCTGCACCTATTTTCTATGTTTCTATGTTAGAGTGGAGTGCATAGCTCTAAGGTGAGAGGAAGGAAATTTTAAAGAGATGTGCGGAGCATGTATTTTTACACAGCGTGGTGGGTGCCAAGGGTGGTAGAGAAGGCAGATACAATAGTGGCGTTTAAGACTTTTTAGATTGGCACATGGATACGCCGGGAATGGAGCGATATGGATCACGTGCAGGCAGAGAGATGAGTTCAAGTTCAAGTGAGTTTATTGTCATGTGTCCCTGTATAGGACAATGAAATTCTTGCTTTGCTTAAGCACACAGAAAATAGTAGGCATTTACTACAAAACAGATAAATGTGTCCATATACCATGATATAAATATATACACACATGAATAAATAAACTGATAGTGCAAATAACAGAAAGTGGTTGGTAATAATCAGAGTTTTGTCCGAGCCAGGTTTAATAGCCTGATGGCTGAGGGGAAGTAACTATTCCTGAACCTGGTTGTTGCAGTCTTCAGGCTCCTGTACCTTCTACCTAAAGGTAGCAGGGAGATGAGTGTGTGGCCAGGATGGTGTGGGTCTTTGATGATACTGCCAGCCTTTTTGAGGCAGCGACTGCGATAAATCCCCTCGATGGAAGGAAGGTCAGAGCCGATGATGGACTGGGCAGTGTTTACTACTTTTTGTAGTCTTTTCCTTTCCAGGGCGCTCAAATTGCCGAACCAAGCCACGATGCAACCGGTCAGCATGCTCTCGACTGTGCACCTGTAGAAGTTAGAGAGAGTCTTCCTTGACAATCCGACTCTCCGTAATCTTCTCAGGAAGTAGAGGCGCTGATGTGCTTTTTTGATGATTGCATTAGTGTTCTCGGACCAGGAAAGATCTTCAGAGATGTGCACGCCCAGGAATTTGAAGCTCTTGACCCTTTCAACCATCGACCCGTTGATATAAATGGGGCTGTGGGTCCCCCTCCTACTCCTTCCAAAGTCCACAATCAGTTCCTTGGTTTTGCTGGTGTTGAGGGCCAGGTAACTTGACACTATGGTTCTACACAGACGTTGTGGACCTAAGGACCAGTTCCTGTTTTGTACAACAGTACAACATAGGAACTGGTCCTTAGATCCACAATGTTCTGTGAATTCCTCCAGCACCTATGTTCAGGCAACCTGCTTCCTCTCTCTGACTCAGAGCTGGCTATTTCTGCTGTCACTAATCCATCTGCGATACTTTTCTCTCTCCTTTAGCACAGTCTGATGTGCTGGCCATTTCCCACATCTCCACCCTTACCACAGGTTCCTCCGCCTGTGCGTTCCCACAGCCCTTGTTAATTTATTTGAAGCAGATGGCTTCACCAAAGGCCCGTTACCACGGCAACCACGGGCCACACCTCAAAGATATAAATTTAAAAAAAATATTCCCTTTGTCTCATCCAACCCTCCCCACCCCCTCTGCAACTTAAAACGTACATGTTTGTCTCACTTATCCTGTTCCAATAGAAGTTGTTGCAAGATCACATCAAGGTGATCTGCTTGCCAATGCATGCAGCCACAGAGTGGAAACTTGCCGAATATGTTCTTACATGGAGATCTGAGTACTTTGTGAATATGTGAGATGTCCTAGCCAGCCTTTAACTTAAGGTTTAGGTTTTTTGTTATCACTTGGACTGAGAAGCAGTGAAAATCTTTTGTTTGCATGTTATCCCATCAAAGACAAGGGCCCTGATCTTAAAGAAAGGTCAAGCCAAGTCACTTTTATTTCTATAGCATATTTAAAAAACAACTCTCGTTGACCAAAGTGCTTTACATTGGTGGAGGTACTACCGTTATACAACAGTGGTTCATAGATTAAGTACATACATAAATACATACATATAGCCCTCCCTCAGAGGACGTCAAGAAAGGCTGGAGAGTAAAGAGTAAAGATGAGTTTTAAGTCACGACTTAAAAGAGTCGATGCAGGGGCCAGTTCTGATGGGAAGAGGGCTGCTGTTCCACGGTCTCGGAGCTACAACAGCAAAGGTGACTTTGATGGTATGAGACGGGAATTGGCTAGGATAGACTGGCATATTGTACTTAAAGGGTTGACGGTGGATATGCAATGGCAGAGATTTAAAGATCCCATGGATAAATTACAACAATTGTTCATCACTGTCTGGCGTAAAAATAAAACGGGGAAGGAGGCTCAACCGGCTAACGAGGGAAATTAGGGATAGTGTTAAATCCAAGGAAGATGCAGATAAATTGGCCAGAGGAAGCAGCAAACTGGAGGACTGGGAGAAATTTGGAATTCAACAGAGGAGGACAAAGGGGTTATTTACGAGAGGGGAAAATAGAACATGAAAGACAGCTTGTGGGGAATTTACAAACTGACTGTAAAAGCTTCTTTAGATATGTGAAGAGGAAAAGATTAGTGAAGGCAAATGTAGGTCCCTTACAGTCAGAAACAGGTGACCAATTAAACAACTTCTTTGGTTCTGTCTTCACTGAGGAAGACACAAACAATCTCCCAGAAATACTAGGGGACTGAGGATCTAGCGTGAGGGAGGAACTGAAGGAAATTCACATTAGTCAGGAATGGTGTAAGGTAAACTGTAGGGACTGAAGACAGATAAATCCCCAGGGCCTGATGGTTTGCATCCCTAAGTACTCAAGGAGGTGGTCCAATAAATCGTGGATGCATTGGTGATCATTTTCCAATCTTCTATGGACTCTGGTTCAGTTCCTGTGGGTTTCTGGTTTCCTCCCACACTCCAAAGACGTACAGGTTTGTAGGTTAATTGACTAGGTATAAATGTAAATTGTCCCTACTGTGTGTAGGATAGTGTTAGTGTGCGGGGAACGTTGGTCGGCGCGGACTTGGTGGGCCGAAGGGCCTGTTTCCGACTGTTTCTCGAAACTAAGTTAACTTAGACTGAGGTCAGGCAGTCAAGAAGTTTAGAAGCCAGTTGTAGATGTAGACCCCAAGGCCCAGACCCACAGATTTATAGATGTGCTCATTCAGTGTTATTGTTCATTAGTAAATAATTATTCATGCTGATAATGAAGTGAATATGCTCTCATTTAATGAGTTACGCAGGTGCTCTAACGAGGAGAGATGAGCTCCAGTCGTTGCTGTTTGGCTTTGATGAGAAACGCTTCACAAGGATGACTCCAGCCTTGTTTTTTCTGATCAAAGAGTTGAAGAACAAACTGATGGAGCCAAGCTGCACCTCAGTCCAGGAAGCAGAGTCACCTCCAGCCATCACCGAGTAAGTATCAAAGTGCTGGAGTAACTCAGCAGGGTCAGGCAGCATCTCTGGAAAACATGGATAGGAGACATTTCGGGCCGGGATCCTTCTTCTGTCTGAAAAAGGGTCCCTCCCTGAAATTTCACTTATCCATGTTCTCCACAGATGCTGCCTGACCCGCTGAGTTTTCAAGCTTCCATTTTTGCTGCCCGACAGGAGTGGGGAGAAGGAGGAATGACTGGGGTGGGACATGTTTTTGATTTATTTGACTGCTTTTCTGAGGCAGTGCGAAGTGTAGATGGAGCCAATGCTGGGTAGTCTGGGCTGTGTGATGGATTGTGTTGTTGGCATGAGTTAAAACAGACTTTCTTATGGGGCTTGAGACAAAATGGAGAATATTAAATGGAGTTGTGGGCTGACGCTCGCATGCAGACAATAAGAGGCAAAAGTCTGAGGCAGTCAAGATTTGAGTATGGGAGTCAAACAGAAATAGTTGCAATGATGTATACAATACAATACCAATACCATTTATTTGTCATTTGAACCTCACACTTTGTGTGTGACCAATGAAATTCATATCAAGTGGTATATATAGAGATACTTTTTGAATATATGAAGCCTAATGCAGTCAATTGTGCTTCTAGTGAAACCTCCAAGATGGTTAAAAGATCGGAGAGTGATTATTTGGAAACGTTGGACGTTCCAATTCATTCAACATCTTCAAGCCATGGGTCCCCACGCGCATTCTTGCAACAACTCAACAGATTTCTGAATGTAGTATTAGATTACTCCACCGACCAAAATTCCCGATCTGTGCTTCACCTGGACAAAGAAACCATCGAAAGCCTTCCCCATCACTCACTGAATATTTCAAACGCCTACGTCCTGGAGCTGTTGGTTCAGTCAGAAGAACCTCTGGTATTTCTGTTGCCGGAGAATGCGGAGAACTTTCTCCAGCAGATCATAGAACACGGAAACGTCGGGGAAACCGAGGAAAAGATACAGCAGCTTTTCCTCACCAAACTGAAAAACACCGTCAGAAAAGTGTTGGAAATACCCATTTTCCAGAATGAGAAGGTCCTGAAAAAGCTGATTCATCTTCTGAACGAGTGCAACTATCCCTTTCCACTTCCCGAGTTCCCTCAAGTCAGCATCTTGCCACAAGATGACCAAAAGAATGGAAATCGCAGGCAAAAGACCTACTATACCTTCTTGTTGCTGAAGACTTTGCAAACAGTGAAGACCTTTTGGGAGAAGAGGCAGAAAATTTTTCGGCAAAATAGGAGTGCGACCAACCGATCCATCTGCAAATTGGAGGAACTCAGCATTGACTTTGAGCGTCTGTCATACGACTGGATCTTGGTCCCGAAGTTGTACAATATACATAATTGTGTTGGCTCTTGCAGGATTCCCTTAACAGGGAATGTATCTAATCATGTTGTCTTACTTATTAAAATGCAGGAACAAGGGCTTCCGACAAAACGGGAACCATGTTGCGTTCCGGTGGAGTATTCTGAACTTCTGCTGGCTGTGGTCAATGATCAAAGTAGCATGATCACTGTGTATAAGAACATGGTGGCAGAGGAATGTAAGTGTAGATGACCCAGGCGTGTAGCCATCTCAGGAGTCAAATATCGTCAGGAAGGACCAACATACAACTTAGAACAAAAAACAGTGCAGCACAGGAACAGGCCCTTCAGCACACAATGTCCATGCCCAACATGATGCCAAGTTAAACTAATCTCCCATGCCTGCACGTGATCCATTTCCTTACATTGCCTGCCATATCCATGCGCCTACTTAAAAACATTACTCTGACATAGAAGGGTCTCGACCCAAAACGTCATCTGTCTACAGTATGTTCTCCAGAGATGCTTGCTGCCTGGCCTGCTGAGTTACTCCAGGACTTTGTGTCCTTCTGCCTACTTAAAAGTCTCTTAAATGCCACAATTGTATATGCCTCCACCACCACCCCTGGCAGCACGTTCCAGGCACGTACCACTCTCTGTGCAAAAATTCTTGGCCCGCACATATCCTTTAAATTTTCCCCTTCCACCTAACAGCTATGCTAGTCGTGATATTTCCACCCTGGGGAAAAAGGTTCTGACTACCCTATCTATGCCCCTCATAATTTTAGATACTTCTATCAGGTCTCCCTCTATCAGGTCTCCCCTCAGCGTCCGTCGCTCCAGAATAAACAATGGAGTTTGTCGAACCTCTCCTTATAGTTAATACTCTCTAATCCATGAATATTTGTGGTTACACATTTCGTAGCAAAATCATGTCAGCATGAACAGATTCTGTAACCGATTCGATTTACTTCATCTGTTTTCAAATGACCCAGAAATGGAAAATTTCCAACATAATATCCAACATAGTATCTTTAATGTTGGATTGAACCTGACTGCCTGAGTGGAAAGTTGATAACAATGAAAATTGTTGGAGTAAGCGAATTTGTCTCTCATTTGGTTTAGTTATTTTTTTAAACAAAATACTTATATATTCTCTTTGGAAAGTAAGCTGCAACAATCTGTTACATACAACATGCTAGTGAGAAGTTTTTAATTACTACTTGAGCCATAATCAAACCAATACAATGATGATCAGAATTCCCAAAACCAATGAGAATCAATCAATTTATTTCCATTTGCTGAAAAGTACATGACTAGTCTGAAGAAAGGTCCCAACCAGGAACTCCACCTATTCATGTCCTCCAGAGATGATGCTTGCCCCGCTGAGTTACTCGAGTACTTTGTGTTTTACTCAAGGGTGCATGACTAGTTGCAGGCAAGAACGTTTCAATTCCTAAGAAAATTTGCGTGTGTGTGTGTGTGTGTGTGTGTGTCTAATTCACATACAATAAGGCTCAACTGAATACTCTAATAAATGGCATGTTGAAACGTACAAAAATCAAAGGAGAATTTTGCTCGATTAGAATAATATCCTTAATGTTGGATTGAACCTGACTGCCTGAGTGGAAAGTTGATAGCAGTTGGTGTCACCTTGCATGCAATCCATTAAGAAGTAGCTCAGAGCAAAGGATTTGAATATATGACGATCTTTTAACTGAAAATACAGATTAGCAATCAGTTATGGGCTAAATGTATTTTATGTACTTGTATATCATGTAATCGCTCTGCAATTTCATGGCGTATTTATTGGCGTATGAATTGCGGAACAATTTATTTTAAATTAAGTATTCATATTAATCAGCTTTCTTTTCTGGACTAGCCCGTGGATTCTCTTCCAATAAGGTGTCATTTAAGAGAACGCCTTTGAATCTATGAGATGCTATTCAATAGTATCCTTGAAATAGAATGAAGGTGGAAAACTATAATACGAGTTTGTGATCTTGTCACCCACTTCATGAGAAGGCAACTTAATGAGATGCCTTCTGTCAGGAGAGAAAGTGTTGCTCTTTGCTGCTCTCCAGTGATCATCTCAGGATGAGCAATTACAGACATTACTCAAGAAAGGAAGAGAACAATAGTTTAAGTTGGGAAAAGTTTCTTAAATATTCTACGGAAGACAATATGACCTTCTGCTAATGATACCAGACACTCTCTTATTCTCTGTTGTTATATTTGCCTTGTATTTTACATTATCATCCAATAATTAATAATAAAACTTTACTTGTATAAATCTCACTGCCTTCTGGAGTTTTTGTATGGTCACACTAAACATACTGCAATAGATTAACGTGCGAACATTTAAAATGAACAAACTTTGCATAATAATATACTTAATCTTAAAAGTTGGGGGGAGTCCAGAACCAGGGGCCACAGTTTAAGAATAAGGGGTAAGACATTTAGAACGGAGATGAGGAAAAACCTTTTCACACAGAGGGTTGTGAATCTGTGGAATTCTCTGCCTCAGAGGGCAGTGGAGGCCAATTCTTTGGATGCTTTCAAGAGAGAGTTAGATAGAGCTCTTAAAGGAAGCTGAGTCAGGGGATATGGGGAGAAGGCAGGAACAGGGTACTGATTCTGGATGATCAGCCATGATCACAGTGCATGGCGGTGCTGGCTCGAGGGGCCAAATGGCCTAATCCTGCACCTATTGTCTATTGTAAGCAAAGCTAAAAACAGAAAATATCTATGATTCAATGACTTACATGCCCTTATTTGCTCTTCTGATTTCCATTTGATAATGGTTGAAACATTCAGCAGGTCAGGCAGCATGTGTGGAATATGAAACCGTGTTTATGTTTCAGATTGAAGACACTTATGGATCTGCAGAATATTTCCAGCATTATCTGATTTTATTTCAGATTCCCAGATTTTGCATCATTTTGATATTCATTAAACCTTTAAAACTATTCTTTTAAACTTTTAGCAAGATAAATTCATAGCTTTGTCCTTCATTAATACATCGCTTGTCATAGTGTCACCATAGCACGTTGCTCATCATTCAGTGACACGATACTGGGCCGGCACAGTGGCGCAGCTGGTAGAGCTGCTGCCTCACAGCCCTGTGCTTGATCCTGTCCTCGGGTGCTGTCTGTATGGAGTTTGCACATTCTCCCTGTGACCATGTGGGTTTCCTCCGGGTGCTCTGGTTATCTCCCACATCCCACTGACTGTGGTTTTGTAGGTTTAAGAAAGAACTGCAGATGCTGGCAAAATCAAAGGTAGACAAAAATGCTGGGGAAACTCAGCGGGTGAGGCAGCATCTATGGATCGAAGGAATAGGTGACGTTTTGGGTCGAGACCCTTCTTCAGACTGGTTTTGTAGGTTAATTGGCCTATATAAATTACCCCTAGTGTATAGGGTGTGGATGTGAAAGTGGGATAACATAGAACTAGTGTGAATGGGTGATCGATGCTCAGCATGGACTCGCCGAAGGGCCCGTTTCTATGCTATATCTCTAAACTAGAGTATTCACAGAAAATTATGATAGTAATCTGGTTGCCATGATTAAAAAATGTTGATGCCTTGACATTAAAGTACGTAGTGATAATCTTCATAGAGAGGGGGATATTTAACCTGAATACATGGGCAGGAAATCTAATAATAAGACTGACAAATGGCCCTTTTCAATTCACCCACTGACCCAATAGTTGAAAAGTTGTGACTAGTTTTGAATCAGTTTGGAATTGATGCAAATGTACATTGCTTTCGCCTGTATAGAAATTTACCACTCAGATCATTAGGGTTCAGGTGATTGTTGGGTGAGAGAGAAGCAGGTCCCCGAAGTCCAGCAGTGGACATCTTTATTAGGGAGGGCCAGATTGACAATCCCATCTAGAAGCCCCACGCAAGCTTGAAAAACAGTACATTGTCTCCCAAATGCTTCCTTCTGAACTCAAGTTTGAATGTTACAACTTCAGGTGAATTGGTTTCTTGGTCTGTATCATTTCCAAGGTTATGGAAATCAGTGTTCAGTGCAGAAAGCTGCAAGGTGAAACCAAGAGCTGCAGATTCTGGTTAATACTCAAAAGGATACAAAGTGCTGAAGGAGGTCAGGCAGCATTTCTGGAGAACATGGATAGGTGACGTTTCAGGCCAAGTCCCTTCTTCAGACTGGCGAAGGCTGCAATGTTCTCAGTGCAGGTGAGCTGCTATTTCATAAGTTTGAATTGGGGCTTCATTGTAACAGTGCTGGAGGTCACCGACTGATAGATCAGAGTTGGAGTGGGATGGAGAATTAAAGTGGCATCAAAAGGACACCTGTGGTCAGACCCACAAAGTGTTTACCCAATCTGCATTTGGTTTCTCCAGTGTGGGCACACACCAGATTGGAAGAAATGTAATTGAAAGAATCACTACTTCCCCTTGGGACTCTGGATTATGGGAAGAGAAGAGGTAAAAGGACAACAGTTGCAGGGGGAAAGTGGGGTGGTTGGAGGGAACAGAACTGTGGACTGCAAAGTTGTGAAGAGAACACGAATGCTGAGAGGGGAAGATGTATCTGGTGATGGAATCGCTTTGAAGATGGCGGAAATTGTGGAATAGGATCTTTTGAATGAGGAAGCAGGTGAGAACCAAGCAACGTTTTTTTAACTTTGTTAGTTAACTATAGATTGGTGTTATTTCTCATTGGACTACACTGAATATCTGCTACTGCATTCCAATCACCTGTTCCCTTAACCATGACCCTCCAGGTTCAGGATCAGCTTCTTCCCAACAACCATCAGGCTCTTGGAGACTACAAACCATGCATGTTCTTGGTTGCACATCTGACTTAAGGCTTTTGTTAATTTATTGAACTTTCTATTGTGTTATCTAGGAGTACTGTATTTACTGACCTGTTTTGCTGCTGCTTCTACTTTTGGTACACATGGCAAACACTCTTCACTTTCTTGATCTTAACCCAATTTTCCCGTTCACTTAAGCCACCTGTTTTCAGGCTCTTGTCAGTGTCCTTATTTAGCTTTCTCTCCTTTATATTGAATGTAAAATCCAATCATCTTATGACTGCTACCACTAAAGAGTATCTTCATGTTGAGATCATTAATTAAAACACTATTTCCGTACAATACTAGGTCTAATATAGCCTGCCCACTGATTGTATCAGGATCAGCTGTTCTAAGAAACTATTCTGGGAACACTCTATAGACTCTTAATCTAGATTTATTTGTCTAACAATTAATCTGATATTTTTAGTCCATACATAGACTAAAATCTTCATGATTATTAAATTAAATATATTTGTTTTAACTCTGTGATGGTTTCTGTTAGGGGTCCCATATTTTACCCCAAAGTGCCTTTATTACTCCCCATCTCATAGTCAATGAATCATAGAGAAGATACAGTTGGGCAAGAGGTCCTTTGATTCCTACGCCAGGCCTTTTTATTGTCCCCGTATTCCCATCGCCTCCCCAAGATTCCATCACTCACCCACCCACTTGAGGCAATTCACTTACTCAGAATATTTATGTTGAAAAGTACAACACAGGGGTGGACCCTTCGGCCCACGATGTTCAGTTAAACTAATCTCCTCCACCTACATGGGATCCATATCTCTCCATATCCATATGGCTATCTAAAAGCCTCTTAAACACCGCCATTATATCTGCCTCCACTATCGCAGCACGTTCCAGGCACCCACCACCCTCTGTGCAAAACAACTTGTCCCATTCTTTTCTTTTAAACGTTCTCCCTCTCAACTTAAATCTATGGCCTCTAGTCTTTGATATTCCCACCCTGGAAAAAAATCAACAGAGCCCCTCTTATCTTAAAGCTATGGCCGCTAGTCTTTGATATTTCCACTCTGGGGAAAAAATGTTCAGACTGTCCACCCTATCTATGCCACTCTCATATATATTATCCCTACATTTTCCCCTGGTGTAAAACAGTTGCCAGAGACACACAGCATTGACGGACATAAAGTGCTGGAGTAACTCAGCAGGTCAGGCACTTGAGAACTTGGATGGGTGAAGCTTTGGGTCGAGGCCTTTCTTCACCCCTGACCCAAAACGTCACTTATTCATGTTCTCCAGAGAAGCTGCCTGTCCTGCTGAGTTACTCCAGCACTTTGTGTCTGTTGGTGTATAAAGCAGCATCTGCATTTCCTTGTTCTACACACAGCACAGAGTTATTGCTACTCATTCTGATTTTGCAGTGCACCAAATACTATGCCACCCTGTGAACTTATTCTATGAGACCCAGTCTGAGTGTAAAAGAAAAAGGGCATTACTCAGAATATTTACTTTGTTTAATCCACCAAAGAAAATACGAGAACACAAAAACACATAGTATAATCTATTATACTATAGTTTGGTAAACAGGGATTCAATCATTTCCTTGCGATCTTTCTTCATTCCTTATTCCACGTCGGAGATTCCCAAGTTAGGCAATGTTTTCCATCCCCGTCTAACTTATTTTCCAAATGACTTAAAAACACCTTTGTGGCAACATTTTATTAAAAACAGTTTCACTTCATATTCCAGCAAATCTATTTTTTTCTTATAAGGAGATTTTAATTTAGTGCACCAATAACTACTTTTATTTAGAAATGTTACACTTCACTGATATAAATAAGCATTACTGCTTGGAAGGTTTACTGGAAATACTTCTAGACATCGCGGGGTCGTAATTACTGCGTTCAATTTGACCTTGAACCTAATTATTCGTGTTTTCGACTCTCTTTGAATTTATTTTTACCAAAGTGTTTTCCCATCCCACTCTTTTTAAAGATTTTTTCGATTCCATAGTGTTTACCACGCTTGCCCACTCTGTACTTGGAATATTCTTTATGAACTTTGTAATCGTGTTTTTTGTTGTCGTTTTGCTTGAAGTAATGCTTGTGCTTTTCAAAGTCTTTGTACCGGCCTTGGTGTTTGCTGTGTGTTTCTTGTTTAACATTTTTATCTGGTCGTCTTGGAAAATGGTGCTGATTAAATTTACTCCCCTTATCGCATCCCTCTTCTTTGCCCTTGGACAACTTCTTGCTGTCTCCTCCTTTGAAGTGCTGCTCAAGGTGGCCCCTGTGTTTATCCTCCTTTTTGAAGTGCTTATCATCTTTCTTTTCAACTTCGATCTTGTGATCTTTCCTGTCCTTGCCCGATCTGGGTTCTGAGTCTTTATCTCTTGGCTTATAGCTACTTTTAATGCTTTTGATCTCTTTAATGTGAGGAGAGATCTGCTTTTTGTTGGCCATCTCAGCATTGCAGCCTCCTGTCTTTCCCTTCAGTGTAATACATGGCTTTTTCAATTCAGTCCAGGCAGGAGTCCCAATAACAAACTTCTCAAGTTCACTGATGGCTTCCTCGGCATCTGAAGTCAGATCTGGATTCTCGACCATTGTTCTTTCTGCCTAATGAAAGTAAATATATGCCAATGTTATTATGCTTTGATCTGGAGAGTTTGTATTTATTATTAAAAGTCTCTTAAGCAGGTTATTGCTGTTTGTGAAAGCTTGCTGTTCAAAACCTGATTGCCACGTTTCATGTAGTCAAAAAACAGAGAAACAGGCCTTTCACCCCCAACTCATCAATGCCGACCAAGATACTGCATAAGGGGGTCCCATTTGCCCACATCTGGCCCATATCCCTCTGAACCTTTCCTCCTCATCTACCTGTGATACCATGCCACACATTTAGTGCAGTGCCAGGAAGGCAGCAAGTTTTCTCGTGGAGTTTTATCCTGCTGTGTCCTGCAAGAGTTCAACAAACAAGCAAGCTTCATCACTATCTCCTTTCTTCCTATTTGACAGCAGAGATTCCCATCTCTGACAGCAGGGATGGGAATCATGCCGCTTCCTATTTGACAGCAGAGGAACGATGGGGTTGAAACCCTAATCTTATCCCCCTTCATTGTTCCCTTCAAATTAATTCCTCTATCTATTCAAACTTTACTTTCCACAGTTATTGATCTCAACCTTGCACTGATGTCTTGTCTTTTTTTAACAGTCTACTTCATTTTAGGAATTTTACATGTAATTTGTTTTGTGTGTTTATCTGCATCTGTGCCTGTGATGCTGCTGCAAGTAAGGTTTCCACTGCACCTGTCCTTATGACAATAACCTTGACCTGACTTAACAATTAGCCACCAGTTTTACTAAGCAAAAAACCACTCTGTTTCCTCCTTGACCAGCTGCAAACATGACCCTCCACCATTTTAAACTTATTTCATATGGTTTTTCCCAATGTCGCTCGAACAATCTCTGCTTTTGCCACTGCCAGTCTGTGCCTTATCGCCATGAGATACACGTCTCTCTCATATCAACTCTCCTTGTTCTCTGTCCATTTTAATGTTATAGTTTGCCAGCCACTCAAAAGATAATTGTCAACTGATCAACTCCATCTGTACTTCATGCTATCTCAGGAGATCAACCAACATGATCAAGGACACTTATACCCCAGTTAGTATATTTTCTTCCTTCACCTGTCTGGCTGAAGATACAAAAACTTGAAAGCACATACTACCAGACTAGGTACAGATTCATTCCCACTGTTGAATGTACCTCTCATATGCTAAAGATGAATTCTTAATCTTCCAATCTACCTCGTGCACTTTTTTGTTGCCTGCACTTTCTCTGTAGCCATAACACTATCGTCTATACTCTGTTCCTTTTCCCTTTTGTACTACCTGATGTACTCATGTGTGAGAAAACTTGTCTGGATTAATGCAAACCAAGATTTTGTTTGTTCTTAATCAGCAAGAAAATGGAATTTAATAGCTAAATTCTGAAAAAGAATTAAAATTTTGAATCAGCAAATATACTTTTTGTTTAATTAATGTGTTGATGATTCAACAGATGCTAAAATTATTATTTTTTTAAGCTATTGACAGTGCTAAGATATAATTTAATTCTAATTAATAGCATAGTATTGTTGGTTATTACAAAGTTCAAAGATATTTACTAAGAAATATCATTTGGGACGACAGATGGCACAATGGGCTAAGTGTTCGGCTGGCAACCGGAAGGTAGCCGGTTCGAATCCCGCTTGGAGTACATACTGTCGTTGTGTCCTTGGGCAAGACACTTCACCCACCTTTGCCTGTGTGTGAATGTGTGTGAGTGATTGGTGGTGGTCGGAGGGGCCGTAGGCGCAGATTGGCAGCCACGCTTCCGTCAGTCTGCCCCAGGGCAGCTGTGGCTACAGAAGTAGCTTACCACCACCGAGTGTGACTGAGGAGTGAATGAATAATGCGATGTAAAGCGCCTTGAGTATTAGAAAGGCGCTATATAAATCCCATCCATTATTGAAATAGCAGCATCTTTTTTTTCGCACATTGAAGATTTTCTATTAAAAATACAGCCAATATGGCAATCAATTAAACTCTTACATCTCATGGCTGATATGTGTTAGTGAATTTAAAACCACAAGCTGGAATATGGAGCAAAAACACAAACTGCCTGAGGAAGTCAGTCGGTCAGGTAGCATCTGTGGAGGGAAAAGGACAGTCAGTGTTTTAGATAAATTTCCATTCCAGATGAAGGGTCCTGACCTTAAACTTGGACTATCCATTTCCCTCCACAGATGGAACCCAACCCACTGAGTTCCTCCAATAGTTCATGTTGTTATGCTTAAAAATCCAAGACATCAGCTTTCATTCATTTACGAACACTGTGGAATGTTGCAGAATCTTTGACAATTATCCAAAAACAGCACAGCATTATATTGCATGAGCCTTCCTACCAATTTCAAATCTTCATCATCGAGCAGCGTGTCAGAATACGCCAACACTGTTGAATCATCCACATCAAAAATACCTGTGAACATATAATTTGTGTGAGTCAACACGTCTGGATCAAACAGTGTAAATAGTGACGGTGTAATAATTATGTAAGATTTAGCCTGCAGAATAGTCATTTGCACTATTATTTGATCTGTAGAAGTTCTCCTCTTGAAATTATTGTTTATGTTTTGTTAAAGGAAGCTTTATGACAAAGTTGATTAGATCATTCAAATGACTAGAGGGTATAGAAACATAGAAATTAGGTGCAGGAGTAGGCCATTCGGCCCTTCGAGCCTGCACCGCCATTCAATATGATCATCCAACTCAGTATCCCGTACCTGCCTTCTCTCCATACCCTCTGATCCCTTTAGCCACAAGGGCCACATCTAACTCCCTCTTAAATATAGCCAATGAACTGGCCTTAACTACCCTCTGTGGCAGAGAGTTCCAGAGATTCACCACTCTCTGTGTGAAAAACGTTTTTCTCATCTCAGTTTTAAAGGATTTCCCCTTTATCCTTAAGCTGTGACCCCTTGTCCTGGACTTCCGCAACATCGGGAACAATCTTCCTGCATCTAGCCTGTCCAACCCCTTAAGAATTTTGTAAGTTTCTATAAGATCCCCTCTCAATCTCCTAAATTCTAGAGAGTATAAACCAAGTATATCCAGTCTTTCTTCATAAGACAGTCCTGCCATCCCAGGAATCAGTCTGGTGAACCTTCTCTGCACTCCCTCTATGGCAATAATGTCCTTCCTCAGATTTGGAGACCAAAACTGTACGCAATACTCCAGGTGTGGTCTCTAGCTCTAAGGTAATAGGGGTCAAGTTTAAAGGAGATCTTTTTTTTAACACCATGTGGTGGATGCTTGGAGCAAGCTGCCAGGTGTGGTGATGGAGGCAAATCATTTAGGGTACTTAGGAAGCTTTTAGATGAGTATGGATATGCAAGTAATGGAGAGATATGGATTATGTGCAGACAGAGGAGATTACTTGGCATGTTCTGCAGAACCATTGTGGGACAAAGGCCTGCACTGTTCTATGTTCTAATATGGAAATTATTTTGCGGGCATTATTTATGATATCCTTTTCCTGCATCTACTTCCATGTAAATCTTCCAAAGACTGGATAGACTCGGTTTGTACTCACTAGAATTTAGAAGGTTGAGGGGGGATCTTATAGAAACTTACAAAATTCTTAAGGGGTTGGACAGGCTAGATGCAGGAAGATTGTTCCCGATGTTGGGGAAGTCCAGAACTAGGGGTCACAGTTTAAGGATAAGGGGGAAATCTTTTAGGACTGAGATGAGGAAAACATTTTTCACACAGAGAGTAGTGAATCTCTGGAATTCTCTGCCACAGAATGTAGTTGAGGCCAGTTCATTGGCTATATTTAAGAGGGAGTTAGATGTGGCCCTTGTGGCTAAAGAGATCAGGGGGTATGGAGAGAAGGCAGGTACAGGATACTGAATTGGATGATCAGCCATGATCATATTGAATGGCGGTGAAGGCTCGAAGGGCCGAATGACCTACTCCTGCACTTATTTTCTATGCTTCTATGTAACAATTTGTTCAAAGGGAAGGGAGCTTCAAAATTCTGAAAGTCTCAGTGTGTGATCGTACTTACCCACAATCAGCTGGACACCCATGCTGAGAACCACTATAACAGCAGCGGCAATGATGCACCTATTCAAGGTGATGTACACCCAAGGATCCTCATCACCGGTGTGCTTCGCCTGAATTCTTTCAATGGGCACTTTTTGCAATTTCACTAATAAAGGAAATGTGAAAAAAAAAACATGATTTCCCCCATTCATTTCTTTATTGTACCACTATATTTTTGTTATTACTGTCTTTCATAGGGATAGTCATAGTCATACAATATAAAAACAGACCCTTCAATCCACGCTGAGTCCATGCTGATCGTCTAGTGCTTGTTTGCAATGACTCTACACTAATCCCAGATTTCACCATTCACCTGCACCAGAGGGGCAATTTACAGTGGCCAATAAAGCTATCAACCTCTTTGGGTAGTACCAGGAGGAAACCCACATGGTCACAGGGAGAACATGCAAACTCCACACAGACAGGTCAGGATTGAACTCTGATCGCTGGAGCTGTGAGGCAGCTGTGCCTCCACGTCAGATAGTACCGGCGGTCACAAAATTATTTCCTGAAGTTAATGAGAGAAATAAATTAATCTGTTCTCAACACAAAGTACAAATGAGATAAGGAACAGTTTGGAGATCATCAATGGAGCAGGCAGCATCTGTGAAAGGATAAACAGAGGCAACGTTTGCAGTCACTCCTCTGTTGAATAGTTGTTTCAAATACACAGAATCATTTGTTTATACATAACAGAAAATTATAACAAGAGTTCTGTGCTCTCGTAACACTACAAAATTAAATCCTTCCCTCCGTTATATCCAAATATTATCTAGTTGGAAATGTCGGCGTGTGATTTGTAACATTTGATAAGAACTAGTTTTGTGACCCGTTCGTTTTTCTGGCTGTTTTGTATTGCCATGGGAAGCACTGATTATTCTGTAGCTAATTATTATGTTAAAATTAGTTTCTGAACATTTAGTTGAGAATGGAATTTCCCATGTGGTACAAACTCAATCATCTATCTATTCAGATGTAATGGATGCCTTGGGCAGGAAGAGTGTGCTTTTTTTATGTCATTGATGGCAGAATCACATGGTCCGAACCTGAAACGTAGTCTGTTCATTCCCTCCCCGGATGATGCCTGACCCACTGAGTTCCTCCAGCACTTTTTGTTTTGCTGAAGTATCTAGCATTTGCAGTTTCTTGTATGTCCACATGTTCAGTCTCTTTGCTCGGGTAATTTATTTCACTGGGGTGATGAAACTGAACACAATGTGCTTAAATTATAATCTAATAGCAACTCGGACATTGAGGCCAAAATCAAGGTTTCAGATCTTTGGGATTTGTTGTCCCTGATCATCATAAGAATAATTTGTTTAGAGAGGAACCAGACCTATCGAGTTGGGTTTGATTTGGGATATTGGAGTCACTGGCAAGCCCAGTATTGATTGCCCAACCATAACTGCCATTGAGAAGGTTATGGTGAGCTGCAGCTTCTATGGTGATGGTGTTCCCACAGTGATGGTGGAGAGGGAGTTCCAGGATTTAATCTTATTTGGCCATTAACCATGTCTGAATGTTGACTTGGTCTTTTTGCACGAATATGTGGAATGGTTTATTTGCTGATGAGATTTGAGTGGAATTGATAATTGTGCAATCATCAGCAAACATCCCTACTTCTGATCTTATGATAGGTGAAAACACATTGACCATACAGCTGAGATGGTTATGCCCAGGAATTTGCCCCACGAAGACCTTCTAACGCGATGTTCTGAGGTTGGGGTGATTAATCTCCACCCACTCCAATCATCTTCCTCTGTCAGGGCATGACTATACACTGGAGTATATTCTTCCTCTGATGTTCATTGCATTCAGCTTTCGCAGGTTTCCTTGATGCCAACCTTAAGTCAAGTGCTGCCTTGATGTCAAGGGAAGTCACTTTCGTTGCCCATCTGTAAATCAGCAGCATGGTTCTGATTAGATCTGGATACGAGTGGTTCTGACTAAATCCAAACTGGACATTGGTGAGCGGGCTGTTGGTGAGGAAGTACTGCTTGAAAGCACTGTTGACAACACCTTCCATCACTTTGCACGTGAGGGAGACTGTTTTTGTTTCTCCTGTTTTATATGGGCGGGACCTTCCTGGGCAAGCTTCCATATTGCTTGGAGAATGTCAATATATTGGACTGGGACTAGTTGAATGTTTGTGGATTGGACATTCACCACTCATCATCAAATGAACCAGTTCTTGCCAGCATGCTGCAAGTCCTAGACAACATTCAGGCATGGTCAATTCTGGAGCACAACTCTTCCGAACTATAGCCAGGATGTTGTCCACTTTCATAGCTAATACCTACACCCTTTTTTTGACATCACATGGAGTGAAAGGAATTGGCTGGAGACTGGCTCTGCGATGGCAGGATTCTCAGGCGTAAATTGTGGTGCTTAGGTTTAGGTTTATTATTGTCGCATGTACCGAGGTACAGTGAAAAGCTTTGTTTTGCATTCTATCCAATGTGATAATACTATCCAATTAGATCAGATAATACTATACATAAATAGAATCAAGTCAAACAAGTATAATAGATAGAGCAAAATGCACGATGCAGAGTGCAGAATATAGTGCTAAACATTGTGGTGCATCAGTTCCATGGATAAAGATTGCTCACTCAAAACCTCTGACCAAGCAACGTTGCCAAGTCTGTATGCACCCTGCTGTTTAGCATGCTGTCCTCAATGAGGACAGGAAGTTTTCTGGAGCTTTTTAACTCCTATTAGGTTTAAAAATTGATATTAATTGGCATAATTTAGGATGTTCCAAACCTGTTCAATTTGCACTTTACCATGCAACAATTTTTATGTAGCCATTTTACACTTCTGTTCTTAACTGCCAACATCCTTCTTTACAATTACCTTCCTCAGTCTTCTTGCCGCTGAGTGTTTTCTCCTTTGGCGCTTCAGTACTTGATTTCTGACATGCCTTTGGTTTGTCCCTTGCGCCTTTGGATGTATCTGCCGTTATCTCCTCGATTTGCAATTCATCTTTCTCCTTCTCTGTGTCCTGCACAATACACTAAAATGAATCATACTGTCTCAACAGCACTTATTATTACATGTAGCACAAGAAACTGTACATGTTGGAATCTTGAGCAAAACACAAGAGTGCTGGAGGAACTCAGCTGGTCAGGCAACATCCGTGGAGGGAATGAACAGGCAGTTTTGGTCAGTTTGAAGAAGGGACTGACCCATAACGATGTCCGTCCATTTTCTCCCTAGATACTGACAGACCCGCTGAGTTCCACCGGCATTTTTTGTTATGGTCATGATTCTGGTATCTGGAATTTGCTTCTTAGTAGGTTTTATAGTTTTTTGGAGGGTAGATATAACAGGGGATGAGGAGAGGGAAAGTGATCCAGGGAAAGAAAAGATAGAGTGGATGAGTAGAGGAGAGATGGAAGGTTGAGATAGACATTTGGGTAGATTGTAGGTTTTGGTTACAGTGGGAAGACAGTGGACAGAGAAGATGGTAGAAACAGGGTTTGGGGGAGTTGGAAAGAGGTTGGTGTTAGGGACCAGGGTTAAATTGTCAGTCACTGATAGGGGATTGGTGGAAGTTATGGATGGTTATGGGTGTGGGGGGCATCAGGAGAAAACCAGATATGCTGTGGTGATCTTACAGGTCAGTTTCATGTATCATCACATTGCTACATCCATTTTTCCCTGTGGTATCATTTTGTGCGCCAAACTACATTCTTGAATATAAAGAACGATCACTTACATCTAATTTTTCACTGATCTTTTTACTCATCTTCAAACTAGGAACATCTGCAATGAAAGAGTGAACTGTTAAATAATTCAGGAAGCTGTGTGCCGAACCCTTCCAATGTGAAGCTAGCCTTCATTATAATCATTTACCCTTGTCCATTTGTACTGTGATAAAACTGCAACTGTGTGTTGGAGAGGAAAATGGGAACAAAACTAATGCGAGGAAAATATAACAAAATGTTAAATGGCAGATATGATAGCAAAATATAAGAGGCGTTTAGACAAATATGGGCAAAGATGGAGGGATATAAACCACATACAGGAAAATGGGGTTAGTTTGAATTGACATCATGCTTGGTACAGAAAATGTGCGCCGAAGAGCCTGATCATGTGCTGTACTGTTCTATGATCTTATATTGTGAAAAAATATATAAAGACTGGGCAATTTCATGGGCAGAACCAGATAAAGGATCTAAAATGTATCACAATTATACAATGTACATTATAAATTTCCAATATAAATTCTTATGCAACTACTTATAATTTAAACCACCTATGTAAATAATTATTTACATCACAATAAATACTAAACTCTTGTGTCAGTGCTATAGGGCTTGGTTTCAAACTTCCTTAACCATCATAAGTTCATAAGACAGAGGAACAGAATTAGGCCATTTGGCCCATCGAGTTCAATCACGGCTGATCGATTTTTCCCTCCACCCCAATCTCTTGCCTTCTCTCTGTCATCTCTGACACCCTTACTGACCTATATTGAGCTGGACTATAAAGAAGAGGGATAAAAAACAATGGTGAGGTATTCTAATGCACTTCTTCTTCTTGCCTACAGCGTGCACAGCCTAAAGTTGTAGGTCAACTTGTTCTATTTGATCTTGTTTGTGCACGTCGGGTTGATTGCATTAGTCGAAACAGGGCGGACCACGTGAAGGTTGCAATCTCCCACCCCTCTAATGCACTGATAAATGTAAGAGCACATGTCCAATTACTAATTTCAACCAAATAAACTTATAGCGTGTGGAGTGAAGGTGTGTGCAAGAATGGAGGCAATCATCAGTGGGCGAGTTACTTGTAGCACCATCTTCACACTTTTCAATAGATTTAGGTTTATTATTGTCACGTGTACTGAGGTGCAGTGAAAAGCTTTGTTTTGTATGTGATCCAAACACATCTTTGATTATGTTGGCTATAGTATGTATAGTGGTGCAAATGTATGTTTGTGCTCTGAGATTGTACCACCATTACTTAAACAACTGAAACCAAGTCAATATTTTCTCTTCCTGTCATCGTTACAGTCAAACAAGTATAAATGTTTAATGTTCCAAAAATTCTTCCAGAGGCAGAGAGCCTTGTAAGCTGTAGCTACCACATGTAACACACTTTGACTTTAATACACCTGAATTTAGCAGCGTTTCATCTTGTGGTGTTATCTCTTGTATTGCCTCGGCAAGGTCTTCCTCAACTGATGCAGAGATGTCTTGTTCCATGTCAGGTCTTTGAAAAGATAAAGCAAATTTTTTTAGCTCCATTCCTAACTTGAATTCAAACAAATTTACTGCAAAGTCTCGTCACATTAGGCTTCACGTTTAATGGTGAGAATATCAAACTGGCGAGGATTATTTGTTAGGGGTTTTATGATAAAATACATATCAAGAAACAGCATGATCACCAGAGGCACATAAATCTTTATTTAATTTGTTTTAAACTGATTAATTTAACGTTAATGCTGGAGAAACTCAGCGGGTGAGGCAGCATCTATAGAGCGAAGGAATGGGTGACGTTTCGGGTCGAGACCCTTCTTCTAAATTTAATGTTTAGAATCTGCATCCTTCAGCTGCTTGAATCCATGGAGTACGATTGTGAATTTGGAGAGCCTTTATAATGAATACTGCTGAGTTGATATGCTGAAAAAAGATTGAAGGAATAACAAACTGTCTTAGAAAGAAAGTATTATCTTTCATGGAAAAAAGTTGGTTGAAAGAAGATGAATAAAAGATTTCTGAATCTTCTGTTGAGCTGAACATTGCTATCTTCCGTACCTTTGCTGTCTTTATGTTCCTGATTCTGCTGCTTCTCCTCTTGCTCTGCCTCACTATACTGCTTTTTTTCCCCCTCATTCTCTCTCCTCATCTTATGCTTATGGTTCTTCCTGTGCTCTTTTCTATTTATCGTGTTGGTGGAGGCTGCTGTGTAGTACAACATAGTATAGTGAGGAAAGAAGCAATTAAGGGGTATATGCGATTCTATCAAATTATATGGCCTTAAACAAAACAGCGACACAGCTGATAGAGCTGCTGCCTCACAGAGCCGGAGTCTTGGGTTCGATCCTGACCTCGGGTGCTGTCTGTGAGGAGTTTGCATGCTATTCCTGTGGCCGTGTGCGTTTCCGCCTGGTGCTTTGGTTTCCTCCCCCATCCCAAAGATGTGCGGATGTGTAGGATAATTGGCCTCTGTAAATTGCCCGTAGTGTGTCGAGATTGGAGGCAAAAGTGTAATAACATAGAACTAGAGTGAACTAGATCCTCGGCATGGACTCGGTGGGCTGCAGAACCTGTTTCCATGTCATATCTTTCAATCAATCAAAATTTACAACCTTAAGTACTGTAGTTGACACCACATGATATTTATAATTTCTAAAATCTTGGTCAATGTCATCTACATTACTAAATAATTAACTTTGCACAGCTTGGTCCCCTAACAATCTGGAATATTACCAATTATTTTTATCTCTTCCTCCTTGTGCGCTCTTTTTGGTTATATTTTCTTCAGCAACATTAACTAAAATAACTTGCTGTTAATTGCATCTGTCTCATTTGCAATTTGGTGACCTGTTCTGACCTCCTACAGTTCCCACGCCCAATTGTTCATACCTGCCCAACATCCCTCCCTTATCTGGCTCCAATCATCACCTTCTTATCTGATTCCACAATCTACAGCTCTTTGTGGTGTCCATTTATCACCTCGCAGCCTTCATTGCCCTCCCCATCCTCCCTCCCCCATCTAGCTTATATCTATCAACTAATCCTCATCTGGAACCAGCTATCGCTTGCCAGCTCTTTGCAACCCCCCCCCCCCCCCCCCCCCCCCCCCATTATACAGACTATCACTCCTCCACACTCTCAGTCCTAATGCAGGGTGCCAACACAAAACATGGACTATGCCTTTGCCTCCACAAATGCTGCCTGATCCATTGTGTTCCTCCAGCAGCTTGCTTTGTTTGCTCTGGGAATTTAGAGCACATCAAGACAATTGATTACAATTTCTGAAGTTCAAAATCTGCACAGGAGAGTGAAAACTTTGGAAACAGGCCCTTCGGCCCACCGAGTCCAAGCCGACCATCAATCACTAGTTCAATGTTATCCCACTTTCGCACCCACTCCCTACACACTGGCAAAAATGTACACAGGCAAATTAAACTACAAACCCGCATGTCTTTGGAATGTAGGAGGAAACCCACAAACTCACAGGGCGAACTCTATATGGACGGCACAAGGTCAGGATTGAACCTGGAGCTCTGGCTCTACCTACTGTGCCACTTTATGCCTCTATGTCAAGAAAATATATTTCTATGAAGTATTTAAGGCACTATATTGTGCCTTAAATACTTTAGGTCGTGAAAGATAGGCTTTATATACTTTTAATAGCAAGAGGTTAAACAATGGAATTACAAATATTATTACACTGTTAATGCAGAGTGTAGACACGAAAGTTCTTTCATTCCCAATATCCCAAAGCAAGTGTGTCCTTAATTTCAAATAATGGGTTTTCCTTAATGAGAATTGCAGAGAATCAGGGATAAAACCACAAAGGAAGAGGCCTACATCATAATTGCCAGGGTGATTCAGTAAGCTAAATGATTGTTAAATTAATCTAAGTTCTAAGTGTTGTACTGATGATGCAGTTCCAGCCAGTTAACTAGATTCTCATCCAAAGATGTTTTACAAGAAATAAGGGCTGGGTTGAAGAAGGGTTTTGGCCCAAAACGTTGCCTATTTCCTTCGCTCCATAGATACTGCTGCACCCGCTGAGTTTCTCCAACACTTTTGTTGACCCTGGGTTCCATTTACGCTTGAAATGTTGTTTTGCAGGTAGCTTAGATTTAATTTTAGGTTTGTTATTATCATGTGTACCAAGGTACAGCGAAACTTATGTTTGAGTGCTATCCAATTAAGTCAGGTGATTATACATGAATACAATCAGGCCGTATACAAGTACAACTGGTAGAGCGACGAGAAAAATACCAGAGTACAGAATATGGATGGTAGACAAAAATGGTGGAAAAACTTTCGAGGCAGCATCTATGGAGCGAAGGAAATAGGCAACGTTTCGGGTCGAGACCCTTCTTCAGACTGATGTGAGGGTGGGGAGGGGGCGGGAAGAAGAAAGGAAAAGGCGGGGACAGTGGGCTGAGGGAGAGCTGAGAAGGGGAGGAGAAAGCAGGTACTACCTGAAATTAGAGAAGTCAATGTTTATACCGCTGGGGTGTAAACTGTCCAAGCGAAATAGGTGGTGCTGCTCCTCATATTTCGTACAGAATACAGGATATAGTTTCTTAGCATTGCGGCATAACAATTCCAGAGAAAATGTCTAATGTCCACAATGAGGTAGGCTGGAAAATCAGGCAGTATCCTGGTTTATGGAAGGACTGTTCAGAAGAAGTACAATCGAGAGTAAGCCTTTCATTAGTTTTCCTTTAAAAGGTTTCCCGCAGCATATGAAGCCTTGGACACTCGATCCGGGAGCTTATTTCTAAATGTGCATACACATGAATTGTTCTGCGTATTTGCTTTGGTGACAAGAGAAACCCATTTTTATGAGATACAAAGAGCTTAGGATGGAATTATTAGCAAATAGGTGAAGCAGCAAAGAGTAATTAAAATGTCATCCTTCTCAGGAAAGCATGAATATGGTGACATTTTCAGAATAACTTTATATTTGGACAGCATCTAACATTTCATTGTGCTCAGCAGTCAATCCATGCACACATTCAGGACAGATTTACACAGTAGGGTTTTCCAGGTGAAAGAGTTTGTGGATACGGAATAATTAAATTTTATCAGCAATTTAATCACCGTTTTAAAGTGAAAATCCAAAAACTGCAGATGGTTGAAGACACTTTCTCAGAGGTATAATGTCTATCACCAAAAACAGTTAATTGTTTCACTAATGCTGCTTGACCTGCTGAATTTCAAGAGTTAAGAGTGTCTTATTGTCATATGTCCTGAAACAGAACAATGACATTCTCTTTTTATTCCCATTTTAAAGTTGCATCTCCTGGACTTTAAATAATTTCTTAATTTGATACCATTATTTAGTTTCAAAATATTCAGTCAAAGTAGCAAACAGAAAAGTTATGCTGGCTGGAATTCAGACAGGATGAATTGGTTTACTAATCCAAGGGGAAAATAACTCCCTGGAGAATTGCCAATTCCAGTGGGAAGAGATCAGAGACAAAATGCTGGAGTAGCTCAGTGGGACAGGCAGCATCTCTGAATAGAAGGAATGGATGACGTTTCGGGTCGAGATCCTTCTTCAGACTGAGAGTCAGGGGAGAGGGAGACACAGAGATACGGAAGGGTAAGGTTTGAAATCGAGACATCAAATAGGACGACGTTCAAGGAAAATGTTGAATAGATGATCTGTTAGCTAGGGGAAGGTGACAACGATGTATACAAAGATACCATTTAATCAGGGGGACAGTCAGACTGGTTGGAGAACTAGGATGGGGGAGGGATGGAGAGAGAGGGGGAAAGCAAGGGTTACTTGAAGTTAGAGAAGTCAATATTCATACAGTTGTGTTGTAAGCTGCCCAAGCAAAATATGAGGAAGAGATCAGATCTCTCTTGGTAAATTGAAATCAATGATTGGCATCGTGGTTGGCACAGACAGCATGGGGTCAAGGGCCTGTTAGTGTGCTCTAGATTTGAAGAGCTTATTCCAATGGAGGAAAAAAGGACACGGCATGGAAAAATTGGAATCAAAGCCTGGTAGGTAAAACTGTGGAACAATGGAAAGCCTTTTTGGAAATGTTTCAACTGAGGTCTACGTAGATTAATAAGAGGAAGGGTAGAGTAATTGAAGCTGTGACTAAAACAGAGGAATAAGAACAGTTGCCAGAGCAAGGGGAGCAGTTGCCAGGCTCTTAGTAAGAGTGAAAATTAGGTTGGTTATAGAAACTTCAGAAAGGAAGATGAAAAGGAAATAAGCGAGGCAATGAAAGGTCAGAAAAAAATATCATCAGCAAACATAAAAATGAATCTACAAATACTAAACAGACATGCGAAAGGAGAAAAGAGAATGGTCCATTCAGAGACCAGAAGGAAATCTCCTCTGACACCAAGAACTAGCTCAGCAGAAATGTTCTCCAACTAACTGCTGAGAAGCAGCATTTATCTTTGGTCTCCATTACAAACACCAATCCCCACCTGAAATCTTGATAATTGTTTTGAAAATTACCAGAATCTTCACAAATATTCGAGTGACATATTTGCAGCCTTTTTCTAAGGCAGCCTATATACATCGCCTAATTCCACCCAGACCTCATCCATGTCTTCCCTCTAATTCCATCCCATCCCAGTCAATACCTCTCAGATTCTACAATGTCTCAATATAATTACATCTTCTAAACTCCAGCAAATACAGGCCATTTTTAATTATTCCTTGATGTTCATTCAAGTAGCACTGCTGAGGATTTTTTCATGCAATTAAACAATGTGTTCAATTTAGCATGATTAAGTTATTGGCTGTGTGATGCAGTTGTAAAATGGCGACAGCTTCAAATCAGTTGCTCATCCTTTTCTGAGATCGGCTGTTCCTCACAAAGATCCTAGAGCACTCCAGGATCTTTGGTTCCTCCTAGGCCTTACTTACAAGAATTTGTCGTGAGGCATTTAACAGTGATAGGTGCACAGCCAAATCCTTGCTAGGCTTAATCCCACTAGTCTTGCACTTCTCAGGAGTGTGCAAGTGCAACTCAAGTTAACTGACCCGAAAGTGGATTCTGAAGGTTATCTGTGGGGCTTGACAGAATGTGGAGAATCTCCTCTGAAGAACATTAATTTATGAATATTATGTAGACAAAAGTGCTGGAGGAACTCAGCGGGTGCAGCAGCATCTATGGAGCAAAGGAAATAGGCAACGTTTTGGCCCGAAACGTCGCCCATTTCCTTCGCTCCATAAATGCTGCTGCATCCTCTGAGTTCCTCCAGCACTTTTGTCTACCTTCGGTTTTCCAGCATCTGCAGTTCCTTCTTAAACCCTATGAGTATTATGTTCTGGTTTCAATTACTTTGAGAATGCAAACATTCACAAAAGGCAGATAAGCAATTCCAAACTTAGAAACGGCATAATGCTAAAGGCAGATAGTAACTGAAGTGTTATAATGTGGATAATGATTGGTATTTTCTCATGCTAGATATTATGAAATATTTTGCTCCTTATAAATCCATAATTTTATTCAAGCATGCATGGGTTTTCAAAAATCCTAATTCCAACAAATTATCTGAATTTTAAGTAGTTTGGCAAAACTGTTTGTGTAGGAACTGCAGATGCTGGTTTAAACCGAAGATAGACACAAGAAGCTTGAGTAACTCAGCAGATCAGACTACATCCAAGGAGAAAAGGAATAGGTGATGTTTCGGGTCGAGACCCTTCTTCAGACCCTGAAAAAGGTTCTCGACCCGAAACGTCACCTATCCCCTCCAGATTCTGTCTGACCAGTTCAGTTCAGTTTATTTGTCACTAGACCAAGTGCAGACCCATTTGCGGGGCAGGGCGGGGGGGGGGGGGGGGGGGGGGGGGGGGAGGGAGGGCTCATATGTCGGTTAACACAGGATCAACGGTACAATGAAATGTGTTTGACAAGACAATGGGTCACCTCAGCAATGATATTACAGAGTTACTCCAGCTTTTTGTGTCTGTCAAAACAGTTTATTGGACTTAATCCTGTTTATTTTTCTTGAAGGTGTCCTGTTTCTCAACATTATTTTCCCACCAATGATTGTGTTAAAAAAAAGGCTCTCACCATTAGGGAATTGTTCCTCCCTTGCTTGAAGTCAGAAAGCAACTGCCACCAGTCATTCCGGTTAGGTTAAATTGTAAAGAAAGTAACTTGTTTACGTAGCATCTGATCTTATCTCTGGGAAACAGTTCAAAGCATGACTTACTTGCCTGAAATACAATCACCTTTTTTCCAAAGAAGCCCCAATTACATAGCAGTGAGATAAATTACACGCTAATCTATTTTTGAATTAGTTAAGAGCTAAAAATGCAATGGATAACACTATTTTTTAAATGTCATATTTTAATATCTACTTAAACAGTAGTATAGATATCATTTAACATCTCATTCAAATTAGTACTACACTGCAGGTCCACGATACTGCATCACCCCAATAAATTATGCAGTCAAATACTGGAGAGGTGTAATTGAGAAACTTGAAATATAATCTTCTCCGTTTTAAACACAACTCCAACCAACATTGTTAGTGCCCTCACTTAGGGATTTTTTTCCCTCTTTTATTGCAGCCAATTGTTCCTGGTGTTTAAAAGGGAACATTCAAACATTAAGTTGTGAGAGGCACGGATAGGGTAGACAGTCAGACAGTGGGTCTCCTAGCGTCAAGGACTAGAGGGCATAACTTTAAGGTGAGAGGGACAATATCGCACAATAAACTGGAGGGTCAAGTGATACTGGGATCTAGAATAACAAATAATCTGCTGTAGAATATCAGTGGGTTGAGCGGCATCTGTGGAGGCAAATGGACATTCGTCTCCCCATTTTTCTCTGCTCGACCACCAATTTCCTCCAGCAGATTGTTTGTTACAGTAAAATGCGGTTACTTTTAAATTCTAACAACTTTGAAATAAGATTAACATGTAATCCCACCACTGCTATTTTCTATATCCTCTATCCTCATCCATCTTTTAACTCTGAAGAAACTACAATTCATAGTAAATCTATCTGTGGAATCTTTGAGATCACAAATGTTTTTTTTTGTAGCAGAATCTACATAAGATGCTCAAATGTTCATGATGCTCAAGAACTTCATGCTCTTTCTCAGCAAATCTAAACTTCCTTGTTTTACATTGTGCCAAAGCTTATCAGATACCAGTCTTCAGAGAGCTTGTATATCTGCACATAGCAACACTTTTCACAAACCTTGCAATAAAAAAAATATTATTTTACATAGAACTACATGGAATGTACGAACCATTTCTCCCAACCCACCCATGTCAGTGTTAATATTCCATTTGAGCATCTTCTTTCCTGGAATAATTTGATGAGCTTTGCTCTCACTGAATGACACCCATCCTGTTCACCTGAACATCAACATCTTAGGTGTCAGAAGATTCAGCACATCCCCAAGGATGCCCTTGGATTTTTACAGATGTGTTGTAAATAGATAGACAGGATGCATCTCAATCTGATATATGAACTGCACGGCTCTTGATGCCTTAACCTGCAAAGAGTGGTGAACACAGCACTGATCATCACTGTGGTCACTTCTTTCCATCCAGCCCATCTTCAAGACATGTAGCATCAGCAAGGAAGTGTCACTAAGATGCCCAACACCTTGGACAATCTCTATGGTTTTTTTGTTCTACCTCAGATTGCACTACACTTGTACTATTCTGCCGTTTTGTATTCATCAGTATATTCATTATTATATCTATCAGTACGATGTAGACTCCTACTCTGTGATCTCTGTGCAAACGGGAAATTTAATTGCACCCTGGTGTATATAACAATAAACTATCTAAACTTAAATTTGAATCGCTTCCTGTGCTAGCAAAGTTCCACCTCACCTCGTCTCAATAAAGTCATTTCTGCTTAATTCCGTATTTGAATTATCTTATATTGATGGCCTTTAATTTTTCTCTTTCCCGATGTAAAAATACATGCAACTACTATGTCAACTCCTCTGATCATTTTTAAACCTCTATTAGATTATCCTATTCATACTTTTTTGTTTGGTAAGTTGTAAGATTTCTGCTATTATCCTCTTTACTGTCCTTTCATTAATGTGGTAAAATTGTACATGGTGTTCCATCAAACCAAAGTCCAATTCCAGTTTGTGAAATTGACACAGATTTGGCAGTCATATCGTTGGCAATAGTCTCAGAGTTCACCATAAAATGCTGCAATTGTCACGGAAATGTCAAGTGGACAGATGCTTAGTGAAACATGGAGATTGTAGTTGACATTTCTCACTTTGTTACATATACTGTTTCTCAGCCTCTCTAATACAAACTTCAGAAATCAATGAATTTATGAAAACTTGAGGTGCTAACTACTTTCACGCTAAACTTTACTGGATGCAATGTCTGCATTGAAAAAATATATATACACAGTATTTCTAAAATTATAGCTTCCATCTTGATCACATTTGTACATTTTAATCTTTACTTTGGTCTCCGTAAGATGTTTAAAATAATAATCTTGCAATTTACTTCCAGGTATGTTGACAATGTGAATCATTTGCTCAATTATATTGATGGATGGTTAATGATGCTGTAAATCCCAGAACATAATCCCATGATGTTGAAAAAAGGGACACCACATTAACAAGATGTCTGTATTTTTGTGAGTAGCTTTCTATGGGGTCAGCTGTGATCACCCCTATGCTTTCTTATGCTTATGTCGATTGGTTCTATCATCAATCTGTGCAGAAAGACACTTTCCACTTTCTGCCATCAATAAGTTTCAACTCTTCACCACTACTCCCTGCTTTCTCTCTTGAAACCAGCCAGTTAGTTTTTCTACTGGGTCTGTATTCATTGATCATATTTATTCATCTATTATGTAATACCTCAAAGAAAAGGTCTTCTAAATATCTAGATATTACATCCACTGCATTACCGGCGTCTACTCTCTATGTTGCCTCTTCACAAAGAATTCAATGAGATTCGTTAAGAAAGACTTACCCTACTGAAATCCATGATAGTTTTGATTTGTAGCTTTTGTTTTTTTTTATAAAATTATAAACATTTTGCTCGAGTATTAACTCAATAGTTTATCTCCTACTAATATTAAGCTGATAGTTCATTAGTTCCCTGCAATGTTCTAACTCTCCTTTGTATTGTTATTATGTTAGTTGCCCACCAGTCTTCTGGAACTACACTTCCTGCTAATAATTATTATACAGTACATGTATAACACTGCCTCTAGTATCTCTTTTAAAATGTAGATATGTAATCTTTAACATGTATTATTCTTTTACATTTGCAAATGTGATTATACAATTTGTAATTTAATCTTCTGATGACACATCCATCTAATTGGTCTCCATGATAAAAACCAAAACAAAATGATTATCTAATGGCGTGACCATTTTAGTATCACTTTAATACATTACAACACCAAGCAGTTATAAAACAGTTCATTGGAGGTCAAATGCCTTGGATTTCCAGAGGGGGACATGCAAATGTCACAGTAGTCTCTCTAACAATTAGTCATCCTTTAGTCTGCCGGTAGGATATTTTTTTTCAATCTTGCCTTAGGTTTCTTGGGTATTGTTTACCTTACTTTTTTTTCCTTGTTTCTTTTAATTCTTCGTTATGTCCTGTTGCAAGTCCTTCCCTACTGTATATCTCTCTGCTCAGTGAATTCCTCTTTCCTTATCCCCAATGTTTGCCTTACATTGATAGTCAGATGTTGCTATAATTTTACAGCACAAATGTTGTCTATTCCCAAGCTCATTCCTCAGAACATCAGAATCATTTTTTTCTCCATTTCAATACCCAGATCTTCACAATACCTATTCTTGTCCTGAAAAATGAATGTTTTATATTATGGTTGTTATTGCCTAAATGTTCCTCTTTCTGACCTCTCCACCATCGAAGGGATCTACAGGAAGTGCTGCCTCATGAAGGTTGCTAATATCATCAAAGACCCACATCATTCTGGCCAAGCATTCTTCTTGCTGCCACTGTCAGTAAGCCTGAGAACTGTTACCTCCAGATTAAAGAACAGCTTCTTCCAAACAGCCTGAATCACCCTGCACAACGCTAACCACATCCCTACCTCAACCATTCTGAACCTCTATAGACATTTTATTACTAGAGTTGCTCTACGTACTTTGATTTTTGCACTATCATGGACTAGCTTATTTAGAATAACATAATCTTTTGTACACGTATCGTTGTTCTTGTATCTAATATTTCTATAGAGCTGCAAAATTTCATTGTTCTGGTTCATGTTAGGTGCATAATACAATTAAACACCCTTGAGGCAGGTACCATGACAACACCTAGAAGACATTGAACAGGTACATGGAAAGAGAGATGTGGGCTAAATGCGGGCAAATGGGAGTATCTCATTTGGGAGTAGATGGGGCATCTTGGTTGGCATGGACGAGTTGGGCCTAAGGGCCTGTGTCCAATCTGTATGACTCTGTGACTCTTCACATACTTGATTCTTGACTATCTTTACATTGTTTATCTGTTAGTTCTGTCTGGTCAGGTTTTTGTGTAGTGATAAAGAAAGGAATCCTAAATGTCTTGCATTCCACCCCATTCCACTGTCCTCTTTACATATCTCTATAATATGTCTGAAAGTCTAAGAAAGCATTGTGGCTAATGTGTCTAAAGTCGAAATTGAGAAAGTCATAAATGTCAGTAAATAACTTTGAAAGAGGTCTACCAAGGGTCAGAGTGTAAAGGAAGTGGTGATGAAAAGAAGATTCTTGGTTCTCTGTGCTTGAGATGATGGATTTAGACAGCGAGATGGTGAACATGTGGCCATGAATATTAGAGGGAAAATAATGAGAGAACAAGTAGAAAGTTGGTGAACAGCGAGAAAGGTTATTTGAAGTAAAGGATGAAATCAAAAGGAATAAGATGTTGCTTGGCAGAAAGTCAGAGGAAGGAAACATTAGGGCATTCAGTGAGAAACTTAACATAGGACATGGTAGAGATGAATATTTTAAAGGTGTTGGAATAGAGATAGGAGAAAGCTAGCTGCTTAAAGAATAAAGCAAGGAGGGATAGTGGTGGCACAGTGGCGCAGCAGTAGAGTTGCTGCCTTACAGTGCCAGTGACCTGGGATTGATCCTGACTACCGGTGCTATCTGTACGGAGTTTATACATTCACCATGTGATCGCGTGGGTTTTCTCCAGGTGTTCAGATTTCCTCCCACATCCCAAAGACGTACAGGTTTGTTGGTTAATTAGCTACTGTAAAAATTGTTCCTAGTGTGTAGAACAGAAGTAGTGTATGTATTTGAGGCACACCTCAAAAGCTGCCTACCCCCCACACTGGATCCCTATCAGTTTGCCTACCGCAAGAACAGGAGTACGGAGGATGCCATCTCAACGGCACTTCACTCCGCCCTCTCCCACCTCGACAACAGAGACACTTACGTAAGAATGCTGTTCATCGATTACAGCTCAGCATTCAACACCATTATACCATCAAAACTGATCACCAAACTCGGTAACCTGGGCATCGACCCCTCCCTCTGCAACTGGATACTGGACTTTCTAACCAACAGACCCCAGTCTGTTAGGTTAGACAAGCACACCTCTTCAACCCTCACCCTGAACACCGGCGTTCCACAGGGCTGTGTGATGAGCCCCCTCCTCTACTCCCTCTTCACCTATGACTGCACACCTGTACATGGTACTAACACCATCATCAAGTATGCAGATGATACAACGGTGATTGGCCTCATCAGCAACAACGATGAGTCGGCCTACAGGGAGGAGGTCCAGCACTTAGCAGCATGGTGCGCTGACAACAACCTGGCCCTTAACTCCAAGAAGACCAAGGAGCTCATTGTAGACTTCAGGAAGTCCAGGGGCGGCACGCACATCCCCATCCACATTAACGGGACGGAGGTGGAACGTGTTTCTAGCTTCAGGTTCCTGGGAGTCAACATCTCCGATGACCTCTCTTGGACCCACAATACCTCAACTCTGATCAAGAAGGCTCACCAGCGTCTCTTCTTCCTGAGGAGACTGAAGAAGGTCCATCTGTCTCCTCAGATCCTGGTGAACTTCTACCGCTGCACCATCGAGAGCATCCTTACCAACTGCATCACAGTATGGTATGGCAACTGCTCTGTCTCCGACCGGAAGGCATTGCAGAGGGTGGTGAAAATTGCCCAACGCATCACCGGTTCCTCGCTCCCCTCCATTGAGTCTGTCCAAAGCAAGCGTTGTCTGCGGAGGGCGCTCAGCATCGCCAAGGACTGCTCTCACCCCAACCATGGACTGTTTACCCTCCTACCATCCGGGAGGCGCTACAGGTCTCTCCGTTGCCGAACCAGCAGGTCCAGGAACAGCTTCTTCCCGGCGGCTGTCACTCTACTCAACAACGTACCTCGGTGACTGCCAATCACCCCCCCACCCCCCGGACACTTATTATCACTTATTATTATTTATTTAAATCATTTGCTATGTCGCTCTTCCAGGGAGATGCTAAATGCATTTCAATGTCTCTGTACTGTACACTGACAATGACAATTAAAATTGAATCTGAATCTGAATCTGAATCTATGGGTGATCGCTGGTCGACGTGGGCTCGATGGGCTAAACTAAACTAAAACTAAAGTAATTAAGTCTCGCCACCATCACTATATTGGTTGGAGAGGGCGAGTAGATAAAAGAAGACCAGCTGAGGAGGCTTCAGTCAGACCCTTGCTACCCATACTAAGATGGGTTTCAAGTAATCACATTCTAGTTTGAGTTATGAGAAGGAACAATGAATCATCAGGATGCAGGGTCGGTAGTAGGTGGGATGAATGAAGATTGACAAAATCCAGCAGAAAGGTGGGTTTGGAAATTGGCAGAAGCGAAGCCGCTGATGAGTTCTGAAGGGAAATATAGTGAGAGGCACAGAAGGAAGTGAGTGAAGCCAGAAGCTGCAGCAGAATAGAGAGGTTGAAGAATAGTGATTAGGTGTGAATTTGTGTTTATGAAAAAACAGACATGAACGAGTATCTGGAAGGAATGGACAAGGGATTGCAGAGCCCGAAGGAAGGGAAGAAATTAGGACAAAGAGAGTTAGAAATATTAGTGTCAGAACCAGTCAGCAGCCAAAATGTCTGCACCAGTGAGGAATTGCAGGGAACATTTCGTTACACTGACATCACGACAATAGGTAGGTAGATACATTCTGGGGGCAAGTATAAAATGAAGAGTAAATAACAGTTATGACGGAAGGTCTTTGACCTGAAACGAACCCTGTTTCTCTGTCCACAGATGCTGCCTGACCTATTGAATATTCCAATCATTTTCTGTTTTATTTTATATTAGCGAATAACGAGATAGCTACTGTAACGTGATCAGTTTGGGTTAAAAGCAGACCATTGCTAACTTTGACCTATATAATGTATACATTCTCTGTATTAAGATCCTCATTAATGCACCTTCTACTGACTTGACACCTTGAGCTAACTGATTTTGATCTCAATCACAAAACCGGCTGGCCATCTGGTTTATTGTACAGTTGGAGATGACATTCAAGTATTCATGATAAAAATATTTAGAACCAAAGTCATTGGGTTTATAGAGACACTGAAACAGTCACAATTTAAATTTAGTAAGATAATCATACAGCTCTTACCAAAGGGCAAATTACCTACAGCTCCCGCATACTCCACAAACTCACATACAAAAAGATACTCTAGTATCAATTGGAAGAAAAACCTACACGAAACATAAATCAGACATTTACTTGACTCTAATTGCTTCGTTCCTTTTGTCAAAATTCTGTTAAGTCAGCAATAATATGCCGGATCTTCAGACTCATATCGTAACACTTCCAGAAATAGGAATAGACTCCAGGGGCAATAAAAATTAATGACTAATAAGCCCAATAGCAGTTGAATTATTAAATCAAAACCAGATACAGTATCGAAAAAGGCTTACTTACTGTCTGTAGTAAGGCTGCGGTGTAGGAAAGTCCTGACTTTATGCAGTGCTGAGGTCTCCGGCTGCCCCTCGCGTCTTCTCTGCCTCAGTCCGGGATTGATGGGATACAACAGGTGCCCGCTCCGGTAGTCAAAATATCAACCAATCATGCGTGGTAACGATCGACAGCACAGCCACTAACGAAAGCAACACTGGGATTGAACAGTAGGACGAACTGGCCTGGAATTAAAGTATGTATTATTGGCAGCAAGATCTCCAATTCCATCCTCACTTGAAACTGTTCACAATAACGATGACTGTGTTATAAATAGATATTAGTCACTTCAGTTCCAGGTTTTTTCCCCCCTCTACTGCGATAAATTTATCCCTAGACCGAAGCAAAATATTATAGAATTCTTTCAGGGATTTCAGCAGCTCCTGTAGCGATTCCAGATATTACGATTATGGAAGAAATTGTAAGACACGGTTGTATTTTAAGATGGCTGCATCATAAGTTTCCATTTAAGATTCCCCCAAAATGGAAAGCAGGCTGCAAACTTTGGATCATGTCTTCAGGATATGTCTCTAACGGAATCAATTTAACGTTAAAGATTTTCACTGAATGCTAAACACCCGTCTGATTTCATTTTTTAAGAAAGAAAAGTAGATAAAATTAACAATTATTTTCCCTTGAGTTTTCCCTTAAATGTAAAAAGATGGGAGACTTCGCCCCTTAACAAAGCAGGAATTGGCCATTTCATTGAAATCGCCTATCCAGACTACTTGGAATAATCTTAGGTTATTTGGAGCATTGCGTGTAGTCTGCTCGCCCTAGATAGGAAGGGTGTGGAGGCTATGGAAAGGGTGCAGAGGAGGTTTACTAGAATTATGACTGGATTTGGGGGTATTCGGTACAGGGAGAGGTTGAACAGACCTGGATGGTTTTCTCTGGAATGTCGGAGGTTGCGGGGAGATCTTTTAAAGGTATAAATAAATTATGAGAGGCATAGATATGGTAGACAATCAGAACCTTTTTTTCTCCAGGATGGAAAAATCAAATACTAGAGGGCATAGCTTGAAGGTGAGAGGAGTAAAGTTTAAAGGAGGTGTGTGGCGTAAGGTTTATTTTTTACACAGATGCTGATGAGTTCCTGGAACATGCTGTTTGAACATGATGGTTGAGGAAGATACAATAGTGGGATCTAAGAGATCATTGGACAGGCACATGAACTTGCAGGGAAGGGAGGAAAACAGATTATATGCAGGCAGATAAGATTTGATCTTGGCATCATTCTCGGCACACACATTGTGGTCAAGGGGCCTGTTCTTGGGCTGTACTGTTCTACGTTCTATTACACCCTGTGATTAAAAAAGAAAAAAGAAAATAGATATTGAACTGCAAGGGATGCCATGTGCCCAGACAGAAGGTGAAATTGCTGTTCCTCAACCTCTTGTATATTAAAGATGTATTCCATATCCACCAAATTACATTGTTTTGGTTCTTGTACTTTTTTGTAGCTGTAACACTATATTCTACAGAATGTTTCCTTCCTCTTTTTGCTTTATCTGCTATTCCCATGTATGGTATGATTGCATCCGTGAACGGGTTCATCTGCCTGGATAGCACGCAAAACAGTTTTTCACTGTATCATGCAGCACGTGAGAATAATGAACCAATACAAAGCTTACATTGTGCCTCATTGGAACAGTGTGGAAAGTCAAATATAGAGGTCAAAGGTAGAGTGAGAAGGAGATTTAAAGTGATGGATAAGTGGTTACTCATGGTCACTCTTGCAAGGTGATTGGGGCTATTCTGCAAAGCGGTCACTATGCTGTATGTTTCTCATGCAGTAGAGATCACATGGTGAGAACATCTTTCCTGTAATGTATGTATTTTCCTGTAATGTGACCACAACTATGTGCAGTGCTCAAGCTGTGGTCTAACTGCTGTTGTGTGCATCCCAGCAAATCTCCGTTATGCTCCCATTTCACCTCTCAATATCCTTCAAGTTATTGTGTATTCCCTTGCCTTATTGCATCTCTCTAAATGCATTACCTCACTCTCCTCTGAATTAAATTACATTTGTACCATCTGCTCCAGCTGATAACACCTCCTGCAAATGTGTCCGTCTAAGACATGGGAAATATCCTGCCCTGCCACACTCCACAGATCTGACACAACTTGCCACATCACTATTTATTGGATCAACTCCCTTCGCAGAAATGAATGGAAGTTAAAAAGGCATTCACTAGCAATTCATTAACTAGCTCCTTCCCTTGTAATTAACTCAATTAGCCAATCACTTCCTGTGATAAAAGACAAAATGCCAGAGTAACTCAGCGGGCCAGGCAACATCACTGGAAAATATGGATGGATGACGTTTCGGGTCGGGACTCTTCGTCAAACTGGCCAGCGTTCTTCAGACTTCTCCAGGGATGCTGCCTGACCTCCTGAGTTACTCCAGAATTTTGTGCCTTTCCTTGGTAAAACCAGCATCTGCAGTTCCTTGTTTCTATACTTCCTGTGATGTTTTTTTGAACCTCTGTGTTTTCTGTCTTATTCTTTTATCCTCACTCTGTCAACTTCTTCTCTCTCTCCCCCTCTTTCTCTCTCTCTCTAATCCTTGTTTCTTTAAAGTATGAAAATCACGTGTTTTTTTCACCCTGCAATGAATCTCCACACTCACCAAGATCCAGAGTTGTGTTCCCTGCAGGAGTATTCCATCAAACTGACTTAATACTGCTCATATAGAAGTGACAAATGACTAATGCTTATGGAGCAACACATGACAACACTTTGGCACAGTTGTGGAGTCGCTGGCTCCCAGCTCCAGTGCAGTCCAGTTTAATTTAGCATTGTCATGTCTACTGAGATACAGTAAAATAATTGCTATCCTGTCCTGAAACAAACTATACATGAATACAATCAAGCCACCCACAGTGCAAAGATAGCAGATACAACATTTTGTGCAAAGATATAACATTGAAGTCTGATTAAAGAAAGTTCAAAGGTCTCCAATGAGGTAGCTGGGAGGTCAGAACTGCAATCTAGCTGATGAGAGGACTGTTCAGTTGTCTGATGACAGCTGGAAATCTAGAGGTATGTGTTTTCAATATGGATGATGGAAGAGGCCAGAAGAGGGAGTGACCGGGGCAAGACTGGTCCTTGATTATGCTGGCGGCCTTGCCGAGGCAACGTGAAGTTGAGTCCTGACTTCCAGTGTTGTTTCTGGGTCCTCCCACATCACAAAGACATGGAAGTTCACAGATGAATTGGCCACTGTACATTACTCCTTATGTGCAGGTGAACGGTAGAGTCTGGGGCAGAATTGGTGGTAATGTGTGGGAAATGAAATGGAAACAGCACAAGATTAGTGCACTTGGATGCTCGATAGTCAGTGTAAACTTGGTGAGCTGCAAGACCTGTTTCGATGCTGTATTCCTTTATCTTTAGAACCATGCCACAAAATCCTTGCATGTTTTTAGATTGCATTTAAAAGTTTATATGGCTTGTCTGGCGCCTCGGCCCAAACACAAGTCAGTCCAGGAATCTCCTTGGGCAGTTTTGGTCTGGGTCCCTAGTAATGGCATCACTATCCAAGTAACCTAACCCACTGTGTGGGATGGAACTGCAGATGCTGGTTTAAACCAAAGATACATACAAAAAAACTGGAGTAACTCAGCAGATCAAACAGCATCTCTGGAGGGAAAGAATAGGGGACATTTTGGGTTGAGACCCTTCTTCAGACTGAAGAAACCCAACCCACATATCGTTTTGGTTCTGAAGCCCGACTCGAATTGCAGAACATTTTCTTACATTACTAATTGACATTCGAAGTAAAGATAGTAGTATTATGCTGCTTGTCAACGTAGAGTGTTATATGAGTGGTAGAAACCATTAGAATTATTTATAAACTAGAGGGGACAGTTTTAAGGTGAGAAAGGAAAAATAAAATTAGAGGACCATAGGGGCAACTTTTTTCCACAAAGAGGACAGTGCCTACATGCGATGAGTTGCCAGAGAAAGCTGTAAAGTTGGGTACAATTACAATGTTGCAAAGATTTTAAAACGTTTATTCATAATAAAAAATATATACAAAACAGAAACTCTGGAAAAACTCTTCATACATTCTCAGTGCCTATACATTCAATACCAGCATACTCAGTAGTTTTCACAAAGGTATTTGCACAGGCACATGGATAGCAACGGTTTAGAGGGATGTGGGCCACAGGCAAATAGGACAAACTCAGTTAGACAGTAGAAACAAAGAAACAAGCAGATGCTTGTTTATGCCAGCTTGTTTGTAAAATGGTGAACATTTTATGTAATATTCCTTACAATGTGGATAAAAGGAACTGCAGTTGCCGGTTTACAAAAAAGACACAAAGTGCTGGAGTAACTCAACGAGTTAGTCAGTATCTCTGGAGAAAAAGGATAGGCGACGTTTAGGGTCTGGACCATTCTTCAGACTCTGACGTTTCAGGTCAGGACCCCTCTTCAGACTGCCATCCAGCTCTAGTTTATCTCTAGCTCAGTTAGACAAATTGGTTGGCATGGTCCAATTAGACTACAGGGCCTGTTATTTTTACTATTTTCATCACAACAAACTAAAAGTTAAAAATGTTTGGGTATGGTTTCTTCCTACTCCAGACACATTTAATGTAAATAAACTTAATACACTTGTGTCCTGTGCCCTCAGAGAGTGCCCAGAAGTTCCATGACTGGCTCTGGAAATGAGACATGGCAAGCTTGGCATATGGAAGCAGAAGTGCAGCTGCTAGAGGTGACAGATGCTGTGTATGCGCTGGTCATGGGTCCTGGTGTCAGCGGAGGTGGCGGAGAGAGACCTACAGCAGCCGGGTGAGTGTGTGGATCATGTGCTGCTTGCAGCAGCTGCACGGAGCGGCAGTGGAAGGAGCCAACGGCATTGTGCTGGGCCAGATCCAATGCAAACAGGACACTGGACCTTAAAATAATAAATTACAATCGACAATAGACAATAGGTGCTGGAGTAGGCCATTCGGCCCTTCGAGCCAGCACCACCATTCAATGTGATCATGGTTGATCATCCCCAATCAGTACCCCTTTACTGCCTTCTCCCCATATGCCCTGACTCTGCTATCTTTAAGAGCCTTATCTAGCTCTCTCTTGAGCTAAGATTGGACTTTTCAGAGACTTGGAAGTTGCAAGATGGCACCGGAATATGGTGACTCTTTGATTGTTCTTCCAGAAGAGGATCTATTATTCTCACTATGGTACGGTTTGACTGGAGAGCATAAGGAACAAGCATTTCACTGGATCTTGGGCAATAAATGAAAGTATATGGCCACTGGATTAATACAATTTTAAACCCATTTTGAGCATGCTTGAATAATAGTGTCTGAACTAAATATATAGTTTAGTGTTTTAGACCCACCAAGATTTGCACAATTTCTCCTGATCTTGCCAGTGGCAAGACATACCATTAGCACACTTAAACTGCATGAAACAAGCGGTAAGTAGTGTATATAATTAAAGCCACAGGCACACATAAAAACATGCCAATTTCTTTTCTGAATATCTCAAGGCATGAAAATTAAATTTTGAGGTCCTGCTCATGTAAATTAGACACAGATGCTTAAGAAAATGCAACAATGGAAAGTTTTGATTTTTAATTTAAAGCACCCCAATGTCAGTGTTTCGGAACTCAATGAGAGGCAATTTATATTAACACAAAATCATTGAGACAAATACATAGAAATTTTCCCAAGACTCTTTTTTACCCAAGCCAACATTTTTCTGCTTGCCGATTGCCAATGTAACTTCCAGTCAGAGTCATACAGCTTGGAAACAGTAAAAAAAAAAGGAACTGCTGGTTCTGGTTTATACCAAAGATAAACACAAAATGATAAGAGTAACTTGGTGGGTCACGCAGCATCTCTGGAGAAAATGGATAGCTGACATTTCGGGTCTGGATCCTTCTCGAATCAGAGATGCTGTCTGACCTGCAGTTATTCAGTATTTTGTGTGTTATCTTCAGTATGGAACCAGGCCTTTCTGTCTCACTTGTCCACGCCCACCAAGATGCCCCATTTGAGCTGGTCCCATCTATCCCCGTTTGGCTCGCATTTCTTTAAACCTTTTCAATCCACATACCTGTTCAAATAAGCGATTCTCCAGTTCCCAATAAAATAACCACAACGCCAGACTCAGAAACAGCTTCTTTCCATCTGTTATCAGGTTTCTGAACAGTCCTTCGGTAAACTATGGTACAGTCTGATTCACCTCTATTTCAATGTGGACATTGGACTTTGTCTCTGGAACTGTTGTGCTGCAATGCTGTGAACTATATTCTATACCTTTCCCTTCACTCTACCTATTGCACTTGAGTTTGACTTTATTGCATTTATGTATGGAACTCCTAGTTTGGATAGCATTCAAAACAAAGTATTTGATTATACCTCGGCACACATGACAATATTAAAACGTGTTTCTTACTTCGTGTTGTAACAGCAGTCAGCCAACCTCCCCATCCAATCATGTGAACTCACGGGGCGCCGAGTGGCCGGGGTGGAGCTGCCACCGCTCGGCCCTCCCTCCTGATCCTAGCCCACCAATTGGAAGCATTTAAAGCGCAAATCATCCCTTCCAGTGATCTAAGCGTCACCATACATATCAAACAACAGTGTCGCAGTACCAAACACCGTGACGTAACTGGTTCAGTCTGCAAGAAAGTTTAATTTGACAACAATATATTTTTTAGAAAATAAGACATTTTAACGGGGTACTTCCCACAATACACCGGTAGCAGCACCTGTGCCAGACTTTGTTTCGTCTCCACTGTCGTTTAAAAAATATATATTATTGCTGTTTTAAATAAAATAAACATTTTTAATCACGGCGGTGTTAACCGTATAAAGACCGCGCACGCGCACACACGCGAAAGGTGGGTGCCTCACTTCCCATGAAGCACTGCGATCCCCACTGCCCATGAGGCAGCGCGGCGGCAGGCTATAAATACCCCCGCCCCACGGCCGCTGCGTCACAGTGAGCTCTGTTGGCCCGGCGTTGCGCGTCAGGCGGCGACTCCTACACAACCCAACCCCCTCTCCTCCTCCGTTCACACCAGCGCGCTGCCACCACACAGCCTTTCAGCTGGTGTCCCGTGGAGCAACCTAAGGCCGGATGGTCAAGATCTCCCTCCAGCGCATTTTGAATAGTCACTGTTTTGCTAGAGAAAAAGAAGGAAACAAAATGCCCTCCATGACGTTTAGTAGTAATACTAGTACCGAAAGGTAGGCTCTTAATGCATCGAATGAAACGGGGTTGGTTTGGCTACCTTTCCTCCCCCCCCCCTCCCTCCCTCCCTGCTCCTCTTCTACTGCCATCCTCCATCTTCGCTGCCCCACTTCTTCTGCCCTCCCTCCCCCCCTCTTCTTCTGCCCTCCCTCCCCCCCCTCTTCTTCTGCCCTCCCCCCCTCTCCTTCTGCCCTCCCCCCCTCTCCTTCTGCCTTCCCCCCTCTTCTTCTGCCCCCCCCCGCCTTTTCTTCCCCCTCTTTTGCCTCCCCCACCCCCCCTCTTCTGCCCTCCCCTCCCCCCCTCTTCTGCCCTCCCCTCCCCCCCTCTTCTGCCCTCCCCCCCTCTTCTGCCCCCCCCTCTTCTGCCTCCCCTCCCCTCCCCATCTTCTGCTCCCCTCCCCTCCCCATCGTGTGCCCCCCCTCCCCATCTTCTGCCCCCCCCCCGCCTTTTCTCCCCCCTCTTCTGCCTCCCTCCATCCTGCTCCCTCTCTTCTGCCCTCCCTCCCCCGGCCCTTTAATAATTATTCCATGTTTTAAATCGCATCCAGGCTATGAACCATTTTGTATGTGGTCACTCGGCTCTCTACCCCCGGGCATAGGCCCCACGCTTCCTCTCTCAAACGTGTAGCCTCTTGATTAATATAATCATCCTGCGGTTGAATCCTCTTAATCCCATCTCTGCTCGCCTCACCCAACCCAACCCCGGGAGAGGGGGAAATTACTTGCAGTGAGAGATAAGGTGGAATTAACATTGAGGAACAAAGGTCTGGTTGTTGTGGCTGCAACCTGTGCGGGTAATGGAGGGCGTAAAAAGTTCATAAAATGGCGGCTGCTGGGGTGGGAAGGAAACAAACAAAAAAAAAAAAACAACATGCTTCCCCTCCTCCCGCTGATGTATGGTGAGCAGATGGGTAGAGAGGAAAAAAATATGGTTTGATAATTCCCTCAGGCTGCATCTGCTGAGGTGACGTGGTGTGTGGGTGTGTTCAACTGGGGATACAGTTGGAAGTCGGTCTGGCTTCGGAGGGGGAAACAAGGTGGCCTTTTCATTCCTTTACCCGTTCTACTGCCCTCCCTCCCCCACTCCCTGTCCCTCTTCTACTGCATCTTCCCTGTCCCCTTCTACTTCTTGCCCTTCCTCCACCTTCACTGCCCCCCGCTTACACCCCTCTGCTCCCCCTGCCCCTCTTTAAAAACTGCCCTTCTGCATGGGGTCTTGTAATGTGCACCCCCCCCCCCCCCCCCCCCCCCCATGCCATTTCATTCACCCCCCTGTTTTAAATATCAGTCAGGCTGCGTGATTCTGCTTGTGATCACTCCCCAAACGTGAAAAAAATAAATTGTGGTGACACGAGAGATTGCAGGCACTGAAAACTGGAGCGAAAAAACAAGTTGCTGATGGAAACGCAGTGGCCTGGCCTGCTGTGTTTTTCAATTGGATATGTGTTATTTTTGCTGATGAAATGCTGGCATTTAAATGTTTAACATAATAAGGAAGTGCAAGGTAAACGATGTCCAAACAGTGTTGATAAATACATTTTGGAGTGAGAATAAATAAAGGTTTAAAATAAAATGCCCACACCGTTGTGATTTAAGAGGCAATTTGTTATAAATTTGTAAATGGTGAATAATCAATTGGCTTCCAGCTTGATTTCTCTCTCTTCCCACCCCCCCCCCCCCCCCCCCCCCCCCCATCCCATGTGACATGACTTCATCTTATTTGGTGTTATATCGATGCCAAATGATAGCAAAGTTTGACTTATCTGCAGCCCATGACTAGCTGAACTACTTGTCTTTGGATACTAATGAAGTGGCAGAATCCTTGTGATCACTGATTTGAACTAAATTTTAATTGACAATTAATTTTGGTGATTTGAAGTAGGCCAAATTTCTGTCCACTTAATGCTGGGTGTTAATTACTTGCCATATTTGCAGCTCCAGGATGTCCTCCACTTCCTGTCGTAACCCTGGTCCGGGGCCTCTGTGGTGTTCCTGATGTCCCTCACCCACCCTTGAAGATCCCAGGTGGGCGAGGGAATGCTCAAAGGGATCACAATCTTGCAGCTAATATACTGTATTCAGTAAGTATTAAACTATCATGTTAAATCAAAATATGAATCTGAACTTGCTAAGAAATTCCTCAGACAGATAAATGCTTGTATCAGAGGATAAAATTCGCAATTTATTTGTGAAATGGTGACAATTGTATGTAATATTCCTTAAGATATGTGGATGCAAGGAACTGCAGATGTTGGTTTACAAAAAGGCCACAAAGTGCTGGAGTGATTCAGCTGGCCAAATCGCATCTCTGGAGAACATGGGTAGGTTGTTTTTTGGATTGGGGCCCTTCAGAGCTGAAGGGTTGCGGCCTGAAGCATCAGTAATCCATGTAGTATTCTCTGGGTTAGTAGAGCTGTGGTCGCTCAGAGTCAGACACCTGGGTTTGATGCTGCCCATTCATGTTGTCTATATGGAGTTTGTATGTTCTCCCTGTAACTGCGTAGGTTTCCTTCGTATTCACGTTCTTATGTTTCGCCTTTATCCCAAATCATGTGGGTTTGTAGGTTAATTATCCCACAGGGAAAAAAAGGAAATTGCCCCACGGATGTCGGGAGTGGATGAGAAAGTGGGATAACATAGAACAAGTGGCCAGCGTGGACTCTGGGTCAAAGGGCTTGTATTCATGCTGTGTCTTTCAATCAATCTGTTATTTTTTTTAATGGTGTATATTTACTAATAACCTTCAGTTGTACAAGTGTATAGTTAAGAAAAAAGCATCAAAGGGCAAAATGTTGGCAAAAGCAGCTCAGTGCACAAAGGTAATCAAGGTTCTTGAAAGATGATACTTGCCTATGTCAATGGGCTATGGATTTTGGGCAAAATACAAATCAATTGCTATTTTAAATACTCAAAAAACATATTTAAAATTTAGTTTTGGAGTGTTTACTTAATTAAATGTATGCTTGGAAATTACAACATAAATATTTTGTTATTCCAGGATAATCGGTTGAGTGTAACAGAAGATTTGAGTGCAAGCAGCAGGACTAAAATACTTCACTTCCAGTCCAAGCTTACTGATACAAGATTTGTTCACTGGAGAACTGTACTGAACAACAACAATCTGTATATTGAACTCCCAGGTGGGGCATTGCCTGAAGGAAGCAAAGAAAGGTATGTTGAGCAAATTCAGTAAATCATTGTTCCAAAGTTCTGCCTTTTATGTGGAGTGCGTTTTTTTGCAGTATGCAATGGGAGGCAATGAGATTGGTGGAGACTAATTCTACAATGTAATAGGGCAGTTGTCATCATTCTTTAGTTGAATTGATCAGTTAATGCATTCAATTCGCACTGCTAGAGCAACAGAGACTATTTTTAATGTCTTTTTTGTTAATAGCCATTTTGTACAATCAATCTAGCATCAAATCCTAACTCGTCCATTACTTTCAGCTTTACCATCCTGCTTGAATTTGCTGAAGAACATCTTCACGTTGAACATGTCTTCATTTGCTTCAACAAGAACAGGGACGATCGAGGTAAAGTTATAATCTGCTCTGTTTTCAGTTTAGTGGGTACTTTTAATGTCACCGATTCTATTTGGCAATCACCTTTTTAATATATCATTTTAAATGGTCAGTTAAACTGTTTTTGAGATTTTCATGAATCTGCAGTCAAATTGAAATTCCCTACTTATGAATGTCATTGTATAAAATAGTGCTGCAGGTATTCAGCTGAAGCATTCAGTCGTGGAAACGGTAACAATTAGCTTTTCGGGTTGCACTTACAAAATCTTTTTATACCACTGAGATAACTATTTAGGAGGAACTGCATAGAGCACTGAAGTACCCACTGTCAACTTGTGTGACTGCAGTTAATCTTCACAAGGGCAGGAGAGGAGTGTGTAAAATGGCTTGTTTAGGCTGGCTGTCTTAAGGAATTGTGAATTTCCTGCAAATTTAGTTGTTGCTTTTACAGTGGAATAAAATAGGCGAGGATGGCAATTAGAGAATGTTATTTGTCCCTTAGTAGGGAACAAAATATTGTCTTTTCCAAACAGTTCAATAGTATACATGTCAAATTCTTGTGTAACTGAACTTGATCAAGCTGTGAATTGAAGTACATTCCCTTGGTCTCTGTGACTGTTCTAGATTTGATAGGTATTGGAGGTTTCAAACTTTTCAGGACTACGTGCCTGATGATCAAATCTGCTATATTGGACTGGGCAAAGTATAATCGAACTGCTACATTTCAGACGTTTAATTCTGCCATATCTCTCAATGCAAATATATGGGGTGTTTGGGAGAAGTCAGCACCAGTCTTACCAGTAGCTGAGCAATGATTTAAAAAAATCTTGAGGGGAAAGACTTTAACCCCTTCAACTTGGTGGTAAACCAAGCATCTGACGTGATTTTATTTTCTCTATAGTCAAACCCAGTTATGTTTACAACACAACACGTGATTGTTTACAGCAGTTTTTTCAGATTAAAAAAAAAAAAAATTATTTCTAGAAGACAGAGCTCGAAGGAATTATGACCCTTGTTCTGTTAGTATAATGTTGAAACTGTTTACTGATTGTTATGTATATTTCAATCCAAATTTCATTGGGAATTAAACATTTAACTGTCTTTGGTGTGGAGCTACGTTTACTCTTCTGACTCTTAAAATTGTATAGGAAAAATATTTAACTAAAGAGGCAGACATTGGAGATAACAGATAATAAATATTTGTTGTTGAAATAGTGTTCATCTATCCTCTGAAACTGCAGGTTTGACCTATAACTTGCAGACCTATTGGAAGTAAAAAACTTACAAATTCTGGAAATGTGCAATAAAAACAAAGTATTGTGAACAGCATCTGTGGTTTTTTGGGCAGAAAAAATGGACAAAGGCCCTTTTGTCAGTAATTTCTTTGACCCAGTTTTAACAAACGGTCCTCAGCCTGAAATATTCCCTAAATGGTGCATGACCTCGGTGGTTATAGCATTTTCAGCCTCTATTATGGCCATCTTCAATCAGACCAGCACACTAATAAACATTATCACATCATTGATCATTAAGACTTAGAAGGTTAACACTTTGCCTACATGAACTTTGTGAATGAGCTGAGCTTTGGATAAGTTTTACAAGAAAGAAACATTATGGGAGCTTGTAGCCATATATGGTACGACATTTGTTTCATGTACTTTGTACACGTTTCCCAACTAATCTACTTCTATAACCAGATATGTTGATTTGGATTGAAGTGAATATTTCAAATGGTGTTGAAAGTTCAGTTGCCAGGCAATCTCATGGAAATAGGCACCACAGAGCTACTATGACTGCATAAGTAAACCTGAGGAATATATTGCTGACATTTTGTGCGTTTAGCAATCAAGCTGTTGAATGAAGAATTTTCTAGTTATAATAATTAATTGCGCAGTGCAATTATTCATTGTATTTTAAGCAGTCCACCAAGCATATTTTTCATGTTGACAATGTTTTGAATTTAAATTTCAGCTCCACTACTTCGCACATTTAGCTTTCTTGGCTTTGAGATTGTGAGACCTGGGCATCCCCTTGTCCCAAAAAGACCAGACGCTTTCTTCATGATGTATACATTTGAAAGAGACTCATCTGATGAAGAATAAACGTGTGCTTTTATCTTAGCGCTTTGATGTTCTGGGGTTTTATTTTGTTTCATCCATGAAGGTGTATTAGTGAAATTCTGTCATAGGGCATCGCAGCCTCTGGAGAATCGTAAGGTTCAGTGGTTGATTAGATAATTTCACTTGTACTGTATCTCTATTTGCATGTTATGATTATAGCAAATAAATTGCTTGCCATGAAATTAACTGCATACTTTTTTTAGTTTTGAAGCTAATGTTGCAATAATAAAATTTATTTTACTGTTGAATTGTTTATCTTGGACTGAATGCAAGTTTGCTCATCTGTTTTTGTGTTGTTGAAATTAGTTGACATTTAATGGGTTTTCACTTGATTATTAAAAACAATTTCAGATGGTTATTTTTCTCAGCAGTCTGCATTTTTAATATCTGGTTTTGCAAAATTTGTGGCCAATCTGAAATTTGCATCCCTGCCCTGTTATGTTTTAACATTTTGGGTTATCCTGTATCGAGGGGTGGGTGGTGGGGGGGGGGGGGGGGGGGGAGGGGAGTGAGGTTTCCATAACTGGGCAGCATGGTGGTGGAGCAGTAGAGTTGCTACCTTACAGCACCAGAGACCCGGGTTCGATCCTGACCTTGCATGAATCTTCTCCATGTGACCTCCGGGTGTTCTGGTTTTGTCCCACATTCCAAAAATGTGCAGGTTTGTAGGTAAGTTGGCTTCTGTAAATTGCCCTTGGTATGTAGGATAGAACTAGTGTACAGGTGATGGTTGGTCAGCGTGGACTCGGTGGGCCGAAGGGCCTGTTTCCACGCTGTATCTCTAAACTAAAATTAAAATAGATCCGTAGTATCTGGTTATAATTCAACTTGTTCTGTGGCTCCAAGTTGCATTCTTGCTATCTAATCACTTAAATGTTCCAGAATTACTTTTAGATGGGTTGTATCTGTTGATATGCTTAATCAACATGCCAGTGTCATTGGTATTGTCACAGAATAAATAGGAACATAGACAAGTTGCACTCACTACTTGGGTTCTTGCTTTCTGCTGTGCACATGGGTTGAAATTTGTTCGCCCTAAATGGACTTGTCTGTGAAATGCAAATACACACATAAAGACATACACGAAGATGCAAATTCCATATAGTTGGTAGTTAGTTGATTGTATTGTGTATACAATCATGAGAGGTATAGATGTGGTCGATCCACAGTCTCTTGCCCAGAGTGGGTGGATCGATGACCAGAAGACATACAGTGCCCTTCATAATGTTTGGGACAAAGACCTATCGTTTATTTATTTGCTTATGTACTCCACAATTTGAGATTTGTAATAGAAAAAAAGCACACGGTTCAAGTGCACATTGTCAGATTTTATTAAAAGGTATTATACATTTTGGTTTCACCATGTAGAAATTACAGCTATGTTTATACATGGTCCCCCCCTCTTTCCTTCCCCCCCCCCCCCCCATTTTAGGGCACCATAATGTTTGAGACTCATGGTTTCACAGGTGTTTGTAATTGCTCAGGTATGTTTAATTGCCTCCTTAATGCTCTCAGCACCCAGTCTTTCCATCACCCTTGGATACTTGTATTACTGTTTTATCAACATAAGGTCCGAGGTTGTGCCAGTGAAAGTCAAAGAAGCCATTATGAGACTTGAGAAACAAGAATAAAACTGTTAAGAGACATCAGTCAAACCTTAGACTTACCAAAATTAACTGTTTGGAACATCATTAAGGGAAAAGAGCACTGGTGAGCTTACTAATCGCAAAGGGACTGGCAGGCCAAGTATGACCTCCACAGCTGATGACAGAATTCTCTCTAATAAAGGAAAAAAAAAACGAACACCTGTCCGACAGATCAGAAACATTCTTCAGGAGTCGGGTGTGGATTTGTCAATGACCACTGTCCGCAGAAGACTTCATGAACAGAAATACAGAGGCTGCACTGCAAGATGCAAACCACTGGTTAGCCGCTAAAATAGGATGGCCGGGTTAGTTTGCCAAGAAGTACTTAAAAGAGCAACCACAGTTCTGGAAATAGGTTTTGTGGACAGATGAGATGAAGATTAACATATCAAACCTATGAAGGGCAATACTTTTTTGACCACCCTATCTACCTGCGACTCCACCTTCAAGGAACCATGCACCTGCACTATTATATACCTCTGCTCTACAACATTCCCCTGCGCCCTACAATTCACTGTGTATGCCCATGCTAGACTTTCCAAAATGCAACATCTCGCATTTCTCTATTTGCTCTATTTGCTCTATCTACATTTATTGTAATGAGATTTTTGTACATTTGGACAGATATATGGAAGGGGGGAGTTTAGAGAGATATGGGCCAAATCCAGGCAAATGGGTCCAGCTTAGAATGCTAACTTAGTCAGCATTGACAAAGTGGGCTGAATGGCTTTTTTCCCATGCTGTGTAGCTTAGTGGCTCCATGAGATAAATAGCAGAATATCAATTAAATGCCCAAAGTATTAAAATTGTTGCTGACTGAATCTCTGCTGATCTTAATTAAATCACCTCATAAAACAGCCGTTAGCTTTGTGCAATCTGCGATGCTCATCCTGTTTTGTTACACAACTGTCCAATGAAATTATAATTGTAATTAATTTATTAGCCAAGTATGTTTTGCAACACAAATAATTTGAGTTTGCCTTACGATCATACCAAAAAATGCAACAAGACACAACTACATAAAAATTAACAAAAACATCCACCATAATGGCTCCACCACATTTCCCACTGTAATGGAAGACAATAAAGTCTTCATCTTTTCTCCCGCGGTCGGGGCAGTCGAACCATCCGCAGTCGGGGCTGTCGAAGTTCCTGCGGCTTGGAGCACCCAAAGTCGGTCTCTTACCAGGGACCACGAGCTCCACGATGTTAAGTCCGCAGGCTCCCAAGGTCGATCCCTGGCAAAGGGACCGCCAACTCCGCGATGTTAAGTCCGTAGTGTGGACGGAGATAGGGTACGAAAAAATGTTGCATCTCAGTCGACGAAAGAGATAAAAAAATGTTTCTCCCACTCCCTACATAATGCAAAACTAAAGGTACACGAAACCATACATTTAACAACAGACTAAAAACAACAAAGAAGAAAAAGACGAGACAGACCGTTGGCAGAGGCAGCCATTGTTTGGCGCCACTGCTAATAACATTTAACAGATGGGAAGTCGCAAAGTCATACCCAGTCTATGTAAAGACTGGATTTATTAAAAGTGTTGAGATTTTATGCCAATAACATGTTTCTCACTACTCTGTATTTAGCCAGATTAACCCTGTATACATTGGAATGTAAATATTCCAAGTATTTTCTGAGCTGCACACTGGAAATTTGCCAGTAAAATACCAGGCTCTAGAAATGCAAATGTTTGGTTCATTCTGACAGATTGAGGTGGATAAATCCTTTACTAATGCGTTTAGCACTTCTGAGCGAGCACAGCTTTGAATTGTGTATTTCCCCGAATAGCGACAACGCAGCATTTGTTACCTGGCACGTGATATATGTGTGACATCACTCCCATGCTATTGGAGCACAAATGCAGTGGGAAAGGCAACCCTAATAGGAAGTTGTTCCATTCTAAGCTTCCTTAAGTAGAGATGAGTAATGGAAGCAGGAGGCTCCAGCAACTATAGAGCCCACTCTTGCTTTTGTTCATACCTCATCAGCATCATGGAGACGTAAGGAACTGCAGGTGGAGGCAGGTTCGATTTTATCATTTAAAAATAAATGGGATAGGTATATGGATGGGAAAGGAATGGAGGGTTATGGTCTGAGTGCAGGTAGTTGGGACTAGGGGAAAATAAGTGTCCGGCGCGGACTTGTAGGGCCGAGATGGCCTGTTTCCGTGCTGTAATTGTTATATGGTTATGGTTATATGCTGGAGTAATTCAAGTTCAAGTGAGTTTATTGTCATGTGTCCCTGTATAGGACAATGAAATTCTTGCTTTGCTTAAGCACACAGAAAAATAGTAGGCATTTACTACAAAACAGATAAATGTGTCCATATACCATGATATAAATATATACACACATGAATAAATAAACTGGTAAAGTGCAAATAACAGGGTTCATCAAGGGACAGATGACTTTTCAGGTTGGGACCCTTCAGCCTGAGGAAGGGTCTTGTCCTGAAAAGTCATCTGTCCATTCCCTCCACAGCTGCTGCCTGGCCCACTGAGTTCACCCAACGCTTTGATTTTTGCTTACCTACATCATGGTTAGGCTGTCCACTATGATGGGTTCTTGTCCAGTGATAGACCAGAAAAATCACACGTTTGGTAAGACTTTTTATTTCCATCTAGCAGTGGGAAAGCAGTTACCCAGTTGAGTTCAAACTGACTACTATCCTGGCATTCTTTATATCAGGCAACATTAAGTGGCTGCTGTAAATTGGCAAGACCTCGGCATCTGTTTCGATGAACACATACACTCTGTCCGCCGAGACTTAAGAGATCTCCCAGTTGCCATTAAAGTTTACAATTTTACAATGTTGCAACAATTTTCAGGAATCTAATAGCTGGAAGTTCTCCTTGGATAAAAACGAATCCAAATCCATGCTAAAATGGTGTTGGGAGGTGGACTCGTTTACATTTCCAGGGCCCTGAACTGTGATTATATTGCAAGCACATTAATGGCATAGTAGACAAATGAAAAACACAAATTCACATCCCACCATAATGGCCAAAACTCTTAAGCAAGTTCTCAATAGAACCACCAGTTAAGGAAATTGTGCAAAGATAGACACAAACTGCTGGAGTAACTCAGCGGGTCAGGCAGCATCTCTGGAGAGAAGGGATAGGTGACGTTGCGCTGGTAGGCCCGTAGTTAGCTTGGGAAGGTGTGATCTCAAGAGGGATATAATGTGGTGAATTGTGGAACTGGTGGAGGAAGGTGGACTAGGGTTGAGGAAGAGGGCAAGGAGGGAGGGGGATGAGAGTTTAGTTTAGAGATACAGCGGGGAAACAGGCCCTTCGGCCCACCGAGTCAGTGCCGACCGGCGATTCCCGTACACTAACTATCCTACACACACTAGGGCCAATTTACAATTTTACTGAAGCTAATCAACCTACAAGCCTGTGCATGACTTAATGTGTCGTAACATATCTTCCTGCAGGGTCCAAGTCTGATGGTTATATAATAACATCTATTAAGACACTCAAATGTTTCACCACCAGCAAAGTGCATTCTATTATACAAGAGAAGATGACACACAATCTCACTCCGGCAGGGCAGACCGTGGAAAGTTGCGGCCTGCTGTGGCTGCTAAAAGGTTGTTGGTCTACAGTCAAGGTGTCCAAGTGTTTTACTGTCTTGGGGGGGGGGGGGGGTTCATTCTCAAAGGTGAGAGGTTGGGCAAACTTGGATAGTTTTCTCTGGAACATTGGAAATTGAGGAGAGCCCTAACGGAAGTTTAATAAAATTGAAAGGTGTAGATAGGTTTCCAATTTAGATTCTCCAATTTACCCATACAAGAGGGGATATTTACAGCGACTAATCTGTAAACGTAGTCCCAAGGTTGAACCCGACTCTTTGACACCGTGAAGCAGTGTCCCTGTGCTGCCCATTGCTAGGTACCTGTGCTTCATTACCAAGCTCGGGCACAGTTTTCTTTGCTATAACTTACTGCCAAGTAATTATGCCAAGCTTAGTGTTTCAGTTCGTTAACAATTGTGAATAACTGGTTGTGACCAGCATTGACTAAGGAATGCATGTTTTCATGATTGATGCATTGATTGGAAGTTGCAGCATGGAAACAGGCTCTTTGGCCTACCAAGTCTATGACGACTATATATTCACATTGATTCTATGTTATCCCTCCACTCCGTACGCACTAAAGGCAATTTTCAGAGGCTGATTAACTAAACCTGCACGTCTTTTTGGATGTGGGAGGAACCGGAGCACCCAGAGGAAGCCCACACAGTCACAGGGAGAACGTGCATGCTCCACACAGGCAGGATTGAACCTGGGTCTCTGTGCCGCTGAGCCCACAAGCACACGTGCAGATGAACATTAACACAGTATGTCTGTCTGAACCTGAAATCCTAGAATAGACAGTGTTTTGCATCAGAGGCCCAAGGTCAAAGCGCACATTTGGTGAACCAAGAACACTCTGTCCTGGAGAAAAAGGAGTCGCTTACTGAAGTGTGGGGGGAATGCAAGAATAATCCTGTGAAGTTATTGTTCAAGGCGGTCCTAACAGCCGAAAAGTGGTTTCTTTGTAACTGGGTAACCTTCAGAGCAAATAGGTCACAGCGGACATCAGTCTGGAGTGAAATACTTGTTCCAAATCTTTGCTAGGGTCAGGCAGGTTGTGTGGTTTGCTGAGGATAGGTAAACTACACGTCTATATGAAACATGCTGCCTTTCATTAAATTTCATTTCTTTACGTGACTTAATGTAAATTTAACCTCCATTTGGCAGCTCGGACTGGACCACATTCCTCCTCAAATTTTTAGCACAACATTTTACTTTGCACATCAAAGGCTAGACCTTTGATCAGCAAAGTTCACTCCACATTCCTGCCAGCGCATTTTTTTGTTGTTGTAGAGAGTAACTCTTTAATATGTGTATAGTAAATATTTACACAGAAATTGAAAATCGAAAAACCTGCAGATGCCGGGAATGTAAACTATAAACATCCAACAGCCGTGCGCATTGTAGATTAATGTGAATTTACCCTTGTGTGTAGGTGAGGGGTTGAAATTAGAGGGAGCCGATGGACTGGCAGGGATAGCAATAAAAAGGTGGGGTCTATGTAGGCTTAGGGTAAATGGGCGCTTGTTGGTTTTCACAGATTTGGTGGGCGGAAGGTCCCATTTCCATGTTGTGTCTCACTATGACCAGTCTTTGATAAGGAAGTGAATGTTGTAAATGTAGCCTACAAAGTTATTGGCAAGATACTTTGGGCGGTACAGTGATGCAGAGGTAGAGTTCGATCCTGACTACGGATACTGTCTGAATGGACTGTAAACGCCTATCTCACCAGGGACTAACTCTACTGAACGTTTTTCCTTCCATTATTTATTATGTAAAAGAATATGTGTGTTATGATTGTGTTTATAGTTTGTTTGGTTGTTTGCCTTTTGCACAAAAGTCCGCGAGCATTGCCACTTTCATTTCACTGCACATCTCGTATGTGTATGTGACAAATAAACTTGACTTGAGTTTGTACATTCTCCCTGTGACCATGTGGATTTTCTCCAGGTGCTCTGGTTTCATCCCACATTCCAAAGATGTGCAGGTTTATAGGTTAATTTGCTTCTGTAAATTGCTCCTTGTGTGCAGGACATAGAACTAGTGGACAGGTGATTGGTGGTGCCTTGCACATCACCGTTAAACTTTTCTTCTCTCACCCTAAAGCTATGCCCTCTAGTATTTAATTTTTCCATCCCTGGGAGAAAGGTTCTGACTGTCTACCCTATCTATGCCTCTCATGATTTGATTTACTTCTATCAGGTTGCAGAGCAACCTCTGGCATTTCATAGAAAACAATCTTGCCCTGGCCAACCTCTCCTTGTAGCTGACACATTCCACTCCAGGCATTCTGATAAACCTCCTCTGCACCCTTCCCCAAGCCTCTATATCAAAGATGTGTAGGTTTGTCGGTTAATTGGCTTCTGTAAATTGCCCCAAGTGTGTAGGTAAGTGCTAGACTCTGTGGGAAATCCAAAACAATATAAAGTGTATATAGGTGGATTAGATTAGTGTAGGATTAGTGTAAATGGGTGATGACCAGTTTGTGTGGACTCAGTGGGCCAAAGAGCTGTGTATCGCTATTTCCCCAGTAATATTAGAGCAAGCAGGGAAAGTACTGAAAACAGAGACCAATTGTGCCTTGCAGATGATTAAAATGAAACGGCTTTCCCGCACAACAAATCCTTTATAATCACAATCCATTAGTCTTCTCCAAACATCTGAACAGACATTCCCTTAAACACTTGGATTATTCTTAGACTCTGCGCAGTGTAGCTAATTGTCAATATGTTTAACAGCCCGTGATACTGTTTGTAATGCTTTATTAACTTGCTTGCTCACTTCCTCTGTCCACCTGACAGACCAATATTTTGAAATTCATTTATTTGATGTGGATGCGATCAACATTCATGTCAGGTTTGTGGGGACATGGGTTCCCTCCGGGTGCCCTAGTTTCCTCCCACATCCCAAAGACGTGCAAGTTGGTAAGTTAACTGGACGCTGTACATTGCCCAAGTGTGTGGGAGAGCGGGAGTGTTTAAAGGGGGGAGGGTGAGGGGATTAATGGGAATGTGGGGAGGATAAAATGGGGTTTATTGTAGGATTGTGGAATGGTTGTTTGATGGGCAACATAGACCTGATGGGCCGAATGGCCTGTTTCCATGACGTATCACTCTACGAGTCTACAGTTTATACTATTCCATATTTATCGGTACTGAGAGCGATTTAATTTTAATAAGTCAAGATTCATTTCACTGCTTGAATTGAAATCCACAGTTGCCATGGTGAGATTAGAATCCCTGCCTCTGACTTAATGATCCAGCACTCTAGCTATTGGTTCAGAAAATAGCACATGGATCAGCACAGCTCAGGAACAGGCCCTGTGGCCCACAATGTCTGTGCCAAACATGATGCCGAATTAAATCAGTCTCCCCTGCCTGCACCTAATCTACACGTCCATATTTCCATTCTCTGCATATCTAACACCATCTTAAACATCACTTTTATATCTGCTTCCACCACCATCTCTTGCAGCATGTTCCAGGCACTCACCACCTTCTGTCTGAAAACTTGTCCTGTAACTCTCCTTTAAATTTGGCCCTTCTCATATTAAAGCTATACGGGTGAGAGGGAGACAAAAATGCTGGAGAAACTCAGCGGGTGAGGCAGCATCTATGGAGCAAAGGAAATAGGCGACGTTTCGGGTTGAGACCATTAATTCTAATCTCACCATGGCAACTGTGCCATTTAAATTCAAGCAGTGAAATGAATCTGGACTTATTAAAATTAAACCACTCTCAGTACCGATCATATTTGAATCTGAATCTGAATCTGAAGCGGATATTTAATTTACACCCCAGCGGTATGAACCAAGGGTCTCGACCCGAAACGTCGCATATTTCCTTCGCTCCATAGATGCCGCCTCACCCGCTGAGTTCCAACAGCATTTTTGTCGACTTCGATTTTCCAGCATCTGCAGTTCCTTCTTAAACAGGTGAGAGGGAAATATCTTTGACATTTTCACACTAGGATAAAGGTTGTGACTATCCTATCTATGCCTCTCATAATTTTGTATACTTTCATTAGGTCATCCCGATCAGCCTTCGACGTTCCCGAGCAAACAATCTTTGTCCAACCTCATCTTATTGCTAATTCCCATCTAATACAGGTAATTTTCTGGCAAACCTCTTCTGCGCCCTCGCTAAAGCCTCCACATCCTTCCTGTAAATGGTCGACTAGAACTGCACGCAATACTTCAATAACCAAAGTCCTATAAAGCTGCGTCATGACTTCCTGACTCTTGAACTCAATGCCTTGGCCGCTTAAGGCAAGCATACCATACATCATTAGACTTTAAAGATACAGCCCTTTGGCCTGTCGAGACCATGCTGACCAGCATTTTTGTCTACCTTCGATTTTTCCACCATCTGCAGTTTTTTCTTAAATTTATATTCCTGAAGAATGTTCATTCCTTTGCAATGTCAGCATGGGTGGTTGCTTTCAAGTAATGCATTTTTTTTGTTGCAAAATTGGGTGAATGCAAAGCCTTCCCATTTCCTTGGATGGTTGTGTTTGTAGATGGATAGTCAATTTGTTTTAAATAGAAAAGGATTAGCACCGCAGTTTCACAACATACCGTTACTGAGGCTGGTTCTTTAGGTGAGAGACAATTTGTGAGAGAAGTGGGAAACCACATGAATGGTAATGTCTACACTTGTTATAGAGCAGAGAAACAAGAGTCTAGACACTGGCCAGGCTCACTGTAACTCCAACCTGCTGCCATTGCTATGACAGTGGGCCTTTGTGGCTAAGTTAATTCTCGACATCTTTAACAACTTTGGACTTGACCCAGACAAAATAGCACCAGAAAAGTGGCGACTATTAATGTATTGCCTCAGTGTAATCTAATTTTCCTACACCCTTGCACTTAAGTATGATTGTGCCTATGTGTAGTAAGATGTTTACTCAACCATAAACACTTGGTCTTGGCATTATGTTCGGCACAGACATTGTGTGACCAAGATCCGGAGTGGATGAGAAAGTGGGGTAACATTGAACTTGTGTGAAAGGGTGATCAGAAAAAGACACAAAGTGCTGGGGTAACTTGGCGGGTCGGGCAGCATCTCTGGAGAACATGGGATAGGTGACATTTTGGGTTGGGACCCTGCTTCAGACTGATTGTAAAGGGGGTGGGGGGGCAGGAAAGAAAGCTGGAAGAGAGGATGGGGAGTACAAAACGTTGCAGGCAACAGGTGGACACTAGTGAGGTTTTTGATATACTTTGTCGTGCTCCTCCTCTCTTCCAGCTTCCTCCCCCTCTCCCCACAATCAGTCCGTAGAAGAGTCCAAACCTGAAACGTCAGTTATTCATGTACTTCAGGGATGCTGCCTCACCCGCTGAGTTACTCCAGTACTTTGTGTCTTTTTTTTTTGTAAACCAGCATCTGCAGTTGCTTGTTTTTGCATGAATGGTTGTTCAATGGTTAGCGTGGACACGGTGGGCCGAAGGGCCTAGCTCCATGCTGTATCTCTAAAACCAGAACCTAAAATTTTCCAGCATCTGCAGTTCCTTCTTAAACACTAAACAGGTGTCATGGATTCCCGTGTATGTAGTCAGTAAAGAGAGAGGCAGTAGCTTAATTACCAAAACTGGTCGCAACTCCGATCCAGTAATATCCATGGTCCAACATGTTTTGAATCTGTAGTACTGATCTGTACTAAGTAACTAATTCTAACTGAGATGAAAAATTAACGAAGGTCTGAAATAATCTGTAGCTAATTAACCTACCAATGTGACTTTTACAATCTCAGCCGACAGTGGTTTGACTGTGAAACGTTTGTTTACAGATTATTCTCGGAATTCTGGCGCAACACCCGGAATAACTAAAATGACTAAATACACTTTCCCGCTAAGAGGAAGATTATCGGGGAGATACCTTCCGTGGTCTGCCACAGGTTAAGTCCCAAGAGCACCGGACAAGAGTGTTTCAAACTGGATCATTTTCCCCTGCAGGGTTCATTCTGAGGCTGAGATAATAATAATAATAATAATAATAATAATAATAATTCCTTGCAGGAATCTGCCTCCTTGTCGCTCGATTGCCCACAGCATTTTGTTTCTTGATGAACAACAGGGCGGCACGGTGGCGCAGCGGTAGAGTTGCTGTCTTACAGCGCCAGAGAACCGGGTTCGATCCTGACTACGGACGCTATCTGTACTGAGTTTGTACGTTCTCCCTGTGACTGCATGGGTTTCCCCGGTGTGCTCCGGTTTCTTCCCACACTCCAAAGACGTACATGTTTGTAGATTCATTTGGTTTAATTGGTTTTGGTTTGTAAATTGTCCCTAGTATGTAGGATAGTGCTGCTAATGTATGGGGATCGCTGGTTGGAGCGGACTCAGTGGGCCGAAGGGCCTGTTTCCGTGCTGCACCTCTATACTAAACTAATCTAAACTGGCCTATCGGCCTATCGTATCCATGCTGCCCCTCATTAATTGTATTCCCTCACTTTCTTTTCCCTATTATCCATTATCTTTTTCGCGCCCCATCCATTCCCTTCCTCATACCTCCTGAACGAGGGACAATTTACAGCGGTTAACAAACCAAGTAACCAGCAGGTGTCTGGGAGGAAATCGGAGCACCCAGGGCAAACACACGCGTTTGCAGGGAGAGCGTGCTAACTCCACATTGGCAAAAAAAATGACACAAAGTGTTGGAGTAACTCAGCGGGTCAAGCAGCATATCTGGAGAACATGGACAGGCGACGTTTCGGATCAAGACCCTTCATCATACTGATTGAGGTGGGGGGGAGAAAGCTGGAAGAGAGGTGGGGGTGGTACAAAGCCTGGCAAGTGATGCAGGTGGATGCAGGTGGGGAGGGGGAGGGGGGGGTTAATTAGGCGTGATTGGACAAGGGCCAGAGATGAATAGACAGAATGTGAGCGGTAAGGAGATATGGGTAGAAGAGGCACGAAACGTGAAGCCAGAGGAAGGAATATTTTGTGGAAGGAGACAGAGAGAAGGCAGGGTGGATGAAATAGGTGTACATCCAGGTCACGCACAAGGAGGAGAAGGAGAATAAGTTGGAGGGAGGTGTTTGTAGGTTACTTATCTAAAATTGCAGAATTGGTTGTTCAAGTGAGGTGCCGTTGTAATCTAGCGGGTTGACCTCTACCCTGCTGAGACAAGACGCCAGCTCTCAGACACCTCCTCATACCTACCCTTTGACCATGACCCCACAGATGAACGCCAAGCCATCATCTCCCAGACTGTTGCTGATCTCTTTGTCTCTGAGGATCTCCCCTCCACAACCTCCAACCTTATCGTCCCCCAGCCCCGCACTGCCCTCTTCGATCTTCTCTCCAAAGTGCACACCAGGACAGCCCCGGCAAACCCATTGTCTCTATCTACCCCTGCCCCACTGAACTCATCTCCACATACCTCGATTTCATTGTATCCTCCCTTGCCCAGTCCCTTCCCACCTATGTCCAAGACGCCTCACATGCGCTTCAACTCTTTAAAAAAAGTCTGATGAGAGGTTTCGACCTAAAACGTCACCCATCCATGTTCTTCAGAGATGCTGCTTGACCTGCTGAGTTAATTACTCCTGCACTTTTGTCCTTACCCAAGCGGAATAATTTGCAAACCAACATCTGTAGTTCCACAGAGGTCGGGATCAAATCCAAGTTAATGGACTTTAGACATGACGCGTGGAAACAGGCCCTTCAGCCCATCGAGTGCACGCCAACCGGTGATCACCCCGTGCACTAATACAATCCTACACCGTGCAGTACCACCATTTACAATTTTTACTGAAGCCAACTAACCTACAAACCTGTACGTTTTTGGTGTGTGGGAGGAGCCCGAGCACCCGGACTAAACCCGCGTTGTCACAGGGAGAACATACAAACTCCACACAGACAGTACCCGAGGTCAGGATCGAACCTGGATGTCTGGCATTGGAATCCCTATGCCGTCCCTGAGCTCGTGGGACGTCTCTTCGACGTTTCCCCCGAGGCGAATAGAGGACATGAAAAGTGGAAGCAAATACCAACCTTGTAAAAATATATGCAGAATAAGGAAGTCTAGGTAGAGGAACTGCCCAGGATAGAGAGAAGTCTCCGAGCGAACAGCAGCACTCGAGACCGTTGACAGTGGTCTGACCTTCTGCAACTTGAGTGCAAACATTCTCTGTTGAAACCACAGGCTGAGGAACTACAACTGAACTGAACAAAAATCTTTCTGATGAAAAGATCACAAACACATCTTTGACGTTGCTGTGTTTAATTGCAAGACTGGCTCTGGTTAAATCTGCAGCTCATGTGCAAATGTATGTTTAGTTTAGTTTAATTTATTGCCATGTGTACCGAGGTACAGTGAAAAGCTTTTGTTTCGTGCTATCAGGTCAGTGACAAGACTAGACATGATTACAATCGACCCATCCACAGTGTACAGATACTTGATAAAGGGAATAATGTTCAGTGCAACGTTTAGTTAACGTTTATGTGTCCACAGTTATCATCCACGTATGGCAAATAACAGGGAATCTCATGAGATTTGATCAGTACAGATAACTCTGTTAGTTTGCAATATATAGTAGATAGTTTTTTTGGCCTTCCATCACAGCAATGTGATGGATGTTTATGTAAATTATGTTGTGTCTTGGGTCTATTTGTTTGTAATGTATGGCTGCAGAAACGGCATTTCGTTTGGACCTCAAGGGGTCCAAATGACAATAAATTGAATTGTATTGTATTGTATTGTATAGACACAAAATGGTAGTGTAACTCAGCGGGACAGGCAGCTTCTCTGGAGAGAAGGAATGGGTCGAGTTTTGGATCGAGACCCTTCTTCAGACTGAGAGTCAGGGGAGTGGCAGTCACAGTGATAGGGAAGGTGTGAAAACAAGACATCAAAAGTCTGAAGAAGGGTTTCGGCCCGAAACGTCGCCTATTTCCTTCGCTCCATAGATGCTGCTGCACCCGCTGAGTTTCCCCAGCAATTTTGTGTACCATCAAAAGAGATGTTGATCAAGGAAAATGTAGAATAGATCATTGTTAGCTAGGATAAGGTGACAACAAAGCAAACAGAGATAAAATGTAATCAGGGGGACAGTCAGACTGGTCGGAGAACTGGAAAGGTGGAGGGATGGAGAGAGAGGGAAAGCAAGGGTTACTTGAAGTTTTTGTTTTTTTTAATGTTTTTATTAAGGACAGTGCATATTTATAAACATTTGCATGCAATACGCAAGATTATAGCTAAAGGCTAATTTCCATCTGTAGTCCCTCTGGTAAACCAGGTTAACACATCACAACACATTCAATCCATAAGAAAAGAATCAAAACAAAACAAAAGACAAACAAAAAACATAACAAAACAGACAATAAAGTTAAAAAGTAACAATAAAAGACTGCCAGATGATTATATTACGGTTGATTATGAATACAGGTTTGATTTTCCAGTAACCATTTTTTGAGTTGTTTTGTAAATGTGGTGATGGTTGGCAGATCCCGTATGAAGCAGGGGATCGTGTTCCAGGTATGCGACGCTCTATAGGAAAATACTGTCTGGCCAAATACACTTTTCTTAAACGGGACAACACAATCACCCCTGGATGCTGCTCTTGTCGACCTATTTATGTTCTTCTTTATAAATTCTTTTAACGGAGGTGGGGCTAGTCCATGGATGATTTTATAAACTAAAATTGAGTCTGAATAATTTATTACATTTTCCCAGCTCAGCAGATCAAAGTTTTTAAGGATGCTGCAGTGATGGTACATTCTGGGCTTTTTATCAAGAGTTTTTAAGGCTTGTTTGTAAGCAATTTCAACAGGCTTTATCGTGGACTTACCTGCCAATGACCAAGTCGTTATACCGTAGGTCATGTATGGCATAATCATAGCATTAAGTTAGAGAAATCAATATTCATACCGCTGGAGTGTAAGCTGCCCAAGCGAAATATGAGGTGCTTCTTGTAATGGGTGGTAGTAGTGATTTTAAATCCCACTTAGTATGTTTGTAAGCCTGCACAAAAAAGTTGAACAAGGACAAGGTGATCTGTGTAGGAAGGAACAGTAGATGCTGGTTTACACCGCTCAGTGGGACAGGCAGCATCTCTAGAGAAAAGGAATGGGTTGAGACTGAAGAAGGGTCTCGACCCGAAACGTCACCTTTTCCTTCTCTCCAGAGATGCTGCCTGTCCCGCTGAGTTACTCCAACATTGTGTGTCTATCTTCAGCAATGAGGGCTCGGACTCACTTGCCCTTGACATGCGTAAAAGACTTGTGGCATCAAGCAAAAATGTATTTACCTTTTGGTTTTAAGTCAACAGATAAACCTGGACCTGATGTACTCCTCTGCATGGATCTATTCTGTGCTGGGATTTGCTAATGTGGGCGTCGCAATTTTCTAATTCCTCGCAAAAACCATAATCCTTCAAATGAGCTCTCGCAGTGAGTGTTGCCGAGGTAACAGGCCGCTAGAGGCAACTCGGCAGAGTCTGTTCCAGCCTCTTGCCTATTTACAAATACACTGAATTTTACTGGTAGTAATCACTCCATAAGATGTTTTTTTTCCCCTTTATCCTTCTAAGGGGGCCCCTAATACAGCCCTGGATGAGATCAATTTATGAATTGTTTGCTTCCTGGCCCAAGTGATTCAACGTTACACAAGATGGTGGATTTAATTTACTAAACAATCAGAGAGTGACTCAAAACCGCTACTGAATAGATAGGTATTTAAAGGTGATGTCAACCACTCAAATTTATCGATTTTAATAGACATTGTGAGAAAATGAAGCTTAATCAAAATCATCTTTACATTACTTTAGACTTTACTTTAGAGATACAGCGCGGAAACAGGCCCTTCGGCCCAACGAGTCCGCGCTGACCATCGATCACCCCGTACGCCAACACTGTCCTACAAACTAGAGATAATTTACAATTCTCCCAAAGCCAATTAACCTACCAACCCGTAAGCCTTTGGAGTGTGGGAGGGAACCAGAGCAGCTGGAGAAAACCCACGCGCTCACAGGAAGAACGCACAAACTCCGTACACACAGCACCCGTAGTCAGGATCGAAACCGAGCCTCTGGGGGATACTCTAATTAAAGCCATGTTAGTCAATGTTTACTTGTAAGGGTTACTGTCCTTATTCAACAGGTGGATTGGGTTATAGCGAAGGTACATTAGTCTTCATCAGTCAGAGTATTGAGTGTAGAAATTGGGATGTTATGTTAAAATTTACAAGACATTGGTGAGGCCTCATTTGGAATATTGTGTTCAGTTTAGGTCACACTGCAATGTGGGGGGATATTAATAAGCTGGAGTACAGAGAATAGTTATGATGATGTTGCCAGGGCATGAGGGCCTGAGCTACAGTGAGTGAGAGGTTGGGCAGGCCAGGATTCTATTCCTTGGAGTGCAGGAGGTTGAATGGTGATCTTATAGCGGTGTATCAAAATCATGAGGCGAATAGATAGGGTGAATGCATGAGTCTTTTACCCAGGATAGGGCAATCAATAACTGGAGTTAAAGTGAGAGAGGAAAGATTTAATAGGAACCTGCAGGGCAACTTTTTCACTCAGAGGAGGCAGGAGGTATTGATTGGAAAGGTCAAGGGCCAAATATGGGGAAATGGGACTAGGTTAAATGGGGCATCTTAGTCGGCCTGGGCCTGTTTCCGTGCTGTGTGACTCCCTAACATTTTTCTTCCAAAAGAATCTGCATTTTCTCTACTGCCTGAAACATTGATTCGGGGGTGGCAAGGGCAAAGTATTGACAGCAAAGCCAGTCTTCCAACGTTGTTTGGCTCTGCTCATCGAGAAACCATTCTCCAAACTTCAACACCAGCAAGACACGCTTGACATCCAACCAGTTCTTCAGCACATGTGGCGAGTCTCTGAGCCCAGTCTTCACGCTGAATGCTTTACTGCATGGACCCCAAAGCAAGGCTTGAAGGATGCTTTTCGCTTCACGGATATGTATTCTCTTGTATGGGTCGGCACGCAAGAGTAAGTGGGCAAGGTGTTGAAGGCCCTCGGAGTAGGCAGATAGCGGGCAGATTAGGGGCAGGTCGCTGGTGTTGTACTCTTCGTCTTCGCTCAGCCTTGAGATGCTCTCGAAGGGATTCGGCATGTGTAGAACTTCATAGATCAGGATGCCCAATTGGAACTCGTCCACCATTTTGTACTGGGAGGTGGACATCATTTCGGGAGCTTGTCGGGCAAGATCAGGGTGGTGCTTCTGGTCCACGGCAGTGTTCCTTTGCTTCGCTTTGGAGAAGTTGCTGATTACAAGTCTCGGCAGCTGGAGGATATCATCTTGGGCCTGGCTTCCTGGATTAGCCACCTGGCCGGGCATCTTAACCAGCAGCAGGTTTTCTAAGCGGAGATCGCAGTGGATGACGCCCTGGTTCTTCAGGTGTTCCAGCCCCAGGCAGAGCTGCAGAAGAAGAAGGCTTATTTGCCGCTCGTAGACTTCTGCCTGGGACACGTGAAGCGACGCGGACTCGTTTACAAAGTCCGCCATGGTTTGAAAGGGGGTCTCCTGCGTGATGATCACAAACTGCCGCGTTTTATCGAGCTGACTCTCTGGGTTGGCTTCAGACGTCTCGGCAGCGGCTCCTGTTTCAACGCCGGAGACTTCAGACTCTGGAACATCGGCACACAAGACCGCCTCTTCAGTAGGTGAGAGGTTTGTAGGAAGAGCGGCCATAAAGTGACCTCTCACCTGTTGCACATTGAAATGGACCGGGAGGCTTTCCTGTACCGACAGCCCGTCTGGTTCCTTCTCCAGGGGCTCTTGATTCAATGTTTTTGAGATCTGCAATTGACAGAAATAAAAAGTGTGCTGTCAGACATCTAATTATTATCTGAAGAATTGTCCCGACCCGAAACGTTGCCCATCCCAGTCCTTCAGAGAAAGTGCCTGACCTGCTGAGGTACTCCAATGCTTTGTGCTTTGCTCATGATTCCAGCACCTGCAGTTCCTTGTTGCTCCTATTTCTTGACTATAGTTCTGCCAAACACTTGGACCTAGACATCAGCACCCACCTCTGGCACTGGATTCTTGAATTCCTGACTTAGACCACAATCAGTGAGAATAAGTGACACAATATCCTGCGCCTTAATTCTCTACATTGGGCCTCTGAAATACCACGACCTCTCTGTCACTAGTGGGCCGCTGTCATCAGGCTGCTGAATGGTCCACCCTTAAATTCGGGTGTAGTCCCGATCTTCCAGCCTACCTCATGGGGTCAGGGAAAGAGCGCTCATGTCGCGGCTCTTTTTCCACCAATCTTTCCACCACAAGAAGCACAAGAAGTGCAAGACGCCATTATATGCAGATGCCGAGAAGTGTGTGCAGCTCTGGCTGAACAATTTCTAATCTTGTGATGTGGACTCGATAAGAAGATGATGCCTACCTCATTGCAGACCCTGGACTTTTTTTCCTGCAGCTTTAATGTTATAATCCTGTAACACTATAAGTATCTTCACTCAAGTGTTTTTCTCTTTGCACTACCTGTTGTACGTATAGACATAGAAACATAGAAATTAGGTGCAGGAGTAGGCCATTCGGCCCTTCGAGCCTGCACCGCCATTCAATATGATCATGGCTGATCATCCAACTCAGTATCCCGTACCTGCCTTCTCTCCATACCCTCTGATCCCCTTAGCCACAAGGGCCACATCTAACTCCCTCTTAAATATAGCCAATGAACTGGCCTCGACTACCCTCTGTGGCAGAGAGTTCCAGAGATTCACCACTGGGTGAAAAAAGTTCTTCTCATCTCGGTTTTAAAGGATTTCCCCCTTATCCTTAAGCTGTGACCCCTTGTCCTGGACTTCCCCAACATCGGGAGCAATCTATATGGCCTTATTACACTTGTTTATAGCGTAATTTGATTTGACGATATCGATACACCTGACAATAATAAACCAATACCTTTCTACCAGACCCCAAAATATGGCTTTGGTGCAATATCACTAAATGAAACCATCTCTAAAATAGCAATGAAGTATGTCATGTTAAGGAGTAAATTATTAAATATTTATAATTGCATTATAATTTCATTTTTTTCCATATTCTTCTGAAAACCAGTGGCTTTCTATATGAAAGAGTTAAGAACCAATTCCTTGTTTTCTGTATCTGTTTTGATGCAAATGGAGTCACAGCATGGAAACAGCGTGGAAACAGGCCCTTCGGCCCAACTCATCCATGTTGGCCAAGACGCTCCATCTAAGCTAGTCCCATTTTACCACGTTTGGCTATTGTGTGATAAGAATGCACTTCCTAAATGTTCTAAATCATCACTTTAGTTTCTTTCATCTTCTGTTATTACCTCAGAAATGTAGAAATATATATTTCAGCATTTTCACTGCTCCCACCTATATTTACTGTACAAATACAGGGAAGAGGCTTCTCAAACATTTTAATAATATCTGTAATGACTTGTTTATGCTCAAAATCGAAAGATCTGGATGAAAAGTTCAGTAATTTCCCAATGCTTATTGCAAAATTATGGTTTTACTAGTGGAAGGAGATTTCATAATTTCATAATAGAATATAGTTACATACTGTAATAACCGCTTTAGTCAGACATATAGCCAGCTTTTCATAGCACATCTGTCAAGTATCTTTGATGCTATGGTGTACCCCCCCCCCCCCTCCCCCCCCCCCATTCCCCGCTTATCCATGTGCCGATCTAAAACCCTCCAAAACACCGCTATCTTATCTGCCTCCACCACCAACGGTGGCAGCGTGTTCCAGGCACGCATCACTCTCAACATGCCCGGCACATTGCCTTTAAACTTTGTCCCTCTCACCTTAAAGCTATGTCCTTTAGTCTTTGACATTTCCTCCCTGGAAATAAAATGTCACTGGTCGTAGTTTATTGAGGCCATTTATGGTTATCAACCTTGGCTATTGCACAATACAAGCCAGAAAACTAACCCCTAGCTTGAACCACCTAATAATATGCAAAGGGTGTAGTTAATAATCAGACCATCAGGGAAGACTTCAAAATATTTCTGTATTTTATTCCTTCAATACCTATTTGGAGTATGAATATTTTTTTTGTTACTTTATTCTAATTTTATTGGTTTCTGTTATCTGATTCTGGTGTGTGACATTAGGCTGAGATAAATCTGAGGACAATACTGTCCCACGATATCATTGGTATAGGTTTATTATTGACACGTGTAATGAGAAACATGTTGTCTGTGTGCCATCTAACTATATCAGATAACTCTATACATGAAAACTATTAAGCCATACACAAGTACAACTGGTAGAGTAAAGAGAAAACTACCAGTTAAGAGTATAGGTTTTCAGCATTGTATCCTTAATGCCCCTGTCCCACTTAGGAAACCTGAACGGAACCCTCTGGAGACTTTGCGCCCCACCCAAGGTTTCCGTGCGGTTCACGGAGGTTTTTGTCAGTCTCCCTATCTGCTTCCACTACCTGCAACCTCCGGCAACCACCTGCAACCTCCGGGAACTGCACGGAAACCTTGGGTGGGGCGCAAAGCCTCCAGAGGTTTCCATTCAGGTGGGACAGGGGAATTATAATTCCAGAGGGGAAAAAAATCTAATGTCCACAACGAGGTAGGTTGGAAGATTGGAACTACATCCTAGACTATGGGAGAACTGTTCGGAAGACTGATAACAGCGGGGAAGAAGCTGTTCCTGAATCTGGTGGTACATGCTTTCAAGCTTTTATATTTTCTGCTTGACAGGAGCAGAAAGAAGAAGGGATGAGAATGGTCTTTGGTTATGTTGGCTGCTTTCTGAGACAGCGTGGTGTAGATGGAGTCACTTGGTGGGGATTCGGGTCTGTTTGATATGCTGAGCTGCATCCACTATTCATTGCAATTTCTTGCAGCTTTGGGCAGAGCTGTTCCATTCGGCCCATGGACAGTTTCATATCTCCATCCATTGCTCTGCAGATTTACTATGAACCCAAACACAAAGTGCTGGCAGAATTCAATGGATCAGACAGCATCTGTGGAGGGAATGATCAGACCATGCTTCTTGTTTTAGCTTTAGTTTTTAGTTTCAGAGAAACAGCATGGAAACAGGCCCTTTGACCCACCAAACCCACGCTGACCCTTCGATCGCCCATTATTACACTAGTTCTATATTATCCCACTCTCTCATCCGCTCCCTACACACTAGGGGCAATTTACAGAGACCAATTCACCAACAAACGCGCACGTCTTTGGGAAGTGGGTGGTAGCTGGAGCACCCGGACAAAAAACCCACACAGTCAGAGGGAAGAACGTGCAAACTCCGCGCAGACAGCACCTGCGGTCCGGATCAAACATGGGTCTCTGGCGCTGGGAGGTCTGAAGAAAGGTCTGGACCCTTCAGACTGCCTGATGGACTGAGTTCCTCCAGCACTTTGTTTTGTGCTTGGGATTCCAACATCTGCAGGTTCTTGTGTCTCCAATGAACTGTAGATGTTTGGTGCACTGTATTTTTTATAATACCGGTGCAATTGTTGGTGGAGAGGTTCAACAGGTGGCAGGACTGTACTTTCCTGTGCCCATTTCGTGGAAACATCTACAGCCAGCATAGCTGCTATCAAAGACAGCTGTGTGAGGGAGATACTTGGACCATTGCATTTGTGGCAGAAACAAATGAATGACAGGGGCAGCTGGCTACAGACGTTTCTTTAGTACACAGAGTAACCTTTTAAACTTCGTAAAGTGTCAAACAAAAATGTCAAGTGTTAACGGGTTAATTGTTGAGGTCATTGACCTTCCACGGTCATATATCTGAAACATTATCTGTTTCCCTCTCCTGCCCAGAAGTCATGTTTGGGAATTTCATTTTTGGCCTCGGATGTTAGTCCATGTGCAGGGAAGGTATGTGTTGGTAGGAACTGCAGATGCTGGTTTAAACCGAAGATAGACACGAAATGCTGGAGCAACTCAGCGGAGCGGGTCGAGATTCTTCTTCAGTCTGAGTTACCCCAGCATCTTGTGTCTATCCGCAGGGAAGGATTGTTCTGCAGCCAAGCTCAAATCTTCTTCTGGAGCTGTACAGCCTCAGCCCACAATATCCGTGTTGAACATGTTGCTAAATTAACCTAATTTCCTATGACCACACGTGATCCACATCCCTCCATGTTCTGGATATCCATGTGCCTTTCTAAAACGCCATATCATATCTGCCTCCACGACCACCCCTGACAGTGTGTTACAGGCACCCACCATCCTCTATGTAAAAACACTTGCCCTGTACATCTCCTTTAAACTTCAACCCCTCTGACCTTATGGTTATGACCTCTAGTCTATTGACATTTCCACCCTGGGGGAAAAAAAAGGTTCTAACTATCTACCCTATCTATTCCTCTCATAATTCTGCAAACTTCTATCAGGGGTCCCCTCAACTCATATGCTCCAATCGAACCTCTGTCCAACCTCTCCATGTAGCTGATACATAGAAAAAAAAACATAGAAAAAAAATAAGTGCAGGAGTAGGCCATTCGACCCTTCGAGCCAGCACCACCCTCTTATCCAGGCAGCATTCTGGTAATCCATTTCCACACCCTCTTCAAAGGCTTCTCCTCCCTCCTAGAATTGGCCTCCCTTTTCCTCGTCAATTACTTCTTAGATATCCTACCTTTTCCAGTGTTTCCCCCCGCATATTCTCTATTGATGTTGATCATTTCCGTCCATCGAGTCTATGTCAGTGCGTAGAGCAATTACATTGCCCACAAGTTTTCCTTGTTACTTATTCATCCCAAATTCCTCATCAATACCCCCTAACCCCTGTCAGATTCTTCTGCTCCCCCGCACTGTGTGGGCACTTTAGATCGGCCAATTTACCTGCTAACCAGGTCAATGAGATGTGGGAGGCACCTAGAGTAGAGTCCTAGAGTCAGAGAGTCACACAGCACGGAAACTGGTCCTTCGGCCCAACGTCCATGCCAACCAAGATGTCCCATCTAAGCTGATCCCATTTGCCTGGATTTTATCTGGTGCTCTGGTTTTCTCCCATAACTCCATAATTGGCTTCTGTAAATTGTCGTTGGTGTGTAAGATAGAACTGGTGTATGGATGATCGTTGGTCAACATGGACTTGGTGGGCTCAAGGGCCGTTTTCCACACTATATCTCTAAACTAAACTAAATGGACAATGACCATTTCATATATCATTGAAGGAGGCCATTCGGCCCATTGAGTTTCTGCCGACTCTCAAAGAAATCCCATTCTGACCACAAATTGTCCTTGTAATCTATGGTCCCCATAATTCCATTAAGTCCTTCACCCTCTCTCCACCAACCACTTCAGATTCCATCACCCACCTACACTCAGGGACATGTACAATAGTCAACTAGCTTACCAATCCACATGTATTTGGATTATGGGAGGGAACCGGAGCATTAATGGGAAACCCATGCAGTCCAAGAGAGAAAGAGCGTGCAAACTCGTCCCAGATATCACAACTCTGGATGGCTTGATTGTAATCACGTATAGTCTTTCCACTGACTAGGTAGCACGCAATAAAAAAGCTTTTCACTGTACCTGGGTACACGTGACAATAAACTAAATTGAACCAAACTAAACCAAACCAAAGTAAAGTAAAAATGCCCCTGTCCCACTTAGGAAACCTGAACGGAAACCTCTGGAAACTTTGTGCCCCACCCGAGGTTTCCATGCGGTTCCCGGAGGTTTTTGTCAGTCTCCCTACCTGCTTCCACTACCTGCAACCTCCGGGAACTGCATGGAAACCTTGGGTGGGGCGCAAAGTCTCCAGAGGTTTCCGTTCAGGCTTCCTAAGTGGGACAGGGCATAAACGAAACAAAACTAAACTAAAATAACAAATTCTGTGACTAGGGAGCGAAGGAATAGGCGACGTTTCGGGACCCGAAACGTCGCCTATTCCTTCGCTCCCTAGATGCTGCCTCACCCGCTGAGTTTCTCCAGCATTTTTGTCTACCTTCCATTTTTCCAGCATCTGCAGTTCTTCGTTAAATAATTCTGTGACTGGGATGTTCTGAATATTTTTTACAAATCCTGTTTAAATCTACCTTTCTTTTTCCAGAAACTCATGCAAAGAAAAAATGTTATTACCTTTAACGTGAACTCGTCTTGCATGTATTGGGCTCGATAGTAAACGGCATCTCTGGAGACACAGCAGGGTTTGTCAAACGGCACCTGGAAACCTGGCCAGTCACTTTCACTGAGGTTTAGCGCAGGTTCCTTATCTCGCAGGAAAAGCCTGCTGTATTTTGCGGCAATGCTTCTCAACGACATTGTGCATCTGTTGGCCAGCGTTCTGAAAACCTCTTCCTGACTGTCAGTGTTGATCCAGTTCCTGAGGTCCAGATCTGACGTCTCAAAGTTCAATTTCCCTATGTCCATCTGAGGAACGTGACCGGGGTTCCCATCCAAGCTCTGAGCCTTAGTCATTCCTGCTCTCCTGCTGTGGAGACTCCAAAGGTTGAATTTTTCATCCGCCTTCAGTGGACTACAGGGGCTACTGAAGCTGTTTTTTGTCCAAATCATATTTTTTCCTTCGTAGATGCCGTAGAGCGGGTTGGTTATTTGAAACCCCGGTGAACAGGGCAGACTCTTGGTGAGGGGTGAACCCAACAGAACACCTCCCGGAGCAGAGTTTGTCCTGTTCAGGGTCTTCTTAGGAAGAGGGGGTGGTCGTGCGTCATTGGGGGACTTGGATTTAGGCAGCATCCCTTGAGAGGCCATTAAAGCTTCACTCACGCCCTGCAGAGTCTTTGTAGGGGTCGTACTGGAATGGAGGTCAGCTGTGAAGGGCAAGATAAGAAAGATTGTTATTTTAAAAGAACGGATCTCCTGCTCGAATGTCTTCACGGAAATAAAGAGCGCACAATGTCTTCTCACAAGAAAGGAAGAGATTTGATCTTTTCTTTACGCCTTCCTTCACAGTGAGGAGTGTGGAGGAGTCACTGTGGTGGATGTTTATGTTAAAATGTATTTTGTGTTCCGTTGCTTTTTATTGTATGACTGACTTGGCAAATGAAATTCCTCGTAGGTCGCAAAACATACTTGGCTAATGAAGTATTATTGTGATTGTGATAAGCGATAGGAGCCATTCGGCCCATCAAGTCTACTCTGCCATTCAAACCAGGACTGATGTATCTCTCCCTCTTAAAATGATCCTCCTGCCTTCTTCCCCACAACCGCTGACACCCGTGCTAATCTAGAATCTATCTACCTCTGCCTTAAAAAATATCCATTGGCTTGCCCACCACGGCCTTCTGTGGCAATGAATTCCACAGATTCACCACTCTTTTGCCTAGACTAGGGGAATCAAGAAGGCTGGGGGGCAGAGCTTTAAGGTGAGGGGGCAAAGTTTAAAAGAGATGTGGGGGGCATGTTATTTGCAAAGAAGGTGGTGAGTGCCTGGAACATGCTGCCAGGGATGGTGGTGGAGGCAGATACCATAGTGGTATTTAAGTGGCTTTTAGATAGTCACTTAGAAATGCAGGGAATGGAGGGATATGGATTATATGCAGGCAGAGGTGATCAGTTTAACTTTGCATTATGGATATTGTGGCTGGTGGGCCTGTTCCTGTGCTGTACTCTTCTATGTTCTATATTAAAGTCTGTCACCACATGCCTGCCTTCACTTCTGCTTTCCCGAGAGAAGCTGGTTCCCCCATGTCCTCCACAGACGCTGCCCGACCTGCTGAGTTCCTCCAGCACCTTGTGTTCTACACAAGATTCCAGAACTGCGGTTCCTTGTGTCAACATTTAAAGACATCTCATACAGCCATTATTGATGCAATTATTCATGTTATTGGAGGTTATATCAACCTTTCCTTAAGTATATAATTAACTGTATTTCCAAGAATTAATGGTATCATTTAATGGTTTCTGATTTTCAATTTATATCAATTTTATATCAAAGCAGAGAAGTGGCCAAAAGGACTCTTGGCGACTGTGGAGCGGTATGTTCAGCTAGATCTACAAGATCATGCATCATGTCTACATTGATCCATGTTGATGCTTTGTCTCTGTCTCGGTCTCTCTCAATCTACCTGTTTCTGTCTTTTTCACCCTCTCTAATTATCTATCTATCTATCTATCTATCTATCTATCTATCTATCTATCTATCTATCTATCTATCTATCTATCTATCTATCTATCTATCTATCTATCTATCTATCTATCTATCTATCTATCTATCTATCTATCTATCTATCTATCTATCTATCTATCTATTATATATATATATATTTCTAATTCAGAGAAGCAAAGAGCTGGTGAGGGACTCCATTAACATTTTATTGCCAGCTATTCTGATGGAGATCCACATTTAGATATTTAAAGTGAGCGCTACAAATGCAAAGCCATCCAAGGTTCACAACAGGATTTCACTGCCTACTCATTCCATCTATATGCAACTGATTTAATGAAGCATTCTCCATGCAAGGGTTGCCTTTATTTCACATGTACCAAGGTGAAAGGCCTTGTTTCGTATCTCTCCTCCCTCTCTCCCTTCTCCCGAATCATCTCTTCTCAATTCTCGATCTCTATGTCAGGGGATCGCGGCCGGAGGCGCGAGCGCGATGAGCGAGCGAGAGCTCTGCGCTGCGCGAGCTTAGAGCAGACGAGCTGCGGCTCTCGATCTCTCTCTCTCTCTCTCTCTCATTTCTCTCTCTCTCTCTCTCTCCCCCCTCTCTCTGCTTCTCTCTCCCCCCTCTCTCTGTCTCTCTCTGTCTCTCCTACTCCCCTCCCTCCCATTTGATGTCAGTTAGGCTCTGTGCTGGCCACATATTAGTGTAAACTGCTGTTCTAAGGCCAACCAGGATGACATCACGTTCAATTGAACCATGTAAATTCAACCATCAGTGAGGCTATTTCCTCTGTCTTTCATGTTTAGTTTATTGTGTATGTGTACGTGTTTCCTTAAGACCAAACCTTTTTAGAAATGTACATGGTTTTCCATTTCCAAATATGAGTTGTGTAATTGTGGTTTACAGTGGAAGTTAGTTCCTTGTGAAGACATCGGATATTATTTTATTAACCATTACTGCAAACCTACCTCAGAATATAAAGAGTTAAACTCAGACGCTCAACACCTATTCCTTTGACTAACAGGTTAACGTGTGCATCTGGATAACAAAGCCACATAAGTCAGGCTGCTGTTCATCATCCACAGCTCAGCGTTCAACTCACCCATCGCCCCCCAAACTCTTCTCAAGGTTGCAGCACAGTGGCGTAGCTGGTAGAGCTACTGTCTCACAGGGTCAGAGATCTGGGTTCGATCCTGGCCTCAGGTGCTGCCTGTGTGGAGTTTGCACATCCGCCCTGTGACTGCATGGGTTTCCTCCGGGCGCTCCCATCTCCTCCCACATCCCAAAGACGTGCGGCTTTGTAACTTAAATGGCCTCTACAAAAATTGTGTCGGGAGAGGATGGGAAAGTGGGATAACATGGAACTAGTGTGAATGGGTAGACACAACATGCTGGAGTAACACAGTGGGTCAGGCAGCATTCCTGGAGAACATGACAGTCGACGTTTCGGGTCGGAACTCTTATTCAAGATTTGGCTCGAAACTTCACCTCTCCATGTTGTCCAGTGATGCTGCCTGACCCACTGAGATACTCCAGCATTTTGTGTCTACCTTTGGTATATACTCGCATCTGCAGTTCTTTGCTATTATATGGGGTGAACCGGAGATCGATGGTTGTTGGGCTGAAGGAACTGTTTCCATGCTGGATCTTTCAATCTTTTTTATTTAGACTTTTAGAGATACAGTGCAGATACAGGGCCTCATGCCCACCGAGCCCATGCTGACTAGCGATAACCCCGTACACATGTACTATTCTACACACTAGGGACAATTTACGATTAGCAGAATCCAGTTAACCTACAAACCTGCACGTCTTTGGAGTGTGGGAGAAAACCAGAGCACCGGGGGGAAACACAGGTGGTCAAAGGGTGAAAGTACAAACTCCGTACAGACAACATCCACAGTCAGTGTCGAACCCGGGTCTCTGGCGCTGTAAGGCAGCAACTCTATCACTGTAGCATTGTACCACCCACAATTAAAGAAACCCTGTGACTGGACGTGTGAAATCCCTTGGTCCCATGGCTCTGATGATACCGCTTCCTCAGAAGCAAGGAGGAAGAACTGCTTGTGTTTGCAACACACCAACAATGGGGAACTCATTGAGGAAGTTGTGCAGCGAGCTCAGTCCATGGTAGCCAATGCTGAAAGCAGAAATTGAGGCTGTTGTAGGGGATTTGAACAAAAAAAAGTAGAAAAGTCAGAAAAGTAGAGAATTGATATGTTCTGTGCCGGGGTGCAGATGGGGCAGAGAGAGAGGGGGGCTAAACGGCAGAAGTTTAGACTTTAGAGATACGGCGTGGAAACAGGTCCTTTTTCGGCCCATGCCGACCAGCGATCACCCCAAACATCATCACTATCCTACAAACTAGGAACAATTTACAATGTACAGAAGCCAATTAACCAAGCACCAGTTGTCAGGATCGAACCTGGATCTCTGGCGCTGTAGGGCTGCAGGTCTACCGCTGCGCCACTGTGCCGCTGTTAATGCTGCAATAACAGAATCGCAGTGAATAGTTCTTGATATAGGACTCACATTGTAGCACAGTGGTCCATGCCCAGATAGGGTCAGGCCATTGCACAGTACATGTTACTGACTGACATGGATACAGCTGGTCACACATGGCTTGATAAATTAGCTACTAAGGAAGGAGACATTTTATTTGTACATAGCTAGAACAGGGAAGAAAAGTCACATTTTCTTTTTAGGTATTTGGCTATGTTTGGTATTTCAAAGTCTTGAAAATAACCGCAAAATGAAATGTATTGGTATGCATTGTGGGATAGTTCTTGGTAGTTTATCTACACTTAACCCATGGTAGCAAGCTGAATAAGATTAAAGACAATGTTTTCACATTTGCAGATAATACTAAATTAAAAGGGGAAGAGATCACGTGGAACAAACCAGCTGCAGTCCATTGGGGCGATTATTAAAGTATCTGAAACATAGAAAATAGATGCAGGAGTAGGCCATTCGGCCCTTCGAGCCAGCACGCCATTCAATATGATCATGGCTGATCATCCAAAATCAGTACCCCGTTCCTGCTTTCTCCCCATATCCCTTGATTCTGTTAGCCCCAAGAGCTATATCTAACTCTCTCCTGAAAACATCCAGTGAATTGGCTTCCACTGCCTTCTGTGGCTGAGAATTCCACAGATTCACAACTCTCTGGGTGAAAATGTTTTTCCTCATCCCAGTCCGAAATGGCCTACCCCTTATTCTTAAACTGTGACCCCCCCCCCACCGGTTCTGGACTCCTGCAACATCTAGCCTGTCCAACCCCTTCAGAAATGTGGGTAGCGAGTGTAATTCAGTGGTGATGATAGTGATTTGTCCAGGTGCATAGTTCATGGTGATGAGAGGGACGCTAGGTGAAACTGGTCAGGAATAGATCAGTAAAGCAGATCTCCGTTTATGAAATAGCCATCAAGTCATAGAGTGTGACAGCATGGAAACAGGCCCTTCGGTCCAACTTATCCATGAAGACCTAGATGACCCATCTACGCTGGCCCCACCTGCCAGCGATTGGCCCATGTTCCTCTAAACAATTCCTATCCATGTCTTCTAATGCCTGCCTCAACTACCTCCTGTGCAGCTCAAGCCATGCACCCACTATCCTCAGTTAAACATTAGTCCCGCACGTTCCTGTTAAATCTTCAGTTTCAGTTTTAGTTTACTGTCACGTGTAGCGAGGTACAGTGAAAAGCTTTTGTTGCATGCTAACCAGTGAGCTGAAAGATGATACGTGGTTACAATTGAGATACAGGATAAGGGAATAACATTTAGTGCAAGGTAAAGCCAGTAAAGTCCGATCAAAGATAGTCCGAGGGTCCCCGATTCAGGACTGCAAATCTTGACCCTCCCGTCTTAAATCAAAGTACAAGGTAGACACATAATGCCGGTGTAACTCAGCGGGACAGGCAGCATCCGAGAAGGAATGGGTGACATTTCGGTTCAAGACCATTCTTCAGACCCGAAACGTCACCCATTCCTTCTCTCCAGAGATGCTGCCTGTCCCGCTGAGTTACTCCAGCATTTAGTGTCTACCTTCGACTTAAACCAGCATCTGCAGTTCTTTCCTACACATTAAATCTAAGTCCATTGGTTCTTGATTTCCTGCACCCTGGGTCAAAGATTCTCCACACTTACCCTATGAGGTCCCCCTCATGATTTTACACTACTTTATAAGATTATGCCTCCTGCACTTAAGGGATAAAGTCCTAGCCTGCCTAATCTTTTCCTATTGCCAGGGCCCCTGTGTCTTGGTAACTTCCCTAAATATCTTTTCTACACACCTTCCAGCTTAATGACGTCCTTCCTACAGCAGGGTGACCAAAATAATCATAATACTCCAAATTCAGACTCACCAATGTCTTGTACAACTAACATAATGTCACACCTTCTATGCCGACTGTTCATAACCTCTTCCATCTACCTGTGTTGCTAGTTATGTCATAAGATCATATTCATAAGTGATAGCAGCAGAATTGGGCCATTCGGCTCATCAAGTCTGCTCCGCCATTCAATCATGGCTGATCTATCTGTCTCCTAACCCCATTCTCCTGCTTTTTCCCATAACCCCCGATATCCATACTAATCATGAATCGATCGATCTCTGCCTAAAAAATATCCATTGACAGCCTCCATAGCCTACTGCGGCTAAAAAAGAATTCCACAGATTCACCTCCCTCTCGCTAAAGAAATTTCTCCTCATCTCCTTCCTGAAGGAACATCCTTTAATTCTGAGATTATGACCTAGTCCTAGACTCTCCCATTAGTGGAAATATCCTCTCCACATCCACTCTATCCAAGCCTTTCCCTATTCGGTAAGTTTCAATGAGGTCCCCCCCCCTCATCTTTCTAAACTTCAGCGAGTACAGGCCCAGTGCCGTCAAACGCTCATCATATGTTAACCCACTAATTCCTGAGATCATTCTTGTAAACCTGGACAAGTTACTGGACAAGCGTTTTCAGCAGGGATTGTAACTGGATTCAGGAAGTAATTGGACATATATCTGGAGAGGGAAGTTGCAGACCAATATATGGAGAAGGCAGGAAGTTGGTGTTAAAATCAACCAAAAACCAAACTTTTTTAGTGCCTCTTTCTCTTCCTTAAAAAGCCTTGTGTTTTTTTTAATATAAAATCTCCATGTACCATTAACCATAATGTCAGGCTGCAGATGTTGTTGTTTCCGCCCAGATGTTTAAAGGATGAAATTGCACTGTCAGTGGTAGGAATCATCGGCCAGTTTAACCAGTGGTATTTTTTTCTCTACCATCCATTTAAACCAGCAATGCAGTTCTTTCCTACCCATTGTGTTGCCTGCTGAAGTCAATGGGCAACGCACCCGGGATTTATCACTCTGTGTTAAGGGTGGCTTTCACCCTGCCAGGAACATATAATCCGAAAACTGCACCTCATTTAGCGTGAGATCTCTCGCTGGGAAACTAAAAGTACGCAAAAATGCTGGAGAAACTCAGCGGGTGCAGCAGCATCTATGGAGCGAAGGAAATAGGCAACGTTTCGGCCCGAAACGTTGCCTATTTCCTTCGCTCCATAGATGCTGCTGCACCCGCTGAGTTTCTCCAGCATTTTTGTGTACCTTCGATTTTCCAACAACTAAAAGTACGTGTTTTTCTCAAATACCAGTGCACGGATGAGTATATCTCAGCTCCACAGTTGAATACAAATCATGGAAAGATGCGTAGTCCAACAGTGAGACACAGAGGGTGGTGGGTATATGGTACGAGCTGCCAGAGGAGGTCATTGAGGCAGGTAACTATAACAACATTTAATAGACATTCCGGCAGGTACATGGATAGGAAAGGTTTAGAGGGATATGGGCCAAACGTGGCCAGGTGGGACTAGTGTAGATGATGCATCTTGGACGGCATGGGCAAGCTGGATCGAAGGCCCTATTTCTGTGCTGTATGACCCTATGACTATGATTGCAGAAGGGTCTTGACCCGAAACGTCACCTATTCCTTCGCTAAACTAGGTCACAGTTTAAGGATAAGGGGGAAATCTTTTAGGACCGAGATGAGAAAAACATTTTTCACACAGAGAGTGGTGAATCTTTGGAATTATCTGCCACAGAAGGTAGCTGAGGCCAGTTCATTGGCTATATTTAAGAGGGAGTTCGATGTGGCCCTTGTGGCTAAAGGGATCAGGGGGTATGGAGAGAAGGCAGGTACAGGATACTGAGTTGGATGATCAGCCATGATCATATTGAATGGCGGTGCAGACTCGAAGGGCCGAATGGCCTACTCCTGCATCTATTTTCTGTGTTTCTATGTTTCTATGCTCCATAGATGCTGCCTCACCCACTGAGTTTCTCCAGCATTTTCGTCTACCCTATGACTCTAATCCGTTTATAAGAGACTGCGTTGTTAACGTTATGTATTGGTGTCGGCATATTGGGCAGAGCAATCGGTGATTTTCCTACCAGTTAAGTCATTGCATTCCCTGATGTTGTCTACGTATTTGTAACATACAACATGGTCTATAAGCAACGCATACAGGGAAATGCACTCAATAGAAAAACCAAGTCAAAACAATGTGTAGCCTCGGATCGACATTTCGGATCGAGACCCTTCTTCAGACTACATTCTGAAGTCTGAAGAAGGGTCTCGACCCGAAACGTCACTCATTCCTTCTCTCCAGAGATGCTGCCTGTCCCACTGTTACTCCAGCTTTTTGTGTTAATCTTTGGTTTAAACCAGCATCTGCAATGCCTTCCTATATAAAAATAGTGCTACCTTATCTGATCAAAGGATGCAGTCTAACGTTTGACTTAAAAATAAAAAGAATGATAAACATCACGATAGTGGATGTCGACAGATTCGTAGAGCGACTGCCTGCCCCTTTCCCAGGGTTATGTCTGTGCCTGGGGGTCCCTCGAAAAGAAACACGTGATGTCCATGGAAACCATGTGGTATTTCTGGGACCTTTGGGCACCACAGGGGGTTGAATGCATCCTGGACAAGGATTGTAATATAGTCATTGAATATTTGGTATATTTAATATTTAGTATTTTACTACTAATATTCTAAATATTTCTAAATGTTCTAAATATTTTAGGATATTTAATATTTAGTGTTAAGAATATTTGGTAACTTTGTATTATGCTGGTGGTATGTTGGTATTGTTTGTTTGTAAATATTATTATTGTAAATTTAGTTTTTACTTTTAGAGATAAAATGCGGAACCAGGCCCTTCGGCCCACCGAGTCCACACCGACCAGCGATCCCCACACATTAACCATATTCGACACACATTAGGTACAATTTTACATTCACACCAAGCGAATCAACCTACAAACCTGTACGTCTTTGGAGTGTTGGAGGAAAACAAAGATCTTGGAGAAAACCCACGCGGTCATGGGGAGAACGTACAAACTCTGTACAGACAGCACTTGTAATCGGGATCGAACCCGGGTCACTGGTGCTGTCCTAATTAAGAATGTAAATATGATTTTTTGGCAAGTGTAATGAAGTAAATGATTTGGTGAGATCACACCTGGAGCACGGCGCCAGGATTTGGTCTCCATATTTAAGGAAGAATATGCTTGCTCTGGAGGTAGTGTTGAGCAGGTAGATTAAATTGACTCCTGATTGAGTTGGTTGTACTTGAGTTGGTTACATTTATACCAAGCCAATTAACCTGTGCGTCTTTGGCGTGCAGGAGGAAACCAAAGATCTTGGAGAAATGCGGTAACATACAAACTCCGTACAGACAGCTGCCGTAGACGTGATCGAAACTGAGTCTCTGGCGCTGTGAGGTAGCAAAGTTACCGCTGGGCCACAGTGCCGCCCGCAAATCAACTAATATTCCGCGTTAAGAATATTTGGTGACTTTGTATTATGGTGCTTGGTGTGTTGGTATTGTTTGCTTTGTAAATATTATTATTGTAAATCATTGAATAAATTATTTTTTGTAAAAAAAAAGACAGAATCATAATCATTTGGCTTGTCAATAATAATTGACTATTTGCTGATGACACCAAATACTGATGGGATTAATTAATAATTAGGAGATGGCAACATAATTCGAGGAGGGCATTCATAAACTTGCAAAATAATTGGTCAATGAGTGTCAGCGCAGTTAAATATGAGGTTATGCGTATTAGTTATTACTGAAACTGTGCCTGCGTTGGTGCGCCAGAGAGAGTCATAGAGACATACACCATAAAAACAAGCCCTTCAGCCCATCTAGTCCGCACCAAGCACCCAATTATTCTACCCCCTTTATATTCGCCGACCTCCACATTTTATTTTCAGTTTTAGTTTTAACGATACAGCATGGAAACGGGCCCTTCGGCCCATCGACTCCATCCTGGCCATCAATCATCCTTTATCATTGTTACATTTTTGCAAATCTTTCATCCTTTATTATTTATCTCTCTACATCATCGTCTATATCTCTCGTTTCCCTCTCCCCTGACTAGTCTGAAGAAAGGTCTCAACCCACAACGTCACCCGTTCCTTCTCTCCAGAGATGCTGCCTGTCCCGCTGAGTTAGTCCAGCTTTTTGTGTCGATCTTCAGTTTAAACCAGCATCAACAGTTCCTTCCTACAAAATCACCCATTCACATTAGTTCTATGTTATTACACTTTCTTATCCACTTCCTCCACATTAGGGGCAATTTTACAGAGGCCAATTAACCTACAAACCTGACCTTTCGGGTCGAGACTTTTCTTCCTTTGGGACCCTTCTTCAGAGAAAACTGAATTAGGGTCCCGACCTGAAACGTCACCTATCCATGTTCTCCAGAGATGCTGCTCGACCCGCTGAGTTACTTCTGCACTTAGTGTTTATTTTACAATCATTTAAATATCTATCAAACCTTAGTTAGATCAGTTTTTCAACCAGAAACATTAACTTTGTTTCTCCATCCAACGTTGGTGCCTGACCTGCAACTTATTGCCGACAAAGATAGACACAAAAAGCTGTAGTTACTCAGCGGGTCAGGCAGCATCTCTGGAGAAAAGGAATAGGTGACGTTTCGGGTTGAGTCTGAAGAAGGGTCTCGACCTGAAACATCACCCATTCCTTCTCTCCAGAGATGCTGCCTGCCCCGCTGAGTTACTCCAGCTTTTTGTGTCTATCTTCGGTGTAAACCAGCATCTGCAGTTCCTTCCTACACAAATGTATTCCCAGCATTTTGTGTTTTATTGCATACTTCCAGCAACTGCAGTTTCTTTGATTTTCATTTCGACCTCATTAAGATTGCAATGCACATTTCCGGTTGCCAGGATAGTGAAAAGGACACCGAGGCAATGGTACACAGAAGGTTTACAAGCGATCTAACAATTATCTAAAATATGGCGAAATGCCACTAACCTGAGTTTCAGTTTCGCTCCCCGCAGATGCTGCCTGACTTGCTGAGCATTTCCAGCCCTTTTTGCTTTGTGATCAATTTCTATATTTCCTTTACATTCTTGTCCTTATTTTGCCAACATTTACTTCTGCTGCCTTTGGTTCTATATTTCATTTCTCTCTGAATACCCACGGAGGTTACACTGTGTCCACATATTACACATAGAGGAAATATGTAGAAACAACGAACAATTTAAGTAATACAGTAGATTCTTGCACATGTTATTGTGCCATATGTGGTGTAATTACATCTTTATCATTTATGGCAGATATCTACCCCTCTATCTCACCCATTTACGGTTGCTTTCAATGGCCATTTGCTTCTCACTTGCGCAATGCATTTCACACTTGCTTTAGCCTTAGAGTAATACAGCATAGAAACAAGTCCTTCGGCCCAACATGTCCATGCATGCTGATGAAGTTGCCCAACCGAGCTTGTTCCACCAGTCCCATTTCCTTCCAAACTTTTCCAATCCGTGTACCTGTTCAACTCTCTTTTAAATGTTGTCATTGTACCTGCTTCAACTACTTTGTCTGGCAGCTCATCCCATATATGGGCCATTCTCCGTGTGAAAAAGTTTTCCCCTTCAGATCCCTTTAAAATCTTTCCCCTCCCCACCTCAGATTAGGTGTAAGTTTATGGAGACAGCATGGAAACAGGCCCTTCGGCCCACCAAGTCCACGCCGACCATCATTCACCCGTTCACCCTAGTTCCATGTTTCCCACTTTCTCATCCACTATCCACTATCCATTATCCACTAGGGACAATTTACGGAGGCCAATTAAATTACAAACTGGCATGTCTTTGGGATGTGGGAGGAAACCAGAGGACCAACACAAAAGTCACAGGGAGAACGTGCAAACTCCACGCAGGCAGTAGCAGGGGTAAGGATCGATCCTGAGTCTCAGACACTGTGAGGCGGCAGCTCCACCAGCTCCATCACTCTGCTGCTCTGCTTCTACGTTAAAGAAGTTTACATTGCACTTTCTCTTTTACAATGTAGTAAGTGTCTAATCCAATATATCTTTGTAAGTACTGTTATTTTAGAACCAGGAAGAGAATGAGAAAGATTTCTGACCCAGGGCTGCAGAGTGTTGGGTGTATGAACATTGGACAGTGAAGAAATAGTGTTCCCCCTCTATGGCCAACATCAGGGTATATTATAGTATAGAAACATAGAAACATAGAAAATAGGTGCAGGAGTAGGCCATTCGGCCCTTCAAGCCTGCACCGCCATTGATTGATTGATTGATTGATTGATTACTTTATTAATCCCCTTATTCAGGGGAAATTATGATGTCCTTGCAGCACACTAATAAAAATACAACACAGTATTCATAAAGAAATTCAACACCAAAACATCCCCCCACAGTGATTCCCACTGTGGGGGAAGGCACAAAGTCCAGTCCATATGAATATATGATCATGGCTGATCATCCAACTCAGTATCCTGTACCTGCCTTCTCTCCATACCCCCTGATCTCTTAAGCCAAAAGGGCCACATCGAACTCCCTCTTAAATATAGCCAATGAACTGGCCTCAACTACTTTCCATGGCGGAGAATTCCACAGATTCACCACTCTCTGTGTGAATTTTTTTTTCTCATCATAGTTTTCGTGAGGATGTTCGTGTGGGTGTGGAAGTCAATTGTTCATATTCTATGAATTAAATTGCCCAAACTGATTACTTCTGATCTGTTTTTTGACTGATTAAAAGATACAGCAGGGAAACAGGCCCTTCAGCCCAGAAAGACCACATCGACCACCAATCACCCGTACACACTAGTTTAATGTTATCCCACTTTCTCATCACCTCCCAACACACCAGCTGCAACCTACAGAGGTCTAATAACCTGCTACCCTGTATGCCTTTGGGATGTGAGCGGAAACCAGAGCTTCCACAGGAAACCCACGCGGTCACGGGGAAAAACGTGCAAACTCCACACAGACAGCACCTTAGGGTCAGGATCGAACCCAAGTCTCTGGCGCTGTGAGGCAGCAGCTCTACTGTTGTATGACAATAGGCAATAGACAGTAGGTGCAGGAGTAGGCCATTCGGCCCTTCGATCCAGCACCGCCATTCAATGTGATCATGGCTGATCATCCCCAACCAGTACCCCGTTCCTGCCTTCTCCCCATATCCCATGACTCCGTTATTTTTAAGAGCCCTATCTAGCTCTCTCTTGAAAGCATCCAGAGAACCTGCCTCCACCACCCTCTGAGGCAGAGAATTCCACAGACATGTATGCTGCCAATTTGTTAATGCAGAAGGCATTGAAGAATTAATAGTGAAATATTTGTATTTCAATTTATTAGTTGCAAACGTATGTTAAGTGTTTCAAATGACTGCAGCTAAGGTAGACAAACTGAATATGATAAAGCAGTTAGACACAAAATGCTGGCATAACTCAACGAGACAGGCAGCGTCTCTGGAGAGAAGGAACGGGTGACGCTTCGGGTCGAGACCATTCGAAGGGTCTCGACCCAAAACATCACCCATTCCTTCTCCAGAGATGCTGCTTGTCCCATTGTGTTACTGCAGCCTTTTATATCTATCTTTGGTTTAAACCAGCATCTGCAGTTCCTTCCTACACACGATATAGCAGCTTTTAATTTCCTACGATCCTTTTCTTATTAATATCTTCTCAGACAATCTCGGTTTTGTTGCTAAAAATATGGATTGCACCCTGCACAAGCCCACTGTTTGCGAAACCGGCAAGACTCACCTAGATTAACGTAGATCCTGTCCGCCGAGTCTACACTGCTGGTGGAGTCTTGGGTGCTGAATGTGTCAGAGTCATTTGAAATCGAAGTTAGTTCTTGTGAGCAAGTGCCGCTCGAGTCCGCATCGGAGACACCTTCACTCATTCTGACTGCGAACCTGTCCCTGTGAGATCAAACATAAAAGCAGTAGTAGTTATTTTTTTCCCCCTTCATTTGAACTGACCAGACTTTCTTTCTTGATTCAGGAAGTTCTGAAGCAAGCTGATGTGCGACGTGACATTCTGTACCCAATGCAAGGCTCTGCTCGGCCAAAAGAAAAGGGCGAAAAAAGCGCATGAAACAACCACATGAAATACCCGTCCTTCTAACTGCCTCTGGACATTTGCATCTCGAAACATACGAGTGCATGTGTGTGCAGTGCAGCTAAACCTTCATGCAGAGCGGAAGTGCATTTTTCTTTACTGTTAAACCACCGCACCAAACCACAAAAATAAACGAGATCTCAGTTTCAGCTCTAGTACAGGAGGCTTAATGTGCCAAGGGGTTAATTGCTTTGCAAGTGCCATTACTGTTCGCTTTGCGGCTGGTCTTATGTGCTCTGTTCTTACATACATCCACCATTTCATTCACGGAACATAGAGCAGTACAGCACAAGAACAGGCCCTCCAACCCGCAGTGTCTGTCAAACATGAGGCCGAGCCAAGTTAATCTCATTAGCCTGGACATGATCCACGCCCCTCTATTCCCTGCTTGTCCACATGCTGATCTAAAAGTACATTAAACGCTACGATCGTATCTGCCTCCACCACCACCATCTCAGGCACCCACCACTATCTGCATTAAAAATGATCCTGCAAACCTTGCCCCTCTCACCTCAAATCTATGCCCTCTAGTCCATGACATTTCCACCATGTCTGTCCTTTACGGGGCTGTATCTGCATGTAAAATTATATCTGATTACAGGTACAGGAGCCTGAAAACTGTTCATGTTCAGGTTCAGGCACACATTCTTCCCGACAGTCACTCAGCTATTAAACACTACAACCTCAAATAAGCTCTGAACTACATAGAATATTATTGTTATTATTGCACTATGATTGTCTTTTTTTGTGTACCTATGAGTGTGCGTGTGTGTGTGTATATATATATGTGTGTGTGTGTGTGTGTGTTTGTGTCTATTTATGAGTATGTGTATATATACACACACTGAACCTTTTTTTCTCTCTCGTTTATTATGTGTACTATGTACTATGTTTACATATTCTGTTGTGTTGCTGCAAGTAAGAATTTCATTGTTCTATCTGGGACACATGACAATGAAACACTCTTGACTCTCTTGAGTCTCTCGTGACTCTTCATGTACATTAAAATCTGAACCTTTACCGAGGATATCTATTGTATGTATTTGCATGTTACTGTACATGGATAGGACATGTTTAGAGGGATATGGGCCAAGCGCAGGCAGGTGGGACTAGTGTAGATGGGACATGCTGGTCGGTATGGGCAAGTTGGGCCGATGGGCCTGTTTCCATCTGATAGTGGAAAGGACGAACATGAGAATTTTTTTTTTCATTTTTCACACAGAGTGGTGAATTTCTGGAATTCTCTGCCACAGAAGGTAGTTGAGGCCAGTTCATTGGCTATATTTAAGAGGGAGTTAGAAGTGGCCCTTGTGGCTAAAGGGATCAGGGGGTATGGAGAGAAGGCAGGTACAGGATACTGAGTTGGATGATCAACCATGATCATATTGAATGGCGGTGCAGGCTCGAAGGGCCGAATGGCCTACTCCTGCACCTATTTTCTATGTTTCTATGAATCACTCAGTTCAGGAATTTTTACACTAAAAGGTTGTATAGGCCAGATCTTTGGAGGTATACGAACATGCTGGAGAAACTCAGTGGGTGCAGCAGCATCTATGGAGCGAAGGAAATAGGCACCCGCTGAGTTTCTCCAGCATCTGCAGTTCCTTCTTAAACAAAGATCTTTGGAGGTATTTAGTTTGGAGGTGAATAGATTTTTGGAAGTTTGAAGGAATTGAAGTCTATGAGTACCTGGTGCAGAAGTGGAGTTAAATCATGATCAGATCAGCGGTGATGATATTGTTGATGGGGCAGGTATGAGTGTTCATGTGTCCTACTCCTGCTCCTAGTTTCTGATGTCCTTGTGTGCTCAAGTGTAATCAGGCTATCCAGGAAGCAAGGCTGCTCTGGTGCTGAATCAAAGTTAGGCCTCAACCTCGACTTGCACCTCACCATTTATATCCAGATATTACAGTAAAAGTGACCAGTTTTCTTCTAGGATTCAAGAGTTATGGTATTAACTTTTGTAGTGCAGTGGGATCGTTGGATATTTGCACCAAATACATGTTCACAACTAAGACAAGAGATCAGAGATTTAATTTTGTTTAGCTTTAAGAATACAGGGCCATCATTCCATCAAGTTCACAATGACCATCAACCATCCGTTCTCACCAGTTCTATATCATCCCACTCCCTACACACTGAGGACAAATTTTTAGAGGCCAATTAACTTACAAACCCGCACATCTTTGGGATGTGGGAGGAAACTGGAACACCAAGAGGAAACCCATGGGGCCACCGGGAGAACATAATTGATATGGGCCAAATGAGGGCAAATGTGGACTAGCATAAATGGGGCATCTTGGCCGACATGGACAAGTTGGCTGAAGGGCCTGCTTTTCTGTTGTATGGCTCTATGACTGTGACTATATACCTGTACTTCACCTACTTGTACCTGTGACAATAAACCCAATTTGAGTTGACTTGATTCCTCCCGTTATAACTGTTAGCACATTTACCTCCACACGTACCCACACTCAAACCCACCTGCTCAAACATATGACAATTCATTCCAATCCGATCAGTTCTTGGAGGAGGGCTTAAACCACTGAAAGTAAACTGCTCACAAGGTGTGAAATATTTTTACAAAGCAACAAACATGTTAAATCTCAATCTCGACATAAAGAATTAAGCATCCTTTGTGTCGCTCGTTCTTTGTTCATTGAATTTGTCATCGCAAGTTCGCTCAACGAATTCAGCACCAAATGCTTACAATAGAACCTTCATCCAAGAAGGCCAGCAGTGATAAGCCCGATAAGCAGTGATCAGACCTGTGAGTTTAATGGCAATGGTGATCAGATTACTGGGGAACAGGATTAATCTACACTAGGAAGTGAGGGGATTAAGTCAGTGTGGTTCTGTTAGGAGCAGGTCCTGCCCAACCTTTCCCTTCTCCTGGCTCTCGGTCATGAAGAAGGGTCTTGACCCAAAACGTCACCTATTCCTTTTCTTCAGAGATGTTGCCTGACCATCTGAGTTCCTCCAGCTTTTTGTATCCTACCTAACCAAGTTGACTTAACTTTTTGAAGAGTTGACAAAGTATATTGATGAGGCTAGGGTGGTTCCTGCAGCCTACATGAGCTTCAGTGATGCCTTTGACTTGGTCACACAGGGAGGCTGGGGCAAATGGCTACATGGGGAAATGGATGTTATTAGTACAGGTGTCAGGTTATGGGGAGAAGGCAGAAGAACGGGTTTAGGTGGGAGAGATAGATCAGTCAAGATTGAATGACAGAGTAGACTTGATGGGCCGAATGGCCTAATTATACTCCTATCACTTATGATTTAATGATCTTATGATGAGATGCAATGAATGATTCTGCCAATAAGGGGAAAAAGGAAGACATTATATAGTTGGAATTATGGAGACATGACTCCAGGGTGACCACGGCAGGGAGATAAATATGCAGGGGTATTCAATATTCAAGAAGGATAGACAGAAAGGAAGAGGAGGTGGGGTGGTATTGCCAGTTAAAGTGGAGATTAATGCAATAGCAAGGACATTAGCTTCAATGATGTAGAATCATTATGGGTAGAACAGTGAAATAGCCAAGGGCAGTAAACGCTTGTTGGAGTTGTATACAGACCACCAAACAGCAGTAGGGAGGTTGGGGATAGTATCAAGCAGGAAATTAGGGATACGTGTAGCAAAGGTACAGCAGTTATCATGGGTGACTTTAATCTACATATAGATTAGGCAAGCCAACTTGGTAGCAGCGCTTTCCTAGAATGTATACGTGATTGTTTTTTAAACCAACATGTAGAAGAACCGATTGGAGGACAAGCCATCCTAGACTGGGTATTGTGTAATGAGGAAAGATTAGTTAGCGAACTTGTTGTGCAAAGCCCCTTGGGCAACTGTGACCAAAATATGGTGGAATTCTGCATTAGGATGGAAAGTGACACGGTTAATTCAGAGACTAGGGTCCTGAACTTAAAGAAAGGAGACTTTGAAGGTATGAGACGGGAATTGGCTGGGAATGACGGGCAAATTATACTTTTAGGGTTGACGGTGGAGATGCAATGGCAAAGATTTAAAAAACGCATGGACGAACTCCATGCCGCAGAGTGTTCCGATCCGTCCCGACGCCGGAGTTTCGATCATCGACGAGAGGGCTTGAACCACGGACGGTTGGCAACGGCCCCGTTCAAAGGCTCCGACCACGGGTGAACAAAGGAGGAAGATGACTGAACTTTATTGCCTTCCATCACAGTGAGGAATGTCTCTTCCACTGTGGTGGATGTTTATGTTAAACTTTATTTTATGTGCTGTGTGTATTTTTGCTTTTTATTTAGTATGGCTGTATGATAACATATTTCACTGGACCTTAATTGGTACATGCGACAATTAAATTGAATCTTGAATCTTTAACCTAGAATCTTGAACTCCCAAAATTGTTCATCCCTGTCTGGAGAAAAAATAAAAGGGGGAAGGCGGCTCAACCGTGGCTAACGAGGGAAATCAAGGATAGTGTTAAATCCAAGGACAAGGCACATCAATTTGCTAGAGGTAGCAGCAAACCGGAAGTGGGTGAAATTTAGAACTCAACAGAGGAGGACAAAGGGGTTAATTAAGAGGGGGAAAAAGAGCATGAAAGAAAGCTTGCTGGGAATATAAAAACTGACTATAAAAGCTTCTTTAGATAAAAAGGAAAAGATTAGTGAAGACAAATGTAGGTGCCTTACAATCAGAAACAGGTGAATTTATAATGGGAAACAAAGAAATGGCAGAACAGTTAAACGAGTACTTTGGTTCTGTCTTCACAAAGGAAGATACAAACAATCTCCCAGAAATACTAGGGGACCGAGGATCTAGTGGGAGGGAGGAACTGAAGGGAATTCACTTTAGTCAGGAAATGGTAAATTGTTGGGACTGAAGGCAGATAAATCCCCAGGGCCTGATGGTCTGCATCCCAGAGTACTCAAGGAGGTGGCCCTAGAAATCGTGGATGCATTGGTGATCATTTTCCAAAGTTCTCTCGACTGGATCAATTCCTGTGGACTGGAGGGTAGCCAATGTAATCCCTCTTTTTAAGAAAGGAGGCAGAGAGAAAACAGGGAATTTATAGTCCAGTTAGCCTTACATCAGTGTTTAAGAAGGAACTGCAGATGCTGGAAAATCGAAGGTACACAAAAATGCTGGAGAAACTCAGCGGGTGCAGCAGCATCTATGGAGCGAAGGAAATAGGCAACGTTTCGGGCCGAAATCCTTCTTCAGACTTACATCAGTAGTGGGGAAGATGCTTGAGTGGATTGTTAAAGATGTTATAGCAGCGCATTGGAAAGCAGTGACAGATGGATTAAGTCAGCATGGATTTATGAAAAGGAAATCATGCTTGACTAAACCTGGAATTTTTTGAGGATGTAACAAGTAGAATGGATAAGAGAGAGCCAGTGGATGTGGTGTATCTGGACTTTCAAAAAGCCTTTGACAAGGTCCCACACTAGAGAATAATGTGCAAAATTAGAGCACATGGTATTGGGGGTAGAGTATTGACATGGATAGAGAACTGGTCGGCAGACAGGAAACAAAGTGTAAGAATTAACGGGTCTTTTTCAGAATGGCAGGCAGTGCCTAGTGGGGATGCCACAAGGCTCGTGCTGGGGCCCAGTTATTTACAATATACACTAACGATTTAGACGAGGGAATTGAATGTGATATCTCCAAGTTTGAGGATGACACAAAGCTGGGTGGTAGTGTGGACTGCGATGAGCATGCTATGAGGCTGCAGGGTGACTTGGATAGGTTGGGTGAGTGGGCAGATGCAAGGCAGATGTAATATAATGTGGATAAATGTGAGGTTATCCACTTTGGTAGCCCTGCCGACTGATCTCAGTCAGGCGATGACAACAAACAGAGACAGCATCAGCGCCGCAGCATGGCAGCAACCCAGAGCATGCGCCCTTTTTAGTGCGGGCACCTACGGATGTCGAACCGGATGGCATCACCCTGCTGCAGACTTCTGCTGCCTCAATCGCAAGAAGATCCACTTTGGTGGCAAGAACAGGAAGGCAGATTAGGAAAAGGGGAGGTGCAACGAGACCTGGGTGTGCTTGTACATCAGTCATTAACAGTAAACATGCAGGTACAGCAGGCAGTGAAGAAAGCTAATGGCATGTTGGCCTTCATTGCGAGAGGATTTGAGGTTAGGAGCAAGGAGGTCCTACTGCAGTTGTACAGGGCCCTGGTGAGACTGCACCTGGAGTATTGTGTGCAATTCTCCCAATTTGAGGAAGGACATTAATGCTATTGAGGGAGTGCAGCGTTGGTTCACCAGGTTAATTCCTGGGATGGCAGGACTGACATATGATGAAAGAATGGGTTGACTAGACACTGGAATTTAGAAGGATGAGAGGTGATCTTATAGAAACATATAACATTCTTAAAGGATTGGACAGGCTAGATGCAGGAAAAAATGTCCCAATGTTGGGGGAGTCCAGAACCAGGGGGTCACAGTTTAAGAATAAGGGGTTGGCCATATAGGACTGAGATGAGGAAACATTTTTTCACCCAGTGAGTTGTGAATTTGTGAAATTGTGATATTGTGGATGAATTTAAAGATGGCAATGGAGTTGTGTCTAACCACACGGTCTTGAGTACAGAGAGAGTCGAGCAGAGTAGAGCAGGGGACTGTGCACATAGCCTTGGCGGGCATAATCCCAAAGATCTTTCCTGGACCCAGCCCACTGCTGCAATGATAGACAAAGCACATCAACGCCTTTACTTCCCGAGAAGATTACGGAGATTCGTTATGTCAGAGTGGATTCTCTTGAACTTCCACAGGTGTACAGTAGAGAGCATATTGACTGGTTGCATCACGGCCTGGTTCAGCAACTTGAATGCCCAGGAGTGAAGAAGACTGCGAAAAGTTGTGAACACTGCCCAGTCCTTCACCGGCTCTGACCTCCCCACCATTGAAGGGATTTACCGGAATCGCTGCCTCAATAAGGCAGCCAGCATCATCAGGGACCCACACCACCCTGGCCGCACGTTCATTTCATCACTACCATCGGGAAGAAGGTACAGGAGCCTGAAAACTGTAAAGTTCAGGTTCAGGAACAGCTTCTTCCCTCCAGTCATTTGGCTATTAAACACTACAACCTCAAATAAGCTCTGAACTACATGGACTATTATTGTTATTATCGCACTATTATTGTCTGTTTTTTTGTGCGTACGTATGTCTGAGTGTGTGTGTGTATGTATATATATATATATATATATAACACACACACACACACACACACACACACACACACACACACACACACACACACACACAGAACTCCCTCCGCCCCCCGTTTATTATATTGTCTACAGTGTACTATGTTTACATACACTGTTGTGCTGCTCCAAGTAAGAATTGAATTGTTCTCTCGGGTCATACTGTATTACAATAAAACACTCTTGACACTCTTGACTTTCTATCTTGAGCCTTGAGGTGCTCCTCTGTTGATGGCTATCGAGAAGGAAGTGTTGTTGCCATTTGATACTGGTTGTGGCCGGCCGGCCGACGGGGAAGTCGAGGATCCATTTGCACAGGGTCAAGCAGAGACCCAGCTCCCTGTGTTTGAAGATAAGTTTGGAGGGTTTGAACGCCAATGACTTACGTGTTCCTGTAGTCCAAGTGGCCCAGTGCAGAGGGGAGAGCCAACGAGATCGCATCCTAGCATGCTAAAGGGCGGCACGGTGGCGCAGTGGTAAAGTTGCTGCCTAACAGCGCCAGAGACCCGTGTTCGATCCTGACTACGGGTGCTGTGGGTACAAAGTTTGTACATTCTCCCTGTGACCCGCATGGGTTTTCTCTGGGTGCTCCGGTTTCCTCCCACACTCCAAAGACGTCCAGGTTTGTAGGTTCATTGGCTTCGGTGTCATTGTAAGTTGTCCCTCGTGTGTAGGATAGTGTTAGTGCACGCGGTAATCTAATCGCTGGTCGGCAGACTCGGTGGACCGAAGGGCCTGTTTCTGCGCTGTATCTCTGAAGTCCTAAGTCTAAAGAAAGGCAAGGGAGACAATTGTAGGGGCTATGACGGGGAGCCTCAAACCTTTGTTGGCCATGGAGATAAAAGATGACCAGAACACAGCAAATGTTCTGCCTTTAACCAGGGACCATCCAAGTGCTGTGGGTCCATTGTCAGTGTTGGGGGGAGTTATTGGGGATGATGGTGTTGAATGCCAAGCTGTGGTCCACTTAGTCCATAGAAGTGAGACCACTTTTGGCAATGATGTCAGGTAGAGAGTTCAGTGGGAGGGGGGAGGGGGGGAGAAGAAAGGCGGGTAGATGGTTTAGTTTAGTTTAGTTTAGAGATACATTGGAAACAGGCCCATTCCTTTGGTTGAGCTGTTCACAGGGGACTTGCTAACAGCCTCCATGTGCATCAACACATCTGCCCTTCGGTTACCAAGGCCAAGTCCGTGCCGACCAGCAATCACCCGTATATTAATCCTATCCTAGACATTAGGAACAATTTTTACAGAAGCCATTTAACCTACATGTCTTTGGAATGTGCAAGGAAACCGGAGCACCCGGAGAAAGCCCACATGGTCACAGGGAGAACTGTTAAAGAAAACTTTAAAACACAAAGACAACCGAGACTTTATTCAAGAGCGCCAACTGCAGTGATCGCTGTGGAGCAATCTAGGAGGTTGCTCAATGAACAAAGATTCATCTACCACCTATATACAGAATTTCCCTGTGATGTTTTGCTTGTTGCAGCAAGCACTTTAGGAATTTTTTTTCATCCCTAATGGTCATATCAAATATACATCATGCACCTCCGCATACATCAGCCCAATTCCACCCCATTACAGATAAGCAAATGGCCTGTTACTCTTTCGATCTTATTTTATTGTTTTACGATTGCCATCTGTCCTTTGACAACAGGGAACAGAATCTGACTACAGTAGACTGCCGCGAGTGTCATTTACATATGCTCAGTTTCAATCTTCTTTAAAGCAGAGAATTATTACAACACATGAAAAGGACTTTCAGCATTTTTAGGCGCTCTACCCATCCCTATCCCTTGCTGTCTTCTTGAAGCTGTGCAATTTATCTTTGACAGAAAGTCCAGACTCCGTACAGAGAGCACCCATAGTCAGGATCGAACCTGAGTCTCCGGCACTGTAAGGCAGCAACTTCACCACTGTGCCACCGTGCCGCCCCAGTTGTGGGGGACTGCAGACTCCTGACTTCTGCACAGTGGCGGACTGGGTCTGAAAATATTGGTTGCCAGGAGACAAAGGGGGCCCACTTCATCAGGGACCACTTGATATAGGGGGGCCACTTCATCAGGGGCCCACTTGCCATCGGGGCAAGCTGACACCCTGGCCTGTCCAGTCCGCCACTGCTTCTGCAGCAACCTCTTGTTTGGTCTTTCACTGACTGGTCTCTTTCTGTTCAACGGCACTTTATATCCTCGCATTCATGTGCTGAGCAGTCTGAACTCTAAAACATCCATCATTAGACTATGAAAGGAATTTAGCGAACAACATAAAAACTAATAGTAAGAGTTTTTATAGCTATATAAAAAGAAAAAGGGTGGCTAAGGTGAACGTTGGTCCATTGGAGGGTGAGACTGGAGAGTTGTTGGTGGGGAACATGGAAATGGCAAAGGCATTAAACGAGTATTTTGTATCAGTCTTCACCATAGAAGACACAAAAAATATTCCAACGCTGGATAAACAGGGGGCGGTAGGAATGGAGGAGCTAAATACTATTAAGATCACCAAGGAGGTGGTATTAGGGAAATTAATGAGACTGAAGGAGGATAAATCCCCTGGGCCTGATGGATTACATCCAAGGGTCTTGAGGGAGATAGCGGTGGGGATTGTGGATGCATTGGTGATAATTTTCCAAAACTCCCTGGAGGCTGGAACGGTCCCAGTGGATTGGAAAATGGCCAATGTAACACCTATATTTAAAAAAGGAAGTAAACAGAAGGCGGGTAACTATAGACCGGTTAGTCTAACATCGGTGGTGGGTAAAATGTTAGAGACAATTATTAAAGAAACACTAACGGGGCACTTGGATAAACATGACTTCATCGGACAGAACCAGCATGGTTTTGTGAAGGGGAAGTCCTGTTTAACGATTCTGCTCGAATTCTTTGAGGAAGTAACAACCCGGGTGGATAAAGGGGAACCGGTGGATGTGGTATACTTGGACTTCCAAAAGGCTTTTGACAAGGTGCCACATAAGAGACTATTGCTAAAAATAAAAAATTATGGGATTGGGGGTAATATATTAGCATGGGTAGAGGATTGGCTAACAAATAGGAAGCAGAGAGTGGGGATAAATGGTTCATACTCGGGATGGCAACCGGTAACTAGCGGGGTTCCGCAAGGGTCGGTGCTGGGACCCCAGTTGTTCACAATTTATATAAATGATTTGGAGGAGGGAACCAAGTGTAATATATCAAAATTTGCGGACGATACAAAAATGGGAGGAAAAGTAGGGGATGAGGAGGATAGGAAGAGTCTGCAAAAGGATATAGATAAGCTAGGTGAGTGGGCAACAACTTGGCAGATGAAATTTAATACTAATAAATGTGAAGTCATTCACTTTGGGAAAAAAAATGATAGGGCAAGTTATTTTCTAAATGAGGAGGAGCTGCGTTGTAATGCAACGCAAAGGGATCTAGGGGTATTAGTACATGAATCACTAAAAGTTAGTATGCAGGTGCAGCAAGCAATCAGGAAGGCCAATGGAGTTTTGGCCTTTATTGCTAGGGGGATTGAGTATAAAAACACGGAGGTCTTGCTGCAGCTGTACACAGTATTAGTGAGACCACATTTGGAATACTGTGTACAGTTCTGGGGTCCATACTTAAGAAAGGATGTACTAGCCCTGGAGGCAGTGCAGCGAAGGTTTACAAGATTAATTCCTGCAATGAGGGGATTGACATATGAGGAAAGGTTAAGTAGGCTGGAACTCTACTCTTTGGAGTTTAGAAGAATGAGAGGCGATCTCATTGAAACATATAAGATCGTGAGGGGCCTTGATCGGGTGGATGCACCGAGGATGTTCCCAATGATCGGGGAAACTAGAACTAGGGGACATAGTTGCAGAATAAGGGGGGGCTCTTTTAAAACTGAGATGAAGAAGAACTTCTTCACCCAGAGGGTGGTTAATTTATGGAATTCACTGCCCCAGGGAGCAGTGGAAGCAGAAACGTTAAATATATTTAAGACTAAAATAGATGTTTTTTTAGCTGCCAAGGGGATAAGGGGCTACGGGGAGAGGGCAGGGATATGGACCTAGGTATGGTTAGTATAGTAAGACCTGAGTGATCTCCTGGACAAGTGTCGATCGCCTGGATTGGGGTCGGAGAGGAATTTCCCGGATTTTTTTCCCGAATTGGACCTGGGTTTTTATCCGTTTTTTTGCCTCCCCCAGGAGATCACGAGGTTCTTGGGGTGGAGAGGGGTGATAGCGGTATAAAGGGGAGGGTAGTGTCTTGTGTTCTGTGTCTTGTGTCTACTGTTTGTGGGTAAGTGTGTCTGTTTAGTGTTCAGCCATGAGCGAATGGCGGTGCGGGCTCGACGGACCTGGTGGTCTACTCTCGCACCTACTTTCTATGTTTCTATGTTTCTATCCATCAAACGGCATGATTGCAATGCCATTTCATGTGGCGGAGTTGAAATAAATTGTACTGCAGTGCTACCTAATTAGTCAACAAAACGGGCGATTAAATGCCAATGGAGAAATTAAGTTGAAAAGGGCATCGTGAGAGATTCTGCAAAACTTCTGCATTTCCTGCTCTCTACCACACATCTACCATTCTCATCTCAGTGCCCGGGGAGCCAGGCAGACAAAATGCAGCCTGGTATCTAGGTCGAGACTGCCATGATGGTTCCTGTAGCATTGCTAGAAGCCTCCTGCAATTGAGATGCTAAAATAAGGAACTGCAGATGCTAGAATCTTGAGAAAAGCACAAAGTGCTGGATGTTTACTATTCTTACACATTTATACTGAGGTATGATTGTGCTCATGTAGCATAAGATTTTGCTGAATTGTATGCAAAGAAAGAATGTCGCTGTACCTAGGTACATGTGACAATAAAGTACCGTTGAACCATTGAACTCAGCAGGTCAGGCAACATCTGTGGAGGGAATGGACAGACGACCATTCAGGTCTGCTTACTTTTCACAATTGGGCTTCAAAGGTCTCAAAGGTCTCAAAGGTCTCAAAGGCCAGTACGTTTTATCTAGTGGCCTGGTTAAAATCCATCCACCAAACAACTCTCAAAACCAATTAATTGGCCTCTTATCTCATCGATGTTGCTAAGAACTTGCGGTATGAAAGCTGACTGCCATTTTGCCTTCAAAGTAATGTTCAGCAACAAATGACAATTATAAGAATCACAAAAACAAGTTCTATTTTCCTGTTGATATTTGTCTTTAGGGTCGGCACGGTGGCGCAGTAATAGAGTTGCTGCCTTACAGCGCCAGAGGCCCTGGTTCAGTCCTGACTATTGGTGCTGTCTATACAGAGTTTGTATCTTCTCCCTGTGACCGCGTGGGTTTTCTCCGGGTGTTCCGGTTTCCTCCCACACTCCAAAGACATAGTGGTTTGTAGGTTAATTGGCAACGGTAAGAATTCGTTAGTTTAGGTTAGTTTAGAGATAGATCGCGGATCAGGCCCTTCAGCCCACCTGGTCCGCGCCGACCAGCGATCACCCCAGACACTAACGATATTCCATAGTGTGTAGGATAGTGCTAGTGTCTGGGGTGATCACTGGTTGGCGCGGACCCGGTGGGCTGAAGTGCCTGATCCGCGACCTATCTCTAAACTAAACTAAACTTGTTTCGGCCCGAAACGTCGCCTATCTCCTTCGCTCCATAGATGCTGCTGCACCCGCTGAGTTTCTCCAGCATTTTTGTGTACCTTTAAACTAAATTAAGGACCGATAATAATTCCTGGTAAATTCCACCTTTTTTTTTGTTGGGATGAAAATAAAATTGCTAGATTAGCAAAAGTTACGGATGTGGACACATTTGCTGTGCTGACAATTAATGGCACCATGAACATTTTCTACTGCGTGGTTCAGTGTAGACCCTCTGCTCACTTTCTATAACGGAGAAGCAATCCAATTTTGCGAGGTTTGTAACACAATTATCTGATCATCAAATTGAAAGGAAAGAAACATATAGAGATAGAGATAACGGATATTTCCTGTACTGGGTTCTGAAGTTTCTTATCTGAAGATGCCGAGCGGTTTCCTATGTAGTAAGACAGATTACTGATTGAGCTGTTCACAGGGGACTTGCTACCAACCTCCATGAACATTGATGTGTCTGCCTTCAGGCTACCAGCTGCAGATTTAGAGAGTGGAAGCTGCCCCAGAGACCCGGGTTCGATCCCGACCACGGGTGCTGTCTGCGTGGAGTTTGTACGCTCTCCCCATGACCCTCATGTGCTTTCTCCAACATCTTCGGTTTCCTCCCACACTCCAAAGACGTACCGGTTTGTAGGTTAATTGGCTCTGTATAAATGTAAATTGTCCTCAGTGTGTAGGATAGTGTTAATGTGCGGGGCAATCGCTGATTGGTGTGGAATCGGTGGGCCGAAGGGCCTGTTTCCGTGCTGTATCTTTAAACTAAATTAAACTAAACTAAACTAAAAACATGCAAGTGTTTAGTTTAGAGCACAAAGTGCTGGAATAACTCAGCGGGTCAGGCAGCATCTCTGGAGAAAAAGGATGGGTGTAGTTTTGGGTTGGACTGAAAGTGGGGTGAAGGAGGGTCCGAAGAAGGGTCTCGACCCAAAACGTCACCCATTCATTCTCTCCGGAGATGCTGCCTGTGCTGCTTAGTTACTCCAGCACTTTAGTGTCTATCTTCGGTTTAAACCAGCATCTGCAGTTCCTTCTCACACAGTAGGTCAGTCTGCTGGAGGTTGAGGCTATTTGTGGGAAACCTATCCTGTTCCTATAAAGTTGGCTTTGAGTTTCTAGTTCTTAAATTCTTCGTTGGTTTCAGACCACCAGCGTGCAATATTTCACTCTTTTACCACATGCGCGCACCACGTGAGGAACTGACTGTTTACACGGAAATAAACAAGTCATAGAGTCTTGGCACCAATAAAGGCCCATCGTCCCCAATATCAGTGCTGAACATGATGCTAAGAAAAAATAATCTCCTCTGCCCGCACATAATAATCAGAATCATAATTTATTTGCAACATATGATTTGGTTTGCCATACAGTCATGCCAAAAAAGCAACAAGACACACAACTACATCGAAATTTGACATAAACATCCACCACAGCGGCTCCTCCACATGCCCCACTGTGATGGAAGGCAATAAAGTCTTATCTTCTTTCCTCCTTTCCTCCCGCGGTCGGGGGGGGGGGGGTCGAACCACCCGCAGCCGGTGATCGAGCTCCCACGTCGGGGCGGTCGAAACTCCTGCAGCTTGGAGTTCCCAAAATCGATCCCTAACCCGGGACCGCGAGCTTCACGATGATCCATATCTCTCCATTTCCCTGCATATCCATGTGCCTATCTGAAAGCCATTATCCAGTCTGCCTCCACCACCACCCCTGGCAGAGCCTTCCAGGTACCCACCATTCTCTGTGTGGCAAACATGCCCCCGCACATCTCCTTCCAGCTTTGCCCCTTTCACCTTAAGGCTATGCCTTCTAGTATTTGATTTTTCTTGGGAAAATATATTGTAGCCAACAGACATAAACCTCTCAGCCCACAGTCCACACTGGCCATTGCACAGCCACTTATGCTCATCCCATTTTATCTTCCCCGCTTTCGATCTGCTCCGCCAAAGAACTGCTCGGTTCCTCTAGTTCCATTTACCAGGGTAAATCTTATCATGGTGTATTGCTGTATTGGTGGGGGAGATGGGCAGACAATGGTTTGGTTCGGGACTCTTCTGGAGAATGTGTGAGGTATCGCCTGTGTAGGTGAGTTAGGACTGGACAAGGGGGGAGGAACAAGAGAGAGTGAAGGTACCTGGAGATGAATGCAGTACTGAACTAATACCTTGACTGCATGGACATGTGGCAGATGAATCTTAATACAGAAAAATGTTCATATCATCTTATATTTTGACTGGAGGAATGAGGAGAGCTAGTGCAAACTATAGGATGTGCGCACAAGGAACAGCAGATGCTGTTTTACGATAAAAAAGACACAACTACTGCAGTCACTTGTGGGTCAGGCAGTATCTATGGAGAACATGGGTAGGTGACGTTTCAGGTCGGGACCCTTCTTCAGCATGTCTATGAACTTCTACCGACTGTTTTCGGGTGTGTTAGTTACAGTATATCTGATCCGTTTGGGTAGCATGCAAAAAAGCTTTTCACTGAAGTCCGGTGCATGCGACAGTAGTCAAACCTAATCCCTGAGCCTAGGCGATGTTTCGGGGTCGGGACCCTTCTTCAGACTACAGGTACTCCCCGATTTACGACGCTTCGACTTACGATAATTCGACGTTGCTGGGTAACGGCAGCGATCCACCGGCCACGTGATCACGTGTATTAAATGCATTCTCGACTTACCGATATTTTCGATTTACGATGGGTTTATCGGTACGTAACCCCATCGTAGGTCGAGGAGCAATGATACAGGACGAAGAGATTGAGGAACAGAGAGATCTGGGGGTGTACTTGCGTAAGACATTGAAAATGAAAGGCAGCTTAGGGAAGTTTCAGGAGCTGAGGAGCAGCAGCTCCACAGATTGTGCCACCATGCTGCTCCCTTCCCTGAAGCCATTACTTTCTTCCCAAAGAACTGGAAACAAGTCACTAGTTGTGACTGAGCCAAAGTTTTATCAAGACAAGTCAAGTCAAGTCACTTTTATTTCTATAGCACATTTAAAAAACAACTCTTGTTGACCAAAGTGCTTTACATTGGTGGAGGTACCAACGTTATACAACAGTGGTTCATAGATTAAGTACATACATAAATACATACATATAGCCCTCCCTCAGAGGATGTCAAGAAAGCCTTATAAAAGGCTTTTTATAAAGGTTCGTTGTGACTCTAGTGCTCTCTTGCCTGAAGAAGGGTTTCGGCCCGAAACGTTACCTATCTCCTTCGCTCCATAGATGCTGCTGTACCCGCTGAGTTTCTCCAGCATTTTTGTGTACCCTCTCTTGCCTTTGTTTAGTTTAGTGGAGCTTATTATTGGAACATGCAGGAAAAATGTTCCCGATGTTGGGGGAGTCCAGAGCCAGGGGTCACAGTTTAAGAATAAGGGGTAGGCCACCATTTAGATGAGGAAAAACCTTTTCACCTAGAAAGTTGTGAATTTGTGGAATTCTCTGCCACAGAAGGCAGTGGAGGCCAATTCACTGGATGTTTTCAAGAGTGAGTTAGATGTAGCTCTTGGGGCTAACGGTATCAAGGGATATGGGGGAAAAAGCAGGAACGGGGTACTGATTTTGGATGATCATATTGAATGGCGGTGCTGGCTCGAAGGGCCGAATGGCCCACTCCTGCACCTATTTTCTATGCACAGTGAAAAGCTTTTTTGCTGTGCTATCCGGTCAAAGAAAAAGACAATACATGATTACCATCAAGCCCTCCACAGTGTACAGATGAAGGATATAGGGAACAACATTTAGTGCAAGATAAAATGATTTACAAACATCACTGTTTCTTTTCTACTTCCCCAAGCTGCCTTTCATTTCGGTGAACGATCTCACACAAAACATCCATAACCCCCACTCTGATTTATTTTCAGCAACATCAAGACATGTTTTAATTTCTCCCTTTATCATTGCTTCTCACTGTCCACCAATCTGTTCCCTTTGATATCCTGAAATATCTGGTTGACTCACTCTTTTACCCAAGGAAACATTGACTCAAACACATGCCCTTATGTGTTTAGGAAGGAACTGCAGAGGCTGGTTTAAATCGAAGATAGACACAAAATGCTGGAGTAACTTAGCTTAGTAACAGGCAGCATCTCTCGAGAGAAGGGATGGATGACATTTCGGGTCGGGACTCTTCTTCAGACTGTTGTCAGGGGAGAGGGAGGTACATAGATAAGGAAGTGTACAGATAAGGATGTGTAAGGTGTGAAAACAGGACAAAGGGAATGGAGATCAAGAACAATGTAGAATAGATCGTTGTTAGTTCGGAGAAGGTAACAACAAAGCAAACAGAGATAAAATGTAGTCGGAGACAGGAAGACTGGTCGGAGAACTGGGAAGGGAGAGGGGATGGAGAGAGATGGAAAGCAAGGGTAACTTGAAGTTAAAGAAGTCAATGTTCATACCGCTGAGGTGTAAGGTACCCAAGTAAAATATGAGGTGCTGTTCCTCCAATTTGCGCTGGGCCTCAATCTAACAATGGAGGAGGCCCAGGACAGAAAGGTCAGTGGGAGGGGAAGTTAAAGTGTTGAGCAACTGGGAGATCAGGTAGGTTTAGGCTGACTGACTGTAGGTGTTCAGCGAAACGATCGCCGAGGCTGTGCTTGGTCTCGCCGATATACACGAGTCCACACCTGGAACAGCGGGTACAGTAGATGAGGTTGGAGGAGGTATAAGTGAATCTCTGCTTCACCTGAAAAGACTGTTGGGTTCCTTGGACGGAGTCGAAGGGGGAGGTATAGGGACAGGTGTCCTTTTGTGTTTAACCTGGCATCGTGTGCTGCATGGGCATTGCGGGTAAAATAATCTGTTCTCAACTACCCCCCTTTGGCTGCTGGTTCCATATAACCCAAAAAAGTTGCCCCTCAGGTTCCTATCAAATCTTTTCCCTCTCACCATAAACCTTTGGTTCCTGATTCTCCTACACTGGATAAAAAAATCTGTGCATCTACCCTATCTATCCTCTCATGATCTTATACCAACTCTGAGCAGACAGCACCCATAGTCAGGTTTGAACCCAGGTCTCTGGCGCTGGAAGGCAGTAACTCTACCGCTGTGCCACTGTGCCGCCCAAAGGGTTTAAAGACTCTGTGCATCTTGCCGCTATCTCTTCCTCTGATGATTTTGTACACCTCTCTGAGGCCACTCCTCGTCTTCCTGTGCTCCGAATAGAGTCCTAGCCTGCCCGACTTCTCCCTGTAAGTCTGGCAGCAAATCCTGGCGGCATCCTTGTAAATCTTCACAGCACATAACATATCTTCCCATAGCAGGGTGACCACAGCTGAACACAAAACACCAGGTTTGCGTGCACTAGGATCATATTCTTCCATGCCTTGCTTATTCACGTCTAAAGACCACACAGACATGGTGACCAGTTCTGACTCCGCCACCTCTTCTGACATAGACACAACATCCTGGAGTAACTCAGTGGAACAGGCAGCAGCATGTCTGGAGAGAAGGAATTCCTTCTCTCCATAGATGCTGCCTGTCCCGCTGAGTTACTCCAGCATATTGTGGCTATCTTCGCTTTAAATCAGCATCTGCAGTTCTTTCCAACACACCTCTTCTGACAGTGGCTTTGATCTTATCGAATGATCGGACTCGAAGCTCGGCTCTGCCTCCGCCCTCTGGTGGAGAGGGAAGGGTTTGCAGGGGGGGGGGGGGGATGTCTGATGGTGGTGGGAACGCAGACCCTGGTGATCAACACTGAGGATGCACCAAGCCCCAGGAGCCAGTGTTTTTGCAGCAAAAAGTTCAGTGCTGAGACACAGCAGGCCAGAGACAGCAACTTCACACATTCTAACCTGGCACCTTCACACACAGATAACATCATTCCACCAGTGACTCATTTATCAGCCATCTCTGTCGGTCATGACTAGAGCCAGGATGTTCAGGCACTAAAAAACTCTGAAATAGGCAGGCAAAAAGGCATAATAAAATTACAAAAAAGATATGAAAAAGGCATTTATTGACAAAAAAAGTCATGTATTTCCACCACCAAAATATGGTTACATTGATAATATAAATGTATACTACAGTAAATGACAAAAGTTGCCTGATTGCATATAATTACTAGCATATTTTTCAAATTATCAGAATATGCTTCAGTGAAAAACTTATTTCTACCTCAGCTGAGGTCACTGGTGCATACCCGAAATAAGCTACAGACTCTATATTCATGTTGATATCTTGTGCATTACAACTACCTTTGAGAACTTTAGCTATGTTTGTATTTCTTCAAGATCTTTGTTAGCTAAAATCACTCTCTCACATTTTCCTTGTATGTCTTTCCCAACATCGCCAGGAACTTTACGAATATCGTCAGTTACTTTGTTGAAAACCTGCAAGTTATTCACTAATGTTTTGCCACATTTCACAAGGGAAGTGGTGGCTTGTGGGAAATTTGCGAAATCGGGAGCAATAAATAGATTTTGGAAAAGATTGAACCAGCGGGCAGCGGCACGAATGAATGAACTCCAGCCAGTTGCTCTACACAGGGTTTGAGAACTCGACCGGGTATATCATCAGGTCCAGGCGCTTTCCTAGGGTTCACCCCCCTTGAAAGATCTTCTGACGTTGGCCTCTGTAACTGTGACTGTAATACCATCAGGGGGCGTATGGGGGCTCGGGAAGGCACATCAGTGTTCTCCCTATCAAGCGTGCATTGAACACATTGAGCTCATCAGGGAGTGATGCTTCACTGAGGCTTGAGCTTTCCTGATTTCGCCTTGTAAGAGGCGATGGCATTCAAGCCCTGCCACAGTTCCCGAACATCCACCCCATCCTCCAGCTTTGAGCGGAAGTCCCTTTTGGCTTTTTTGATGGCTTGTCAAGAATCTGGACTTCTTATAGACCTCTGCATCACCACAGACCTGAATGCCCGGGATCTGGTCTTCAGAAGAATGCAGATCTCCAGGTTCATCAAAGGCTTCTGGTTCAGAAACACTCCGAAGGTTTTTGCAGGAATACAGTCCTCCACACATTTCCTTACGAAGTCTGTAATGACTGTGGCGTATTCATTCAGGTCCGTTGCCGAGTCCTTGAACAATGCCCAGTCTACTGACTCCAAGCAGTCCTGTAGTAGCTCCTCTGCCTCCCCACCCCAGACCAGCTCTGTGCTGTCCTCACCTCTGGCAGTGCTATCTTCAGTTGCTGCCTGTACACAGGGAGAAGCAGCACCGCTTCTACAAACCTGTACGTCTTGGGAGGAAACCGAAAATCTCGGAGAAAACCCACGCAGGTCACGGGGAGAGCGTACAAACTCCGTACGGACAAGCACCCGTCGTCAGGGTTGAACCCGGAATTCTGGCGCGGTAAACCAGTGGCTCGAATATTCTTAGATGCGAGGAGGCTGCTGAGATATTGTGCTGTAGGTCAAGAGTGCCCTCTTGTGCTGAGTCTGCAGGTTACCTTCAGAAGTTAGTGACAAAGCCACTGGCGAATAATACTATCAATGTTTCAACGATAACTGCAACAACTCATTGCATCCACCAGATAAATGGTCGTGATGGGACAAGCAGTAGAAAGGTTACTAACCTTTTGTGCTAAAAAGCGGTATGGTTTAGTTAAGTTATGGTTTGGTTATAGAGATACAGCATGGAAACCCACCCATTGGTACTCCGATTCCACATGCACCCAGTCAATCACTCATTTACACTAATCATGCACTAATTTAACCCATCTTTATTCTCCATATAGACACAAACTGCTGGAGTAACTCAGCGGGTCAGGCAGCATCTCTGGAGAAAAAGCATAGGCGACATTTAGGGTCGAGACCCTTCGTCAGACTGAGAGTCTAATAATGCCCCTGTCCAACTTAGGAAACCTGAACGGAAACCACTGGAGACTTTGCGCCCCACCCAAGGTTTCCGTGCGGTTCCCGGAGGTTGCAGGTGGTTGCCGGAGGTTGCATGTAGTGGAAGCAGGTAGGGAGACTGACAAAAACCTCCGGGAACCGCACGGAAACCTTGGGTGAGGCGCAAAGTCTCCAGAGGTTTCCGTTCAGGTTTCCTAAGTGGGACGGGGGCATTAATCACTCCCTTAGTCTGAAGAAGGGTCTCGACCCGAAACATCACCTATTCCTTTTCTCCAGAGATGCTGCCTGACTGAGTTACTCCAGCACTTTGTGTCTATCTTTGGTGTTAACCAGCATCTGGAGTTCCCTCTTACATGCTAATTCTCTATGTAGATTGTTGACATTTCAGGTCTGCATTCTTTCAGGTCTGCATTTCAGACGTGAGGGGAAATAGGAGCACCTGGAGGAAACATGCAAACTCCACACAGATAGTAAGTACCCAAGGTCAGGATTGAACCCGGGTTTCTAGCAATGTGAGGTGGTGGCTCTACCATCCTTGCCACTGTGCCACCTTATTTTCTGAAGATAGACACAAAATGCTGGAGTAACTCAGCGGGACAGGCAGCACCTCTGCATAGAGGGATTGATTGGGTGGTGTTTCATGTTGAGACCATTCTTCAGACTGAAGTGAGTTACTCCAGCATTTTGTGTCTATCTTCAGTTTAAACCAGCATCTGCAGTTCCTTACTTCACCTTATTTTCTGATCTTTTCTTGGTCAAGCTTAGGTGCAAGCTATTATCTGAATCAGATAAGCTACAAATTGCCCAACTGAGAATCTTATAGCACTGTGCATTGGTGTGAAGTTTGGTTCAAGTTCTGCACTCTTCCCAAAACACACATTCCCATCCCATGGAAAATTGCAGCAGCCCCTTTTCAGATTAAATGGGCCTTTCATAGAGTCGGAGTGATACAGTGTAGAAAAGGGACCTTTGGCCCAACTTGCCCACACCGACCAACATGTCCCATCTATGCTAGTCCCACCTGCCTGCGTTTGGCCCTCTAAAACTGTCCTATCCACGAACCTGTCTAATTGTTTTTTAAACGTTGTGATTGTCCATGCCTCAACTACCTCCTCTGGCAGCTTGTTCCATACACCCACCACCCTTTGTGTGAAAAAGTCACTCCTCAAGCTCCTATTGAACCTCTGTTTAAGAAGGAACTGCAGATGCTGGAAAATCGAAGGTACACAAAAATGCTGGAGAAACTCAGCGGGTGCAGCAGCATCTATGGAGCGAAGGAAATAGGCAACGTTTCGGGCCGAAACGTTGCCTATTTCCTTCGCTCCATAGATGCTGCTGCACCCGCTGAGATTCTCCAGCATTTTTGTGTACCTCCTATTAAATCTCTCCCCCTTCACCCTAATCCTATTACCTCTGGTTCTCGATATTTAGCAGACATTTTCAAGCCACCGTGACAAAGGCTGTGGCCACAGGCATCAAAGGCTGAGGGGAGTTTGATGAATGCGGTCTGTTTGAACCGCCTGTTGCTGTGGTTGTTTGATGACCACAGGCAGGGTTTGTCGAGTGGTCAGATGTTGGAATTTTAATCAAAACCAAACCTACCAGAGGTCAGGCAGCCTCTACGGACTGAAATAGACAGATGACGTTTCGGGTCAGGAAAAAGACATTAAGTACTGGAGTAACTCAGGAGGTCAGGCAACATCTCTGGAGAACATGGGTAGGTGTTATAGTGGGGTAACCTTAGAGAGGCTGCCTTACAGTGCCAGAGATCCTGACTACGGGTGCTGTCTGCACAGAGTTTGTACGTTCTCCCCATTGCAGATAACACAAAGCTGGGTGGCAGTGTGAACTATGAGGAGGATGCTATGAGAATGCAGGGTGACTTGGACAGGTTGGGTGAGTGGGCAGATGCATGGCAGATGCAGTTTAATGTGGATAAATGTGAGGGTGTCCACTTTGGTAGCAAAAACAGGAAGGCAGGTTGTTATCTAAATGGTGTCAAGTTGGGAAAAGGGGAAGTACAACGGGATCTGGGAGTCCTTGTTTATCAGTCAATGAAAGTAAGCATGCAGGCTATTGAGGGAGTGCAGCGTAGGTTTACAAGGTTAATTCTCGGGATGGCGGGACCGTCACATGTTAAAGGAATGGAGTGGCTGGGCTTGTATACTCTAGAATTTAGAAGGATGAGAGGGAATCTTATTGAGACATATAAGATTATTAAGGGTTGGGACACGCTAGAGGCAGGAAACATGTTCCCGATGTTGGGGGAGTCCAGAACCAGGGGCCACAGTTTAAGAATAAGGGGTAAGCCATTTAGAACGGAGACGAGGAAACACTTCTTCACGCAGACAAGTTTGTAAGTCTGTAGAATTGGTTGCAAGTCTGTAGAATTCTCTGTCTCAGAGGGCAGTGGAGATCGGTTCTCTGGATACTGTGAAGAGAGAGCAAGATAGGGCTCTTAAAGATAGTGGAGTCAGGGGATATGGGGAGAAGGCAGGAAACGGGTTACTGATTGGAGATGAATAGCCATGATCACATTGAATGGCGGTGCTGGCTTGAAGGACCAAATGGCCTGCTCCTGCACCTATTGTCTATTGTCTATTGTCTATTGACCTGTATGAGTTTTCTCTGGATGTTCCAGTTTCTTCCCACACTCCAAAGACGTACAGATTTGTAGGCTAACTGACTTTGGTAAAAATTGTAAATTGTCCCTAGTGTATAGTGTGTGCTAGTATACAGGAATTACTGGTCGGCAGGGACTCGGTGGGCCAAAGGGCCTGTTTTCACGCTGTATCTCTAAACTAAACTTAAAAGGGGATGCTTCAGGTTGGGGCTCATCTTCCGGCTGATTGTAGTTGGGGGGGGGGGTGGGGAAGGAAGCTGGAAGAGAGGTTGTGATGGGACAAAGCCTGACAAGTGATAGGTGGATACAGATGAGAGTGGGGGTTGATTAGCAGATGGTTGGGGAAAGGCCAGTGATGAAACGTTAAAAAGGTGTGAGATGAGGAGATAAGGATAGAAGAGGCGTGAAATGTGAAGCCGGAGGAAGGGATATTGGTGACGGAGAAAGGGGGAAAGGCAAGGGGAGCAATGGGTGCAAATCAAGATGGGGCACAGGGGGGGAAATATGGGGTTGGGGGAGTGGGGAGGAGGCATTGGGGTGACGTTTGTAGGATTGTGTTACCTAAAATTGGAGCACTCAATGTTCATACGTTCAAGATGTACGCTGCCCAAGTGGAATATGAGGTGCTGTTCCTCCAGTTTGCATGTGGTCTCACTCTGGCAATGGTTGACATCACTTGACAGAAAGGTCACGTTGAGAAAAGTGCTCAGAATGGTCAGTTATGTAAAAGATAGGTCAACCATTTTTTAAATAATTTCTCTGAGCGGAATGAGTTCAATAGAAGAAATGAACTCAATTTCTAACCTGCAATCAGATCTGAGGTATCTAACAGCGGATAGACACAAAAATCTGGAGTAACTCAGCGGGACAGGCAGCATCTCTGGAGAGAAGGAATGGATGACGTTTCAGGTCGAGACCCTTCTTAACAGTGGCATGACCACTAGATCTGCACCAAATACCGCAAATGACACTGATTGAAAAACTGCTGGGATGCAAGGAAACAGTTCCCAGCATTTCTTGTCAACATTCCTGTTAAGAAATAAATGTTTCGTGAGCAGGAAATGGAATATTACAGAAACATGAGTTTGAAAGCCGCGATTTGCTTAGTTTTAGTTTTATGGGAACAGCATGGAAACAGGCCCTTCGGCCCACCGTGTCCACGCCTACCATCGAGCACCCGTTCCCACTAGTTCAATGTTATTCCAGTTTTGCATCCTCCCATTACACACTAGGTGCAATCTACAGAGGCAGATTAACGTAAAACTTGCATGTATTTAGAGGTGGGGGAAACCGGAGCTTTCAGGGGGAATTCACAGGTTCACAATGAGAGCGTGCAAACTCCACACAGACAGCACTTGTCTGGTGCGATGTGGCAGCAGCTCAACCAGCTTTACTTTAGACTTTAGAGATACAGCACGGAAGCAGGCCCTTCGGCCCACCGAGTCTGCGCCGACCAGTGATCGCCCCGTACACTAGCACTATCCTACACACACTAGGGATAATTTATAATTTTACTGAAGCCAATTAATTTACAAACCTGGACGTCTTTGGAGTGTGGGAGGAAAGCGGAGCACCTGGAGAAAACCCACGCGGTTACAGGGAGGATGTACAAACTCCGTTCGGACAGCACCCGTGGCCAGGATCGAACCCGGCGTCTCTGGCGCTCGATCCCGAGTTCGATCCCAACTACGAGTGTTGTCTGTACGGAGTTTGTACGTTCTCCCCATGGCCTTCGTGGGTTTTCTCCGGGTCCTCCGGTTTCCTCCCACACTCCAAACACGTGCAGGTTTGTAGGCTAATTGGCTTGGTAAAATTGTAATGTGTAGGAAGGAACTGCAAGTGCTGGTTTACACCGAAGATAGGCACAATATGCTGGAGTAACTCAGCGGGACAGGACAGGCAGCATCTCTGGATAGAAGGAATGGGTGACCTGATGGGTCAAGAACCTTCTTCAAAATTGCAAATTGTCCCTAGTGTGTGTGGGATAGTGTTAGTGTGCGGGGATCGCTGTTCGGCGCAGACTCTAAGGGCCTGTTTCCACGCTGTGTCTCTAAACTAAACTGAACTCCTCGTACTGTTCAAACAAAGTGCTGGTGGCAACAGCAAATAAGACAGTGAAGCATGGCTGTATTTAGGGACGTGTCGCCGTTTTACTGAGAGATGGGAGCGCCGATATAATTATCCACGTGCGGCTGTGCCAAAAGGTTCTTAATAAGTTATGTGGCTGTAACTGAAGATGCCGCAGTGAATAGCTGGTACAGATGGACAGTCTAGTAACTGGCAGTGAGGCAATTAATATGTGTACTGATGTAATTGAGAGTACAGGACTTTTGTGTAAAACTGCCATTTCCTGTTATACAAATAGGCAAATGTTTCATTTTCCACTCATACCCCCACCAACTGCTACTGGTTAAATAGACTTCCTGCCACATTACATTGAGGTACAGAATTCTAGGTAGCCAAAATGATATGATAAGGAAATGCTAAATGGAAAAAAAAACAGATGCGAAAGGTATAAGTCAGGCGATAAAACATAATCCAACAAAGAGTTGAAAAAACTATGCAACGACACCCCATGGACGTTTATTATTTATTAGGATGAACCCAGTAGAATATTCTCGCGGAGACACAAGGAACTGCAGGTTCTAGAATCTTCGGCAGAACACATATTGCTGGAGTAACTCAGCGGGTCAGGCAGCACATTTAATTTAGTTTAGTTTAGAGATACAGCGTGGAAACAGGTCATTCAGCCCACCGAGTCTGCACCGACCAGCGATCCTCGCACATTATCGTGCACACACTAGGGGCCAATTTACAATTTGACCATTTTCTCCGGGTGCTCCGGTTTCCTCCCACAGTCCAAAGACGTACATGTTTGTAGGTTATAATTGTCTTGTTTAAATTGTAAATTGCCCCTAGTGTGAAGGATAGAGTTAATGCATGAGGTGATAGCTGGTCGGCGTGGACTTGGTGGACCGAAGGGCCTGTTTCCATGCTGTATCTCTAAAATCCTAAAAATGCCTAAAACCCACGTGGTCACTAACTCCACACCGAGGCCAGAATCGAACCTGGGTCTCTGGCGCTGTGAGGCAGCTGCTCCACTGGCAGAGCCACTGTGCCGCCCATGATGTTGGTGAAGGGATAAATCTTGGTCAGGACGTATAAAAGGAAAGATTATCTTCACTTACATTGATGATAGTATAGTATAGCATCTTCTTGAAGACAGACACACTGTACACTCAACATTTATTTCCAATAATTCAACCCGACCAATCTTGTTTTTTCGTGAATGGGCTTGAGGCCAAATTTCTCCTTATCCTATCCTCAAAGTTAGGGCGGTACAGTGGTGTAGCGGTAGAGGTACTGCCTTACAGCGCCAGCGATCCGGGTTCCATCCTGACTACGGGTGCTGTCCGTACGTTCTCCCCGTGACCTGCGTGGGTTTTCTCCGAAACCTTCGGGTTCCTCCCACGCCCCAAAGACGTACAGATTTGTAGGTGTAAATGTAAAATTGTCCCTAGCATGTGTAGGGTAGTGTTGATGTGCGGGAATCACTGGTCGGTGCGGGCTCAGCTGGCCGAAGGGCCTGTTTCTGCGCTGTATCTCTAAATTAAACTATCCTTTTCTTGTGCAATGTCTATGAAGAAATGTCCAAATGATTGACGATGATGATGATGGTTCTGTGCCATTTCATATTTAGTATGATTTATACAAGTCAGGCAATGAATAGTGCACATGGTGAATAACAGGAATATTTGAAAGCTGGAGAGAACTCTTAAAGTTAAAGGGGGGAGAGCAGATCCGGTCTTTGATAAGATAATGCCACGTTTTACAGAGGGATGCAGGGGGACGTTTTAGAACATAGAACATAGAAAATTACAGCACAGGAACAGGCCCTTCAGCCCATGATGCCTGTGCAGAGCATGATGCCAAGACCAAATTTTATCTGCCTGCACATAATCCATATCCTTCCATTCCCTGCGTATCCATATGCTTATCCCAAAATCTCTTAAACGCCACTATCGTCCTTGCCTCACCCATTGCCTCCGGCAACATGTTCCAGGGCCGCATCCTCCTCTGTGTAACAAACTTGCCCTTTTAACATGTCTTCGTTAAACTTTGCCTCTCACCTTAGAACTATGCTCTCTAGTATTTCTGGCTATCTACTCTACCTATGCCTCTTATCATTTTATATACGTCTATCACTTCTCCCGCAAACTTCCAGCGTTCTAGAGAAAACAATCCAAGTCTGTCCAACCTCTCCCTGCATCCAATATGCCCTAATCCAGGCATCATTCTGGTAAACCTCCTCTGCATTGTTTCCAAAGCCTCCACATTCTTCCTGCAGTGGGGCAACCTGTATTGCACGCAATAGTCCAAATGCAGTCTGACTCTTATATTCAATGCCCAGACTTGTATACCCAATGATAGACACAAAATGCTGCAGTAACTCAGTGAGACAGGCAGCATCTCTGGAGAGAAGGAATGGGTGACGTTTCGGATCGAGACCCTTCTTCTGACAGTTCAGTCTGAAGAAGGATCTCGACCCGAAACGTCACCCATTCCTTCTCTGCAGAGATGCTGGCTGTCCCGCTGAGTTACTACAGCATTTTGTGTCTATCTTCGATTTAAACCAGCATCTGCAGTTCCTTCCTGCACATCTTGTACTCAATGCCCTGACTCTTACACTCCGATACTCAATGAGGACAAACATTGCATATGCCTTCTCTATCATTCTATTTACTCGAGTTACCACATTCAGGAAGTTATGGACAGGGAATTGTTTCAGGGAGATTTAGAACATAGAACAGTACAGCACAGGAACAGGCCCTTCGGCCCACAATGTCTGTACCGAACATGATAACAAGCCAAACTAATCTCATCTGCCTGTGTATGATCCATATGCCTCCATTCTCGGCGTATCCATGAGTCTATCTAAAAGCTTCTTAACACCACTATCATATCTGGTGCCACCATCACCCCTAGCAGCACGTTCTAGGCACCCACAACGTAAAAGACTTGCCCCGCACATCTCCTTTAAAGATTGCCCCATTAACCTTAAACCAAGTCTTTGACATTTCCATGCTGGGAGAAAGGTTCTGACTATCTACCCTATCTATGGCATTTGTACTTTTCAATACTTCCATCAGGTCTCCCCTCAACCTCTGGCGTTCCAGGGAAATAAACCAAGAATGGCCATCCTCTACAAATAGCTAACAATTTCACAAGAAACTACATACTTTATTTTCAATTACATACGGTATAAATTTTTGATTATAGCTAGAACCAAATACCTTTTAAACTTTGCAGGAAGAGGAGGAGGTCGAGGGCCTGAAGAATCAGACATCTTTGTCGTGTCTTTGCTCAACGTTTTTCTTCTGTCTTCACTTACAAAGAGCTCGGACGGAGTTGTGTAGGTGATCGTATTTTGGGCGTACACCTGGAAGTGTGACTGTTCCCAATACGCATCCAGATTCTCATACAGGCAGTTCTCATCCAACATGTCCTCGAAGGTGGTGCTGTTGTTGTTGTTGGTGGATTCGGCCCTGTATTTTTGATTGCCATTCAGCACAGGGAGATGAGCGTTCTCGCGTCGTATCTCGCTATGTCTACTTGGAAAGTCGCTCCCATCCACTCTGCGCTCTGAAGGATTAGGATAACAAAAGAATTGCTGCCTTCTCATCGCGGTGAAGTCTTTCGCCAGGGGTCTGATTGCCTGCGATTTCCCTTTGGGAGACACTACAGCATATGATGTGGAGACATTGTCACTGTCGATCCTCCTGTGTTGTAGGCCTGCCTTTTTCCTCGCTGCCGTCTTGTAATTCTGTGCAGGAAAGTTGCTATAATTACTGTCCATTTTGAAATTCCCTCAGGGGAAGTCCATTCCCATTCAATTATGCCACGTGTAGGAAGGAACTGCGATCGCTGGTTTAAACCGAAGATAGATACAAAATGCTGGAGTACCTTAGCAGGACAGGCAGCATCTCTGGAGAGAGGGAATGGGTGTCGTTTCGGGTGGAGACCCTTCTTCAGACTTATGCCATGGCCTCCCACACGTTCTCTGATAGAGACCTCAACTGATGAGAAATTTGGGGACAAATAATTCCTTCTTAACACCAGCGCGTCAGTACGAATGGTTGACGATCATCTTTTCAGCCCTGTAGAAAGATCTCGAGAATGGATATCCCTTAAGTACAAACCAACCGTTTTAATATAATCCGTTGTCACCGAGGAGGTACTAACGGGGAATTAGTACTCGTTCCAAAATCCCTTTGTTTCCTGACCGTAGCTCTGTCGTTATGCTTCACTCTGCACACGTGCTCAACGCCAGTACAGTCCTTGTCGAATTAATGACTGTTCTTCATCGACGACTCCTCATGTCCCCCGGAAGTGCCCCTGCAATAATTTGGCTTTATAATCATCGCTCTATACATCCAATGGTTTACTTTCACGTACAGTAAAACAGGCCCACTCTTAACGGGTTAGAACAAGATATGGGGCTTCCTGTGCTATGGTTACTGAGGTTTCTATGGCATCCAATGAATACACTTATTGACACACTAAAATATTGACTGTATCATATGTAAAATCTATCGCGCACTTTCCGGTATAACGCACATTCATAAAATCTCTCATTTCGGAGCTGCACAGATGTACAGCTCAAAGGTTCTGTGACAATGCCTCAGTAACCAGCTTGATGTTGAAGATTTCAATATTTTTCCTTCACCTGCAGAGAGTACCAAAAAAGTAACTTTTAGCACTTCCTCTCAAATTATCTTAAACCGCAGAAACTGAAATTTGTTCATTGCAGGTGTCGCATTTTTTAGTTTAGTTTAGTTTAGTTTGGAGACACAGGGTGGCCCACCGACTCCTCTCTGACCAGTGGTCACCCGTACACTAGTTCTATCTTACACACTAGGGGCAATTTACAGAAGCCAATTAACCTACAAACCGGCACGTGTTTTGGAATGTGGGAGGACACTGGGAGCACCCGGAGAAAACCCATGTGCAGGGAATATAGGGATAGGAATCACATTCCGGCAGATGAGATAAATTGAACCTGATCCCATGTTCGACACGGATACTGTGGGCCGAAGGGCCTGTTCCTGTGCTGTACTGTTCTATGTCCAATGTTCTTCTCTGAACAAATTCAACTTGAAAATTCTGACACGGGGTCTTCGACCTGAAACTTTGAGACTGTTTTTTTGCCCACAGATGCGGGCTGACCTGCTGTGTATTTCCAGCAGTTTCGGTTTTGGTGTTGCTGAATATTCACTTTCCACTCATCATTAAAATGACTTATTTAAGAAGTGCGTCGCACTCTAATCAACAGTTTACTGCCACCGAGGACCTAACAAAAGTATTCATTGAGTGCAATTGCCAGGAGAATTTCTAACATTAACAGATCTTATTACAGTAAAACTATACCCAAAGTCTCTCAGCTGCACAAAGTTAAAATTAGCTTGTGTTGCATTACTAAGCTGCCATTTTGTTGGGAAGACGGCCTCAAAATGCATTCAATGCCCATTAAATGTCCAGAGCTATTTGCATCATTTTTGAAAAATTATAAATTAACTAATGCATTAGGGCATCATTTCAAAATGACAATTAAGTCATTAGTTTCTCTAATGGTTCAGTAGATGATTTGTTTTTGCTATAAATAAGTAATAAGAAAATGAGTGGAATGGGAGACACTGCAGATTGCTGGAATCCTGAAGGAAAAAATGGAGTAACCAGGCAGGTCAGACAACTGGACCAATCGCGTAGACCGGACTGGACTTTGAAAATGCCACCAAAACCTGGCTGTGGACTATTTTTATGCACTTTGTACAAATCAGGGATTGTGCTTAGGTGACTGAACTGAATGCAAAAACAACATTTCACTATGCATCTGTACATGTGATAGTAAAGAACCATTGAAACATGGAATCATTGAGCTGAAGATCGACACACAATGCTGGAGTAACTCAACAGGTTAGGCAGCAACTCTGGAGAAAAGGGATAGGTGACATTTCGGGTTGAGACCCTTCTTCAGACCCTCTTATTCCTTTTCTCCAGAGATGCTGCGTGACCCGATGAGTTACTCCAGAATTTTGAGTTATCTTTGTTGTAAACCAGTTCCTTCCGAACTATTGAACCATCTGCACCTAGCAGTTATGTAATCAGTCTGAAGAATGGTCCTGACCTGAAACATGGTCTTTCCATTTCCTCCACAGATGCTGCCTGACCCACTGAGTTCCTCCAGAACATTGTATTTTGCAAAGTAATGAAAGCTACATTTTGTTTATTTTCTTGACTGATTGACAGATTGAAAGATACAGTTTGTCCCTCCGAGTTCACATCGATCGTCAATCACTCGTTCACATTAGTTTTATGTTATCTCACTTTCTTACTCACTCCTGACGCACTAAGGGGCAATTTGCAGAAGATAGACACAAAAAGCTGGAGTAACGCAGCGGGACAGGCAGCATCTCTGGAGAGCAGCAACGGGTGGCGTTTCTGGCCGAGACCCTTCTTCAGATTTACAATTTATAGAGGCCAATTAACCTACAAACCCCACACATCTTTGGGATCTGGGAGGTAACTTGCAAGAAACCCACACAGTCATAGGGTGAATGTGCAAACTCCACACAGAGAGAGACATAAGGGCCTGTACCATGCGGCGACCTTATTTGCGAGTTTCGAAAAGTTTGCCCTCGACTCATACTCGCAGCATGGTCGACACAAAGTCTTTGTAACTTTCCTTCGTGCTCGAGAGTAGTTCCCGCATACTCGAGGCCTCAGCTAGGTTGCGGAGTATTGTTCAACTTGCTGAAAAATGCCCGCGAGTAAAAAAAGGCCGCTATGGAAAAAATCGATATTATTTTCCATTCGTAGGTCGTAGTAGGTCGGCATGTTATTCATAGGTAATCAAGGGTAGTCGAAGGTAATCGAAGGCAGTTGAAGGTAGTCATAGATAGTCTTCAACATAGTTGAAGGGAGGTCGAAGGAGATCGAAGGAGGTCGTCTTCACTCTCCACTATCCAATTTTCCCGAAGCTAGTCTTCAACATAGTCGAAGGAGGTCTTCAACATGACACTTTTTCAAACACTCCTAAACTCTTCCAATCTCGCCAATTAGGTCACCGCAGTGGGACAGGCCCTTTACTACATTACTTGTGCTTCCAAGAGATGCCCATGCCGAACATAACACCAAGTTAAACGGAACTCTTCTGCCTGCCCATTATCCATATCCCTCCATTCCCCACACCCCCATGTGCCCATCCAAAAGTCTCTTAAATGCCACTCTCATGTGTACCTCCATCACCACCCTGGGCAGTGTGTTCCAGACTACCACCACCCTCTGTGTAAAAAACTCACCCTGCGTATCTCCTAGTGGAGTCCGGGCAAGTTGTTCGGCGTGGATGGGCCAAAGGGCCTATTACCATGCTGTACAACTCTATGACTATGTGCAGGGAAGGGTTTTTAAACAGAGAGTGGTGAGTGCTACCAGGAGTGGTGGTGGAGGCAGATACTGCATGATAGTGGCGTTTAAGAGCCTTTTGGATAGGCGTATGGATATGCAGGAAATGGAGGGATATGGATAATGTACAGGCAGATAAACATTGGTCTAGGCATCATGTTCGGTAGGGACTTTGTGGGCCGAATGTCCTGTTCCTGTGCTGTACTGTTCTATGATCTAAGTAGCCCAATATTTAGACTTAGGTGACACTTTGGAATCCACAATCAGTTGTGTTTATTGTCAAAAAGAACTTGGAATTTGTCTTTCGATAGCCGGCAGGCTAATGAAGGGAGTCTGTAGAGTGTCTTTTTCCTTTAATGAGATTACCTGGTAAGTTATGTATAAGGTTTTGTGCTCCGAGCTCCAAACCAGGCTCATGTTACTCACGTAATACTCGCTTCCAATGTGCGGCAAAAGTCATCTTTTATTCAGAAGCCGGTATCTCTGCATCCCAGACCAAGATGCTGCGTGGCTCCAGGAGGAAATGTAAAAAGTCGACAAAGTCGGAGGAGACCAGGTTGATGGAGAATGGAGCGGCCGACGAGAGTCAGACGCGGGCCATGGTGCAAGCTAAAGGCTTGCCGGCGGCGACCGAGGCCCCTGCCCCTCCCCGCATTCGGCCCAGGCTGATATTCCACACACAGCTGGCTCACGGCAGCCCCACCGGCAGGATCGAGGGCTTCACCAACGTTAAGGAACTGTACACCAAAATCGCAGAGGTCTTCGAAATCTCACCGACAGAGGTGGGTGCATTTGGGGAAGGCGACTGGCTTTGTCCAGTGCTTCATGTTGCTTGTGAATTATTAGTCTTATCTGTCTTATGCTTCAATCCAACATCCCCTATCAGCGATAAAATTGTGGTTCCATTTAATATAGACAAGGTAATCAACTCAAAGATGGACACAGCATGTTGGAGTAACACAGTGGGACAGGCAGCCTCGGGATAGAAGGAGTCCCGCTGAGTTAGATGACATGAACCTTCAAATTAGGAGCGGGGGATGAAGGGACCCGAAACATCACCAATTCCTTCTCTCCAGAGATGCTGCCTGTCCCGCCGAGTTACTACAGCAATTTGTGTCTATCTACGGTGTAATCCAACATCTGCAGTTCCTTCCTACACACAATCAACTCAAAAGCTGCTCGTAAAAGGAATTTATTTATGGTAAATGATCCATTTGTGTGCTTTTAGATTTCAGAGGATTATCTAAATGGACCAATTGTTACGGACCAGTAGATGTTTTATGAATGCAAACATAGATTTCAAATTCCTTTGGTGATTTTTCCACCTGTCAACTCTTTGCCTCAGTGTGATTGCTGGCAATATTGGATGAGTGTATCTCTGTACGTTTTGCCTCGCTGTGCTATTTCATAGAGAGAAACAGCATGGAAATCTAGTCCGTGCCGACCATCATCCTCATATTTATACTAATCACTGTTAAGTATGAGAGTCAGGAAGACATGTTGCAGCTTTATATGACTTTAGTTAGGCACCATTCGAAGATATGGTTGCAGCTCTGGTCACCCCATTGCAGGAGGAATGTGGAGCCATTGCAGATGGTGTGGTAGTTGGTTACTAGAATTCTACCTGGATTCAAGAGAGAGTTAGATATAGCTCTTAGGGCTCATCAAGGGATATGGTGAGAAAGCAGGAACGGGGTACAGATTTTGGACGATCAGCCGTGATCATATTGAATGGCTCGAAGGGCCGAATGGCCTGCTCATGCACCTATCTTCTATGTTTCTATTAGAGGATACTACCAAAAAGGGAGAGGTTGGATCAACTTGGATTGCTTAATCTAGGGTGTCGGAAGCTGGGGGGAGACCTGAGAGAAGTATATACAATTATGAAAGGCAAAGATAGAGTAGACAGTCAGAACCCTTTCCCCAAGGACTAGAGGGCATAACTTTAAGCTGAGAGGAGCAAAGTTTAAAGGAGATGTGTTTTTACACAGAGGGTAGTGGGTGCCTGGAACATGCTGTCAGGGGTGGAGGTAGATACAATAGTGGCGTTTAAGAAGCTTTTAGATAGGCACATGGATATGGTGGGAATGAAGGGATGTGGATCACATGCAGGCAGATGAGACTACTTTAACCTAGCACCAAGCCTGGACATTGTGGGCTGAAGGGCCTGTACTGCTCTGTTTTATGTACCCTATTCACCTTAGTCACCATTTCCAGTGAGCTATGGACTCGGACCCCAGAGTCTCTCTGTACCTCAATGCTCCTGAGGTCCCTGCCACTACTGTATGTGCTTGATTTAGTTTAATTTAGAGATTACAAGCCCTTCAGCCCATCGAGTCCGCACCGACCAGTATTCCCCGCATGTTAACACAAGCCTAAACTAGGGACAATTTACACTTATAACAAGTATACCAATTAAACTACAAACGGTGCACGTCTTTGAAGTGTGCGAGGAAACCGAAGATCTCGGAGTAAATCCACGCAGTCACTTTGGAGAACGTACAACCTCCGTACAGACTGCGCCCGTAGTCGGGATCGAACGCGGGTCTCCGGCGCTGCAAGCGCTGTAAGGCAGCAACTCTACCGCTGCCCAACCGTGGCCGCCCACAATGTGACTTCCCAAAGTGCATTGCTTCACGCTTGTCTGGATTAAATTCCAATTGCCACCACTTTGTCCAACTTTTCAACTGATCTGGGTCTCAAATGTTTCTTAGAAAAGTTTTTTTTGCTCTCTATGACTCCATCGCTTTCTGTGTCACTGTACTCTTGTCAATCGGACTACCTACATTTGCTCCAGCCCTTTTAGTCTTTACTTTAGACTTTAGAGATACAGCGTGGCAACAGGCCCTACAGCACACCGAGCCTGCACCGACCAGCGATAAACCTGTACACTGGCACTATCCTACACAATAGGCACAATTTTTTACAATTTTACCAAAGCCAATGCAAACATTGAGTGTGGGAGGAAACTGGATCACCCAGAGAAAATCTATGCGGTCACAGGGAGAACGTACAATCACCGTACAGTCAGCAACCATAGTCAGGGTCGAACCCAGGTCTCTGGTGCTGTAAAGCAGCAACAAGTTTAATGGAAATGTGCGGGGCAAGTTTTTTACACAGAGGGTGACATTGCTAGGGGTGGTGGAGGAGGTGCATATGATAGTGGCGTTAAAGAGGCTTTTTGATAGGTACATGGAATAATAATAATAATAATGGATGGGATTTATATAGCGCCTTTCTAATACTCAAGGCGCTTTACATCACATTATTCATTCACTCCTCAGTCACACTCGGTGGTGGTAAGCTACTTCTGTAGCCACAGCTGCCCTAGGGCAGACTGACGGAAGCGTGGCTGCCAATCTGCGCCTACGGCCCCTCCGACCACCACCAATCACTCACACACATTCACACACATTCACACACAGGCAAAGGTGGGTGAAGTGTCTTGCCCAAGGACACAACGACAGTATGCACTCCAAGCGGGATTCGAACCGGCTACCAGCCAAACACTTAGCCCATTGTGCCATCTGTCGTCCCGTCAAAGTGCGGAGAATAGAGGGATACGGATCTTGTACAGGCAGATGAGATCAGTTTAACTTTGCACCACGTTCGACACAAACATTATGGGCCGAAGGGCCTGTTCCTATGCTGTACTGCTCTATATTCTAGGTCTGAAATCCAACGCTAACCTGAGCTTACATGTTTTCAGCAGGTTCAGTACAAAAAGGTAAGGGGTGGAAAGAACCGTGATAATGTACATTTATGTTTTCACTGCAGGAAATTCACTCACAGGAGATATTTATATAAAGTCAATAGAGAACGCTAGATAGCTGGTTAAAGAATTGTCTTCTTCTTCTTATCGAGTCCACACACAAGATTAGAAGTTGTTCAGCCAGAGCTGAACACACTGCTTGGCATCTGCACAATGGTGTCTGTCTTGCGCTTCTTGTGCTTCTTGTGCGTGGTGGTGGAAAGATTGGTTGAAACAGGGCCGCGACGTGAACGCTCTTTCCTTGGCCCCAAAGAATTGTCTAATAATTCACAATACCGTTCTTCACAAATTCGATACATTTCAAAAGAAACATGGAATTTTGTGACAATAATAATCTGATTCCAAAATTACGATAATAGCATATCTTTTGACATGTCTAAGTATTTGTTGACCATCTGCAATTCAAATGCATCACTTAAAAATGTGTCCTCTTTGTGCCAAGCATCAAATTCTCTGTCACAACCACATGGACAGATGTTGACAGTAAAAAAACACTTGCGAATTCTTTGTAAGGGATGTGAAGAGTATCATGCAATTAACTCTTTCTTTCCTCCGATACTTTTATAAGTCTTGCTAATGCTGTAATCTAATTCCCAAAGATTATTTTGACACAAAGCAATTAAATAAAACGGTTCATAAAAGCTGTGGTAAATATCCAGCTGAGTGGAACATTTTGGTGGTTGATATTAATTTTGTAGAGATGTCGTCTCAAGCATCTCACTCCAATAAACACTAACCTGTTTTAATAGAGAAAGGATGGGTGACGTTTCGGGTTGAGACCCTTTTCTCCAGAGATGCTGCCTGTCTCGCTGAGTTACTCCAGGATTTTGTGCCTATTTCCGGTGCAAACTAGCATCTGCAGTTCATTCCGACACAGCCTGTTTTAATATCTGTGGCTGTATTTTAAGTTCTTTTTTTCTTCTTTTGTCCAGCAGATTCTGTTCTGTACATTAAACACTCACAAGGTAGACATGCAGAAGTTATTGGGAGGCCAGATTGGACTGGAGGATTTCATCTTCGCCCATGTAAAAGGACAAATGAAAGAAGTGGAGGTGACAAAGTCGGAAGATGCTCTTGGTCTGACCATCACAGACAATGGGACGGGCTATGCCTTCATTAAGGTACAAACATTGCAGGCCTGGACACTGCTCACCAAGTAGAGTTGTACAGTCATTCAGTCCCAAGACCCTTCAACACACTGTGTCCATGCTAATCAGGGCAGGAGAATGAGGGGCAGATCTTATAGAAGTGTATAAGATCACGAGGGGAATAGGTAGGGTGAACACACAGAATTCTTTTTACCCACTGTATGGGAATCAGTGATGGCACTGGGCCTGTACTCACTGGATTTTAGAAGGATGAGGGGACCCCTCAATGAAACTTACAGAATAGTGAAAGGCCTGGTTAGAGTTGATGTGGAGAGGATGCTTCCACTAGTGGGAGAGCCTAGGACTAGAGGTCAAAGCCACAGAATTAAAGGACGTTCCTTTAGGAAGGAGATGAGAAGGAACTTCTTTAGTCAGAGTTGTGGTGAATCTGTGGAATTCTTTGTCACAGAAGGCTGTGGAAGCCAAGCCAATGGATATTTTTAAGGCGGAAATAGATTAGTACGGGTGTCAGGGCTTATGGGGAGAAGGCAGGAGAATGGGGTTAGGAGAGAGAGATAGATCAGCCATGATTGAATGGCGGAGTAGACTTGATGGGCCGAATGGCCTAATTCTGCTCCTATCACATGACCTTATGACCTTATGTATACGTTTTCACACGTGTACCTCTTACATGATAGGGGAGGGGAGAAGAGGGAGGGCAGCAGGCTGAGCTGCGATCTTATAGAGGTATATAAAATCACAAGAGAAGAAACAGGGTGAATTAACAGAGTCTTTCACCCAGGATAGGAGAATCAAGAACCAGAGAACACAGGTTTAAGGTGAGAGGGGAAAGATTTAATAGGAACCTGAGGGGCAATGTCTTCACCCAGAGGGTAGTGGTTCGATGGAAGAAGCTGACAAAGGAGGTGGTTGGGACAGGTACTATAACAACATTTAAAAGATATTTGGACAAACACATAGATAGGATTGGTTTAGAAGGATGTGGGCCAAATGCAGGCAGGTCGGACTAGTGTTGATGGGGAATGCTGGTTGGCGTGAGAAAGTTGGGCCGAAGGGCCTGTTTCCACGCTGTATTGCGGTATGAGTCAATGACACAACAAAAACCCAGAGGATGTCGGTTTGAGGTAAAGGAGTAGAAGGTGCAGAAGACACTTTTTTCACCCAGAGGATGGATCAATCTACCTGAGAGGGTGATGGCTTTCGCAACATTAACGGTAACTTCAAGGCCAGCACTTAACTTGCCCAGGCCTACGAGACCATAGAGCAAGAGCTGGTGAATGGGATTAGTGTGGATGGTCAGTATGCTGTGCAGCATGACTCCATGATTCAGTGCATGCACCTTTACAGCGGGGCTTATGATAGAGTGGGTGGGAGGGTTACCCAATTTGGTGCTGTCAGACAACAGACAATACAATGTTACATTACAGTAAAAGATCACCACTAGATGGAGAGCAGCTAAAGTGAACAAAAACTTCAGTCCATCTACATCTGGGCCACATATCCAACAGGATTAACACGCTCATCAAGAAGGCTGGCTCCGTCCTCAAATAATGCATTTCTTCTGAGGCAGTACAAAGAGGTGCCAAGTTTTTGATGCCAACTTGTATCTTTCAAGCATCAATTTGGTAAAAATATCTCATATTGGCCTTAAAGGCCCATTGTCCTGGCAACGGGCCTTTGGAAGAATTGTTACATGGATCACCGAATGCTGTGCTAGTGATATTGTCCACTGTACCTGGCCTCAAGTGGTAGCAAAGGTCGTTTGTGTGGCAGGACTAAATATCTTTGCATTACTTGCCGTGTCACATCGAGTAGAATTGCTGCCTCACAATGCCAGAGACTCGGGTTTGATCACGACCTTAGGTGCTGTCTGTGTGGCGTTTGCACGTTCTTCCCGTGACCGCGTGGGTTTCCTTCGGGTTGTCTGATTTCCTCCAAGGTCCCAAAGACGCACGGGTTTGTAGGTTAGTCGGCCTCGTTAAATTGCCCCTAGTGCCTAGGGAGCGGTTGTGAAAGTGGCATAATATAGAACTAGTGTGAATGAGTGATGGATGGGAAGCGTGGACTCGGTGGGCTGGAGGACTGTAGGTTTAAACTATTGTAGATGTCAAATGTACAAACGGATCCATGCTGTATTTATAAACTAAATTAATTCACGATCAATTATTGGATTTTAAGATCATTTTAAACATTATTTGCTGCAGGATATTGAAACTAATGTTTAGTGCTGCATTTTTCTGCTTCTCATTCTTTACTGTCAAACAAACACATTAATTTTGACTGCAAAAAACTGGGAGCAGAAAGATTTTGCTATTGCCTAGGCTGCGTGATTTAAACTCCTAAAATGGATTGCTACACCACTAAAGATATGTATCAGCATTGAAAACATGATTTAAATTTTTTAAAATTAATCATCAGATAGTAGGAGCAGGTTGTCAAGATTTTTCTCAGGGTGAACAGTGGATTGATTGGGAAAATAGTGACAGATTATCGTTAATGAAACCTCCATAAATGGCTTTGTTGTGAAGTTGGTGCAAATTTAATGTTGGAACGCTTGTGTTACCATCTATTAATTGGAGGGAAAGTGATTTCATGCTTACTTTGGTGCAGTGATTTGTGGATTGCAGCCACTCATACCTTCTTTCGATGCTCTATCAGTAATTTCTTCCTCCGCTAATCTGGTTTACAGGCTCCAGCGGGTCTGCTCTGCATTGCTGTTTGATGAGTTATTTGATGTAGGAGAGGGGCCACAGTCATCTGTTGATAGCTGGCAAAAGAAATTTCCGAGAAATGTGTTGAGAAAAGATCGGTTGAGTGATTCTCTTTCTTTTAACATTTCTTGGCAAAGTGGCTATCTGAGGCATTGAAATGGTTGGATCAATTAACACTGTCACTGACAGAAGATCAGAAAGTCACATACATAGTACAAGAGTTAGATGTGGCCCTTGTGGCTAAAGGGATCAGGGGGGTATGGAGAGAAGGCAGGTACAGGATACTGAGTTGGATGATCAGCCATGATCATAATGAATGGCGGTGCAGGCTCGAAGGGCCGAATGGCCTACTCCTGCACCTATTTTCTATGTTCTATGTTTCTATAACACAGGACCTTCAGCCCACAATGTCTGGTTTATGGTCTGGTACTTTATTTGTCACGTGTACCGAGGTACAATGAAATTCATTTTTTGTATACAGTTCAGTGCCAGTATCACGAAACATAAGCACTTAGATATTTATTAGATAAGCATCTCAGATACAGTGTAAGTGTATAGCAGTAGTACACTGAGTATATAGTGTCGCCATTTTGGCACCATTTTCAAGTCTGTGTCCAATATAATGCCAAGATACTCTAATCACATCTGTCTGCCGTGATATATATCATTCCCTCTATATCCACCTGCCGATCCAAAAGCTTTTTAAACACCACTATTGTATCTGCCTCCACCACCACCATCGCTGGCAATGTGTTCCAGGCACAATGTGTTCCAGGCCCCCACCACCCTCTGTGTAATATATTTACCCTGTACATCTCTTTTAAACTTTGCCTCCCTCAGCTTAAAGAAATGCCTTCTAGTTGTTGACAATTCCACCCTGGGAAAACAGTTCTGACAGAATACTCTAATTATGCCTCTCATAACTTTGTATACTTCTATTAGATCTCCCATCAAACTCGTTGTTTTTAGCATAATGATCATGCCGTCACAGGGAGAATGTGCAAACTGCACATGGACATCACCCGAGATTAGGATCTAACCCAGGTCTCTGGCGCTGTGAGGCAGCAGGTCCATCAACTGTGCCACTGTGACACCACAATTGTCAATCGATTCATTGATTTCATTTCTGGAAAGTATCGTTCAATGTAAAAGTACTGAATAACTTGCTGGGACGTTGCTGGGTCCAGTTAAGAGGGAACCTTGATGGGACTTTTATGTCAAAAGGGAGGAGGAGCCATCTTGAGGAACGGCTGCTAGCCAGCAGCCGTCCGTTTTAATTCGCTTTTTTTAATAGTTTTTAGTGAGTCCTGTTTTTCGTTCGTAGGGGATATGGACTTTTTAATGTGGGGGGTAGGTCTCAACTCTACTTCTAGGTCCCTACCTGGTCGGTGTGGCAGCTTTTTCTCCGGGCTGCCCGTCGACCCGTCCTCGTGGCCTACCAGCGGGCTTGGAGCGCCGTTTCCTGGCGGGGACCGCCCAGCACCTCGGCCTCGGTGGTGGCACAGCGCTGGAGCGCTATCGTGGAGCGGAGCGGGCGATGCCTTGCCTGGGTCGCCGCGCTGGATCGACGCGCTGGAGCTCCGGTGAGCTGAGACCGCCGCGTTCAACACCTCCGGGCTGCGGGTCTGCGGAGCGGAGCGGGCGGCGCCGACTTCATCATCGGGAGCCTGGGAGCTCCAAACCGGCGCGGCCTTGTCGGCTTCTGAAGCCGCGGTCTCCAACTAGAAAGCGGCCATTCCAGGTGGCCCAGCCGCTGAGAGGACTCTCCCGACGCCAGGTCAACACCACCCGGTGAGAATGGCCAGGAACATCGGGCCTCCGTAGAGGCAATTGTGGTGGCCTCAATAGGCCTGACTTTGGGGTGAACATGGGGTGGGGACTGGAAATTGTGCCTTCCCCCACAGTGGTATCCACTGTGGGGGACGATTTTTTTTTGTCTGTAATGTAATCCTGTTAGTCTTTGTCCAAGATGGCTGCCGTGGAGGGAGAGTGGACGCTGGCGCGCTTTGGCTGCCGCTGCTCTCTCTTCACATTGTGTTTTTGATTTTCTGTTTTTGGACTGAATTCTGTTTTTAGTTTGTGTCTCTGTGATGTCTTTATTATTTATTTTACTCTGATTATATGTTTATATTCCTGTTAATCTATGTAAGGTGTCCTTGAGATGTGGCGCCCAACAAATAAAATGTATTATTATTATTATTATTATGTCTCTTCAAGCCAGACTGAATAAAACAGATGATTAGCAAACATGATGAGTCTATGCAGCCATACAGTTGCCTCATGTCCAACATTACTGACGTTAACTTGTTCAAATTCCTCAGAAGTTGGGTTAAATTCACAGTGTGGACTCAATAGGGCCTGTTTCCCTGCTGTATGTATCCATGAATGAAATTTGAATTCATAAGAAAGTAGGAGCAGAAATAGGCCACTCGATCCCTCAAGCCTGACTTACCTTTCCAGATGATCATGGTTGTTTTGCCCAAGACACCATCTCCTCTGCTGTGCCTGGTCCCTCAATTCCCTGATCTTGCAAAATATTGAATTATTTCTTAAAGTACACCCAATCATCTAGCATCCAAAACCCTTTTGGGCATAAAATTCCAGTGCTTCAACATCCCCTGCAAGAAGATATTTCCAGAGCAACTCTACTGTTGTTCTAGTTTTCTAGTTTTCAATTCCATTACGGTAGAATCATACAGTGTGGAAACAGGCCCTTCGGCCCAACTTCCACATACCGACCAACATGCCCCATCTACACTGGTCCCAACTGCTTGTGTTTCGCCCATATCCATTTAGATCTGTCCTATCCATGTACCTGTCTAATGGTTTCCTAAACATTGCAATAACCCCTGTCTCAACTACCTCCTCTGGCAACTTATCTTAACGTAACTTCAAAATGATTTACCATAGTCTGCATTCAAACTTAATTTTTCATAATGAACTTTGTGAATCATTGTGGCGGAAAAAAAGATTTATTTTCAGGGTGCATATTGTATTTGTTTTTACTAACCAATAGTTTGTGATTTCACAGAGGATTAAAGAAGGTAGCACGATCGACAGAATCAAGACTGTTTGCGTCGGAGACCACATAGAAGGAATAAACAATCAAACTATCGTGGGCTGTCGACATTACGAAGTTGCCAAGATGTTGAAAGAATTGCCTAAAGGTCAACCGTTTTTGCTTGCGTTAGTGGAACCAAGGAAAGCATTTGGTGAGTTCGCCAACAGACCAGTCCAAGTGTCTAAACAAACATCATTCACAGTTGTAACAATATCGTTTAGTCGGTGAAGGCTACATTTTTGATCCATTCTTTTGAACAGTTCATCATGTAACAGTCCTAAGATTTTCTATCATTCTTTTGGTCAAGTCCAGTCAAGTTTATTGTCAAATGTGCAAGTAGGGTGAGGTACAGATCCAAAGAAAATCTTGCCTTCAGCAACATCGTAGGCAGATAGACTTAAGGGCCTGTCCCACTTAGGCGATTTTTTAGGCGACTACAGGCGAGTGCCAAAAAATGGTCAACATGTTGAAAAATTTTCAGCGACAGTGGCGACAATTTGGGTTGTCATAGGTGCTGTCGTAGGTGTTGTCATAGGCTGTTGACAGGTTAACGTAGGTTGTCGCCAGGGGACGTAGGTTGTTGCCAGGTGCTGACTTTGGTGAATTCCGTTGTCCTAGTCGCTGGCAGTCATCAAAAAATTGCCTAAGTGGGACAGGCCCATTAGACAACGTACAAAAAACATAAATAATGCATAACACGACACATAAATTCGACAAGATATTGAATAAGAAAAAAGACTGTGCAATTACCAAGACATTAGTGCAGAAATACACAATTGGAAAACAAATCCACAGTAGTGCAAGAGCTGGTGTTCCCTGGTCAAGGTAGTTTTAGGCTGGTTGAAGAAGTTGTGGGAAAGTAGTTGTTCATAAACCTGGTGGTGTGCAGCTTCAGGCTTCTGTACTTCCTTCTCAATGGCAGCAGTGGGAAGAGAGCATGGCTCAGATGGTGTGGATCATTGATGATTGATGCCGCCATTTGAGGCAAGGCCTCTACAGATGCGTTTGATGGTGGGGAGATAATGTTGCATCCCCCCTATTCGGTTTAGTTTAGTTTAGAGAAACAGTTTGGAGGCAGTCCCTTCGGCTCACCAAGTCCGTGCCGACCATCGATCACCTCTTCACTAGTTCTATGTTCTCCCACTTTCTCATCAACTCCCGACAGACTGGGGGCAATTTACAGAGGCCGATTAATCTACAAACATGCACGTCTTTGGGATGTGGGAGGAAACCGGAACACACACAGAGAGAACCCACGCGGTTCATAAGGTCATAAGATCTCAGAGCAGGATTAGGCCATTCAGCCCCTCAAGTCTATTCCGCCATGCAATCATGGATGATCTATCTTTCCCTCTCAGCCCCATTCTCCTTCCTTCTCCCCATAACCCCTAATGTTCGCAAGACATATCCAGGATTGTTATTTTCTTAGAGTGGTAGTCCAGTGACAATAAGCACTATGCTGTGGATGAAGGCTGCTCTGTGACTAGCTTGGACTGATACATTGACCATTGTTGACCAGGGCAATGACTGGAACTGCGTCCTTGGCTAGTTTGCGGTGCTGATGGTCATCTACCACGGCAGAAGCAATTACCAAAGTCCATGAAGTCAGTGGAATGCAATTCATTAACAGAGTGCAATGTGTCAGTTCTACTGTTTAGCAGGTTAATCATGTTATATGGTAGCATCAGCAATTGTGCATTGTGTTGAACTTCATTTGCTGATTAGAAGGCAGTGTTTCTGAATTTGGTGCATCCTTCTGTTTGAGCCATTTCTGTCTTCTCATAGTCATAGAGTCATACAGCATGGAAACAGGCTCTTCGGCCCACCCTGACCAACGTGCCCCATCTACACTAGTCCCACCTGCCTGCGTTTGGCCCATATCCCTCTAAACCTATCCTATCCATGTACCGGTCTAAATGTTTTTTAAACGAAAGCATTCAGTATGAAAATATTCCATAGTTTTAAAATGTTCTATTTAGTTAGCCTGCCGTTCCTTGTCAAAAATAAAATTGGCATCAATATTGTCAACTTCTATTAGTGGTTAAAGCTTCACAATATTAATATCCCTGCATTCTCTGCACATCCATGTACCATATCGTATCTGATTCTGGCAATGCCTTCCAGGCACCCACCCACGGTGTAAAAAAAAAACTTGCCCTGTACATCCATTAAACTTTCCCTCTCTCAATTTATAGCTATGCCCTCTAGTGTTGAACATTTCCACCCTGTCTTTAATTAAAATATCTGTTTTTTTAACCCGTTGCATGACTATTAAGTATTCCACATTGTTTGCCAATGTTGTTCATTGAATTTTCCAAAAGTCTATTCACTGCTCCTTAAAATCTTTAAAAAAAAATTAAGTACATTTTTATCTACTTTTCAAGAGTTACCTTATTGTAGATTGCACTGTGATCACGCCTGCCTGGAAATTACATTCCTTTTTCAAAACATACTTGATCACAAAACCCTTAACAGCCTTGATGCGCAGAAGGGTCCAGTTCCTTGAAAATGGCAACAGAGTCAGAAAGAAGGCCTAATGTTTGTTTATTGGTTGGGGCATTGAGGATAAGAGTCAGGAAGACATGAAGCAGCTCTATAAGACTTTGGCAGTTGTGTTTGGTGTATTGCATATAGTTTTGTTTAGAGATACAGCATAGAAACAGGTCCTTTGGCCCATTGAGTCCATGCTGACCATCCGTTCACACTAGCTCCGTGTAATTTCATTTTTGCATCCACTCGAGGCTATTTAAGGAGCAAAATTTAAATACAAACCCGCATATCTTTGGGATGTGGGACAAAACTAGAGCACCCAGAGGAAACCTACTCTGTCACAGGGAGAATGCGCAAACTCCACACAGCGAGCACCCAAGGTCAGGGTCAACCCCAGGTCTCTGGCTCTGTGAAGCAGCAGTTTTACCGGTTCTTTGTGCTGCCCTACTTCAAGTCTCTCCATTTCAAGAAGGATGTGGATGCTTTGGAGAGGGTGCAGGAACGGTTTACCAGAATGCTGCCTGGATTAGCTATAAGCAGAGGTTGGAGAGACATGAATTGTTCTCTCTGTAATGTCAGAGATGGAGAAGAGACCTTCAGCATCTCTAAACTAAACTAAACTGAACTGAACTGAACTGTATTGAACTGAACTAAACTAAACTTTTAGAGTTAATTTCTAGACTCTTATACTGATGAAAGTATTCTTCCATTGCCCAAACTATCCTTGTTTAATAGTTTTCAATGATTTAGGGAGCACTCCTCAAAGATGCATCACTAAATAAAATCTCTTGTCTTTCCAGAGTGTGTGGCTAGCTGTCTAATTGTGCACCCATTAATTCTATTTAAACTACAGTCATTTGTTTAAAATTGAAACCCTACCCAGCTACCTTGAAAGGAAATTGCTTGGGCATCTACATTTTTAATTAGGATTGGTAAAAATAGGTATTTCTCTACAACCGACTAAAAAGACTAATTGTCTAACGTTGTTTCAAATTGACTTCACTAGTCTCACAATTGTACTTTTGATTTGATGATAGTGGCAATTGTTTGCACAAACCTATTCAGAACTTGAATGGACTTTTGATTGGTAACAGCAGGATACAAACATAATCTGCTATTCATTATATATCTTCAGCCATTATTTATTCATGAAAGGCTGAATTTAATGTGTCTCGATAACATCTTCGAAGCTGCTCTCACTGCTCAAGTCAAGAGTTAAGAGAGTTTATTGTCATGTGTCCCAGATAGGACAATGAAATTCTTGCTTGCTGCAGCACAACAGAATATTGTAGGCGTAAATACAGAGCATATCAGTGTGTCTATATACCATAGACCACATATATACACATAAATAAACAGATAAAGTGAAATAGGCTGTTATAGTTCAGAGTTTGTTTGAAGTTGTGTTTAATAGTCTAATGGCTGTGGGGAAGAAGCTGTTCCTGAACCTGGATGTTGCAGATTTCAGGCTCCTGTACATTCTACCTGAAGGCAGCGGAGAGATGAGTGTGTAGCCAGGATGGTGTGGGTCCTTGATGATGTTGGCAGCCTTTTTGAGGCAGCGTCTCCAAAGTCCACAATCAGTTCCTTGGTTTTGCTGGTGTTGAGAGCCAGGTTGTTGTGCTGGCACCATTTGGTCAATCGGTCGATCTCACTTCTATACTCTGACTCGTCCTCATCAGTGATACGTCCTACAACAGTGGTGTCGTCGGCGAACTTGATGATGGAGTTTGCACTATGTCCGGCTGACTGACGCAGTCAGTCATGGGTATAGAGTGAGTACAGCAGGGGGCTGAGCACGCAGCCTTGAGGTGCTCCCGTGCTGATTGTTATCGAGGATGACACATTTCCACCAATACGGACAGACTGTGGTCTGTGGATGAGGAAGTCGAGGATCCAATTGCAGCGCAGAGACCCAGATCTGAGAGCTTGGTAACCAGCTTGGATGGGATGATGGTACAATTGCATGTACAATTGTATGTCCATCACCCTCTGTGACTACCCTCAGTGACTAGATGTGTAGGAAGGAACTGCAGATGCTGGTTTACACCAAAGATAGACACGAAAAGTTAGAGTAACTCAGCGGATCAGGCAGCAGCTTTGGAGAAAAGGAATAGGTGATGGGTAGGCCATTTAGGACTGAGATGAAGGAAAACTTTTTCACCCAGAGAGTTGTGAATCTGTGGAATTCTCTGCCCCAGAGGGCAGTGGAGGCCAATTCACTGGATGTATTCAAGAGAGAGTTGGATATAGCTCTTAGGGCTAACGGCATCAAGGGATATGGGAAGAAAGCAGAAACGGGGTACTGATTCTGGATGATCAGCCATGATAATTTTGAATGGTGGTGCTGGCTCAAAGGACTGAATGGGGAACTCTTGCACCTATTTTCTATGTTTCGGGTCGGGATCCTTCTTCAGACTGAGAGTCAAGGGAAAGGGAAATGAGAGATATAGACCGTAATATAGAGAGATGTCGATCAAATGATGAAAGATACGCAAACAACTAACAGTAATGAAGGGAACAGGACATTACTACTTCCATTGATTTATCTTTTGAAGAAATTAACCAAGAAATAGGAAATAAGCTAATAAACTGCTTCATATCAAGTACTGACATTAAATAACGGAATGAAAACATTAGCTTCTCTCTTTATAATGAAGAGCTTTTTCTTTAATGTTATCGGGTTTTCTCTGTTATTAAGTGTATGCCACCATGGAGGGAGTTAGATGTGGCCCTTGTGGCTAAAGGGATCAGGGGGTATGGAGAGAAGGCAGGTACGGGATACTGAGTTGGATGATCAGCCATGATCATATTGAATGGCGGTGCAGGCTCGAAGGGCCGAATGGCCTACTCCTGCACCTATTTTCTATGTATCTATGTATCTATGTACCATGCAACTTCAAGTGTCAAGAGTTAAGAATCAAGGAACTGCAAATTCCAGTTCACAAAAAAAGTGCTGGAGTAACTCAGTGGGTCAGCCGGCATCTCTGGAGAACATGAACGGGTAACGATTCAGGTCTGAAGAGGTGATCTGACCCGAAACGTTACCTATCCACGCTGTCCAGAGATGCTTCCTGACCTGCTGAGATACTCCAGCACTTTGTTTCAAGTATCAAGAGTGTTTGATTGTCATGTGTATGTACTGACAACGGAACAATGAAATTCTTATCTGTTGTGGCTTGACATGCCTGTGAACGCAGTACTCACAGATAATATATAATAAGTGTGTAAACGCATATGGTGCGACTCGTCCTTGACTGTGTTGTTGGCCTTGCTGAGGCAGCGTGCGGTATAAATGGAGTCAATGGAAGGGAGGTTGGTTTGTGTGATGGTCTGGGCCGCATCCACAATTTGCGGCAATTTTTTGCGGTCTTGGATGGAGCTGTTCCCAAACCAAGCTGTGACGCGTCCTGATAAAATGCTTTCTCTGGTGCATCTGCAGAAATTGGCGAGGGTTGTTGGGGACATGCCGAACTGTCTAAGCCTTCTAAGGAAGTAGAGGCATTGGCGTGCTTTCTTGGTCTTTGCTTCAATATGGGCGGTCCAGGAGAACCTGGTGGTCAATATTTTTCAGACATCTGTATCTGTACCTTATTCCAGGGCGGTAGGAGTGAAATGAGAGGGTGGCAAGAGTAATGTGGCTGATTCTACTTATGATGGGAATGTGTTTTCGACTTATGGAGGAAATGTGTTTTCAGCTGTTGGTTTCTTTAGAATTAACAAGCATGGTGTCGTACTTTAGGAGAGCAGCGATGTCAGAGGTGCCATAATTTGAAGGGGAAGCTGAACCAGAATCCATGAAGGAATAAACCCCTCCACAATTCCATGGAAACTAAGCTTAGTTTATGTAAGCTCTCCTCCTAATCTAATAATAATAATAATAATAATAATAATAATAATATATTTTATTGTCATTGCACATAAGTGCAACGAGATTTGTGTATGCAACTTCCATCTGACATCATAACTTAAGTAACTACTAAAATTTAGGTTTAGATACCCCGAGAACATGGTTAGTACAAAGAACATTACAACAGTAAAATAGTCAAAACAGACTAAAGTGCAGATGTGTCTGTGCGACGTGACCATCCGAGGGAGACAGTCCCTGGGGGTGGGGGGCACTCAGCAGGGCCGGTTCAGAGCAGCGATAGCTCTGGGAAAGAAGTTGTTCCTGAGTCTGGAGGTTCGGGCGTAGAAGGCCTTATAACGTCTGCCGGAAGGAAGCAGTTCGAACAGTCCATTACAAGGGTGTGAGGAGTCTTTGTGAATGCTGACGGCCTTCCTGAGGCACCTCGCGTGTGCGGTAGATGCCCTCCAAGGCTGGTAGCGGTGTCCCAATGATCTTCTGCGCTCTGTGGACGACGCGCTGAAGAGCTCTTCTCTCCGCCTCCGTGCAACTGAGATACCACACAGAGATGCCATGCGATAGTATGCTCTCTGTGGTGCAGCGGTAGAAGGTTGTCAGCAGCTGTTGGGGCAGACCAGACCTTTTCAATGTTCTCAGAAAGACCAGTCAGAATAATCCTTGGAGCCCTCCACCATTCTGTTGAGAAGTATAATGTACGGCATTGTGCAGGTCGGTGCAATAACCTGCATTTCCTGTGCATGAACCTGATGATACTTTGCTTCTTTGCTACAATGGTTCTTTTTATTATCACGTGTGCCAAGGTACAGTGAAATCGTTTTTTTGTTTGCATGCAGATTTGCAGGATTATTGCCATACATAAGTACCAGAATCGATTAAGTACCGAATACTTAGAAAGAGCCCACTGAGTCCATATGCAAGAGTCACAAGGTTTTGGGGAGCAGTAGAAAAGTAGCTGTTTCAGGAGGTAGACACAAAAAGCTGGAGTAACTCAACGGGTCAGACAGCATCTCTGGAGAAAAGGAATAGGTGAAGTTTCGGGTCGAGACCCTTCTTCAGACTGGTTGTGTGGGATATAGGACGATGATAGATGCCGCCTTCATCCGGCAGCACCTCGTGTCAATGCTTTAGACGGTGTGGAGGGCTGTGGCCGTGATGGACCAGGCTGTGTCCAACACTCTCCGCAGTCTCTTGTGTTCCTGTGCATCGTAATTGTTGCATCAGGCCGTGAAGCAACCAGGCTTGTACTTTCCACAGAGCATCTGTGGATGTTTATTGTGTTTGGTAACATGCCGAATCTCTCTAAACTTCTAAGTAGAGGCTCTTGATCAGGCAGCCTCTGCTTCTGTCGGTATGTTCTTCAGTTTTAATTCCAAAAAAAGGAAATGTTGGCTCCCTCTGATCACCTCACATGTGCAGATTCCTTCTGACCGTACATGAATTCTGGTCTTAATTCCAGCCTAATTAAAACCCACAACGCTCCCCAAGTCATTACGGCTTGATGTAGGAAGAAGCACAGTGATGGGCCAAGCTTGTGTTGGCAGTTGGCCTCGACATGTTACTGGATTCAGGCTGAACTCCCCTGGTCTTTTTCGGGAACGGGGACTTGAAATGGAATCGAGAATGGAAATCGAAATTCATTCTCAGTCGACGAACATATGACGTTGGCCCAAGATATATTGCTTTCAAGATTTAGCCCACTGAAATCAGTCCTGCCATTGGGAAGAAGGTATAGGAACCTGAAAACAGACCAGTACAGATTCAGGAGCAGCTTCTTCCCTACAACCATCAGGCTATTAAACCTGCAGATAAGCTCCAAACTACATAGACTTTGCGGCATAATTTTTATCTTTGCACTATTATTATATATATATATTCACATTCTTGTCTCTTTGCGCTTGCCTCAGGAGAGACAAACATTGAATATGGGGTTCAGCACAAGGTACCCCAATATATCCAGGCCCCTTTGGAGTCACCATGTCATGCAATATGGAAATTGAGTCATAGGAGGATAGGCTGGTGAAGATGGCTTTTGGCACATTGTAGGTGTTATCTGGACCACACCTCTGCCCACTCAAAGACCTTATCCCCTACTCTCAATTCTCCGCCTCCACCGCATCTGCTCCCAAGATGAGGTTTTACATACAAGTACATAGAAACATAGAAAATAGGTGTGGGAATAGGTCATGTGGTCCCCCTACAATCCCTCCCTTCCCCCTACATTCTTTCCTCTGACAGACCTTTCAACCTTTTGGCACATGACTGGCCTTCGTCCAATCATCTGCCTAGCCAAATCCCTCCCCCCCCCCCACTCACCTGTATCCACCCATCACTCCCCAAGTGTTGTCCTGTCCTCCTCTCTTCCAGCTTTCTTCTCCTCCACCACTATCAGTCTGAAGAAGGGTCCCGCCCTGAAATGTCACCTATCTAAGGTCTCCAAAAGATGCTACCTGACCCACTGAGTTACTTCGGCATTTTGTTTCTTTCTCTAGGGTGTGATTTGACTGGGTAGCACACAAAACCATGTTTTCACTGTGTATCTGTACAATAGTCATCCATTACCTATCCTAATACCAATTCCAATCTCCCCTACCTACTGTATGCCACTGATGAATTTGTATACTTGTATACACCTCGTCCCTTCATAACCTCCTCTGCTTCAAAGGAAATAAATCTGTAATGTACCTATGTGTAGGAAGGAACTGTAGATGCTGGTTTACGCTGAAGATAGACACAAAATGCCGGAGTAACTTAGCGGGACAGGCAGCTACTCTGGATAGAAGTCCAAAGAGTGTCTCGATTCCGAAACGTCACCCATTCCTTCTATCCAGAGAGGCTGCCCGTCCCACTGAGTTACTCTAACATTTTGTGTCTATCTGTAATGTGCCTATGTGTCTGCTCCTCCATCTCCCACTGGTTACTTGGAGGCCTGTAGCTCACCCTAAAGGGTATGTCCTTCTTGGCGATTTTTTCGGCGACTGCCGGCATCATAGACTGACATATAAGGTCATCAAAAATGTGTGGCGCGATGCACGTGACGCAGCATGATGCAGCGTGACGCGGCGTGATGCAGCGTGACGCGGCGTGATGCAGCGTGACGCGGCGTGATGCAGCGTGACGCGGCGTGATGCAGCGTGACGCGGCGTGATGCAGCGTGACGCGGCGTGATGCAGCGTGACGCGGCGTGATGCACGTGACGCGGCGTGATGCAGCGTGACGCGGCGTGATGCACGTGACGCGGCGTGATGCAGCGTGACGCGGCGTGATGCAGCGTGACGCGGCGTGATGCAGCGTGACGCGGCGTGATGCACGTGACGCGGCATGATGCAGCGTGACGCGGCATGATGACGTATTGACGCACGGTGTTTTTTCAAGTGTCGCAACATTTTTTTCGTCACCGCTGGATTTTGAAATGTTCAAAATCTTTTGGCGACACCGGCAATCGCCGAAAAAATCGGCAAGTGGGACAGGCCCGTAAGTGATTGTTCTCCTATTGTCCCCTAAGCTGTATTGTATCTACCAATACAAATGCATTTGAAGCATCTCCTAGCATGGGCTCCCTCCTTACTGCAGTAGTAGTCCTGTTTAACATTGTATCATCACTTGCTCTTGTACATCCCCTTTCATGGGACCCCCGCTCCTCTCCATCTACCATAGCCTTGATGTTGAGCTGCCAATGCTTTCAACTATGTCTCTGTGTTAGTACAGAGATCATATTAAAGGATAATCAGCAACCCTTTTAACATTCACTTCAAGGAAACTTGCATCAGTTTGAATGTTAGTAATTGGAGGAAATGGAAGATCAAATTTAGTTTGTTGGGTTGATTGAGTTTGTCTCAGGTGAAACCATTCACTTTGTGAAATTCAATCATGGCAGTAAATGTCTCTCCCATACAAAGGTACTAATTAGTGAACACTTAGTCCAGTACACTTTCCATGAGAAAGTTAACTAACTGGAGTAAGTAATTAATATTAAGTCATGTCCTTGCCGACCAATAAGTACCCATTTATACTAAAAAACATGTAAACTCCTTGATTAGGTTCCTTAATTCTTGACACGATTAAGGGGCAGCACAGCGGAGCAGGGTTCAATCCTGGCCTAAGGTGTTGTCTAAATGGAGTTTGCACGTTCTCCCGGCGACCACATGAGTTTCCCACGAATGCTCCAATTTCATAAGGACATGAGATCATGAGGAATAGGAGTAGAATAGAGCCATTCGGCCCATCAAGTCTACTCCGCCATTCAATCATGACTGATCTATCTCTCCCTCCTAACCCCATTCTCCTGCCTTCTCCCCATAACCTCTGACACCTGTACTAATCAAGACCCTCGCATTTCCCAAAGAGGTGTGGGTTTGTTGGTTAATTGGCCTCTGTAAATTGCCCCTGGTGTGTAGGGAATGCATGGGAAAGTGAGATAATATAGAACTAGTCTGTAGACAGGAACTGCAGAGGCTGGTTTATACCAAAGATAGACACAAAATGCTGGAGTAACTCATCGGGCCAGACAGCATCTCTGGAGAAAAGGAATTGGTGACGTTTCGGGTCTGAACCCTCCTTCAGACTGAAAATAGAGGGGCGTGGGGTTGGGTGGCGGGGAGCTAATAAACTGGAGGCAAGAAAAGGCCAGAACAAATCTAGAAAAAAAACTAGTGCTCGAGTGATCGATGGTTGGCATGGACACGATGGGCAGAAGGGTCTGTTTCCATGCTGTATCTAAAAACTCAGCTAAACAAAATGTGAGCATATTCCAAAATAGTTCACAGAAACATTGCCACAGCAAAACAATACCAAAATCAATAAGAAGAATTAGAGACACAAGGAACTGCAGATGCTGGAATCTTGAGTGAAACTCAAAAGTGCCGGAGGAACTTGGCGGGTCAGGCAGCATCTGTGGAGGCAATAGATAGGCGATGTTTCGAGTCGGGACCCTTCTTCAGACTTTTAATTCAGAAGAATTAGAACCGGATAAGGCGTGCGTTTTGAGAAGCAGCTTAAAGGAGGAAGGACTGCAGTGAGTGCCGAAGGTTGGTAGAATGACGGAGAAAGGTGACCGACAGTATTATCTCATTTATTGTTCTCCCATCTCAAAGGTTAACCAATTCCATCTCGTCACTGACTAATGTTTCTATTTTTTATTCCTGGAAAGGTTTCTCAGTTACAAATGGCAGATCACTGTGCACATACTTCGTAATGCTAGTGACACATGGAAAAAAATCCTCTTCAGGGAACAACATGTTGTGAAGCAGTCTCATATTCCAGTAAATGATTACCTAAAATAGGAGCACCAAAGGTTGGCAATTAATTTAAATGTCCCTCATTTTATTTGGATACCCAAACGATATCTTTGCACATAACACATATCGTGTTATGTGCTCTTTATTATTCGTATGGCTATATGGCGACCACACATTTCACTGTACCAATTGGTACATGTGACAAATAAATGTATCTTTTATCTTGTATCTTGTATCATGCTCCCTGCCCATGCTTTCTGTAAGATTCTAAAATATTTTACACCCGAAGTTAAAAACCAAGCCTCTTCCAGCTATCTCCATTGAGTCTTTCCAGGTCCTCTTCTTCATGGTTAAATACTTTTATCATATTCAACAGTGGGGGTGGCACAGTGGCACAGCTGGTAGAGCTACTGCCTCACAGCGCCAGAGAATTGGGTTTGATCCTGACCTCAGGTGCTGTCTGTGGGTGGTTTGCATATTCTCCCCGTGACCGCATGGGTTTCCTCCTGGTGCTCCGGTTTCCTCCCACATCCCAAAGGGATGCAGGTTTGTAGGTTAATTTGCCCTCTGTAAGTTGCCCCAAATGTGTCGGGAGTGGACGAGATAAGTGATAAGTTCATAAGTGATAGAAGCAGAATTCAGCCATTCAGCCCATCAAGCCTACTCCGCCATTCAATCATGGCTGATCAATCTTTCCGTATCTTAACCCCATTCTCCTGCCTTCTCCCCATAACCGCTGATACATAGAACTAGTGTGAATGGGTGATCGATGGTTGGTGTAGACTCAGTGGGCCGAAGGGCCTGTTCCCATGCTGTATGTTTTTTTAAAAAACAAGAGCATAAAGGGCAAAAAAGGGTGCAGAATATAGAAGAAAGTAAAAACCAGGGAATGTGACAAAAGTCAGTGGTTTCATTTCAAAAGAGCAGCCAAGTCTGAAGAGTCAAACATTAAGAATGTTAAGAGTAAGTCATAACGTCACACCTTCAGCTGACCATGTCCATGCCAACTTACTCATTCATAATAATATCCATTCACGAGCACTCGTCTTAGCCTTGGCAACGCAGTTGATAGCCCAGATATTTCTTAAACATTATGATAGTACCTGCCACCTGCTTCCACCATCTACCGAACAGTCCAGCACTGACACAGGCCCTTCAGCCCACAATATATCTGCCGAACATGATGCCAAATAAACTAATCACTTCTGCCTGCCTCGGTGAGTTACTCCAGCACACGTTCCGGTAATTTGCTTGATGTCTGTGTTATTGGTGAATAGTTCACACTAAAGATCATAGAGCGGAGCAAGTTGGTTTACTCCGCGAAAAAGCCGTAGTAGGTGATGGGTAATCTTCAGCGCCATTTCCGTAACCGGCTTCCGTCATGGCGTCAAGCAAATTCAGGGAGACTCTGCTATATCAGGCTGAGAGATTAAAGGATGGACACAAAATGCAGCGGGTCGGGCGGCATTTCTGGACAAAAGGAATAGGTGACATTTCGGGTCGAGACCCGTCTTCAGACTGTCAGGGGAAAGAGGAACTCAAACCATCCTCCCCCACCCGTCTCCGACACGGACACGGAACGATCGCTGCCCCCCCCCACTTTATTTTGTTAAACATCTATTTCCTTCGGGTGTTTTTTTTCAATTTCCCCCTTACCATTTCAGTACTTTTTCGATAGCTACGATGACCCGTTTGATGTCATCTTTCGCCCTGCTCCTGGTCTCGGCCAGCACCGATCTGCCGGACATGCTGTGTGTGTGTGTTTGTTTGTTTCGTGGAGTCTGAGGGGAGAAACACCGGCACCAAGAGCGAGCAAATGCGCGGACAGACGGGACGAAAGCAAAGATCATAGAGCGGAATAGGTGACATTTCGGGTGGAGACCCTTAACATTTAAACACACACAAACTGTTCCCCTGCAACGCACATCACACTGTTAGAAGCATAACTGAAGTCGAGTCGGGTTTACTGAAATGGCGGAAGTTACGCTCCGGTGCGTACTACACGTCAATCCATTGGATTTCGCAGGAGTGGACCATCTTGCTCCGTTCTAAGATCTTTGGTTCACACTGCAGTAATGCTGCACCTAAGGTGAACAGAACAACTCTGCAGGATAACGATGTGGGAAGAATTAAATAGTTTAGTTTAGTTTATTATTGTCATGTGTACCGAGGTACAGTGAAAAGCATTTGTGTGTGTGCTATCCAGTCAGAGAAAAGACTATACATGAATGCAATCTAGTCACCCACAGTGTACAGAGGACAGTGTGCAGATAAAGGATACAACATTCAGTGCAAGATAGAACATTGGAGTGTGATAATGTCCGATTAAAGACAGATCAAAGGTCTCCAGTGAGGTAGATGGGAGGACACGACCGAACTCTGACTGATGAGATGGGAGGTCAGGGTTACTCTCTAGCTGATGACAGGAGGGGGTGGCACGGTGGCACAGTGTTAGAGCTGCTGCCTCACAGCACCAGAGACCCGGGTTCGATCCTGACTGCGGGTGCTGTCTGGACAGAGTTTGTACATGCTCCCCGTGACCTGCGTGGGTTTTCTCCAAGATTTTTGGTTTCCTCCCACATTCTCACACTCCAAAGACGTACAGGTTTGTAGGTTAATTGGCTTGGTATGAGTGTAAAATTCTCCCTAGTGTGTGTAGGATAGTGTCAATGTGCGGGGATTGCTGTTTGGAGCGGACTCAGTGGGCCAAGGGGCCTGTTTCCTCATTGTATCTCTAAACTAAACTAAACTAAGCTAATGAGGACCACACTCTAGCTGGCTGCACTGTCTTGGAGAAAGTCAGTCATCTGGAGTGTTCTTGGAACAGCACTCATCTTGGCAAATAGGCAGCATTCCTACACACTCCTGTCTCTGCCTTTAGATGGCCAAAATTGCTTCACAGATTCACTTGGCACAGAATACCCAGCATCTGAACTACCTTTGAAGTCACAGTATTTTAATAGACATTGCAATTGGCGGAGGAGGATCTAATTTAGGAATTAAAACATTCATGAAAACAATAAGACCAGATTTTCTGCAGGAAGCAGTTCATATTTAACGTCCAAAGACCACTCATTCTAACATACTTTCTTTAATCTGAAACATTATCTGTTTCTCATTCCACAGATCCATGCCTGAGTGTTTCCAAATCATTCTGCTTTGGTTTCAAATTTCCAGCTCCTGCAGTTCATAATTTGTTTTGTCTAAGATTTATCCCCAAACCACCACCTTCTTGATGTCAAAATGCCTTGACATTTTAGTATACCCCAAACTGATCTCACTATCCACCAAGTAATTACCAAGTTTGTTACTATGATGGCATTTCAGAGACACTTGGACAGGTGCATGTATAGGAAAGGTTTAGAGGGATATGGGCCAAATGTGGGCAAATGGGGCTAGCTTTTGGGGCAGAGGGATATGAGCCGTGAGTGAGCGGATGAGACTGGTGTGGATGTGCCAGGTTGGGCAAAGGGGCCTGCTGACTCTATGTCACAAGAAACGGAACCATCTCATCACCAATTAGAGAATGGTCCTGACCTGCCATCTGGTTCATTGACGACACTCGGACTATATTTAATCGGACCTTACTGGGCTTCATCTTGCACTAAATGTTATAGACAACAGACAATAGGTGCAGGAGTAGGCCATACGGCCCTTTAAGCCAGCACCGCCATTCAATGTGATCATGGCTGATCATCCACAATCAGTACCCCGTTTCTGCCTTCTCCCCATATTCTCTGACTCCGCTATCTTCAAGAGTCATAACTAGCTCTCTCTTGAAAGTTTCCAGAGAATCGGCCTTCACCGGCTTCTGAGGCAGAGAATACCAGACTCACAACTCTCTGTGTGTTTCTTCATCTCCGTTCTAAATGGCTTACCCCTTATTCTTAAACTGTGGCCCCTGGTTCTGGACTCCCCCAACATCGGGAACATGTTTCCTGCCTCGAGCGTGTCTAAACCCTTAATAATCTTATATATTTCAATAAGATATCCTCTCATCCTTCTAAATTCCAGAGTGTACAAGCCCAGCCGCTCCACTCTCACAGCATATGACAGTCCCGCCACCCCGGGAATTAACCTTGTGAACCTTCGCTGCACTCCCTCAATAGCAAGAATGTCCTTCCTTTGTTATTCCCTTTATCCTGTAACTGAGAATGTCGTGATTATAATCATAGATAGTCTTTCCGCTAACTGGATGGCATGCGACAAGAAAGATTTTCACAGTACCTCGGTACACGTGACTATTAACTAAACGAAACTAAACTGAACTAAACGTAACTAAACTTAGATGGGGGATCTTGATCTGCATGGATGAGTTAGGCTGAAGGGCCTGTTTCTGCGCTGTATAACTCTAAAAGCCTTGTCCCACGGTACGAGTTCATTTCAAGAGCTCTCCGGAGTTTGCCCTGATTCGAACTCGGAGATTTATGGTAATGGCTACTCGGGGGTCTCGTGGAGATTTTTCAACATGTTGAAAATCTTCACGAGTCTTCCCGTGCTTACCTGCCATTAGCAAGTCTTCCCGAGTATCTGCCGTTAGCGTTACGAGCCGCTAAGAGACGTCCCCGAGCTCCGACGTACCCGTTACCTTCATTCTCCGTGCTTACCACGAGTTTGTTTTTTTTTAAAACTCAGGAGAGCTCTTGGAATGAACTCATACCGTGGGACAGGACTTTAATACTCTATGACTAAGACAAATGCAAAGTACTTTTTTTCATATCTCGTACTCATCCTGTAACATCAAGCATAAATTTTCTCCTTTTAAACAATGTCAAAGATGTTGTTACAGTCGCCTGCATATTTCATTACTGAGGCACATATAAATGATATTCTGGCAGAGAAGAATTCGGCATGATATCGAAAAACAGGATGTGAATTAATCCAACACATGCTTCAGAATAAACTGACGCAATGACGTTGGTTCTTTAACTTTGACTTCATGACCGCCATTGTTTGGCACAGTTCGAATTGTAATGCAGTGTTACGAGTGTTACCACATTAGGCAGTCATTATACTTTTAGTGCTCTGATCTTTGTGTGAATGCTATCAGACACAAAGATTCTGAATTCTCGATGATTCCATTATAGGAGTATAGTCTGTACAGTACTTGCACCAAATGGTATGCAGTGAAATTCATCATTTCTGACGTTCTGTTTATGTTGCTTTTCCATCGTAGCGGGCTGATAAGTTTTTTTGGCCTTCCATCACAGCGATGTGATGGATGTTTATGTAAATTATGTTGTGTCTTGGGTCTATTTGTTTGTAATGTATGGCTGCAGAAACGTCATTTTGTTTGGACCTCAAGGGGTCCAAATGACAAATAAATTGTATCGTATCGTATCGTATCGTGTTTGGCATTCGTTCACACTGAGACATATTATAGGAGTTAAATCAAGGATTCAGGGTCTCCTTGCACAGTGAACTGCCATTCGACCTTTCATTTATATGTTCATAAGTTCAGTTTAGTTTAGAGATACAGCGCGGAAACAGGCCCTTCGGCCCACCGAGTCTGCACTGACCAGCGATCCCCGCACACTAACGCTTTCCTACACACTAGGGACAATTTACGTTTCTACCAAGCCAATTAACCTGTATGTCTTTGGAGTGTGGGAGGAAACCAAAGATCTCGGAGAGAATACACGCGGTGTACACCCACACTGTATAACTCCTCCCCCTTCAGTCGTGGGTAGACTGACTCCTCTCCCCCCCCCCCCCCCCCCAAATGTTTGGACATCTACAATCCTTTCCACTCGTCACTTTAATTTCATATTTCATGTATCTTGTGTTTGATCTTGTGCAGCCCAATTTCCCTCCTGGGATAAATAAAGTTCTATCGTATCGTAGGTCATGGGGAGAACGTATAAACTCCGTGCAGACAAGGTCAGGATCGAACACGGGTCCCTGGCGTTGTAAAGCAGCAACTCTACCGATGTCTATCATTAGTGATCGGAGCAGAATTAGGCCATTCGGCCCATCGAATCTACTCCCCCATCGAATCATGGCTGATCTATCTTTCCCTCTCAACCCCATTCTCCTGCCGTGTGCATATTTGGACTGTATTGCCGCAAGCTCTGTTTGCACTCCTTTTATCTGTGGGGGACAAATTTCAGGCCCTGGATCGAGAAGATTGCAAGAAGTGGTGAACACTGCCCAGTCCATCACAGGTACTGACCTCTCCACCGTCAAAGCGATCTACAGGAGTCGCAGCCTCAAAAAGGCAGCCAGCATCATAAAGGACCCACACCACCCTGGCCACACTCTCATTTCACTCCTGCCATTTGGGTAGAAGGTATAGGAGGTGCTTGAACACTGTAACGTCCAGGTTCAGGAGCAGCTTCTTCCCAACAACCATCAGGCTCTGAAACTCTGCAAAATCCAACCAAGCTCCAAACTACATAGACGGTGGCCATTGTTTTTTTTGTCTTTCCACTGTTTCTGTTTGGTTTTTTTAGACACTGAAATTCTTTTTTTTTTTGCTTACCTTAGTGTTCACAGAGTTCGATGTTTGCATCTCTGTTGTGCTGCTGCAAGTAGGAATTTCATTGTTCTGGTTCATGACATATGACAATAAAACACTCTTGTATCTTGACTTGGTTGAATCTTGACTTGTTGTCTGGCTGCTTCCTGCTGTTCTTCATCCGACGTTACCTGAGGTTGGCTTTAGCAACCATAAAGGAAGCCCATCAACGCCTCTACCTCATTAGAAGATTGAGGAGATGAGGTATGTTAGCAAATGCTCTCCTGAACCTCTCCAGGTGTGCGGTAGAGAGCATGATGATGGGTTGCATCATGGCCTGGTATGGCAACTTGAATGCCCAGGAATGAAGGAAATTACAAAACATGGTGATCACTGCCCAGTCCATCATGGATACTGACCTCCCCACCATTGATACTGATCCCAGGAATGGGCGGGTTAACATATGATGAGCGTTTGACGGCACTGGGCCTCTACTCTCTGGAATTTAGAAGGACAAGGTGAGACCTTACAGAAACTTACCAAATAGTGAAAGGCCTGGATAGAGTGGATGTGGAGAAGATGTTTCCGCTAGTGGGAGAGTCTAGCTTTAAATTAGAGGATGTTCCTTTGGGAAGAAGATGAGGAGGAATTTATTTAGTCAAAGGGTAGTGAATCTGTGGAATTCCTTGTCACGGAAGGCTGTGGAGGCCAAGCCAATGGATATATTTTAAGACAGAGATAGATAGATTGTCAAAAAGGCAGCCAGCATCATCAAGGACCCACACCACCCTGGTCGTGCTCTCATTTTACTCCCACAATCGGGAAGAAGGTATTGGAGTCTGTAAACTGGGACCACCAAGTTCAAGAATAATCTCTTGCCCACGACCACCAGTCCCTTGAACACTAACTAATCAATCCCGTTAATGCAGAAGCAGGTAGAGCACTACCGGAGATGCTTTGGTGATATGAAGAGATGCACTGGGGCCACAGATGCTGTCTCGCCCGTTGAATTACTCCAGCACTTTGTGTCATAATCTTTTAGGAAGCCCTGTGATTGTGTTGATATCACCTCCCTCTTGTGGTTGATGACGACAGAAAATGAAATGGTTTTGCACGTGGAAGCATGAGGTTGATCAAGTGTACTTTCATTTACTTTAGAAATTCAGCACGGGAACGGGCCCTTCGGCCCACCGAGTCCACGCTGACCATCGATCACCCATCCACACCAGTTCTATGTTGCTCCACTTTCCCAGCCACTCCCTTCACATTAAGGGCAATTTACAGGGGCCAATTGACCTACAAACCCGGACGTCTTTGTGACGTGGGAGGAAACCATAGCTCCTGGAAGAAACCCACGCGGCCACAGAGAGAACCCAGAGCTGGGATCGATCCCGGGTCGCTGGTTCTGCAAGGCAGCAGGTCTATCAGCTGCACCACTGTTTACGTAGACCAGAGCAATGGTGCTGTGATAGTTGGTGGGAAAGAATGAATGAATTAACAGACAACATTAAAAAGCCAGGAATGCAGAATAAAGAACATTTGAGGCCAACAGTTTGCCGTTTTTCTCCTTTTCTTTCTGCGCTTGTCGGGCAACAGAGCTTACGGAGACAGAGTTAGATTTAACTAATTAATTTTTTGATGTGCTAGTAAAGAGTTGTGTCAAGACTGGGTAGCAGCCAAAATGAGTGCAGACAATTCTTCAGCTTATAAGGTCATAAGTATTAGGAGCAGAATTAGGCCATTCGGCCCATCAAGTCTACTCCGTCATTCAATCATGGCTGATCTATCTCTCCCTCCTACCCCCATTCTCCTGCCTTCTCCCCATAAACCTCTGACACCTGTATTAATCAAGAATCTATCTATCTCTGCCGTAAATATATCCATTGACTTGGCCTCCACAGCCTTCTGTGGCAAATGGACAATAGACAATAGGTGCAGGAGTAGGCCATTCGGCCCTTCGAGCCAGCACCGCTATTCAATGTGATCACGGCTGATCATCCCCAGCAGTACCCCGTTCCTGCCTTCTCCCCATATCCCCTGTCTCCGCTATCTTTAAGAGCCCTATCTAGCTTTCTCTTGAAATTATCCAGAGAACCGGCCTCCACCGCCCTCTGAGGCAGAGTCTAGGACTAGAGGGCATAATTCCACAGATTCATCACACTCCGACTAAATAAATTCCTTCTCATTTCCTTCCTAAAGGAACGTCCTTTAATTCTGAGGCTATGCCCTCTAGTCCTAGACTCTCCCATTAGTGGAAACATCCTCTCCACATCCACTCTATCCAATCCTTTCGTTATTCGGTTCATTTCAATGAGGTCCCCCCCCCCCTCATTCTTCTAAACGCCAGTAAGTACAGGCCCAGTGCCATCAAAGGCTCATCATAAGTTAACCCACTTATTCCGGGAATAATTCTTGTATACCTCCTTGAGACCCTCTCCAGGGTCAGCAGATCCCTCCTCAGATATGGTGCCCACAATTGCTCACAATGCTCCAAATGTGGTCTGACCCACGCCTTGCAGAGCCTCAGCCTCAGGTTGTTTATTTCACAAATTGAATATGTGGAGATTATAATTATTTTTTTGATAACAAAACATTATTTCAGTAAGGGAAAGGAAATCAATTTAGTCCTCAATTGTAGTTAGTAAGAGACTCAAGTTGGTAAATCCTTTGCTGTCTCTGCCCAAGTCCAGAGACTGGACATTTGAAAACATGCTTATTGTAGATGGGGAAGAATTACCACAAATTCTGGAAATCACATTCAAAGCAAACTCCCTTATTTACGAAACAAAGTACAAAGTTTTGGACGAACTCCGGGGGGGGGGGGGGGGGGGGGGGGGGGAGAACCTTTGCTTCTCAGGGAGCTAGAACAAGACACCCTCTTAAAGCAAAAGCCTGCCATGGTTGGAGTAATATTTGGAACAAAAACAGAAAATGCTGAAAGAACTCAGCTTCAAGGATGATATAGGTTTGGAAGCTTCCAGAAAGTCACCATTGAAGGCCTTGTGTCTCCACGTTTCTATTCACCTGGTTAAAACGGCTCTCTATTTTATTGCTTTCAAACACAAGATCAATGCAAGTTGCAAATCTGTTTAAATGAAGTCAAACACAATTTTAATATAACCTTGTTAATGTTTACACTTTTAGAGCAATCCAAAGCAATCCAATACACATAGAATCGAAAGAACACAATCCAAACACAGAGCATTAACGTCTGCGCTGTGTTAAAAACTTGTCTTCGATATAGCAAATATTTATGAAAAGTGTAATCCAATAATGTGCTTAAATAATGTGACTGATGGTCTCAGTGAAAGATTTGGCTGAATATCAGGTTTCAAAATTGAAATTCAACATTCCTCATTGTTCAAGATTCCTTCGGCAGATGCTCTCCGATCCAAAGTTTACCATATTCTTGCACTATTCTTGATCTACAACCCCCCACCCCATTGTCTCTGCCCTTCATACACTGTGAACGACCAGGATGAGGTAGCCTGTTGCCGCTCTTTGCTCTGTGCTATATTTTATTTTTAACAAGGAGTTTTTTATTGCATATTCACAGTTACAAAGTACAGCACAGAGCAAAATTGCTCAGCTTGGTTTAGTTTAGAGATACAGCCTGAAGATGGGTCTCGACCCGAAACGTCACCCTTTCCTTCTCTCCAGAGGTGCTGTCAGTCCCGCTGAGTTACTCCAACTTTTTGTGTCTATCTTCAGTTCCTCCTGCTCATTGTTTCCTGTGTTGGCCGTGATGTTCCATCGCTACCCACAGGTTCAGAAGGTCCATCTTGGTCTCTTTTAAGTCCCACACACATGGTTTCGAGACCCAACCCGGCTTTGGATCAGGAATAGTTTACGGATGCTTTGCCGATTAGAAACAGATTTGGATATTGTTTCGTTTTAATGAAGTTCTTTGTTGCATTGAAACAAAGAGTTGTTTGAGTTTTCACCGCATATGGTGAACAGTACTTAAACATTAAGTGAAAACAGGACTTCTTCTGCCTCGGGGTATTGTTTGTGTATTTGCACTGGAACTGTTACAACTTTGCTTTTTCATTTATTTTTAGAAATGCAGAGGAACAATTTATAACTTTTAATTAATCGCATGCCTGGCACATTTGGAGTTTCCGGTTTAAACATTGCAATTGTGTTGTGGTTATTGCTCGGGCCAAGTTATTCAATTGCATGTTGAAAGTTACAGGGCGTACTTTACACAGACGTATATCATATGCAGGTAGATGTGAGTCACTGCGTTGAACGGTCATTAGGGAGCAATGCCCATGCCTTGATAGACACCAAAATGCTGGAGTAATTCAACGGGACAGGCAGCATCTCTGGAGAGAAGGAACGGGTGACGTTTCAGGTCGAGGCCCTTCTTCAGGCTGATGTCAGGGGAGAGGGAGATACATAAGGAATAATAGGATGTGTAAGGTGTGAAAATAGGACAAGGGGAATGGAGATCAAGGAAAATGTAGAATAGATCATTGTTAGCTGGGAGAAGGTGACAACAAAGCAAGCAGAGTTAAAATGTAGTCGGAGACAGTAAGACTGATCAGAGAACTAGGAAGAGGGAGGGATGGAGAGAGGGGGAAAGCAAGGGCTACTTGAAGTTAGAGAGGTCAATGTTCATACCGCTGGGGTGTAAGCTGCCCAAGCAAAACATGGGGTGCTGTTCCTCTGTCACCCATTCCTTCTCTCCAGAGATGCTGCATGTTCCACTGAGTTACTCCAGTATTTTGTGTCTATTTTCGGTTTAAGCCGGCATCTGCAGTTCCTTCCAACACAATGCCTGTGCCTTCACTGCCTCCCCTCCCTTCAAACATCCCTGAACTCCAAAGACACACATGTTTGTATAGTTGGCTTGGGTAAAATTGTAAATTGATCCCTAGAGTGTGCAGGATGGTGTTACTGTGCGGGGATCGCTGGTCGGTACGGACTTGGTGGGCCGAAGGGCCTGTATCCACGCTGTATCTCTAAATCAAATTTAAAAAAAACATTAAATAGAAATTGTTGGAGAAATCCAACAACTCAGGTAGCAACTGTGGAGGGAATGGATGGGTGAGATTTCAGATCGGGATCCTTCTTCAGTTTAGTTTAGTTTCGAGGTACAGCATGGCTACAGGCCCTTTGGCCCTCAGAGTGCAGGTATTGATCGCCCGTTCATACTGGTTCTATGTTATCCCACTTTCACATCCACTCCCCACACACAGTGGGGGCAATTGTACAGAGGGCAATTAGCCTACAGACCCGCACGTCTTTGGGATGAGGGAGGAAACTGGAGCACCCGGAGGTAACCCACCCGGTCACAGAGGGAACGTGTAGGTTCCACACACAGACAGCGCCCGAGGTCAGGATTGAACCCGGGTCTCTGGTCTGGTGAGGCAGCGGCTCAGTCGGCTGCGCATTCTCAAGGAAGGGTCCCAACCCGCAACGTTGCCCGAGCATTCCCTCCACAGATGCTGCCTGACCCGCTGAATTCCCCAACCACTTTGTGTTGTGTTCAAGACTCCAGCCTTCGCAGTCCTTGTGTCAGCTGAAGAATAAACTGTGGCTTGGCACAGATGTAAAGCGCTTCAGATTTCCAGTAAATTCAGAATGTTTCATCCACGTGCTGTATCCTGGGGCCAATATTCAAAAGAGAACTTGACTTCACTCAAGTAGGCCAACATCATCTGGTTTTAGTTTGTTTCTATCTCTTGACGCCTTCATTACCTCTGAAATTTCTTATCTGATTTCCAGTAACAGATGTGCAAACGCTTGCTCCAACTAAGGACGAGGAAGATTATAAACCTTTCCCCTTCACTGCCCATTTGAGACTTTGTTTGCCAACCACCATGGTATGGAAACAGGCCCTTCGGCCCCACTGACCCACACCATCCTATGTGTTTAAGAAGGACTGCAGATGCTGGAAAATCGAAGGTACACAAAAATGCTGGAGAAACTCAGCGGGTGCAGCAGCATCTGTGGAGCGAAGGAAATAGGCAATGTTTCGGGCCGAAACCCTTCTTCAGACTGATGAAGGGTTTCAGCCCGAAACGTTGCCTATTTCCTTCGCTCCATAGATGCTGCTGCACCCGCCGAGTTTCTCCAGCATTTTTGTGTACCTTCCATACCGTCCTATGTCCCTGTCTAAGCTAGGGCCATTTGCCTGTACTTGGCCCATATCCCTCTCAACCACACAAACCACATAGCTCTCAAATGAGTCTGAAGAAGGGTCCTGACATGAAGCATCGCCTATCCAGGTTCTCCAGAGATGCTGCCTGCTGAGTTACTCCAGCACTTTGCGACTTGTTTTGTAAACCGGCATCTGCTGTTCCTTGTTTCTCCTTCTCCCTCTCATCTCTTCCTGTCAATATACCTGTCCAAAAATGTCCAAAATGTTTTTAATTGCACCCACCACTGCCACTTCCTCTTGCACCTTGTTCCAAATACCTAACAGCCTCTGTGTGAAAAACTAGCCCCTAAGTTCCCCTTTAAACAATCTCCCTCTCCACATTTCCACATCACTCCCTGGAAACTAAGGGAAAGTGAAGCAGCTTCCCCTATAACCTTGGCATCGTGTTTAAACCTGCAAAGAGGGCGGCACGGTGGCACAGCGGTAGAGTTGCTGCCTTGCAGCGTTTGCAGCCGGAAACCCATTTGATAAGGTCCCACATAGGAGATTAGTGGGCAAAATGAGGGCACATGGTATTGGTGGTAGAGTGCTGACATGGATAGAGAAGTGGTTGGCAGACAGGAAACAAAGAGTAGGGATTAACGGGTCCCTTTCAGAATGGCAGGCAGTGACTAGTGGGGTACCACAAGGCTCGGTGCTGGGACAGCAGCTATTTACAATATACATCAATGATTTGGATGAAGGGATTCAAAGTAACATTAGCAAATTTGCAGATGACACAAAGCTGGGTGGCAGTGTGAACTGTGAGGAGGAGGCTATGAGAATGCAGGGTGACTTGGGCAGGTTGGGGAAGTGGGCAGATACATGGCAGATGAAGTTTAATGCGGATAAATGTGAGGTTATCCATTTTGGTGGCAAAAACAGGAAAGTCGATTACTATCTAAATAGCGTCAAGTTGGGAAAAGGGGAAGTACAACGGGATCTGGGGGTCCTTGTACATCAGTCTATGAAAGTAAGCATGCAGGTACAACAGGCAGTGAAGAAAGTGAATGGCATGTTGGCCTTTATAACAAGAGGAATCGAATATAGGAACAAAGAGGTCCTTCTGCAGTTGTACAGAGCCCTAGTGAGACCACACCTGGAGTATTGTATGCAGTTTTGGTCTTCTAATTTGAGAAAGGACATTCTTGCTATTGAGGGAGTGCAGCGTAGATTTACAAGGTTAATTCCCGTTATGCTGAGAGAATGGAGCATTTAGAACAGAGACGAGGAAACACTTTTTCTCACAGAGAGTGGTGAGTCTGTGGAATTCTCTGCCTCAGAGGGCAGAGGCAGGTTCTCTGGATGCTTTCAAGAGAGAGCTAGATATGGCTCTTGAAGATAGCAGAGTCAGAGAATATGGGGAGAAGGGAGGAACGGGGTACTGATTGAGGATGATCAGCCATGATCACATTGAATGGTGGTGCTGGCTCGAAGGGTCGAATGGCCTACTCCTGCACCTATTGTCTATTGTCTATTGTGTCAAAGGTTATGGGGAGAAGGCAGGAAATGGGATTGGGAGGCAGAGATCAGCCATGATTGATGGCGGAGAGGACTCGATGGGCCGATTGGCCTAATTCTACTCCTATAACTTGTGAACTTGTGAACTCCACAAAACAAATATAAAAAAATAAATTTTCAAGATGATAACTTGGCAATGAGCATGGAAAATTCACCGTCACAACTCTTTCACTTATAATTAGAAACAATTATTTCAGATTTCAGACCCTTACTATCGTTCCAAATCATATTTTCTTTGGATCTACTTAACATTCTGGCCTCTGTCCCAGTTCAGTGGGCACACATTTGCTTGGAAAATTTCAGATTAAAAAAAATAATGCAATCCTCTTCTATCCAAATGCAACTGGCATTTGATCAATGTAGCAACGTCATTGATCAAGGCCCCATATCTTTGCAAATCCTCACCTAATCACTTCAGACTTTCTCCACACTTTTAAGGATCTCTTCAGCATTTATCTCCGTTGCTAAGTTTTTGGTCTTTGGGCCTGTGCATTGTTTCTACTGATTCTTTGAATACATGAAGATTTTCAGGTTGAATGACGGTACTAATCCACTTTCCTTGGTATCAATCTTAAAGAATGGATCGACCGGGCTTATATTCACTGGAATTTAGAAGGATGAGAGGATATCTTATAGAAACATATTAAATTCTTAAGGGATTGGACAGGCTAGACGCAGGAAAAATGTTCCCGATGTTGGGGGAGTGCAGAACCAGGGGTCACGGTTTAAGAATCTACGACTGAGATGAGGAAAAACATTTTCACCCAGAGAGTTGTGAATCTGTGGAATTCTCTGCCACATAAGGCAGTGGAGGCCAATTCACTGGATGTATTCAAGAGAGAGTTAGATATAGTTCATATGGCTAATGGAATCAAGGGATATGGGGAGAAAGCAGGAATGGGGTGCTGATTTTGGATGATCAGCCATGATCATATTGAATGGCGGTACTGGCTTGAAGGGCCGAATGGCCTACATCTGCACCTATTTTCTATGTGCCTATGTTTCTATGTTGAGCATTGGCATTGTAGGAGTGAAGGTACATAGTTCCCAGAAAATGGCGTCACAGGTAGATAGGGTGGCAAGAAATATTTTGGTACAATGGCCTTCATCGATCAGAGTATTGAGTAGTGATGTTGGGATGTTATATTATAGTTGTACAATGCAAGAGTGAGACCACATTTGGGGTATTGTGTTCAGTTTGCATCATCTTGCTATAGGAAGATTTACAAGGATGTTGTCAGGACTCGACAAAGCTATAAAGAGAGGTTGGGCAGACTCAGGGCTATATTCATTGGAGCGCAGGATGCTGAGGGGTGATATTATACAAGCGTATTAAATAATGAGGAGAATATGCAGGGTGAATGCACAGTCTTTTACCCAGAGTATGGGAATCAAGAACCAGGAGATAAAGGTTTAAGGTGAGAGAAGGTAGATTTAATAGGAACTGAAGGGGAAGCTTTTTCACACCTGGTCGGCATATGGAATGAGCTGCAGGAGGAGGTGGTTGAGGCTGGTACTATTACATCATTTATATAACCAGGATTTTCTCATTTTACTGGGCATATGGAATAAGCTGCCAGAGGAACTATAGCAGCATTTTAAAGGCACTTGGACAGGTTTAGTTTAGTTTAGTTTAGTTCAGTTTAGTTTAGAGATACAGCGAGGAAACAGGCCCTTCAGCCCACCGGGTCCGCGCCGACCAAACGATCCCCGCATATTAACACTATCCTGCACACAATGGAGACAATTTTTACATTTACCAATTAACCTACATACCTGTATGTCTTTGGAGTGTGGGAGGAAACCGGAGCACCCGGAGAAAACCCACGCAAGTCACGGGGAGAACTTACAAACTCCGTACAGACAGGACCCGCAGTCGGGATTGAAGCCGGGTATCCGGCGCTGCATTTGCTCTAAGGCAGCAACTCTACCGCTGCGCCACCGTGCTGCCCTAACATGAATAGGAAAAGTTCAGAGGGATATGGGCGAACTGCGGGGGAATGGGTCTAGCTCAGATGGGGCATCTTGGTTGATATGGATGAGTTGATTTGAAGAGCCTGTTACTGTGGTGTATGACTAACGCTATGACACTCCAGTTAAGTTTCTTGGAAGTAATTGTGGCTTTATTTGATAGCTTGAAGTTTATGCAATAGGCTGTTATTTTGGTTTCTAGTGACACTGCAGAGATGCCTTGGGATGGATAGCTTCCTGGTGTTACACCATCCAAAATGTTGGCAGAAGAGGAACTGTGCACTATAACATCAGGGCTTGGTCCTGAACCAGTGCCGCTGGTTAGTCACCCAGCTTATTTTTGCCAATACATTTTCCATCTGTATTTTGCAGATATGATCGCTCGAAGGACAAAGTGCGCTAAGTCCACGGGTGAAGCAAAAGTTGGAAGCGGACGGGAAACTTTGCGTTTAAGGTCAAAGGGCTCTGCCACTGTGGAAGAGGCTGTAAGTAAAACCGTGATTGTTCTCAACTCATCGTACATAAATAGTTAAGATCATTGTTTGTTGCGGCCCACGCATTTTTTTTATCTGCACTCTGTTTATTTTCTCTCTGCGCTGCCTGATGTACTTGTGTAGGTCGTGATTATATTCACGTTGCCTCCTTTTCTCCATGAACCTTTGTCATTTACTCCATCCGTCGACGCCTAGGTGGTTTCCTCCCACACTCCAAAGACGTACACGTTTGTAGGTTAATTGGCTTTGATAAAATTGTGAAACTGTAATGTGTATGATAGTGTGAGTGTACACTGTGATACACTGTGATACATTGGTCGGCCTGGACTCGATGGGCTGAAGGGCCTGTTTCCGCGCTGTAACTCTCAAGTCTAAAGACATCTGTTATCTTGAACCATTTCCCCAAAAGCAGTAAAATGATACAAACAGAAAATATGATACCTTGTGTGCTTTGTGATTTCAAAGAAAATATAGAGTGCTGGAGTAACTCAGCAAGTCAGACAGAATCTGTGGAGGGAATGGACAGACAACGTTTCAGGTCGAGACCTGAAGTAATCTAAAAAAGAGTCTTGGCCTGAAACATCGCCTATTTATTTCCTCCAGATGATGCCTGACCAATTGAATTTCTCTAGCACTTTGTGTTCATAAGTTCATAGAAACATAGAAACATAGAAAATAGGTGCAGGAGTAGGCCATTCGGCCCTTCGAGCCTGCACCGCCATTCAATATGATCATGGCTGATCATTCAACTCAGTATCCTGTACCTGCCTTCTCTCCATACCCCCTGATCCCTTTAGCCACAAGGGCCACATCTAACTCCATCTTAAATATAGCCAATGAACTGGCCTCAACTACCTTCTGTGGCAGAGAATTCCAGAGATTCACCACTCTCTGTGTGAAAAATTCATAAGTGATAGGAGAAGAACTAGGCCATTCGGCCCATCAAGTCTACTCCGCCATTCAATCATGGCTGATTTATCTTTTCCTCTTGACTTGTGTTCTACTCAAGCTTCCAGCATCTGCAGTTGATATTTGATATTTGATATAATTTGATATAATTTAATTGCCACACAACCAAGGTCGGTGGAATTTGGGTTGCCAGCAGCGGTACAGTTCCTTGTGTCTTGAAAGAAAATGTGCTCATTCCTTCTTTCATTTACAAAGAATCAATGTTTCAATTTTTGTAGCCAACAGAGTTCGAAGAACGAGCGACCAGAAAAGTGGACGATCTGTTGGAAATTTACATGGGCATCAGAGACGTAGAGTTAGGTGAGTGTTGAACGGCACCTCATATTCCACTAGGGTACTCAGTAGAACAGCACCTCACATTCTGAAGATAGACACAAAGTGCTGGAACAGGTAGCATGGGTAAGTGGCGTTGTGGATCGGGACCCTTATTCAGACTGATTGCAGAAAGAAGCAAGGATAAAAAAGTAAGCCAAAAGGAGCTGGACAAATCAGGACTGGCAACAGATGACCTCAGGCGAGGGGGTTCCCCGATGGGCAGATTTTTGGGCAAAGGTTCGATATAGAAGCAGGCGTGAGCCCAAAAGGGATACATAATTGCCAACTGTAAATCTAGTTAATATACTTCATAATCCACTTGGGTCGGCTGCAACCGAACAGCATAAACATTGAATTATCCAATTATCAGTAACTAAGTTATATATAACTCCTGCTCTCCCTTCCCCTTTTTTCCCGCTTTCATCCCTGCACCCCATCTGGATGCGAAGGATTTCGCCCTTTTCCCTTCTACCTATATTCCTTCATTTTAGTTTTCGATTTCGTGCCTCTTCAACCATTCCATCTCATAACGTTTTGTCTTTTCAACTCTGGCCTCTGTCCAACCATCTGCCAATCAAAATCCCGCCTCACCTGTATCCACCCATCACTCGCCAGACATTGTCCCGTCCCCACTTCTCTTCCAGCTTCCCCCCCCCTCCCCCCCTTCTACAATAAGTCTGAAGGAGGGTCCCTACCCGAAACGTGGCCTATCCATGTTCTCTAGAGATGCTGCCTGACCTGCCGAGTTACTCCACCACTTTATGTCTTTCTTTTGAATGGTTGAATCTGACTAGTTTCATGGTAGCTTTCTGCATGGAAAAAGCTTGTACGATGAAGTGGGATGAAATACTGTTCTCATGCTTTGATGCTTTACAATATTCCGTCACCATTTCCCCTTCAAAACTGTTGGTAGGCATAATATATTTCATGAATCAAATCCAACATCAACAAATTACTGCAATTAAACTGCTCTCAATTAAGTAACTTGTCAAGCAGTACCATTTTGTGTGGTCTGATGTTCTATAAATATCAGTCCACTAAATTTAAAAAACGACTCTGTAAATCTGATTTATTGTCATTGACCAGTTTACTGGAAGGAATGCACGCTGACAATTATTTTTATATGTGGTTAAAATTAATCATATCATATTTTTCATTTTTTACAAATGAAGCTAATTAATCTTGCAGAACATTGACTCTTGCCCACTTTCCAACTCCTAAAAACATCCGGGTATATTCACGACTGAAACTATAGAATGGCTCGTTACAAAATAGTGTTCCCTTGCAAGGTCGATAGATAAGAGCATGTGCAGAGCATGAGAATAAGTTCCAAATATGAGCTGCATATAGATATGTCCTTGCCCGTTTTGTCTTCAAAATTAAGGAGTCAATCAAATGACGTCTCATTGCAAGGATTCTAAGCTTGTAACAGCTGGGAATACAGTTTTATTATGTGACCTGAGCATGATTTAACAAAAAAGACACAAAGTGCTGGAGTAACTCAGCGGCTCAGACCATCTCTGGGAAACATGGAGAGATGATGTTTCAGGTCAGGACACTTCTTCACCCTATCCATATTCCCCAGAGATGTTGCCTGGCCAGCTGTTACTCCAGCACTTTGCTCCTTTTATTGTAAACCAGCAACTGCAGTTCCTTGTGTATCATCTCGTGAATTATCAGATTCTAGTAAGGTACTCATAATTCCTATTTCTATAAAATAGACAATCCACAACTCCTGATTACTTCGATCCCTCAATGTCTACAGGTTTCTCAATTTTACCCAGAAATTCCTTGGTTCCACTTATTCTTTAACACAAACCAGATTAAAATTATATAAGGTAGACAAAAGTGCTGGAGAAACTCAGCGGGTGCAGCAGCATCTATGGAGCAAAGGAAATAGGCAACGTTTCGGGCCGAAACGTTGCCTATTTCCTTCGCTCCATAGATGCTGCTGCACCCGCTGAGTTTCTCCAGCACTTTTGTCTACCTTCGATTTTCCAGCATCTGCAGTTCCTTCTTAAAATTATTTAATTTGTTCTCCAGCTCTGTTTAATACTCTGTTTAATGCTATTCGCCTCACATTAGTCATAACAAAGTAAAAGAAGTATGAAAATAAAGACAAACTACTTCATTGTTGTATCTCAAATATAAACTAAACCAAACTAGACTAAATAGTTGTAGATTCATATGTGTACATAAATCTTATTTATATGTTATATAAATATATTAGTGTATAAATGTATTAGTATATAAAATTATGAGGCTTTGATAGGGTAGATAGTCAGAACCTTTCTCTCATGGTGGAAATACAGATGCAGGACTTTTAGAGTACTCATAAAATACTCTGACTTTATAGTAAAATGGACAGCATCTCCATACATATCCATGTGCCTCTGTGAAAGCCTCTTCAACACTACTTTATAGTAGTGTTCCACTTAAAGTCCTCTTACTTTAAGTAGAATAACACTAGTATAACCTAGTGTTTAGGAGGCTTACAGAGGTACATGGATATGCATTGGGATGCTATCCATGTTACTATATTCTGACCTGTTTATTTTCTCTTTTGCACCACCTATTGTGCCCATGTGTCGTATGATTAGCCTGGATAATACACAAAACAAAGTTTCTCTCATGTGACAATGATAAACCAATACAAATGTTAATGCGAACATCCTTCACGTTGCTCATTGTGGCTGACACGTGATTGTGAACAACATGGCTGACATGTAATTGTGAACAATTATTCACATAAATGAGAAATACTATGGATGTTGAAATAAATAGGACATAGAACAATGCAGCACAGGAACAGGCTCTACGGGCCCACAAAGCCTGTGCATAATATGACGCCAAGTTAAATTAATCTACTCTGCATTTAGATCCATTCCCTCCCATATTCATGTGCCCATCTTAAAGCCTTTTAAATGCCACTATCCTATTTGCCGCCACCACCACGCCTGGCACCACACCATCCTGTGTAAAAACATCCACATTCACCACTCTGTGTAAAAAACTTACTCCGCACATCACCTTTATCCTTTGCCCCTCTCCTCTTAAAACTATGTCCTCTAGTCCTAGACATTCCCACTCTGGAAAAACATATAAACCTTAAAAATAGGTGCAGGAGTAGGCCATTCAGCCAGCACCGCCATTCAATATGATCATCCAAAATCAGTACCCCGTTCCTGTCCTCTCCCCATATCCCTTGATTCTGTTTGCCCTAAGAGCTACAGGATATCTAACTATCTCGTGAATACATCCAGTGAATTGGCTTCAACTGCCTTCTGTGGCAGAGAATTCCACAGATTCACAACTCTCTGGGTGAAAACGTTTTTCCTCATCTCAGTCCTAAATGGCCTACCCCTTATTCTTAAACGATGACCCCTGATTCTGGACTCCCCCAACATCGGGAACATTTTTTCCTGCATCTAGCCTGTCCAATCCTTTAAGAACTTTATACGTTTCTATAAGATACCCTCTCATCCTTCTACAGTAAATTCCAGTGAATATTAGCCCAGTCGATCCATTCTATCATCGTTTGTCAGTCCCGTTTCGACTGTCTACCCTATCCATGCCTCTAATGATTTTATACACTGATGTGGCTTCCTTCCATGTTGCGCCATTCGATACTATTAGATAAATATAACGGAGGCAACTCCAAGACTGCATACTGACATGCTTTGTCATGTTCATTCCTGGCTGAAGCATGGAGGAAAATACAACGAGTTTTCTTGCAGCCTTTAACACCCAATCCACACATTACTATATTAGGAATCATCAAATTCTCTCAGCCCACTCCTTATTTGCCGCCACTTTGAGTGGAGACGAGAGCAAGTGTCTGGCAAAGTAGCTAATTTTATTTCTGAAAGGCGATTTAAACAAAGTAGCTATCGCAATTAGTCATGGATGTGAAGTTGGGAGAGGGTGCGATGTCTTGTGGACTGACTATTTTCTTGAATTTTAAAGAAAACCCAAGTATTTAAAATGACACAAAGTGCTGGAGTAACTCAGCAGACCAGGCAGCATCCCTGGAGAACATGGATAGGTGACCTTTGGACAGAGTACTTCATAAGACGGACTGTAACAGTTCATGAAACATCTCACCACCATCTTCTAAAGGGCAGTTAAGGATGATCCTAAGTTAATGATGGTCTCACCTCCATCCCCATCCTAACTGCACCCCACAAAAGCCACACGTTAATAGTTTAATAATTGCTTTCTCAGAAAAAAAGGATTGTGTAATGCTGTTATTTTCGTTATTAATCAACCTAAAACTAATCCTTTAAAAAAAGACACAATGTGCTGGAGTAACTTGGTGGGACAGGCAGCATCTCTGGAGCACATGGACAGATGGTGTTTTGGAATGTCCTAGTTCTCCATGAAACGTTGCTTATCTACGTTCCCCGCAAGGGGTCACCTACCCGCGTTCTCCACAAAAAAGTCACCTATCCATGTTCTCCAGAAATGCTGCCTGACCTGTTGAGTTATCCCAGCACTTTGTGCCGTTTTCATAGACCAGAATCTGCAGTTGCTTGTATCTAATATAAATGACCTTGCCCAACATTGCATACATCTGTGTACCAATGTGTAAATCTCCGCAAAACTCAGAAACGGTGACCTGAGTCTTCTCTGTTTTATGATTCTGAAACCACTCTGGTTTGGAGATGGAAAAAGATTCTTGTGAAAGTTCATGGGATGTCCTGTCAAGATCTTTATTGGAGAATCCCAAAGATTCACAGCCTAAATGTCTCCCTCTCTCAGGCCAAAGTGGGTGATGCCTTTCCCTTAGATGGTCATCTCTAGTTCCAAAGGCCCCAGGCCGGTGAACATCCTCTTGGAATAATTTCCTTCAAGCCCTCTAAGAACTGTAGATGTTTACAACCCATGTGTAGGAACGAACCACAGATGCTGGTTTAAACCGAAGATGGACACAAAATGCTGGAGTAACTCAGCGGGACCGGCAGCATCTCTGGAGAAAAGGAATGGATGATGTTTCAGGTCGAGACTCTTCTTCAGTCTGAGGAAGGGTCTCGACCCGAAACGTCACCCATTGCTTCTCTCCAGAGATGCTGCCGGTCCCGCTGAGTCACTCCTGCATTTTGTGTCTATCTCCAATCGTCTTAGCTCTGCTCTGGGAGTAGGAGTGGGGGCGGATCTGGATCCGCAACGGCCGTGAGCCCCAGGCCGAGCTCGGCGATCGCTTGCCTGCTTCTGCTGCTGTTGGAGGTGAGACGTTGCCTGCACCAGGGTGTCCCACTTGGCAGTCATTTACGCGACAGGCCGGTGGCGCTTGAAGACTTTGTGCAGAACGCAATCCTGGAGCACTGCGCGATACCGCGCGCAACTCCACCCTCCTCCACGCCAGTCCATGCGCCTGTCCCGCGCCACCCACACGCTACCAGGTCGCGTAAATGGCGCGCAAATGACGGCCAAGTGGGACAGGCCCTTTATACTTATCTCCTCTGCCAGCACGTGATCCATATCCCTTTGTTCCCTGTATTTCAAGTCAAAGGGGAATAGCTAATAGAATGGAGCTCCTAAATTGTATGCATTTGAATTTCCATCTTTCATCTGGTGTGTTATTAGCCATTTTGGCTCCTTGGAAGCAACCTGTTGCTGTGTGTGAGAAATTTATGATAAATGAATAAAATAAATCTCTGTATATATTCCTCATGATGAGTGGGGACCTCATTGAAACTCTGATTAGTGAAAGGCCTGGATAGAGTGGATGTGGAGAGGATGTTTCCACTGGTGGTAGAGTCTAGGACCAGAGGGCACAGCCTCAGAATAAAAGGACTTACCTTTATAAAGGAGATGGGGAGGAATTTCTTTAATCTGAGGGTGGTGATTCTGAGGAATTTATTGCCACAGATGGCTGTAGAGGGCGTCATAGAGTATTTTTAAAGCGGAGAGTAACAGGTTCTTGATTGGTAAGGGGTGTCAAAGGTTATGGGGAGAAGGCATGAGAAAGTTATGAGGGAAAGATAGATCAGCCAGTAGCTTGATGTGCCGAATAGCCTAATTAAGGTCCTATAACTATGAATGGTAGAGTAGACTCGGTGGCCCGAATGGCCTAATTCTACTCTTATGACTTATGAACTTATTAACTATTTTTTGCCTCAGGATGATATCTGGAGTCAAATGCAGGTCCTGAGCACACACCAAAAACTACAGATGAAGATAGAAATCTAAGTCATCAAACCAGATGTCTGATATGAGGAAATTAGTTCAAATGAAAGTCATACACATTTTAGGGAAGTACAGATATGTTTCGAGAGTTAGTTTAGTTTAGTTTAGAGATACAGTGGGGAAACACGCCCTTCGGCCCACTGGGGTCCGCGCCGACCAGCAATCCCTGCACTAATGCTATCCTACACACACTAGGGACAATTTTCGCTCCTTGCACTCCATGGTGTTTTTGTGACAGGGGAAGGGAATCATTAGTGGGCCAGAGGGATCTGTTTCCATGCTGAATCTCTAAACTAAACTAAAAACTAAAGCAAGTTAGGCAGTAATTATATTTTTGGACTACTAAGTCTTCAATACGATGGTCGACACAAAATGCTGGAGGAACTCAACGAGACAAGCAGCATCTCTGGAAAGAAGGAATGGGTGATGTTTCGGGTCGAGGAGAAGGGTCTCGACCCAAAACGTCACCCATTCCTTCTCTCCAGAGATGCTGCCTGTCCCGCTGAGTTACTCCAGCATTTTGTATCTATCTTTGGTTTAAACCAGCATCTGCAGTTCCTTCCTACACTCTTCTTCGATATCGTTTGACTTTCTAAGCATTCAGAATAATCCATGAAATCCTTTGCAGCGTCACAAAGTAATTATCTTTGTCATTTGTTTCTCGTCCAGCTGCAACTATGGTGGAAACCGGAAAAGATAAGAAGAATCCAGATGAGTTCGCAGAGGCTTTGGACTCCGTCCTCGGTGATTTTGCGTTTCCGGATGAATTTGTTTTTGATGTTTGGGGGGCAATAGGAGATGCCAAAAATGGTCGAATCTAACACGAGTAGGTATAATGTGCAGAATTCCTCCAACTATGGGTATGGTCTGACTCCTTGACTTTTCCCTGCCTTCAGAAGTAAGCACTTTTAATCAACGTTGGATAATCTGAACTTTGATTACCGCATGTAATTAGAAATAAAAAAGACATAATTTCAGTTTATAGACAAAAAAAGCAGGAGTAACTCAGCGAGTCAGGCAGCATCTCTGGAGAAAAGGAACGGGTGACATTTTGGGTCGAGACCCTTGTTCCCGAAACGTCACCTATTCCTATGAGCCTCACTTTGAAGGATGAATGCAGATTGTATTCTTTTGATTACAGCCAGCCTTACAATGAGTGTCATCGTGGCATGATACAACATCGAATCGAGATTCTTTATTGTTTTGCAAGTCTCCAGCACAGATCAGGAAAGTCCTGTCATGCAGTTGACCATGGGGAATATTACTGGCCAAACATTTTAACTCCCCTTCCCACTCCTATACTGACATTTCTGTCTTGAGCTTCCTCCACTGTCAGAGTAAAGGGCACGCGCGACCAAACCGGAAGCGGGGGGCGCGCGGAGGTCGAGTGATCCCCGTACAGGGCCGGTCACATCAGCATGCGCCTGCATGCGGCGAGCGCGACCAAACTGGAAGCGGGGGCCGCGCGGAGTCGAGTGAGTGACGTGAAGTTCGAGCGAAGTCCGCGGGAAGTTCGCACGTGACGTACGGCGTCAAGATGTGCGTACGGCGTCGAGACGCTGCATATGCCCGTCGAGGCGGTGTGTATGGTGTCGAGGCAGCTGCGGGCCGGTAGGCCATTGCTGCGCGTAACTTTTGAACACGGTCAGTTTTTCGGAGCCCCGCGCGATGTCGGGACTAGCACCACACAACTCCATACGGCTCCGGCGATTGAAGTGGGACCGGCCCCGCGAGGCCGTACAGCTCAATCGACCACGTTAGGTCGCGCTTGCCACATGCAGTCGCATGCTCATGGGACAGGCCCTTGAGGCCACATGCAAATTGGAGGAACAGCACCTCATATTTAGCTTGGGCAGTTTACAACCCAGCGGTATGAATATGGATCTCTCAAATTTCAAGTAACCTCTGTATTCCATCTCTCTCCGCCCCTCCCCTGTCCTAGTTGTTCTGCCTGTTCCACTGTTCATATCCATATATCCCTTTGTTATCACCTCTTCCACAGCCAACAATGGACCATTGTGGGCTCCACCTTTCCTTGGTCATCGGTGCCGGCTCTGATTTGTTCTGAGGAGTGGAGATATAGAAGGAGTATGGGGTTGGGCTCAGCTGGAATATTGTTCCTCCCATGGTTAAGTAGTCCTCCAAAACTCACTGCAAAGACCACAGGTGAATGATAATCATCGCCTACAAGTTCACGAGGAGAAGGAAAATATCAAGACAGCAAGACATAAGATAACTTTTTTTTCGCCCATGGTAAATTGAAATTTCATTTATTATTGTAACTATGTTCAACTTTGAATTTTTTTGTTGTTAATCCAGCAGACACATTTCTTTAGTTTGGATTTAAGTGCTTCTTGCATTTTATGATATTCTCCAAGCAAACAGTCTCTTAATTTACAACATAGAAGAGAGGCAGTTAACGCATTGGCTTCGAAAGCATGACGGACCCTAAATTTTCAGCACAGATTGTTAACAAAAAACAACGACTCCAGAAATGCATTTGATTTCCCTGTGAAAGATTTTGTTTGAGCATTTACACGCTAGTAACACCATCTCCGTTGTGTGAAAGTATATTATACTGTGTTGCAAATAAAATGTTATGTTAGTCATGAGCCAAGAAAATTTGTAAAAATGGCTGTATTACAACACTATGTATCAGAAGGACTTGCATTGGAGACGTCCATTTTAATTTTGCACTTTGTGTATGGCATTTAACATTTACAACTTGTAAAAGTTATGAAACTATGAAACTTATAGAACTAAAGTCTTATGCTGCTTGAGCCCAATTGAACACTAAGATGGCAGTAATCCTTTGGTTGTAAGCACTTAATTAAGACTCATTGCAGTAACGGATCACTAATGAAGGTTCACTTGCTCACTTATTCCCAGGATGGAAACAAATCAAACACTAGAGGGCAGAGCTTTAAGGTGGGAGGAGCAAAGTTTAACGGAGATGTGCGGGGCAGGTTTTCTACCCAGTGGGTGCCTAGGGTGTGCTGCCAGGGGTGGAGGTGGAGAGAGATACAATAATGGCATTCAAGAGACTTTTGGATAGGCAAATGGATATGCAGCGAATTTAGGGGATATGGATCGTGTGGGTTACCTCTGGGTGCTCCGGTTTCCTCCAATATCCCAAAGATGTGCGGGTTTATAGGATATTTGGTCCAAGTGTGTTGGGAGTGAACGGCTAAATGGGATAACACAGATAAGCGATGGTCTTGGCATTATGTTCGGCACAAACGCTGTGGGCCGAAGGGCCTGTTCTTGTACTCTACTGTTCTATGTACTGTACTATGTTCAATTATTGGCCTAGCCCTGACTACATAGTCAATATCAAATGAGATTAACTATATGCAGAATTTTATCGAGGTATTTTGTATTACTTTTTGAAGAAAAATCATACACCAGTGAAATTTGAAGCAAGCACCATTCAGTTTATGTGGCAATAGATTATGTGGCAATAGGAGGCATTCAATATTTAGAGAGCAGGCACAGATATTAGTCATGGTCAGATGTCAGGCAAGCAATGACATAATACAGACGGACATTAAACATCACAGGAGTGCAATAGTATTTCCTGGGGAAAGACACAAAATGCTGGAGTAACTCAGCGGGACAAGCAGCATTGTTGGAGAGAAGGAATGGGTGACGTTTCGGATCAAGACCCTTCTTCAGACCCGACCTGTCCCGCTGAGTTACTCCAGCATTTTGTGTCTATCTTCGATTCAAACCGGCATCTGCAGTTCCTTCCTACACAGTATTTGCTGGAGTTTGTCTCTGAGCCTATGAGTCTTGGACCAAATTGAGAATGTAAGCTGGTGGTCAACTTGAGGAAGAATTTTTTTTTTCCCTAAATCTGGAACGCGCTGCCTGAGAAAGCAGATGGAGGGAGGCAGGTGCTCTCAAATGAATGATCATCTGAATTTTCAAAGCATATCAGGCAGCTGCCAAAGTGATGGTATAAATGTTTAGCTTAAAGATACAGCATGGAATCAGGCCCTTCGGCCCGCCGAGTCTACCTCGACCATTGATCACCCGATCATGCTAGTTCTTTGTTATCCCATTTAGGCATTCACTCCCTGCACACCAGGACCAATTATCCTACAAACCCGCACATCTTTGGGATATGGGAGGAAACTGGAGCACCCAGAGGAAACCCACGTGGTCACAGCGACAACATGCAAATTCCACACAGACAGCACTCGAGGTCATGGTTAACCCCAGGCCATTGGCGCTGTGAGGCAGCAGCTCTACCAGCTGCACCAGTGTGCCATTCTATGAGATTAAAAATGGGATTAGTATAAATAGGTACTTGATGGGTGGAATAGACATGGTGGGCGGAAGGACCTGTTTCTGTGCACTATGACTCTGCGAGTCTACGACAATCGGAAGGTCACCTTTTAACCCTTGAGCTAATTGTTGCCCTGAAATAATAAAGATTCGATGCTCCTGCAGTTTGCTTGTGGCCTCACTCTGGCCACAGAGAAGAGGAGTTAAAATGGTTAGCAGTCAGGGAGATCGGGTAGGCCTTGATGGAACGAGCACAAGTGTTTGGCAAAATGGTTGCAGGGTGTACGCTCGGTCTCGCCGATGTAAAGGAGGCCGTATCAGGAACACCGAATGCAGTAGATGAGGTTAGAGGAGGTGCGTGTGAACTTCTGTCGCACAAGTGGGGGCGGTACGGTGACACAGCGGTAGAGTTGCTGCCTTGCAGCGCCAGAGACCCGGGTTCGATCCTGACTAACGGTGTTGTCTGTGCAGAGTTTGTATGTTCTCCCTGTGACTGTGTGGGGTTTCTCCGGGTTCTCCGGTTTCCTCCCACATTCCAAGGACGTGGAGGCTTGTAGGTTAATTGGCTTCTGTAAATAATATGGAAGTGGTAGATGAGGTTAGAGGAGGGTCTCCAAATCTGAGGAAGGACATTATTGCCATAGAGGGAGTGCAGAGAAGGTTCACCAGACTGATTCCTCGGATGTCAGGACTGTCTTATGAAGAAAGACTGGATAGACTTGGTTTATACTCTCTAGAATTTAGGAGATTGAGAGGGGATCTTATAGAAACTTACAAAATTCTTAAGGGGTTGGACAGGCTAGATGCAGGAAGATTGCTCCCGATGTTGGGGAAGTCCAGGACAAGGGGTCACAGCTTAAGGATAAGGGGGAAATCCTTTAAAACCGAGATGAGAAGAACTTTTTTCACACAGAGAGTGGTGAATCTCTGGAACTCTCTGCCACAGAGGGTAGTCAAGGCCAGTTCATTGGCTATATTTAAGAGGGAGTTAGATGTGGCCCTTGTGGCTAAGGGGATCAGAGGGTATGGAGAGAAGGCAGGTACAGGATACTGAGTTGGATGATCAGCCATGATCATATTGAATGGCGGTGCAGGCTCGAAGGGCCAAATGGCCTACTCCTGCACCTAATTTCTATGTTTCCATGTTTCTATGTTACACAGATGCTTGATGGTTGCCGTGGACACGGTGGGCTGAATGGCCTGTTTCCACACTGTATCTTTAAACTGAAAACAAAAACAAACGAAAGTGTGTTTGTATTGGATCATTACCAATCTATTTTTGCCTTAAAATTACTGTGAATGGTGCATAGCAATGTTGTACTTTCCAAATAGCTTCCAGACCATGGATTTTAGATCTGTAAGATCTGAAGTTATACTTGACCCAAATGTCATGGAGAAGCATTTGCATGAAGAATATTAACTAGAGGCTGCAATCTCAATGAGCATGGATATATTGTAGATAAAAGCAATGGCCAAGTGCTAGAAATACAACAATATTAACGTCCTAGGTCTCACCTTTGCCCAAAGCAACTATATTCAATCTTCTGTAGAATTTCAAGTGCCACTAAACGTAACTTTCAGGATTGAAGTGAAATCCAAATCACAATGTTTGAAACTTCTGATAATCATTGATTTAAAAAAAAAAAGAGGTCCTTTATTAATGCTGAATTTCAATTTTGGGGCCTGATTTTGAACCAATGCTTTCACTGAGACCAGTAACATGCTTTGAGGGCATTCTTGGATTAAACTTTTCATAAATATTTATTGCTATATTAAGGACAAGTTTCTAGCATAGCGCAGACATTAATTCCTCTGTATTTGGATTGTATTTATGTATAAGATTCTTTTAATTCTTTGTGTATCTAACTTTGGATTGCTCTAAAAATGTAACAGTAAGAAGACCTTGTTAAAATTGTGTTTGATTCTTAATTAAAACAGTATTGAAACTTGCGTTTGACAACAATGATACAGTGAGCCATTTCGACCAGGTGAAAAGAACACAAATACTGGAGGAATTCAGAGGGTCAGGCAGCATTTGTGGAAGGAATGGACAGGCGATGTTTCAGGTCGGGACCCTTCTTCACTCTTGAGTTCCTCCAGCACTTTGGATTTTGCTCATGATTCCAGCATCTGCAGTTCATTGTGCCCTGCAGATGAATAGAAATGTGTCTTAGGATGAAACACATTGACCAGAGCATAAGTTCCCCATTCCTTCGTCTCTCTGTTCCCTTTGGGCAGAAGATCCAAAGGCTTGAAAACACGCACCTCCAGACTCGGGAAGAAGTTCTCCCCCCATTGTTATCAGATATCTGAATGGTCCTTCTATAAGCTTGTTAATTCTCCAACCAACCTCATTGCAGCCATTGAACTTTTTCTCTGGAACTGTTAGTCTCCCACAATGTTGAGAACCTTATTCTGCACTCTCTACCTTTCTCTTCACTTTACCTTTCAGACTTGAGTTTGGCTTGAGATTGAGACAAAAAGCTGGAGTAACTCAGCGGGACAGGCAGCATCTCTGGAGAGAAGGAATGGGTGACATTTCGGGTCGAGACCCTTCTTCGGACTTGGCTTGATTATATTCATTTGATAGCATGATCTGATTTGATTGGAGAGCATGCAGGCACAAGCTTTTCACTATACCTCGGTGGTACACATGGCAATAATAAACCTAAACGTATATTTCACAAAATACAGCAACTCTGTCAACAAGTCCAGCTGATGAGAATGATTTTGTTCTTTGGAAGGGAACAATTCCCTTTTCAGTCACCCTATACTCACGTATGGTGTAATCTGCCTGGATAGCCCACATAATAAAGCTTTTCACTGTACAGTAAACCTCGTTTTTACGTAAGTCTTTATAATGGATTTCAGTGGTAGCGGACGGACCTGTCAACCTTCGCGGCCGATGCTACCTCTGGCCCACACCGCCTCCCCGGCCACTTCCAATACCGTGTCCTGCCACCGCCGCTACCAACCCTTACCCGCTCTCCGGTCGCCCGTGCGCCGCGACCATTGACTCCGCCGATCCTCGCCTCTCACCCGGCCGCCAGCAGGTCGGGGCCGTCCACCCGCCTGGATTCCAGGCCCAGTCCCGGACCGAGAATCTGAGGAAGGGTCTCGACCCGAAACGTCACCTATCCACATTCTCCAGAGACGGTGCCTGAACATGCTGAGTCACTCCAGCACTTTGTGCCCTGTAGTGTATTAACCAGCATCTGCAGTTGTTTGTTGCTACTGCTTATACAATGATCACCCTTTCTCGCTTATGGTGAATCTGTGGAATTCTTTGCCACAGAAGGCTGTAGAGGCCAAGTCAGTGGATATTCTTAAGGCAGAGATAGATAGATTCTTGATTAGTACAGGTGTCAGAGGTTATGGGAAGAAGGCAGGAGAATGGGGTTAGAACGGAGAGATAGTTCGGCCATGATTGAATGACGGAGTAGACTTGATGGGCCGAATGGCCTAATTCAACTCCTACCACTTCTGACTTTATAGCGGACAATTGACAATAACGGACACCATTCCCTCCCCATGGTCCATTATTATGAGGGTTTGCTGTATCTTGGTGCAAGTGACAATAATAAACCAAATACTTGCTCTGAGCTACTGTCATCCTCTTAAAACATAATGGTATAATCTGCATGGATAGCACACAAATAAAGTTTTTCACAGTACAACAAACTCTTGTTTTTACGGACCTCTTCATAAGGATTTTGGTTATAACGGACGTCATTCTCTGCCGAGGTCCAGTATCGAATAGTTGCTACTATCATCATCACAAAACATGCCTGAAGAAGGGTCTCAACCCAAAACATCACCCATTCCTGCTCTCCAGATATGCTGCCTGACCTGCATAGTTAAGTGAGCTTTTTAGACAATAGACAATAGACAATAGGTGCAGCAGTAGGCCATTCGGCTCTTTGAGCCAGCACCGCCATTCAATGTGATCATGGCTGATCATCCCCAATCAGTACCCAGTTCCTGTCTTCTCCCCATATCCCCTGACTCCGCTATTTTTAAGAGCCCGATCCAGCTCTCTCTTGAAAGCATCCAGAGAACCTGCCTCCACCGCCCTCTGAGGCAGAGAATTCCACAGACTCACAACTCTCTGTGAGAAAAAGTGTTTCCTCGTCTCCATTCTAAATGGCTTACTCCTTATTCTTAAACTGTGGCCCCTGGTTCTGGACTCCCCCAACATCGGGAACATGTTTCCTGCCTCTAGCTTGTCCAAGCCTTTAACAATCTTATATGTATCTTTCCTCGGTTTAAACCAGCATCTGCAGTTCCCTTCTACACATCACAAAGCATTCTTTGCCCCACTCCAGCCTCTCAGCTTCGGGTTGAGACTCTATAGAATGTCCCTGACGGAGAATGTGTGGCATTTTGTGTTCCCACACTTGTCATCCTACATCCAGTCTGAGATTAATAGCTCCCCAAAAATAGAAGCTTTTGGCTGGATCTCATTACGATTTTCTCGAATTATTCACAAAACAATGCCACAGCCACCAGCCTGTTTGCTCAGATACTGCTTACTGCAAATCTTTCCCAGCTAACTCATTTGAACTTTAGTTTAGAGAGATTCAGCATGGAAACAGGCCCTTCGGCCCACAGAGTTCACACCGGCTACTAATCACTCATTCACACTATGTGTAGGAAGGAGCTGCAGATGCTGGTTTACACCAGAGATAGATACAAAATGGTGGAGTAACTCAGTGGGTCAGGCAGCATCCATGGAGAATAGGAATAGGTAGACACAATAAGCTGGAGTAATTCAGCGGGACATATAGCATCTCTGGAGAGGAATCGGTGACGTTTTGGCTCGAGACTCTTCTTCAGGCTGGTTCGAGATAAGGGAAACGAGAGATATAGCCGGTGATGTGGAGAGATAAAGAACAATGAATGAAAGATATGCAAAAAAGTAACGATGATAAAGAAAAAAGGCCATTGTTATCTGTAGGGTGAAAACGAGAGCTAGTGTGACTTGGATGGGGGAGGGATAGAGAGAGAGAGAATGCTGGGGCTACCTGAAGTATGAGAAATCAATATACATTCATTCGGAATGGGTTTTTTAAACCAATATGTAGAAGAACCGACTAGAAGGCAGGCCATCCCAGACTGGGTATTGTGTAAGGATTAGTTAGCGATCTTGTTGTGCTAGCCCCTTGGGCAACAGTGACCATAATATGGTGGAATTCTGTATTAGGATGGGGAGTGACATGGTTAATTCAGAGACTAGGGTCCTGAACTTAAAGAAAGGGGGACTTTGAGGTAAGAGAATGCTAGGATAGACAGGCAAATTATGCTCAAAGGGTTGACGGTGGAGATGCAATGGCAAAGATTTAAAGACCGCATGGAATAAACTTCAAAAAGTGTTCATCCCTGACTGGCAAAAAAATTAAACGGGGAAGGCGGCTCAACCGTGGCTAAGGAGGGAAATCAAGGATAGTGTTAAATCCAAGGAAGAGGCACATAAATTGGCCAAAGGAAGCAGCCAACTGGAGGACGGAGACATTTAAAACTCAACAGAGGAGGACAAAGGGGTTAATTAAGAGGAGAAAAAAGAGTATGAAAGAAAGCTTGCTGGGAATATAGAAACTGACTATAAAAGCTTCTTGAGATATGTAAAAAGGAAAAGATTAGTGAAGACAAATGTAGGTGCCTTACAATGAGAGACAGGTGAATTTATAATGGGAAGCAAGGAAATGGCAGAACAGTTAAACGAGTACTTTGGTTCTGTCTTCACTAAGGAAGATACAAACAATCTCCCAGAAATACTAGAGGGCCGAGGATCTAGTGGGAGGGAGGAACTGAAGGGAATCCACATTAGTCAGGAAATGGTACCAATAGGTAAACTGTTGGGACTGAAGGCAGATACATCCCCAGGGCCTGATGGTCTGCATCCCAGAGTTCTCAAGGAGATGGCCCCAGAAATCGTAGATGCATTGGTGATCATTTTCCAATGTTCTCTCAACTCTTGTTCATTTCCTGTGGACTGGAGATAGCCAATGTAACTCCATTTTTTAAGAAAGGAGGGAGGGAGAAAAGGGGGGATTATAGACCAGTTGGCCGTACGTCGGTAGTGGGGAAGATGCTTGAGTCAATTATTACAGATGTTATAGCAGCGCATTTGGAAAGCAGTGACAGGATTGGTCAAACTCAGCATGGATTTATGAAGGGGAAATCATGCTTGACTAATCTTCTGGAATTTTTTGAGGATGTAACAAGTAGAATGGATAAGGGAGAACCAGTGGAAATGGTGTATCTGGACTTTCAAAAAGCCTTTAACAAGGTCCCACACAAGAGATTAATGTGCAAAATTAGAGCACATGGTATTGGGGGTAGTGTATTGACATGGATAGAGAACTGGTTGGCAGACAGGAAACAAAGAGGAATTCATGGGTCCTTTTTAGAATGGCAGGCAGTGACTAGTGGGGTGCCGCAAGGCTCAATGCTGGGACCCCAGTTATTTACAATATATATTAACAATATAGATGAGGGAATAAAATGTGACATCTCCAAATTTGCGGATGATATAAAGCTGGCTGGCAGTGTGAGCTACGATGAGAATGCTATGAGTCTGCAGGGTGACTTGGATAGATTGGGTGAGTGGGCAGATGCATGGCAGATGTAGTATAATGTGGATAAATGTGAGGTTATCTACTTCGGTGGCAAGAACAGGAAGGCAGGTTATTATCTGTATGGTGTCAGATTAGGAAAAGGGAAGGTGCAACGAGAGCTGGGTATGCTTGTACATTAGTCACTGAAAGTAAGCATGCAGGTACAGAAAGCTAATGGCATGTTGGCCTTCATTGCGAGAGGATTTGAGTTTAGGAGCAAGGAGGTCCTATTGCAGTTGTACAGGGCCATGGTGAGACCGCACTCGGAGTATTGTGTGAAATTTTGGTCTCCTAATTTAAGAAAGGACATGATTGCTATTGAGGGAGTGCAGTGTAGGTTCACCAGGTTAATTCCCGGGATGGCGGGACTGACCTATGGGTCGACTGGGCTTGTATTCGCTTGAATTTAGAAGGATGAGAGGCTATCTTATAGAAACATATACAATTCTTAAAGTATTAGACAGGCTAGATGCAGTAAAAATGTTGGGGGAGTCCAGAACCAGGGGTCACAGTTTAAGAATACGGGGAAGGCCATTTAGGGCTGAGATGAGGAAACATTTTTTCACCCAGACAGTTGTGAATCTGTGGAATTCTCTGCCACAGAAGGCAGTGGAGGCCAATTCACTGGATGTTTTCAAGAGAGAGTTAGATTTAGCTCTTAGGGCTAAAGGAATCAAAGGATATGGGGAAAACGCAGGAACGGGGTACTGATTTTAGATGATCATCCATGATCATATTGAATGGCTGGCTCGAAGGACCGAATGGCTTAGTCCTGCACCTATTTTTCTCTGTTTCTATGTTTCTATATCACTGGGCTGTAAGCTGCCCAAGCGATTGAACTCCTGAGTCTGAGCAAGCTGTCTTGACCCAAAATTTCACCTATTGCTTTTCTCCAGAGGTTCACTTATTGCCCGACCCGTGAGTTACTGAGGCATTTTGTGTCTATGCTCATTCACACTAGGTCTAGGTTATCCCACTTTCTCATCCACTCCCTACACTCAAGGGGGGCAATTTACAGAGGCCAATCAAAGTTACAAACCCGCACGTCTTTGGGATGTGGGGGGAAACCGGAGCGCCCAGAGGAAACCCACAAGGTCACAGGGAGAACGTGCAAACTCAACTCAGACAGCACCTGAGGTCAGGATTAAACCCGGGTCTCTGATTTGGGGACAGTTTCTTCCCAGCTGTTATCAGGCAACTGAATCATCCAACCACAACCAGAGAGCAGTGCTGGACTACTATCTACCTCTTTGAAGACCCTCGAACTATCCTTGATCGGACTCGCTGGCTTCACCTTGCACTAAACGTTATTCCATTATCATGCATCTATACATTGGAAATGGGTCGATTGTAATCATGTATTGTCTTTCTGCTGACTGGTTAGCACGCAACAAAAAGCCTTTCACTGTACCTCGGTACACATGACAATAAACTAAACTGAAACTGGTGCAGTGAGGCAGTAGTAGCCATTGTACTGCCCTGATAATGATTTCTTAGAGGGACAGAAGCAGCGATCCATGGATCCGATAAATAGCGTAGAATCCCATAGAGCTGTCGCCTTGATCTGGTTCATCCTGTGAACAGTCGTCCCTCTCCTCGCCCGGCCACCTTCCTCCTCTGTGGCCTGGTGATGCCTCCTGCAGTTGATCCAGGGGGCGCAGAAGGTAAGACCCCAGTAGCTCTGACAGGCCCTTTGTTCTAGCGCCTATCTGTACTCATTATAGATTCGGTTAAATAGGACCGATGGTGCAGGTTGCCAAGTCCAAGTCCAAACCGAGCTTGAACTAGTTTAGTTTAGACATACAGCATGGAAACAGACCCTTTGGCCCACCGAGTCCGCGCCGACCAGTGGTCCCCGCACTTTAACACCATCCTACACACACTCGGGGCAACTTTACACTTATACCAAGCCAATTAACGTAATGACCAGTATGTCTTTGGAATGTGGGAGGAAAATGAAGATCCCGGAGAAAACCCACACTGGTCACAGGGAGAATGTACAAACTCCATACAGACAAGCATCCGTAGTCGGGATCGAACCCGGGTCTCCGGAGATGCAAGCGCTGTAAGGCAGCAACTCTACCACTGCCACCAGGTAGGAAGAAGCTGACTATTCTCTGGCAAGTGAAACTCTGGAGTGGAGGTGGAGGTGGAGGGAAGACGGGGGACAGGGGAGGTTGGGGGAGGGGGGGGGGGAGGCATTGTTCACAAAGCAATGGTTCGCCGGATGACCTGAGGCTGCAACACCCCTTTGTGGCCAGCTGCAGTGGGACTGTGGGACCAAAACCTGGCAACTAATGCATATAAAACACAAAACGCTGGAGTGACTCAGCGGGGCAAGCAGCATCTCTGGATAGAAGGAATGGGTGACGTATATCGGATCGAGACCCTTCTTCAGACTGAGCGGGAGAGGGAGACACAGAGATAAGGAAGTGTAAGGTGTGAGAAAGAGCTGGTGAGCAGGAGGAATCACAGAGGGGGAGCAGCGAGAGAAGTTGTTGCAAACTGACTAATGCATATACTGTGTACACTCAATGGGATGTTTCTATGCACTATATGCTTAACTGAGTTTGTACTTAATGCATGACAATAATCTTACTCGTCTGTATGTAAAAACAGCATCTCACTGCACCTTGATACACGTGATAATAAAGGACCCATTGAACCATTGAATACTTGCTGGGCACTGAGCTTCTTGTTCCCATAAGACTCATTAAACTATTTTGAAGGACACAAAGTACTGGAGTAACTCAACGGGTCAGGCAGCATCTCTGGAAAACATGGATTTCGGGTCGGGACCCTTCTTCAGAGCAAAGTTCCTATAGCGGAGCAAGATAGACCACTCATGCTAAATGCAATGGGCTGACGTGTGGTACGCAACGGAACGGAACGTGGGCCTTTTTTTCATTCATTTCCGTAACCGGACGGGACCCGACTCGCAGTGTAATCAACGTTTACGGGGGAACAGTTTGTGTTAATAAATTAAAATTCTGAAAATGAGAAGATTTTTACCAAATAACTTTTATTTTTACGAGGATGTTTCCGTAACCGGCTTCCGTCTCCGCACTATTATCCTATGGGAGCTTTGGTGCAGAGAAGGAAGCCGGTTACGGAAATAGGGCCTTAAATTACCCATGAATCTGCCCATGACTGTACTACGTCTTTTTCGTCGAGTGGACCATCTTGCTCGCTATAGGATCTTTGCTTCAGAGTGAAGACAGGTCCCAACCCAAAATGTCACCTCTTCATGTTGTCCAGAGATGCTGCCTGACCCACTGAGTTACTCCAACACATTGTGTCCGTTCGTGTAAACCAGCAATTGCAGTGCCTTGGTTCTACGTTGAAAATATTCTGATCCCATTTCAAAATGGCAAGAGTCCAAACCTGGTATAAAATGGAACAGCAAGTTTATTGAAACCAGAAACCATTAGTACCTCATTAATCCTAGATTGCCAAGTTAAAATCAATTCCAGAAGCCCTGGCAGCACATTTCTGCATATTTGACTGTCTTAAAGTACATTTTTGGTCTGATAACCATTTCCATAAAGTTGTGAAAGTGAAAAAGTGAATTGTTGTGGGATGTATCACTGATGGAGACGAGTCAGAGTATAGAAGAGAGATCGACTGACTGACCAAATGGTGCCAGCACAATAACCTGGCCCTCAACACCAGCAAAACCAAGGAACTGATTGTGGACTTTGGAAGGGGTAGGATGGGGACCCACAGTCCCGTTTATATCAACGGGTCGACGGTGGAAAGGGTCAAGAGCTTCAAATTCCTGGGCGTGCACATCTCTAAAGATCTCTCCTGATCCGAGAACACTGATGCTATTATAAAGAAAGCACATCAGCGCCTCTACTTCCTGAGAAGATTACGGAGAGTCGGTTTGTCAAGGAGGACTCTCTCTAACTTCTACAGGTGCACAGTAGAGAGCTGATCGGTTGCATTGTGGCTCAGAAACAACTTCTTCCCCACAGCTATTGAACTCAAACAAAACTCTGAACATTAATAGGCCATAATCTGTTTATTTGCACTTTATCTGTTTTATTTATTGATGTGTGTATATATTTATACAATGGTATATGGACACACTGATCTGTTCTGTATTTATGCCTTCTATATTCTGTTGTGCTGAAGCAAAGCAAGAATTTCATTGTCCTATCTGGGACACATGACAATAAACTCTCTTGAATCTTGAATCTTGAATCTTGCTTTGGGAATATGACCATTAATAGATATGATTGAAATATTATTCAAGTTCACATCAAAAGCAGTCAAGAGCTTGAGCAGGAGCCATATATCATTATAATAGGGAAAACCTGAAACAATTACATCATTATAATTTTTTGGTTTATTTCCATTAATCTAATCACAACAAAATAGAGTGTTTTGTATTCTGAAATCTCTTTTACCTGCCAATGTTCAGTACAAATGGTTTGTTTTCAAGGCTTTTCTTTAGTACAAATTGCATGGCTATGCCACAAATCCCAAACCATGGTTTGTTTTTTTGAAGATCAATAAAGGAAAGCTTGGATTGTTTTATCTGGATCACTGGAGGTTGAGGGGAGACCCTGCTAGAAGAGGCCAAGCGGTAGAGTTGTTGCCTTACAGCGCTTGCAGCGCCAGAAACCCGGGTTCAATCCCGACTACAGGTGCTGTCTGCACAGAGTTTGTACGTTCTGCCCGTGACCGCGTAGGTTTGTTCCCGAGATCTTCGGTTTCCTCCCAAACTCCAAAGACGTACAGGCTGGTAGGTAGATTGGCTTGGCATAAGTGTAAATTGTCCCTATTGTATGCAAGATAGTGTTAATGTGCGGGAATCGCTGGTCGCTGCTGACTCGGTGGGCTGAAGGGCCCGTTCCCACGTTGTGTCTCCAAACTGAACTAAACTAAAGTGTATACAATGATGAGAGGCTTAGATAGGATAGATGGTCAGAACCTATTTCACAGGGTGGAAGTATCAAACACTAGAGGTTTGGGCATTGAGTATGAGTCAAGTGGTCATGGTGTGGCTTTATAGGACGTTGGTTAGGCCGCATTTGACGTATTGTGTGCAGTTCTGGTCGATCCATTATAGGACAGATTGTGGCGGCTTTGGAAGGAGTGCAGAGGAGGTTTACTAGAATGATGCCTGAATTAGACAGACTGGAAGGTACACAAAATTGCTGGGGAAACTCAGCGGGTGCAGCAGCATCTATGGAGCGAAGGAAATAGGCGACGTTTCGGGCCGAAACCCTTCTTCAGACCTCTGGAACTCAAGGGGTACCGTGGAGACCTAGTAGCAGTATATAAAATTATGAGGGGCATTTATCGGGGAAACAATCAGAACCTTTTTTCCCCAGGGTCGAAATATCAAATACTAGAGGACACAGCTTTAAGGTGAGAGGGGAAAAGTTGCACAGGCAAGTTTTTTAACACAGAGGGTGGTGGGTGCCTAGAATGCGCTGCCGAGACTGGTGGTGGAGGCAGATACAATAATACGTGGCATTTAAGAGGCTTTTAGATAGGCACATGTAAATGTGGGAAATGGGAGGAACTTGGATCACATTGGTCAGTCTGGGCAAGTTGGGCCAAAGGGCCTGTTTCCACACTGTACGACTCTGACTCTATGTGCAGGCAAATAAGAGTGGGCATCATGTTCGTCACAGACATTGTGGGCCGAAGGGCCTGGTCTTGTGCTGTACTGTTCTGTGTTCCCTGTTCTATACATATAATGAGTTCGAACTTGCGAGGTGCCATAACTGTGAACGGCTTGCCCCAGAACTCCATTGAAAGGATGATGGCACAAAATTACCGTCTTTCCGTTGTCCAACAGTAACCCAATGATAACTGAATTTAAATAAAGCATTTTAATATAGACATTTTTTTACAGCCACAGTCGAGTTCGAGTGTCACTGGGCTACATTGTGTTTTTCCTGATACCTGAAAAGAATATATGTGATAGTTGTGTTTTTTTGAAAACCTCTAACCAATTCCACTGCAATGTCCGTGACACAAAGTGATCAAATAAGCTGTGCATTGTTGATCAAACACCCATCACAAGAACCCGGGTTCGATCCAGACCTCGGGTGCTCTCTGTGTGGAGTTCGCACGTCCTCTAAGAGACCAAATGGGTTTCCTCCGGGTGCTCTGGTTTCCACCCACATATCAAAGAAGTGCAGGTTTGTTGGTTAATTGGCCTCTGTAAAATGTTCCCTAGTGTGAACGGCATAGATGAAGAAATAGGATAACACAAAACTAGAGTGGATGGGGATTGACGGACTCGGTGTTCCTATGGTGTGTCTCCAACCTAAACTTACTATATATAAAAAGACACGTTAGTAGATATTTTTAAGGCAGAGATAAATATATTCTTGATTAGAACGTGAGTCAAGGGCTATGGGGAGAAGGCAGGAAAATGTGAGCAGGAGGGAGTGATCAGCCATGATTGAATGGCAGAGTGGACTCGATGGGCCGAATGGCCTAATTCTACTCCTAAAACTTGTGAACTTGTGAACAAAGTGCTGGAGTAAGTTAGGAAATGTTTCCGGTCAGGACCCTTCCTCAGACTGATTGTGGTAGAGGGGAGAGAGGTCGGTCCGGGACAAAGTCTGGCGTGTGATAAGTGGATACAGATGAGCAGGGTTACATGATGTTCCAATCAACGGAACAATTAGTCACAGAACACAATTCTTAAAGGGGCTTGACAGTCTTAAAGTAACAATTATTGTTTGCAATCAATGTTACACATATTACAATGAAGAAAGCTTTAATATAATATAAAATACATTATTTACAAATAAGTATATCTAAAGTTTAGTTTGGCGGCAGTCCGTTCAGCCATAACTGTGTACTAGGAGGTTGTTACTGAGCCTTGTGTGAATCTTCTACTGTATGATGCATTCATAGTGGGATATAATGATGATATTGAAGGTCTTGATCGTAGACTTGGGTTGAACTTCCTCAGAACTGATCTTCTAAACAATATGTAAACCCAGGGATCTAGGATCTGGTTCCACGTGGCGATTCGAATGCAGATAATTAGATTTTTACCCTGCCTTGCATTGTTGGGCAAACCCATCAAGGTCTTGTTGAAGGTAAATACCTGTGGGAATCAACAAACAACTGGTGTTACTTCAATGATCCACAGAATCAGGGAAAAATAATTATGCAGAAGGAGACACGTAAACTGGTTATCAAAAAATAAACGCTCAAAGTGCCGGAGTAACTCAGCAAGTCAAACAGCATCCCTGGAGGACTTGGATACTGTAGGTGACATATGAAGGAAGACCTTCCAGCCCATCACGCCAGGGCTAATGGAAACCTAACCTTGTGTTCCTCTTTACGATCTGTGGTCCTGCAAACCACTGTTGTTTAGTTTAGTTTAGTTTAGTTTAGAGATACATTCCCTTCGGCCCACTGAGTCCACGCCGACCAGCAATCCCCGCACATTAACACTACCCTACACACACTAGGGACAATTTACATGTACACCAAGCCAATTAACCTACATACCTGTACATCTTTGGTGTGGGGGAGGAAACCGAACATCTCGGAGAAAACCCACGTGGTCACAGGAAGAACGTACATCCTCCGTACTGACCGCACCCGTAGTCGGGTTCGAACCCGGGTCTCCGGCGCTGCAAGCGCTGTAAGGCAGCAACTCTACCGCTGCGCCACCATGACCGCCCTTCTTCAAGCATGTATCCAAGTACTGTTTGAGTGCAGCAATGAAGTGAGTGAGTGAGTGAGTGAGTGAGTGAGTGAGTGAGTGAGTGAGTGAGTGAGTGAGTGAGTGAGTGAGTGAGTGAGTGAATGAGCGAGTGAGTGAGTGAGTGAGCGAGCGAGCGAGTGAGTGAGTGAGTGAGTGAGTGAGTGAGTGAGTGAGTGAGTGAGTGAGTGAGTGAGTGAGTGAGTGAGTGAGTGAAAGATACAGCATGGAAACGGGTCTTTCGGCCCACCGTGTCTACGCTAACCATCAATCTCCCGTTAACACTAGTTAACACTGTTTTATCCCACTTTCCAATCCACTCCCTACACAATCAAAGCAATTTACAGAGGCCAAGGAACCTTGAAACCTGCTCATCTTTGGGATGTGGGAGGAAACCGGAGCAAAAATACTCATGCCTTTTTTTGGATCCTATCTCGTGTAATTGCACCTTCCCTTCAAGCTGATTACCAGAACTGTATGTAGCACACAAACTGTGCCCAAATTAAGATTGTGTACAAATTAAATAATTAAATATAAGCTCCCTACTCTTATGTCTAAATGGTGGCCGACTAGGAAAAGGGGCGATGCAGCGAGACCTGGGTGTCATGGTACACCAGTCATTGAAAGTGGGTATGCAGGTGCAGCAGGCAGTGAAGAAAGCGAATGGTATGTTAGCTTTCATAGCAAAAGGATTTGAGTATAGGAGCAGGGAGGTTCTACTGCAGCTGTACAGGGTCTTGGTGAGACCACACCTGGAGTATTGCATACAGTTTTGGTCTCCAAATCTGAGGAAGGACATTATTGCCATAGAGGGAGTGCAGAGAAGGTTCACCAGACTGATTCCTGGGATGTCAGGACTGTCTTATGAAGAAAGACTGGATAGACTTGGTTTATACTCTCTAGAATTTAGGAGATTGAGAGGGGATCTTATAGAAACTTACAAAATTCTTAAGGGGTTGGACAGGCTAGATGCAGGAAGATTGCTCCCGATGTTGGGGAAGTCCAGGACAAGGGGTCACAGCTTAAGGATAAGGGGGAAATCCTTTAAAACCGAGATGAGAAGAACTTTTTTCACACAGAGAGTGGTGAATCTCTGGAACTCCCTGCCACAGAGGGTAGTCGAGGCCAGTTCATTGGCTATATTTAAGAGGGAGTTAGATGTGGCCCTTGTGGCTAAGGGGATCAGAGGGTATGGAGAGAAGGCAGGTACGGGATACTGAGTTGGATGATCAGCCATGATCATATTGAATGGCGGTGCAGGCTCGAAGGGCCGAATGGCCTACTCCTGCACCTAATTTCTATGTTTCTATGTTTCTATGTCCTCTGCTTTGGCAAAGTAAAGAACGTATAATTGTGCGCTTTTTAAACACAGTACTAACCTATCTTTAAGGAACTGTCGACATACACTCCAAGGTCCCTCTATGCATCTACCGTAAGAACATAAGACTATAAAACATATTGGGTCGGGTCCCTTCTGCAGACCGATTGTAGTAGGAGGGAGAAAGCTGGAAAATGCTGGGGATGGGACAATGCCTGGCAGGTGATACAAAAAAAAACACAAAGTGCTGGAATAACTCAGTGGATCAGGCAGCATCCCTGGAGGTGACACAGTGGCACAATGGTAGAGTTGCTGCCTTACAGTGGCAAAGACCCTAGTTCGATCCTGACTACGGTGCTGTCTGTATGAAGTTTGTAAATTGTCTCTGTGACCGCGTGGGTTTTCTCCGGGTGCTCTGGTTTCATCCCATACTCCAAAGACGTACAGGTTTAAGGCTTCGGTAAGTGGTAGAATTGTCCCTAGTATGTGTAGGTTAGTGTACGGGGTGATCACTGGTCGGCACGGACTCCGTGGGCTGAAGGGCCTATTTCCACATTGTATCTCTAAAACCTAACCCTGTCCACTAGCACTATCCTACACACTAGGGACAATTTACAGATGACTGAAGCCAGTTAACCTACAAACCTGTACGTCTTTGGAGTGTGGGAGGAAATTGGGGCATCCAGAGAAAACCCACACGTTCACGGGGACAACGTCCAAACAGCACCCATAGTCAGGATCGAACCCTTGGCGCTGTAAGGCAGCAACTCTACCGCTGCACCACTATGTACAACATATGGTATCATGGCACCACATATCGCAGGAACACATGGCACCATAATATAACACATTAACATTGGAGAATGAGTTTCATGGCATTTGTCCTTCATCTCGATATGTCGGCTTCTACCATTACTACTCTGTTTTGGAAAGGTCAATTAGTAACCAATTAATATGGTCTCCAAATCTGAGGAAAGACATTCTTGCCATAGAGGGAGTACAGAGAAGGTTCACCAGACTGATTCCTGGGATGTCAGGACTTTCATATGAAGAAAGACTGGATAGACTCGGCTTGTACTCGCTAGAATTTAGAAGTTTGAGGGGGGATCTTATAGAAAGTTACAAAATTCTTAAGGGGTTGGACAGGCTAGATGCAGGAAGATTGTTCCCGATGTTCGGGAAGTCCAGGACAAGGGGTCACAGCTTAAGGATAAAGGGGAAATCCTTTTGGACCGAGATGAGAAAAACATTTTTCACACAGAGAGTGGTGAATCTCTGGAACTCTCTGCCACAGAAGGTAGTTGTGGCCAGTTCATTGGCTATATTTAAGAGGGAGTTAGATGTGGCCCTTGTGGCTAAAGAGAAGGCAGGTACAGGGTACTGAGTTGGATGATCAGCCATGATCATATTGAATGGCGGTGCAGGCTCGAAGGGCCGAATGGCCTACTCCTGCACCTATTTTCTATGTTTCTATGTTTCTAAGTTATCCAGTAATTAGTGGTATTACAACCTGATGAATTGATACATACAAACAGTGGAGCCCAGCAGAATGTGGCGATGACCATTATACCCAGGAGTTGGACCATCATCTCAACTTCGTGATCTCTCCTCCTTTCAACACCGAGTTTCCTGAAGCATACTTTGAACAGTGTTACCACGCTGATTGTATTCAGGATAACAGACAGTGCCAGAGATAACACACCAACGCTAGAAAACAGTATTGAAAATGCAACATCATTTGAGCTGCTTGTCATGTTGAAGAAACACCAGGAATTGGGCCACTGGTGCACGTAATGCCCCAGGCCGCAGATGGGCAGGATGGCGATGCAGAAGGCAAAGAGCCAGACGAAGAAGACCGTGCACCAAGCCCGTCGTTTCGAGGCGTTGGTGGAACGCAGGAAGGGCTTGTTTATGCCCAGAAACCTCTCCACTGCCATGGTGGCTCCCAGCAGCAGCGGGGAGAGCCCGAAAAAGACCATGGAAAATCCCAGGAACCTGCAGAGGTGCAGCTGAGGGTCCACTTCCTCCCAGCGGAATTTGATGTGGTGGTAGGTCAGGACGATGGACGAGGTGGTGGCGAGGCCGAGGAAATCCGTCAACACCAGGCCGCAAAGGAAGATCAAGAAGGAAGACCTCGAGCGGCTCCGTGCTTTTCTGTAAGCGCTGATGAGGACCATCAGCGCGATGAGGTTGGAGAGGAGTCCGACAGCTGAGAACACGGTTGAAAACCAAGGGGAGGCGTGCATGCTGCTGTTGGTGGTGTTGTTTTGGGTCGGCATGGTCGCGTTGCAGGCGTATGCTTTCCCCTTGAGGCCGAAGACCAGCGGTTTCTTTACCAGAGCCGTCCCCAGTTCCAATAATTTCCGCCCGGGACCCCTGCAAGAAAGGTAAAAGTTAATTTTACGTGCTTCAGCAAAGCTGTACTAATTGCAATGCGAAAAACAACAGTGCAGGAGGATCGCAATGCTGTCAGGCAGCATCTGTGGAGGAAATGTAAAAATTAAACACAAAGATTTACCTGGAAAAATGTGCCCTTTTTTTTTAGAGTTTCAGACTTTAGAGATACAGTGTAGAAACAGGTCCTTTGGCCCAGCGATCACCCCGTACATTAGCATTATCTTGCTCGCTAGGAACAGTTTACAATTTTACGAAGCTAATTTACCTATAAACCTGCACGTCTTTGGAGTGTGGGAGGAAACCGGAGCACCCGGAGAAAACCCACGTGGTCATAGGGAGAACGTACAAACTCCGGACCGAGTCAGGATTGAACCCGGGTCTCTGGCATTGTAAAGCGGCCTTTTCACGGGGCGACTTGACGCAAGAGTTAACCGGAGTTTAACATCGTGGGAACCTCGTGCGATAACAGTACGGCATTTGTGGACCACCGTGGACCACCGTAGCGCTAACGGCAGGTAGTCGTGTAACTTGGTCACTCGGGAGAAAATTCAAGAAAGTTTAAATTTCTCCAAGAGTGACTTGTACACTTGTGGTAGAGTATTGCAACATTATATGAACGTAGTGGCCAGTGCGATATCCGTAATAACTCTTGCGGGTACCGTGGGAACTCCTGCGAACGGTGAACCCGGAAGCTGGACAGAGGGGACAGAAGGTGAGTAAAAATTATCTTCTGTGGGATTGAATTTAAAAAATAAATAAAAATAAAGATTTGCATCCGCATATGGACATCAACTTATTCATGAATTATGTTAATGAGATTCAAGAAAATAACTATAATCTTTAAAAGGGACTTTAAAAGGGACTTTACTGAAAGGTTACGCATTTTTATGGTCCGTGAGAAATTTTTCACATGTACTTCTTTGAGAGATACAGGTCGGAGTCCTCGGGTCCAGGGGTCCGGAACGCTACCAATCAATGTTGTACAGAGACCCGTGTAAGGAATGAACTGCACATGCTGGTTTAAACCGAAGACAGACACAAAAAGCTGGAGTAACTCAGCGAGTCAAGCAGCATCTCTGGAGAAAAATAGCTGATGTTTCGGGACGAGACACATCTTCAGACTCAATTCCGATTAGGCTGTCTGAAGAAGGGTTCCGATTCGAATCGCCAACTATTCTTTTTCTCCAGAGATGCTGCCTGACCCGCTGACTTACTCCAGCTTTTTATGTTTTTCTTCCCAGATCTGACTTACCTGCTGAGTTACACCAACATTTTGTGTCCTTCTGTGCGTATTAACCAGCATTAACCAGCGTCTGCAGTTCCTTTAGACATTACCTAACTTCAGATTTTAGAGATATAGCGCGTGGGAACTCCTGCGAACGGTAAACCCGGAAGCTGGACAGAGGGGACAGAAGGTGAGTAAAAATATCGACAAGGGAACATGTGTCCTTCGAGGACGTCCCACCTAATTGTCATTGTTGGATAATCTTTTTAACAGGAACACTTGCAGAGATGGCTCCCAGAAAATCTCAAAGAAAGGGGGTAAAGCGTGTCAGAGATGTTTTTGCCATGTTGCGCTATTCAGTTTCTATATTGTTTCAGTTTCTATATCTATATTGTTGCTCTATTCAGTTTCCCAGGGGGTCGGGACGGGACTGGAGTTGGGAGGGAAAGGTGGGGGAGTCGAGGGAGAGGAGGGGGAGACAGATGGGGGTGTCTTCATTTACTGGCGGCGGGTGTCTGTCACTGAAACAGGCAGGTGAGATTTCACATCCACCTTGTGTGTGCCTCTCTCTCTCTCTCCCTCCCTCTTACACAGGCTGAGAGACTCTGCCTCTGTGAGTGTACGTCTCTTTCTCCCCCTCTCCCACACACAGTAAGACCGAGGTACTGTGCTCAGTCCATCTGTGTCTCCCACATACACAGTAAAATATGTCTCCAAATGAGCCAATTCAACCAAGGGAGGATATATATAGTGTGTGAAAAAAAAAGTTACATCATTTGTGTCACGTGTAGTTCACGATGTTCATTCAAGATTTAACGCGAAAGCTCGGGAAACGGACAAGTCACTCGCACAAATAACAGAAATGCCGAGTACCGTGGGAACTCTTTATCTACCCCCGTTATATCGTGCGAGACTCGTGCTGGACCACGACCTCTTCACTCTGGTGACATCTTGCGTCAACTCGCCCCGTGAAAAGGCCCCATTAGGCAGCAACTCAACTGCTGCACCACTGTGCTGCCTTTACATTTTATTTTGCTAGGAAAACTCAATGCCAACAAATGATGCTAACAATTTCTAATTTAACATAGAACACAGAACAGGAGAGCACAGGTTCAGTCCACAATGCCCATGTTGAACATGATGCCAGGTTAAACAAATCCCCTCAGCCTGCATGCGATCCATGTCCCTCCATTCCCTGCATATCCATGTGCCTGTTAAACTCCACAATCAGTTCAGTTCAGGTCTATTTGCCATATGTAGGTTAACACAGGGTCAACGGTACAATGAAATGTGTTTGACAAGACAACGGGTCACCTCAGCAATGATATTACAAGAATAAAAATAAGATAAAATAAGATAAGATAAAAGTAACATTAGGAGCAGACGAGGGCATTCGATCCAATTTGTGATTCCAGCTACAAAGACAGATGTATACAGCAATTCGTTCTTCCCCCGCACAATTAAAGCATGGAATAATCTCCACCCTACTATTGTTACCCAACCAGATGCAACTAAATTTAAGGTAGCTCTTTCTTCCCAATAACCCTTTCTGGCTTGAGTTGGATGATCAGCCATGATCATATTGAATGGCGGTGCAGGCTCGAAGGGCCGAATGGCCTACTCCTGCACCTAATTTCTATGTTTCTATGTTTCTAAGTCCTCCCTCCACCACCTCCAGTTTAAATTCCATTTGGAATATTTTGGAGGACCAAGAAACCAAGAACATTGGTAGGTAAAAGACAATAATAAATAAAATAATCAACATATATGATGTGTTTATGAGTTCAGGAGCCTGATGGCCTGATGATAAATACTGTTCTTAAGTCTGGTGGTACGTGCAGCCATGCTCCTGTATCGTCTGCCTGACGGTAACAAGGAGAACAGTCTCCGTGCTGGGTGGCTGTGGTCCTTGATGATGCTGTGTGCCTTCCGCAGGCACCGCCTGTGAAAAATGTCCTGAATGGCCGGGAGACAGTTGCCAGTGATGTGCTGTGCTGCCTTCACCAGTCTCTGTAGTGATTTGTGGCTGTGGGCAGAACAGTTCCCGTACCAGACTGTGATGCAGCCCGTCAGCAGACTCTCGATGGTGCAACTGTAGAAGTTTGTGAGGATGCTGGCGTTCATGCCAAACTTCCTCAGTCTTCTCAGGAAAAAGAGCCGCTGGTGGGCTTTCTTTGTTATTGTGTCCGTGTGCAGTGTCCAAGAGAGGTCCTCAGTGATGTGCACACCGAGGAACTTGCAGCTGCTGACCCTTTCAACCTCAGCATCACCGATGTGGATGGGGAGGTGTCCACACCCCTGCTGTCTCCTGTAGTCCACGATCATCTCTTTAGTGTCTGCCTCCACCACCTCCAACCACCTCTGGCAGATATTGTCCCCAACCATATTCCTCCGAGTTTGAGGACTAGTCTTTATATGAATGGAAACCCCCTGATCACACAAGGGTTCTGAGAACTATCTGTAAACCTAAGTAGGAAACATTGTCAGCTGAGATCACAGAGGTTGCACTAGTTGGTTAATTAGTTGCAGATTAGATTAGATTAAACTTTATTAATCCCCTTATTCAGAGGAAATTCTGATGTCCTTGCAGCACACTAATAAAAATACAACATAGATTCAAAAAGAAGTTCAACACAAAAACATCCCCCCACAGTGATTCCCACTGTGGGGGAAGGCACAGAGAGATAAGCTCTATGACATTTCCACCATGGGAAAAATACTTTGACTGTCTACCCTATCTATGCCTCTCATAATTCTATGTACCTATGTCAGGTATTCTTTCCTCGTGCAACCTGAACTCCAAAAATGCAACACCTTACACTTAAGAGTCAGAGAGTCTTGGAGATGGAAACGGGCCCTTTGGCCCAACTTATCCAAGCCAGATAAATTGTCATACTGGGCTAGTCTCATTTGTCCGCATTTGGCCCATCGCCCTCTAAACCCTTCCCACCCACATATCTGTCCGAATGTATTTTAAAGTTGTAATTGTATCTTCTTCTACAGCTTCCTCTGGCATATCGTTCCAGATATGGACTAACTTCTGGGTGAAAAGTTTGCTTTCCCCCGAGGTCCCCCAGAGGAGGTAGATAAGGCAGGTACTGTAACAATGCTTACAAGTACATGGATAGGAAAGATTAGGAGAAGATGGAGCAAATGCAGGCATACGGCACTAGCTTGAATGGGACATCCGGTTTGGCATGGATGAGTTGGGCTGAAGGGCCTCTTTCCATGCTGTATCATGTTGTGACTCTATGACAAGTGGAATATATTCAAAGTGGGATACCCAATTCGACGAGCTTGAATCAATGCTTGTTTTTTTACTGCATAACTCTTTGAGGGATACTCCGTTTCTGTGCATGTGCTTCTCCTCACAATTAAGCGGCCTTTTCACGGGGCGACTTGACGCAGGAGTTAACCGGAGTTTAACATCGTGGGAACCTCGTGCGATAACAGTACGGCATTCGTGGACCACCGTGGACCACCGTAGCGCTAACGGCAGGTCATCGTGTAACTTGGTCACTCGGGAGAAAATTCAAGAAAGTTTGAATTTCTCCAAGATTGACTTGTACACTTGTGGTTGAGCATTGCAACATTATATGGACGTAGTGGCCAGTGCGATATCCGTAATAACTCTTGCGGGTACCGTGGGAACTCCTGCGAACGGTGAACCCGGAAGCTGGACAGAGGGGACAGAAGGTGAGTAAAAATTATCTTCTGTGGGATTGAATTTAAAAAATAAATAAAAATAAAGATTTGCATCCGCATATGGACATCAACTTATTCATGAGTTATGTTAATGAGATTCAAGAAAATAACTATAATCTTTAAAAGGGACTTTAAAAGGGACTTTACTGAAAGGTTACGCATTTTTATGGTCCGTGAGAAATTTTTCACATGTACTTCTTTGAGAGATACAGGTCGGAGTCCTCGGGTCCAGGGGTCTGGAACGCTACCAATCAATGTTGTACAGAGACCCGTGTAATGAGTGAACTGCACATGCTGGTTTAAACCGAAGACAGACACAAAAAGCTGGAGTAACTCAGCGAGTCAAGCAGCATCTCTGGAGAAAAAAAGCTGATGTTTCGGGACGAGACACATCTTCAGACTCAATTCCGATTAGGCTGTCTGAAGAAGGGCTCCGATTCGAATCGTCACCTATTCTTTTTCTCCAGAGATGCTGCCTGACCCGCTGACTTACTCCAGCTTTTTATGTTTTTCTTCCCAGATCTGACTTACCTGCTGAGTTACACCAACATTTTGTGTCCTTCTGTGCGTATTAACCAGCATTAACCAGCGTCTGCAGTTCCTTTAGACATTACCTAACTTTAGATTTTAGAGATATAGCGCGTGGGAACTCCTGCGAACGGTAAACCCGGAAGCTGGACAGAGGGGACAGAAGGTGAGTAAAAACGTGGTCTCAATATCGACAAGGGAACATGTGTCCTTCGAGGACGTCCCACCTAATTGTCATTGTTGGATAATCTTTTTAACAGGAACACTTGCAGAGATGGCTCCCAGAAAATCTCAAAGAAAGGGGGTAAAGCGTGTCAGAGATGTTTTTGCCATGTTGCGCTATTCAGTTTCTATATTGTTTCAGTTTCTATATCTATATTGTTGCTCTATTCAGTTTCCCAGGGGGTCGGGACGGGACTGGAGTTGGGAGGGAAAGGTGGGGGAGTCGAGGGAGAGGAGGGGGAGACAGATGGGGGTGTCTTCATTTACTGGCGGCGGGTGTCTGTCACTGAAACAGGCAGGTGAGATTTCACATCCACCTTGTGTGTGCCTCTCTCTCTCTCTCCCTCCCTCTTACACAGGCTGAGAGACTGCCTCTGTGAGTGTACGTCTCTTTCTCCCCCTCTCCCACACACAGTAAGACCGAGGTACTGTGCTCAGTCCATCTGTGTCTCCCACATACACAGTAAAACATGTCTCCAAATGAGCCAATTCAACCAAGGGAGGATATATATAGTGTGTGAAAAAAAAAGTCACATCATTTGTGTCACGTGTAGTTCACGATGTTCATTCAAGATTTAACGCGAAAGCTCGGGAAACGGACAAGCCACTCGCACAAATAACAGAAATGCCGAGTACCGTGGGAACTCTTTATCTACCCCCGTTATATCGTGCGAGACTCGTGCTGGACCACGACCTCTTCACTCTGGTGACATCTTGCGTCAACTCGCCCCGTGAAAAAGCCCCATTACTGCCACAAGATTCCCTCAAATGTACACATTGCAATCTTTAGTGAAAGTGTCGCAACAGTAGTGTGTTCGGTGGAAAAGATTGCCGACCACCTGTTCCCCCAGCATGGGCTGTGTGGTCAGTGCCACTGGTGATATGACCCCTGGATGAGAACAGCAGTCCAACAGTGAGAAGACTTGTGCAGAATGATCAACGAGCAGTGAAATCGAACTTAATGGCAAACCGCCAACCCTGTTCCCCCAGGCTGTAGATTTACAACATGATTAGATTCCCTGCCCTCTTTCACTTCCTCTGCTCAACGGACCATTGTGGTTCCATTTAAACAGTCCCTTGCAACACCCTGGTTTACCAATGACCTCTATCTTTGACCCACGATCATCCCTGCTGTGCTCCGCCATCTGTCCTTCATTCCCCTTTCCTCTTTTACAAACCGTCTCTCAGTTACGATATCTGGAGACCTGCCATGAGCGTACACCACTATTGAGGGAACAGCTCGTAGAGTTGCTGCCTCACAGCACCAAAGACTCAGGTTCGAACCTGACCTCGGATGCTGTCTGTGTGGAGTTTGCACGTTCTCCATGTGGCAGCATGGGTCTCCTCCTAATGACATGCAGGCTTGTAGGTTAAATGGCCCCTCTGTCAATTGCCCCTGTAGGGTGTGGGTGAGAAAGTGGGATAACGTAGAATTAGTGTGAATGGGTGGTCGATGGACACGGTGGGACAAAGGGCCTGTTTCCGTGCTGTATCTTTCTATCTAATAAAGATTTCTCTCCACAGATGCTACCTGACCTGCTGAGTTCCTCCAGCACTTTGTGTTTTGCTCAAGATTCCAGCATCTGCAGTTTTTGCCTTTTTGTCTTTTTTGATCCCTCCAACTCCTTTGGTTACAAGAGCATCTCCTTGCCTTTGCCCCACCATTCCCCTCCCTCTCTGCATTGCATAGATGAACTCAATAAAGCACGATCTCTACATCCCTGTTGAGCTCCGATCACCCGTCCAGTTTACTACCGTCTTCCTTCTTCTGCCAGTGCAAAGGGGACTAAATTGGTCATTTGTGCCACTGTTAGCCACTGACCTATTTACTACCCCCATCTTTGGAAGAGTTTGCAGTTCCAACATCAACCCATGGACCACCTCAGAACCCAGCAAACCGAAGTGGAAGCAGGTTGTCCTCAGTCACGAGCGACTCCCCAAGAACTCCCCAAGAAGCAGAAGAAGTTCATTTAGAAGCAAAGAATTGAATATATCGGTTTATACCAAAGATAGACGCAAAGTGCTGGCGTAACTCAGCAGGTCAGGCAGCATCCCTGGTGAGAAAGGATCGGTGCGGTTTGGGTTGGGACCTTTATTCGGACTGAAAGTGGGGTGGGGAGGGGGAGGGGGAAGAGTTAAAGACCAGGACAAATCAGGGCCAGCCACAGGCAGGATGGTGCCCTGGTAGATCCATTGTTGGCTAGGGATGGTGTGATCTCAGGACAGCAGTCAGAACCTTTTTTCCCCAGGGTGGAAGATGAGATTAGTTTAACTTGGCATCACTTTCGGCACAGACATTGTGGGTCGAAGGGCCTGTTCCCGTCCTGTACTCTTCTATGTTCACAAGTTATAGGAGTAGAATTAAGCCACTCAGCCCATCGAGTCCACTCCGCCATTCAATCATGGCTGTTTGCTAATCCCATTCTCCTCCCTTCTCCCCAAAACCCTTGACACCCCTCTAATCAAGAATTTGTCCATGTCTGCCTCTGTCTCTGCCTGTGTTCTGCTTACACAGCTGCGTACGCAGAGGCAGTTCCTCATTTTGAAGCTACCATGCAAACTCTCTACTAACTCGTTCCATGAAAACAAACAAGGCTGCATGAAGCTGATGCCCCAGATAGTGAATGTGTGAAGCTGCACCCACTGATTTCCTGCATGTGGTTTAGATTGCATTAGGTGTGTGGGCAAGGCCCTGATAAAAGCCACATTACACCATAGTTACACTTTACTGTCGGTTCTGTGTGTTTTGGGTTAGTGAATCAAGCCGCTTCATTTAACCTTTCGATACCCTGGGTTCGCACCCCGGCCACTCCCTCTTCGACCCTCTCCCATAAGGCAAAAGATATAGAATTGTGAAAACGCACACCTCCAGTTCCCTTCGCTCCATAGATGCTGCCTCACCCGCTGAGCTTCTCCAGCATTTTTGTCTACCTTCGATACCAAGTGTGTATAGGATAGTGTTCAAGTGCGGGGATCGCTGGTTGGTGCGGACTCGATGGGCCGAAGGACCTGTTTCCGCACTGTATGCCTAATCAAAAAAAAATAGTCTAATCCATGTAAAGATATGAGTGGCATCTGCAGTTCTTTCTTAAACAAAACTTAAAATGGATTGTTTAAGAAGGAACTGCAGATGCTGGAAAATCGAAGGTACACAAAAACGCTGGAGAAACTCAGCGGGTGCAGCAGCATCTATGGAGCGAAGGAAATAGGCAATGTTTCGGGCCGAAACGTTGCCTATTTCCTTCGCTCCATAGATGCTGCTGCACCCGCTGAGTTTCTCCAGCATTTTTGTGTATCTTAAAATTGATTGATTGGTTGATTGCAAGATACAGCATGCAAACAGGTCCTCAGCCCACTTTCACATCTACTGTATATGGTCCCTACACACTAGGGGCGATGTACAGAGGTCAGTTAACCTTCAAACCCATGCATCTTTGCGACATGGGAGGAAACTGGAGCACCCGTAGGAAACCCACCCAGCCACAGGGAGAATGTACAAACTCCACACAAGGTCAGCAACGAACCCGGGTCTCTGGCGCTAAGAGGCAGCGGCTCCACCAACTCCGCCTCTGTGCCGCCCTTAACGCATTTTACATTTTCCTTCAGTGCCACATCTTTTTGACCTCACTACCTGGAACCTCTGCCCTCTCAACATTGTAGGCACATCCGCACACCAGAAGGACTGCCACAATTCAAGATAGCAGCTCACCTCCACATTTGTGAGTAGAATGAGGGATGGGCAATGAAATGCTCTCTGAGCCTGCAAAGCTCCCCATCACTTGATTGAATGAAAAGAAAGAGTATTGGATGAAGGCAACATCGACGATGCCCATTACAATGGATAAAGTGCCATGTTGGAATACACCCATTTTTTCCAAATGACCATATAAAGCTTCATCATAAAGCTAAGGTCAGATGGACGGCAAGAGTATGATGTCATTGGAGACCAGCAGTTTATACTTGTAACAGCAGAGGATAAGCTGAATGTAAGCACATGAATCTATTCCAGTTTTCCAAACATTGGATAACAATTTGTTTACTCGAAACATACTTCGATCCAACATTTTAGATTTTCTTTTCGTAGCAGCTTTGAACAGGAGCAAAGTAAATGGCAACGCATCAACTTAAAAAAAAAAATTCATACAAGAGCTATCAAGTAATAATTAAGATAAATCATGGATAATTATCATTTAGTTGTAAACAAGAAAGCTACACTTGATTCTAATTTTTGGCAGGAAGGCAATAGGAAAAGTGGGATAAATGATCCATTAAAACCAGCTACAGACATCGATGGAATTTGTAGCTTCTACATACCACGAAACAATTCCAATGTTTGAACTGTTATGAAACACCAAATAAGGATTTATTCCTCAAGTTTTGACAGTGGCCAGTGAAATTATTAAATCATAGAACTCGGAACTTTAAAGTAACCTAATTAATTATATGAACTGGCCTCTTAGTAATGAAAACAAACGTTTTTGTGAGTTTTAATAGGTTTAGGTGAAATTTCTTTGTGGTGATATCGAAACAATTTTAGATCAGTTTTTAGTTCTAGATTTTAGTTTAGAGATGCCGCGTGGAAGCACGCCCCTCGACCCACCTAGTCCATGGCGACTTTCGATCACCCGTTCACACGCGTTCTATGTTATCCCACTTTCGCATCCACAGCCTGCACACTGGGGGGGGGGGGGGCAATTTGCAGAAGCCAAGTAACCTAAAACGGTGCACATTTTTGGGATGAGGGAGAAAACTGGAACATCCGGAAGTAACCCATGTGGTCACAGGAAGAACATGCAAACTCCACACTGACTGGATCCGAGGTCAGGATTGAACCCGTGCCTCTAGCACCATGAGGCATCAGCTCTGCCATCTGCTCCACTGTGTTGCCCTCAATTAAAACGTCACTTGAAATAGGGCAGAATAATTCCCTATGAATACATTAAATAAGCACACGTTATTAGTTTAGTGTAATTTAGTTTTGTTTATTGTCATGTGTACCGAGATACAGTGAAAATGTTTTTCTTGCATGCAATCCAGTCAATGGAAAGACGATACATGGTTACAATCGAGCCGTCCACAGTATAAACCAATGTGCGTTGAGTTGTATGCAAACCAATGAATGCCCTTTGATATAGTTTTTTCCTTCAGCAAAAAAAATAACTAAATGTTGTTAAAATATTTTTATACAAGGGAGAATCAAGGAATCTCGGTTGGGGGTCTGTCTCTGTGAAGACTGGGAATGGAATATTTGAAAGGATTAGAGCTTCCAGGAATGACTTCTGTAGTAACAGAGAAGAACTAAAAGGTGTGTTTATGTCTTATAACATAAACACTGCCATAAAAAGTTATATTAGGCAGGCTTAGGTTTGGCATTGTCACCTGTACCGAGGTACAGGGTTCACAACCTTTTATCCGAAATTCCGAAAACCGAAAATCTCCGAAAACCGATTTTTTCCCCCAGGATGTCGTCTGCCACCAAAGCTCGCGTTTGGCGCCAAACTTGACCCGAAACGACCCATGGTCAACCCAGGTCTGTACTACTGTACTACTGTAGCTACTTAAACATCTGTAAATCATTGCTTAAATTTTAGTCAGTTAGTTTGGAGGTCTTTTATGTGGTGGGTGGGGGGGGGGGAAGGGGGAAACTTTAATTCTTAGTCCCCTACCTGGTCGGAGAGGCAGTATCCCTCCAGGCTGCTTCTTCGCCCCGTCCTCGCGGCCTACCATCGAGAATGGAGCGGCGTTTCCTGTCGGAACCGGCCGGGACTACAGCTTCGGCGGCGGCGGCGGCAGCGCAGCGCTGGGATACCAGCGGGGAGCGGGCGATGCCGGTTGGAGCTCCGACCCCGGAGAACATGATCCCTGGCTCCGGAGCGCTGTGGCCGCCAACTCCCAACATCGCGCAGCTGGGGCTGCGGGCGTCCGGCCGCGGGCGGCGCTGGATTTGGAGCGCCGCGGAGCCAGGGATCGAGTTCGCCGGGGTCGGAGCTCCAACCGGTGCGGCCTGAGGGCTACGAGTGCCCCGGTCTCCGTGGAGGAGGCAGCCGCTCCAGACTTTCCAAGCCGCTGAGGAATTGTTTCACCCGACGCTGGAGTTCCATCTTTCACGGCAAGAGGGCCCTGAAAATCATCGGACTGGCTACTGCATGTAAGCATATTTTCATGTGTTTTCATAGTTTGAGCCAGTTTATGTTTAAAGTTTTACTTAATGTTTTATCTTTTTTTAAATTATTTATTCGGGGGATTCAAGAATCCCCGAGCTAGGCCACCTAAGGCCATGTAGCCCCGCTAGGGTGACAAGAGAGCGCTACCTCCCTCACCGAGTAACTGCCGGGATCGAGGTGCAAACCCGCGACCTTGCGGCCACGAGCCGAGCACTCTACCACTGAGCCACCCGGTCCCCTGTAATGTTCTATCTAAAAAACGTTAAAATCTACGCTAAAAATCTTCCATTCCGAAATCCGAAAAATTCCGAAATCCGAAAAGTGTCTGGTCCCAAGGTTTTCGGATAAAAGGTTGTGAACCTGTACAGTGAAAAGGTTTGGTTTGCGTCCTATCCAATCGTATCAGATAATAATATACAAATATAAGCGAGCCTAACTCAAGTAGAATAGGTAGAGCAAAGAGGAAGATACAGAGCGCTCTTCATGGAAGTGCACCAGTTCCTTTGACAGACTCGAATATCTGCAATGGGCTGGAAGTGAATCGGTCAGTACCCTAACTTATGGAAGGACCATTCAGAAGCCTGCTAACAGAGAGGAAGAAGCTGTTCCTGAGCTTGATGATGGATGCTTTCAAGCTTCTGTACCTTCCATCAGACAGGGGCAGAGAGAATGAGTGACTGGAGTAGGACAAGTTGTTGATTATATTGACTGCTTTATCGATGCTGTGAGAAGTAATTAAGGCCTCGGTCCAGGTCAGTTTCTGGTCAGTGGTGACCTCCAAGATGTTGCTGGTGATAGTGGCAACGGGAAGTGGTGAGACTACTTGTTGATGGAGCGGAGCATTGCAGACTCTGCTGGGCAACATTGGCAGCTTGCCACTGTCATCCCAGGTCTGCATAGGGGCACGTATTTGGCCGTAGGTGACTCTTTGTCCAATTTTTTCTTCAATGGAGCACAATCCTCATCTCAACCAAAGAAGATCAGATGAGCTCCCACACCACATCCACATAAGGGTCCACTTCATTGCCAGCTACCTACCACGTTCAACATGTTGCTCCACTTTCATCTGTGGTCCAGTGAGCAAGGGTTGTCTCCCCTTGACTAAAGGAGGCACAACAGACAATGATCACAGAAGTATATGGGCAGCCATGGTGGCACAGTGGTAGAGTTGCTGCCTTACAGTGACAGGGGTTCAATCCCTACTACGGGTGCTGTCTGTACGGAGTTTGTGCGTTTTCCCCATGACCGCGTGGGTTTTCTCCGAGATGTTCGGTTTTGCTCCCACACTCCAAGGACACACAGGTTTGTAGGTTAATTGGCTTGGTGTATATGTAAATTGTCCCAAGTGTGTATAGGATAGTGTTAAATTGTGAGGATCGCTGGTCGGTGCGGACTCGTTGGGCCGAAGGACCTGTTTCCGCACTGTACGCCTAATCAAAAAAAATAAATCGAATCTATGTAAAGATAGAGTGGACAATCACAATATACTGTATTTCAAGGACATAGCTATAGCATTGGTTTAAGGTGAGAGGGGCAGAGTTTAAATGAGATGTGCCGGGCAAGTGTTTTTACACCAATGGTGAGAGGAAAACTGAAAGATTATGAAAGGCATAGATAGGGAAGACAGTCAGAATGTAACAAACAAGGAACTATAGATGTTGGTTTACAAAATAAGGACACAAAGTGCTGGAGTAATTCAGCGGGTCAGGCAGCATCTCTGGAGAACATGGATAGTGATGTTTCGCGTCGGGCACCCTTCTTGTTGTGACTTTTTAGACAGACAGAAGCTTGTCCTCAGGGTGGAAGATGTGAAAGATGAGAGGGCACAGCATTGAGGTGAGCGGGGCGAGGTTTAAAGGAGATAAGTATAAAAAATTAGCAAAGGCATAAATAAGGTAGGCAGTCAGAACCTTTTTTCCCCAGGATGGAAGATGTCAAAGACTGGATAACATTGTTCAACATTAGAGGGGCAACGTTTAATGGTGATGTGCGGCACAATTTTCTTTACACAGAGAGTAACGAGTGCCTGGGATGTGTTGCCAGTGGTGGTGGTGGTGAAGGCAGATATGATAGTGGCATATAAGTCCTTTAGATGGTCACGTGGATATGCAGTGAATAGAGGGATATGGATCACGTGCAAGCAGATGAGATCAGTTTAACTTGGCATCACGTTCAGCACAGACTTTATGGGTCGAAGGGCCTGTTCCTGCTCTGTACTGTTCAATGTCCACAAGTTATAGGAGTAGAATTAAGCCATTCGACCCATCGAGTCCACTCCGCCATTCAATCATGGCTGATTGCTAATCCCATTTTCCTGCCTTCTCCCCATAAAGGGCCTGTCCCACTTTCACGACCTATTTCACGACCTTTTTTACTCGTGGACATTTTTCAACGGGCTAGAAAAAACGCCCCGACCTACTTGATGCCACGAGTACCTACGACTAGCATCACGGCCTGCTACGGCCTCCTACGACCTTGTGACGACCATGCTGCGAGTATGAGTCAAAGGCAAACTCGGCAGAGGTCGTGAATTAGGTCGTGAAAGTAGGACAGGCCCTTAACCCTTGACATCCGTTCAATCAAGAATTTGTCTATCTCTGCCTCTGCCTCTGCCTGTGTTGTGCTTACACAGCAGCTGCGTTCACAGCCGCAGCTCCTCATTTTGAAGCTACCAGGCAAATTCTCTACTAACTTGCTCCATGAAAACAAACAAGGCTGCATGAAGCTGATGCCCCAGATAGTGAACGTGTGAAGCTGCACCCACTGATTTCCTGCATGTGGTTTAGTTGTCCTCAGTCACGAGCGACTCCCCAAGAAGCAGAAGAAGTTCATTTAGAAGCAAAGTATTGAATATATCGGTTTATACCAAAGATAGACGCAAAGTGCTGGCGTAACTCAGCAGGTCAGGCAGCATCCCTGGTGAGAAAGGATCGGTGCGGTTTGGGTTGGGACCTTTATTCGGACTGAAAGTGGGGGGGGAGAGTTAAAGACCAGGACAAATCAGGGCCAGCCACAGGCAGGATGGTGCCCTGGTAGACCCATTGTTGGCTAGGGATGGTGTGATCTCAGGACAGCAGTCAGAACCTTTTTTCCCCAGGGTGGAAGATGAGATTAGTTTAACTTGGCATCACTTTCGGCACAGACATTGTGGGTCGAAGGGCCTGTTCCCGTCCTGTACTGTTCTATGTTCACAAGTTATAGGAGTAGAATTAAGCCATTCAGCCCATCGAGTCCACTCCGCCATTCAATCATGGCTGTTTGCTAATCCCATTCTCCTCCCTTCGCCCCAAAACCCTTGACACCCCTCTAATCAAGAATTTGTCCATGTCTGCCTCTGTCTCTGCCTGTGTTCTGCTTATACAGCTGCGTACACAGAGGCAGTTCCTCATTTTGAAGCTACCATGCTAACTCTCTACTAACTCGTTCCATGAAAACAAACAAGGCTGCATGAAGCTGATGCCCCAGATAGTGAATGTGTGAAGCTGCACCCACTGATTTCCTGCATGTGGTTTAGACTGGTGTGTACGCAGGGCCCTGATCAAAGCCACGTTACACCATAGTAATTCACTTTACTGTCAGTTCTGTGTGTTTTGGGTTAGTTTGGGGGGGGGGGGGGAGGGTGTGTGTGTCCCCCTCCCATTGGTACGGAGCTTTTGCATTTTTCAGCTTGAAATTGTGCAATCTGGTGCATACTGTAGCGAGTATTTTAACACACTTGAATGCAATGTTTATGCTTTAATTTGGATCAGCTATGAATAAGGTTAGGCTAAATTACATTCGTAATTACATTTCACAGTAGAGCCAGGCTCTGATCAACAGGTGCAGCACATGAATGATCTTTGTATATTCATGAATGGAAATCAGATTGTAATCAAACATTTGGCCCATGTTGACCAACCTGGGTCTCACTGCACACCTGGTACTACTCCTGACCCTGACCCCAGTTGCATACCTTCTCTCATTTCTGACCCTGAGTCCAGCCTTACACCTACTCCCCTATTCTACCATGATCATAGCTGCTTACCTGCTTATGTTCCCAGTGCTGAACACTCCCATTGTCCCAGCTTTGACTGCTCACCGAGTACTATTCCAGACCTTGACTCTGGATGCACACTTGGCCTTGCTCCTAGCCCCTCTGCACTGACAATAAACCCCACACTTAAAGCCCCATATCTGGCCCCCTGTACGTAACCTATTATGTTCAAGTCCACAGGTGCTTATCTAATGCGGCAATCCATTGGCTTCCTTGTTATCTAACATGCTAGTTGCTTTGTCAAAGAAGTCATCAATTGGTTGAACACAATTTCTCATCCGTAAAATTATACTCACTCAGCTGTATAAGTATTCTGTTACCATTTCCTTCATTTTCCTAACAAACTGTCCTGAAGTAATTTTCACCCCCAATATTTTCAGTATTTTGCCGTCTTCCTCTCAGCTGGGACTTTTCCAAAATGCAAAGTCCAATAAGAGTCTTGAGAGTACATAATATTTTCTGTGATATTCATAACACAACAATGATAAAAAGATCTTTGTTTTGATTGTTATGATCATGGCTGTTCATCTAAAATCAGTATCTCTTTCCTGTTTTTTCCTCATATCCCTTGATTTCGCTAGCCTCAAGAGCTAAATGTAACTCTCTCTTGAAAAGATCCAGTGAATTAATTGCCTTCTGTGGCAGAGAATACCACAGATTCACAACTCTCTGCGTGAAGAAAGTTTGTCCCATCTCAGTCCTAACTGGCCTACCCTTTATTCTTAAACTGTGACCCCTGATTTTGATCTCCCCCGACATCGGGAACATTTTTCCTGCAGTTACAGTAAGTGAAAATCTAGCAGGCAAGCAGGATGCTTTCTCCAACCACCCCCATTTGAAGGCCACTATCTTCCACCGTTTCTACTCAGTGCTTGGTACTTACTTCCAGCAGCCACTGGTTGTCCTCCAGGATGCACCGAGCTGCAGCCTAGTCCATGCCAGTCACCTGGGAGAATTCGGCACAGTGACTCTTACGGTAGCGGTGCAAAGCTTCCGACGCCTCCGACGATCTGAGACTCTTGCACTGAGGCTGCTCCATGGCAGCCCGGCAAACACTCGCCAGCCCGACAAGCACTCGCCAGCCCCGGCTCCCCGTCCGCAACTGTCCCCGCCGCTGCTTCTGCTTCCATCCCTCCCTCAGCCCCAGCTCTCCAACGCCCGCGGCCCATGCAGTTGATATGAGTTTTGACATTTTCGTTGATCACAGAATTTCTCACGACAGAGCGTGAGAAATTTGTGATCAGCGTGAGAGAGTGAGAATTTGGCGAAATGCGTGATTCTCACGCTCAATGCGTGAGAGCTGGCAGTCCTGGTCTCTTCCTTGCTGTTATCAGGCAACTGAACCATCCTACCAACAACTAGAGACTACTCTCTATCTCATCGGTGACCCTCGGATTATCTTTGATCGGACTTTACTGGCTTTATCTTGTAGTGAAGGTTATTCACACAATTCCCTTTATCATGTATCCATACACTGTAGTTGGCTCAATTGAAATCATGTATTGTCTTTCCGCTGACTGGTTAGCACGCAACACAAGCTTTTTACTGTACCTCGGTACACGTGACAATAAACTGAACTCAAACTCAATGTGTACTGGGCTTGCTATAATGATCGTGTTACTGACTTTGCACCCATGCCGCATTAAAGAAACATGCACCAGCAATCCAATTCTTTTGGCCGAGAATGCATTTCCAATTTTAGATTAATTGATTGAAAGGTACAGCATTGAAACAGGCAATTCGGCCCATTGAGTCCACAATGACCTTTAATCAATCACCCGTTCACACTAGTTCTATGTTATCCCACTTTCTCGTCCGCTCTCTACACACTAGGGGGAGTTTACAGGGGACAATTAACCTACAAACCAGTACATCTTCCAGATGTGGGAGGAAGCCAAAGTGCCCGGAGGAAACCCACGCATTCACAGGGAGAACGTGCAAACACCACAGGGACTTCTTCTTCTTCTTGCGTATGGAGTGCACAGCCTAGAGTTGTAGGACAACTTGTTCTATTTGATCTTATTTGACTGTGCACGCTGGGTTGGTTGCATTCGTCAAAAGAGGGCGGACCACGTGAAGGTTGCAATCTTCCACCCCACCACACAGACAGCAACCGAGGTCATGATCGATCCCGGGTCTCTGGCGCTGTGATACTGTGGCTCTACCAGCTGTATCTCTTTGTGCTCATCTGCAGTATTTAAACCATTTTGAAATACTCATCTTCCCATTTAACTTCAACACATAAAGATATTTATAAAAAACTTGTTCATAATTGACGTTTTTTAACCAGATGAAAGTGCAGATGGAAATTATTTGAGTTTACATGTTTTTGAAAATTGAGCCACAGGTGATTTCAGTATGATTTAATGGTGAAATAAAAGCAGAAACTGCTGGAAATTCTCCGCTGGTCAGGCAGCATCTGTGGAAAGAGAAATAGAATCAACCTGGCAGCTCAAAGACTCTTCATCAGAACTGAGAACATAGAACAGTACAGCAAAGGAAGAGGCCCTTCGGCCCATAATGTCTGTGTTGAACAGGATGCGAAGAACAAGTCCTTTCTGCCTGCACATGATCCATATCCATTCATTCCCTGCATATTCATGCACCTCCAAAAGTCGCTTAAGTAAGAAAAACAAGTTAGTTTTAAGCTAAGCTGTAATTAGTGATTGGTTTGTTGGACAGCATCACTACAAAGTTCTAAGAACTGAGCTCTCCGAAATGAGCTCTTTTTACGATCTCCAAATCTGATAGATTCAACCAAAGCAGTTTTTAAAGGGTCACGTTCAATTTGAAAGCAAGCAAGATGTCAGCCTGACTCAGACTGATTGCCCGAGTATTGTGATTCATAACATACATCCTGCATCCTACAGCCAGGGCTACTGGGAGAGCTTGAGTCAGCTGGGACTCTATTCCTTGGAACGCAGGAGGATGAGGGGTGATCTTATTGGGGTGTATCCAGGGATATTCAATATTCAGGAGGGATAGAGAGAAAGGAAAAGGAGGTGGGGTAGCGTTGCTGGTTAGAGAGGAGATTAACGCAATGGAAAGGAAGGACATTAGTTTGGAGGATGTGGAATCGGTATGGGTAGAGCTGCAAAACACTAAGGGGCAGAAAACGCTGGTGGGTGTTGTGTACAGGCCACCTAACAGTAGTAGTGAAGTTGGAGATGGTATCAAACAGGAAATTAGAAATGCGTGCGACAAAGGCAAAACAGTTATAAGGGTGACTTCAATCTACATATAGATTGGGTGAATCAAATTGGCAGGGGTGCTGAGGAAGAGGATTTCTTGGAATGTATGCTGGATAGTTATCTAAATCAACATGTAGAGGAACCAACGAGAGAGCAGGCTATTTTAGACTGGGTATTGAGTAATGAGGGAGGGTTAGTTAGCAGTCTTGTTGTACGTGCCCCCTTGGGCAAGAGTGACCATAATATGGTTGAGTTCTTCATTAGGATGGAGAGTGACATTGTTAATTCAGAAACAATGGTTCTGAACTTAAAGAAAGGTAACTTTGTGGGTATGAGACGTGAATTGGCCAAGATTGACTGGCAATTAATTCTAAAAGGGTTGACGGTGGATATGCAATGGAAGGCATTTAAAGACTGCATGGATGAACTACAAAAATTGTTCATCCCAGTTTGGCAAAAGAATAAATCAGGGAAGGTAGTGCATCCGTGGATAACAAGGGAAATCAGGGATAGTATCAAAGCGAAGGATGATACGTACAAATTAGCCAGAAAAAGCAGCATACCAGAGGACTGGGAGAAATTCAGAGACCAGCAGAGGAGGACAAAGGGCTTAATTAGGAAAGGAAAAATAGATTATGAAACAAAACTGGCAGGGAACATAAAAACTGACTGCAAAAGTTGTTATAGATATGTGAAAAGAAAGAGATTAGTTAAAACAAATGTAGGTTCCTTGCAGTCAGAAACAGGTGAGTTGATCATGGGGAACAAGGATATGGCGGACCAATTGAATAACTACTTTGGTTCCGTCTTCACTAAGGAAGACATAAATAATCTGCCGGAAATAGCAGGGGACCGCGGGTCAAAGGAGTTGGAGGAATTGAGTGAAATCCAGGTTAGTCGGGAAGTGGTGTTGGGTAAATTGAATTGAATCCTTTATTTGTCATTCAGACCTTTCGGTCTGAACGAAATGCTGTTGCCTGCAGCCATACATGTAATAATAACAACACACAATAAACACAAATTAACATCCACCACAGTGAGTTCACCAAACACCTCCTCTCTGTGATGGAGGCAAAAGTCTTAGAGTTACTGTCTCTTCCCTCCTCTTCTCCCTCTGCGCCGAGGCGATACCCCACCGGGCGATGGTAAGTCAGTCCCGCGGTTCAAGCTCCGCGGCCCGGGGGTGGTCGAAGATGCCGCCCTCCAGTCCAGCGGACGCAGCTGTTGCAACGGGTGCTCTCGAAAACAGGCATCAACCTGTGCCCTGCGAGCTCCCGACATTGTCATCCACTGGCCCGCGGCCGAGCCCCGGATCCAGGTCGCCGCCGCCATAACGCCGCCTCAGCCACCGGAGCACCGTCTCCGCCCCGCACCGGGCCGCCCACCCGGCAGCGTCTCAGCCCCGCACCGGGCTGCCCCCACGGGAGCACCTTCCAGCCGGTAGCCGGTCCGCCCTCACCGGAGCGCCTTCCAGCTGGTAGCCAGGCCACCCACACGGCAGCGTCTCAGCCCCGCACCAGGCTGCCCCCACGGGAGCGCCTTCCAGCCGGTAGCCGTGCCGCCTGCACGGGAGTGTCTCAGCCCCGCGCCGTCCGCCCTCACCGGAGCGCCGAGTCGTGCCGCTGCCCGAAAGCCGCCGCAGCTCGAAGACGGCCAGCCTCGCGTTGTTGAGTCCTGGCTGGCTCTACCTCCGGACCCTCGAGGTCGGTCGCAGGTTGGAGGCCGCCAGCTCCGCCATTAGGCCTCAGCGCAGACGGGGGAATAGAAGGGGGATACGACATAAAAGTCGCATTCCCCCGAAGGAAGAGACAGAAAGCCATTTCACCCTCCCCCCCCCCCCACCACACACACATAACACCACCTAATAACCAAAAAAATTACTAAACTAGACAAAAAAGTAAAAACAGACAGACTGCAGGCGAGCCGCAGCCGTATCACAGCGCCACCACTTCCAAATGGATTAAAGGCCGATAAATCCCCAGGACCAGATATGCTGCATCCCAGAGTACTTAAGGAAGTAGCTCCAGAAATAGTGGATGCATTAGTAATAATCTTTCAAAACTCTTTAGATTCTGGAGTAGTTCCTGAGGATTGGCGGGTAGCAAACGTAACCCCACTTTTTAAGAAGGGAGGGAGAGAGAAAACGGGGAATTACAGACCAGTTAGTCTAACATCGGTAGTGGGGAAACTGCTAGAGTCAGTTATTAAAGATGGGATAGCAGCACATTTGGAAAGTGGTGAAATCATTGGACAAAGTCAGCATGGATTTACGAAAGGTAAATCATGTCTGACGAATCTTATAGAATTTTTCGAGGATGTAACTAGTAGCCTGGATAGGGGAGAACCAGTGGATGTGGTGTATCTAGACTTCCAGAAGGCTTTCGACAAGGTCCCACATAAGAGATTAGTATACAAACTTAAAGCACACGGCATTGGGGGTTCAGTATTGATGTGGATAGAGAACTGGCTGGCAAGCAGGAAGCAAAGAGTAGGAGTAAACGGGTCCTTTTCACAATGGCGGGCAGTGACTAGTGGGGTTCAGGCTCAGTGCTGGGACCCCAGCTATTTACAATATATATTAATGATCTGGATGAGGGAATTGAAGGCAATATCTCCAAGTTTGCGGATGCCGCTAAGCTGGGGGGCAGTGTTAGCTGTGAGGAGGATGCTAGGAGACTGCAAGGTGACTTGGATAGGCTGGGTGAGTGGGCAAATGTTTGGCAGATGCAGTATAATGTGGATAAATGTGAGGTTATCCATTTTGGTGGCAAAAACAGAAAGCAGACTATTATCTAAATGGTGGCCGATTAGGAAAAGGGGAGATGCAGCGAGACCTGGGTGTCATGGTACACCAGTCATTGAAAGTAGGCATGCAGGTGCAGCAGGCAGTGAAGAAAGCGAATGGTATGTTAGCTTTCATAGCAAAAGGATTTGAGTATAGGAGCAGGGAGGTTCTACTGCAGTTGTACAGGGTCTTGGTGAGACCACACCTGGAGTATTGCGTACAGTTTTGGTCTCCAAATCTGAGGAAGGACATTATTGCCATAGAGGGAGTGCAGAGAAGGTTCACCAGACTGATTCCTGGGATGTCAGGACTGTCTTATGAAGAAAGACTGGATAGACTTGGTTTATACTCTCTAGAATTTAGGAGATTGAGAGGGGATCTTATAGAAACTTACAAAATTCTTAAGGGGTTGGACAGGCTAGATGCAGGAATGTTGTTCCCGATGTTGGGGAAGACCAGGACAAGGGGTCACAGCTTAAGGATAGAGGGGAAATCCTTTAGGACCGAGATGAGAAAAACATTTTTCACACAGAGAGTGGTGAATCTCTGGAACTCTCTGCCACAGAAGGTAGTTGAGGCCAGTTCATTGGCTATATTTAAGAGGGAGTTAGATGTGGCCCTTGTGGCTAAGGGGATCAGAGGGTATGGAGAGAAGGCAGGTACGGGATACTGAGTTGGATGATCAGCCATGATCATATTGAATGGCGGTGCAGGCTCGAAGGGCCGAATGGCCTACTCCTGCACCTAATTTCTATGTTTCTATGTTTCTATGTATAAGATTATGAGAGGGATAGATTGGGTAGATGCACGGAATCTCCTGCCCAGAGTAGGTGAATCGAAGACCAGAGGACATAGGTTTAAGGCAATGGGGAAATAATTTATTAGGAGTCTGAGGGGTATCTTTTTCACACAACGGGTAGTGGGTGAATGGAACAAGCTGCCAGAGGAGGTAGTTGAGGCAGGCACTATCCCAACATTTAAGAAACAGTTAGCCAGGTAAATGGATAGGACAGGTTTGGAGGGATATGGACCAAACGCGGGCAAGTGGGACTAGTGTAGCTGGGACATGTTGGCCGGTGTGGGCAAGTTGGGATGAAGGGCCTGTTTCTATACTGTATCACTCTATGACTATGAATCTATACAATTGTTTTGATTTCTAATGGAAGATGAATCAAGGCACTGTCATCACATGGCAGTAACTGCAATTGTGACAATTAACATGCTCCATGTTTCTAAGGGGCTTAAAGACACTTGGCAACAGACCACCAATTGCAAAGAACAGAAACCCTAACACCACCACTGAGAAATAAAGTTACTGAACAACCAGTAAAGCATTGAACAGAAAAGAATGCAACAACTTTGAGTTCTGGCAAAGGGTCCCAGACTGAAATGTTGAACTGTTTCTCTATCCACAGTTGCTGCCTGAGCTGCTGAGTTTTTCCCAGTATATTCTGTTTTTATTTCAGATCTCCAGCAGCATCGAACAGAGAACAGTACAGCACGGGGTCAGGCCCTTCAGCCCACAAAGTCCTTGCCGAACATGATGCCAAATTCAATTAATCTCCTCTGCCTGCACGTAATCCACATCCCTTCTTTCTCTGCGTATCCACATGCCTAGCTAAAAGCCTCTTAAATGCCACTATCGTATCTGTCACCACCTCCTACCCTGGCAGCTCGTTCCAGGCACTCATTTCCTTCTGTGTCAAAACTGGCCCTGCACATTTCCTGTAAACTCTCACCTTAAAGCTATGGCCTTAGTTTTTTATTTAGTTTCAGAGACACAGCGCGGAAACAGGCCCTTCCGTCCACCGGGTCCGCGCCGACCAGCGATCCCCGCACATTAACACCATCCTACACCCACTCGGGCTAATTTTTACATTCACCAAGCCAATTAACCTACAAACCTGTACATCTTTGGAGTGTGGGAGGGAACCGAAGATCTCGGAGAAAACCCTCGCAGGTCACAGGGAGAACGCACAAACTCCGCACAGACAGCACCCGTGGTCGGGATGGAACCCGGGTCTACGGCGCTGCATTCGCTGTGAGGCAGCAACTCTACCGCTGCGCCACCGTGCCGCCCTCTGGTCTTAGACATTTCCAGCCTTGGGGGAAAAAAGGTTCTGACTGCCTATGCCTTTCTGCGCCTCTCATAATTTTAACTACTTCAATCAGGTCTACCCTCAGACACTGACATTCCACAGAAAACAATCCAAGTTTGTCCAACTCCTCCTTACAGCCAATACCCCCCCGAAACCAGACAGCATCTGAATTTCATCTGAAGTTGTAAAAACGGAGAAATAAAGTTACTGATCTCAAACTAATGGGACAATGTTGAGTTCTGGCCAAGGAACCAGACTAAAATATTGAACTGTTTGTCTTTTCACAGTGACTGCCCAATCTTCTGAGTGTTTCAATTATTTACTCTTTTTATCCCAGATTTCAAACAGCATTAGTTAAAAACAAAAATGTAATTAGTCAAACCAGTAAATAGACAAACTCACATCACATAAGACTAACACAATCACCACACAACACTTTTGACCTCGAATCCCACAGCTCGAATCCCACAGAAAAACAAGAGCAAGAAATGTGAAGTCACAAGGAACTGCAGGTGCTGGATTCTTCAGCAAAACACAAAGTGCTGGAGGAACTCAGCAGGTCAGGCAGCATCTGTGGAGGGAAAGGACATGATATTTCGGGTCGGGACCCTTCTTCAGACAGCGAGACATGCAGACGGCTGAAATTATTTATAATATACGGGGGCAGAAGGGGCTGTATAATGTTGGCCACACAAGACGTCCACTAGAATGACGTTCTTACAGCACCACCCAGGACCCTTCAGAAATTTATGTTTCAATGAGTTCATCCTTCATTTTTCTCAATCGGAAAAGTAAACCTACTTGTGTATCAGACATTCTCATCCCATAAATTAGTCCCATTCCCTTCAAGGCAAATATTTATATTCTGCAGTAAAGGCAGTCACGGTGGTTCAGCGGTTGAGTTGCTGCTTTCAGCGAATGCAGCGCCGGAGACCCGGGTTTGATCCTGACTACGGGCGCTGTCTGTACGGAGTTTGTACGTTCTCCCCGTGACCCGCGTGGGTTTTCTCCGAGATCTTCGGTTTCCTCCCACACTCCAAAGATGTACTGGTTTGTAGGTTAATTGGCTTGGTAAGTGTAATAATTGTCCCTAGTGGGTGTGGGATAGTGTTAATGTGCGGGGATCGCTGGTCGCTGAGGACCCGGTGGGCCGAAGAGCCTGTTTCCGCGCTGTATCTCTAAACTAAACTATAATAAAGGAGCCCACAGTCGTACATAATACTCAATATGGGATCTTACAATAGAAACATAGAAACATAGAAAATAGGTGCAGGAGTAGGCCATTCGGCCCTTCGAACCTGCACCGCCATTCAATATGATCATGGCTGATCATCCAACTCAGTATCCTGTACCTGCCTTCTCTCCATACCCCCTGATCCCTTTAGCCACAAAGGTCACATCTAACTCCCTCTTAAATATAGCCAATGAACTGGCCTCAACTACCTTGTGTGGCTGAGAATTCCACAGATTTACCACTCTCTGTGTGAAAATGTTTTTCTCATCTCGGTCCTAAAAGACTTCCCCCTTATCCTTAAACTGTGACCCCTTGTTCTGGAGACTGAAGACACAATATGGAAGGAGCTGAATAGCTCTCTATACGTCTATAAAGCTAACACAGGGAGGGCAGTGTCATTTCTTTCAATAGCATTGTTACCCCTCTTCCCCCCCCCTCCTTTCTTCCTGTCCCCTTCAATGAACACCCCTCTCCCGGGGTTTACATTTCTCTCCTTGTCTGCCACCCTTTTCATCTCTATCCTGGAGTAACATACATTCCTGCCAATCCATATTAAAAACTATAAAGATATGGAAGAGTTAGAAATTTGCTCAATACTTTGTACGCATTGGAAACCGGATGTATGTTTTGTACAAGTTTCTAAAGCTGCCATTAAACTGGCAAGGGTGCAAAGAAGACTTTCGAGGATGTGACCAGGGCCTGAACTACAGGGAGAGGTTGGGCAGGCTAGGTCTTTATTTCTTGGAGTGCAGGATGCTGAGGGATAATCCCGCAGAGGTGTATAAAAACATGAGAGGAATAGATAGGGTGAATGCACAGTCTTTTACCCAGAGCAAAGAGAATCAGAACCTGAGGAGTGGATAGATTTAATAGGAAACTGAGGGGCAACTTTTTCACTCAGAGGGTGGTGCGTGTATGGAACAAGCTGCCGGAGGACGTAATTGAGGCAGGTACTTTAACAGCATTTAAAAGACATTTGGACTTGCACATGGATAAGAACGGTTGAGAGGGCCAAACACAGATAAATGGGACTAGCTTAGACGGGGCATCTTGGAAGGCATGGAAGAGTTGGGCTGGAGGGTCTGTTTCTGTGTTGTATGACTCTATGATTGATAATAAACAACTTTAAAATAGTTTGCACCGGAAATTGCCAAATTTACATTGCAGTTTGACCTGCAGGACGGAATTGGGAAAATTACACCATGAACCACAAAAGTCATCGAAATGAATATTCAAGAGAAGTTACTCAACAATCACTGAACAATGTTTTAATTGCACAAGAATATTTTCCACGATTGAATACAGATGATTCACTGCAAGGACCAACAATCTCCACGTGATCAGATGCAGCTCTCAAATGGTGAGGAATAAAAAAAAACAAGGAAGGAAACACAAATAATGCTGGATATTGGATGATAATAAAATAAAAACACATATCATGGAAATGCCCACCCTCTAGTTGGAGGGGCTACTGGCATTTGTCCACTGTCAGCACTTTGGATATTTCCGTACACGGTGGAGACAGCAGGGCGTCGCGGTGGTGCAGCGGTAGAGGTGCTGCCCTACAATGCTAGAGGCCTGGGTTCGATCCTGACTAAGGGTGCTGTCTGTACGGAGATTGTCCGTTTCCCCTGTAACCGCTTGAGCTTTCTCCCACTCTCCAAAGACGTACAAGTTTATGGGTAAATTGGCTTCTGCAAATTGTAAATCATCAGCTAATGTACAGGGTGATCACTGGTTGGCATAGGCTTGGTGGGCCAAGGGGCCTGTTTCCACGCTGTATAACAAAAAAATTAAGAAGCACGAAGCAGGTTTTAATGCTGGACTCCTCAATGTGGGAGCACGAGTTGGACATTGCACAGGCTATGCTTCATAATTGATTGTGTTTGGTTTTGGTCACCCTGCTATAGGAAAGATGCCCTTAAACTGGCACAGATGAAGAGAAGGTTAACCAGGACTTGAGCTGTCGGGAGAGTTTATCCAGGCTAGGTCTTTATTTCTTGGAGCGCAGGGTGCTGACGGCTGATGTTATAGAGGTGTATGAAATTATGAGGGGGATGGATAGGGTAGATACGCAGAGTCTTTTACCCACAGTATGGGAATCAAGACTAGAAGGTATAGGTTTAAAGTGACAAGGAACTTGGAGGCAACTTTTTCACGCAGAGGGTAGTGGGTATATGAAGACAGAGAAAGTAATGGGCCTGTCCCACTTAGGCGATTTTTCAGCAGACTGCCGGCGACTGTCAAAGTGGAACACACACAAACACATCGCAACGGCAGGGGCCAGGGCAAGCGGGGGAGCGCTGTCTAAAAAATCCCCAGGGTGAAAAGCCAAGGTGATACAGACACACACCGCGATGAGCAGGAAGGTTGGCGCTGTAATTAAGACAGCTAAAGCACAGTGCTAGGTAAGTCATTTAAAAGAGAGGGGAGAAGGGGGGAAGAAGGAGTGGAGACAACATTTAAGAAGCCAGAGATACACGACTGTGAAGCTTGGCGGACATTTAACATTACCAGTCAGTTCCTTGGTTCCGAAAACTACTGCTTACCTTTTTTCCCCCCAATAAGCCAATGAAATTCACCAGTCAGCACCGGCTCCAACCTACGAGAACCTCAGAGAACCTCCAACCTCCTGGCAAACCTCTAGGACCTCCTTGCGACCGACCTACGGATCGAGAATTCTCGCTACTCTCCATGGCAACTTCATTCTAGTCGCCACTCATTTTTCAACATGTTGAAAAATTCTCGGCGACTATAATGAGGCCGCAACTAGTTCCCAGCATGTGGGAACTCCTCACGACCATAAAGGCGACTGTCCGGCAACCACCCGCGAACATGTGGCGACTGCAAAGTCTCCTGCAGTCGCCTAAAAAGTCGCCTAAGTGGGACAGGGCCATAACTGAGGCAGATATAAGAACAGCATTTAAAAGCCACTTGGATAGGAAAGGTTTAAGGCCAGATCTAGAGTTCATTTGAAAGTTGTAAGTCATCAAACAGTCAAGATTGCCACTAAGATTAAATATTTTTTAAATGTTTATTTTCTTAGTACAAAGACTCCCTAAATCTTTCATTTTCTCTTTACTATGTACTTGGTTAGGAATAAACATAAAATTCCCAGGAAGAAGGAAGATTAATAGGTCAGCAAGCTCATAAAGAGAGTTGAGTTGCAGTGACCAGCTCATTACTGACCCGACCGTATAGAGCATAGAAGCACAGGAACAGGCCCTTCAGCCCACACTATCTATGCTGTGTATGATGTCAAGTCTAACTGTTCTCCTCTGCCTGCACGTAATCCATATCGCACCGTTCTCTGCATATCCATGTCCCTACTTCAGTAGAAGTTCCCATCACTGTCGTACATAGCAGGTAAACTCTGTGTCGCTAATGTTTTCAATGATTTAAATAAATAATACCCTAAATGCTCAAAAATGCTTCTATCATATCCGCCTCCCTCATCATCCCTGGCACTGTGTTCCAGGCACACACCACCCTCAGTGTAAAAAAAATCACACAGCACATCTCCTTGCAATGTTCCCTCTCTCACCCGTAAAGCTACAGCACATCCACTATTCTGACATCTCCATCCTGGGAAACAGGTTCTGTCTGTCTACCCTTTCTATGCCCCTCATAATGTTATATACTTGTATCAAGTCTCCCCTCAACTTCCCACGTTTCAGAGAAAAGGCAAGACTCAACATATGTCTCAACTCTATGTCTTAACCTATAGTCAAAAACAGTTTTATAAAACCAACCATTTTTTTATAGCTCGAGAGAGAGAGAGCTGCACGTAGTAATGATTTGTATAGAGTCATTGAGTGATACAGTGTAGAAACAGCCCTTCGGCCAAACTTGCCCACACCGGCCAACATGTCCCAGCCACACCAGTCCCACCTGCCCGCGTTTGGCCCATATCTCTCCAAACCTGTCCTATCCATGCTCCCACATTGTCCCAGGTCCGATCCATGTACCTTTCTAACTGTTTTGTAAACTTCTGGATAGTGCCTGCCACAACTACCTCCTCTGGCAGCTCGTTCCATACACCCACCACCCTTTGTGTGGAAAAGCTACCCCTCAGATTCCTATTAAATCTTTTCCCCTTCACCATAAATCTATGTCCTCCGGTCCTCGATTCACCAACTCTGGGCAATTGTCTATTCTTTGTGGCCTTGCCGGCATCATCCATCGATATAGCCTGGGAAAGAGCCATGTAGGGGCCGGGATGGAGCGGATATTTCCGTTTTCCCCCCATGAAAAGCATCTGTTAAGTACTTGATTGATGATCTATCCTTTCATACTCAGTTCTGGGAACCGGTCACAAATTAACAGATTTCACAGGAGGAATTTAAACTCTGCCTTCTGTCCCTTTCGTAGCTCTCGAGAACATCCTACACTACAGCTCAGATCTTGTTTCTATCTCAAGATGTAACTAAGCTGCAGAGGAGATCTACAAAGATGTTACCAGGACTTGAGGGGCTGAACTATAGGGAGAGGTTGGGCAGGCTTGGACTTCATTCCTTGGTGCACAAAATGGATGAGGAGTGATCTTATGGAGGTGTATAACACCACGAGAGGAATAGATTGAGTGAATGCACAGTTTATTAAGTAGGCTAGGGGAATCAAAAACAAGAGGGCATAGGTTAATGGTGAGAAGATTTAACACAAGGAAAGACTCAAAATGCTGGAGAAACTCAGCGAGTCAGGCAACATCCCAGGATACTGAAGAAGGCTATCGGCCCGAAACGCCATCTATTCCTTTTCTCCAGAGATGCTGTCTGACCCGCTGAGTTACTCCAGCTTTTTGTGTCTGTCCCAGAGAACATGGAAAGGTGATGTTTCAGGTCAGGACTCTTCTTCAGATTGTTTTAATACATACCTGAAGTGCAACATTTTCGCTCAGAGGGCAGTAGGTATATGGAACGATCTGCCAGAGGAAGTAATTGAGGCAAGTACTATAACAGCATTTAAAAGACACTTGGACAAGTACTTGGATAGGAAAGGATTAGAGGGATATGGGACTAGCTTAGATGGAACATCTTTGTGGCATGGACAAATTTGGTTTTAGGATCCGCTTCTGTGCTGTATGACTCATGACTTTATTATCTCAACACTACTTAGTCATAGGACTTAGAAACAGGCCCTTTGGCTGAGTCTCAAATACACGTCAATACTAATCCTTTTAATAATCTATACTAATCCCATTAATAATAATAATAATAATACGTTTTAATTATGGGCGCCTTTCAGGACTCTCAAGGACACTTTACAGATTAAAACAAGCAAATTACAAACATATAAACAAAATGAAACAAAACAAGAAGTAGTAGGGACAGCAACAATACACAATTCGAAGAGAGGGTAGCGGCAGGTAGTCGCGCCAGCGTTCACTCTCATTCATTCTTGGAGTGCATCAAACTCTTGGTTTGCTTTTGATTGAAGAGTGAGGAATATGCATGACATGCTAACCTTATTGAAAATGTCTGCCAATATACTAGTCAGTGGGTGGTGAATCTGTGGAATTCATTGCCACAGAAGGCTGTGGAGGCCATGTCAATAGATATTTTTTAAGGCTGAGATTGATAGATTCTTGATTCATCAGGGATTATGGGGAAAAGGCAAGAGGATGGGATTGAGAGGGAAAGGTAGATCAGCCATGATTGAATGGTGGAGTAGACTTGATGAGCTAAATGGCCTAATTCTGCATTAGTCACTTATGAATTTATGAATATAAACCATAGGACAGCAGAACACAGGATTTGGCCCTTTGGCCAACAATGCCCGTGTGGTACATGATGCCGAGTTAAACTAATCTCAGTCTGAAGAAGGGTTTCGGGCCCAAAATGTCGCCTATTTCCTTCGCTCGGGGGGGGGGGGGGAGAGATGGGGGGAAAATTTGCGGCGACCATGATGAGGCCGCGACTAGTTCCCAGAATACGGGAACTCCTCGCGACCATGAAGGCGACTCCCGGCAACTACCCGCGAACATGTGGCGACTGCGTATTCTCTTGCAGTCGCCTGAAAAATCGCCTAAGTGGGACAGGCCCATAACTCTTGAGCCTTTCCGAGGTGTCGTGGGCCTAACTCAACGAAACATCAGTGACAGGAGGTGCCCACTTAATAACCCCAATGAAATACTGGCATCTACACACCTAGTTTTTGTTGACCCATAGTTTAAAGCGGCCTTTTCACGGGGCGACTTGACGCAAGAGTTAACCGGAGTTTAACATCGTGGGAACCTCGTGCGATAACAGTACGGCATTCGTGGACCACCGTGGACCACTGTAGCGCTAACGGCAGGTCATCGTGTAACTTGGTCACTCGGGAGAAAATTCAAGAAAGTTTGAATTTCTCCAAGAGTGACTTGTACACTTGTGGTTGAGTATTGCAACATTATATGAACGTAGTGGCCAGTGCGATATCCGTAATAACTCTTGCGGGTACCGTGGGAACTCCTGCGAACGGTGAACCCGGAAGCTGGACAGAGGGGACAGAAGGTGATTAAAAATTATCTTCTGTGGGATTGAATTTAAAAAATAAATAAAAATAAAGATTTACATCCGCATATGGACATCAACTTATTCATGAGTTATGTTAATGAGATTCAAGAAAATAACTATAATCTTTAAAAGGGACTTTAAAAGGGACTTTACTGAAAGGTTACGCATTTTTATGGTCCGTGAGAAATTTTTCACATGTACTTCTTTGAGAGATACAGGTCGGAGTCCTCGGGTCCAGGGGTCCGGAACGCTACCAATCAATGTTGTACAGAGACCCGTGTAAGGAGTGAACTGCACATGCTGGTTTAAACCGAAGACAGACACAAAAAGCTGGAGTAACTCAGCGAGTCAAGCAGCATCTCTGGAGAAAAAAAGCTGATGTTTCGGGACGAGACACATCTTCAGACTCAATTCCGATTAGGATGTCTGAAGAAGGGCTCCGATTCGAATCGTCACCTATTCTTTTTCTCCAGAGATGATGCCTGACCCGCTGACTTACTCCAGCTTTTTATGCTTTTCTTTTTAATTAATCTCTCCCTTCTGCCTTCAAGCAAGCGTTTTCGATGCACATAGTGGGCAGCTGCATGCAGCGCGTCAATGAAAAAAACCAACATCCTGTACTCGAAATTATTTAGTATAGGCATGTCTCCAAATGAGCCGATTCAACCAAGGGAGGATATATATAGTGTGTGAAAAAAAAGTTACATTATTTGTGTCACGTGTAGTTCACGATGTTCATTCAAGAGTTAACGCGAAAGCTCGGGAAACGGCCAAGTCACTCGCACAAATAACATAAATGCCGAGTACCGTGGGAACTCTTTATCTATCCCCGTTATATCGTGCGAGACTCGTGCTGGACCACGACCTCTTCACTCTTGTGACATCTTGCGTCAACTCGCCCCGTGAAAAGGCCGCTTTACTGTGTAAAGGCATTTAGATTCTCACGTGGCACTGGGATATGGTTTATTGGTGAAACATTTAGCTTGTGTGTTTGCCAACATGTGGATAGCTCATCACTGAAGCTGATGTCAATGATTGTCCTAGTGCATAAGTGTGTATAGGTAGGTTAGATACTACTTTGGCATTGGGCTTGGACTTCTTGCTTGAGCGCTTATCCTGATGTTATAGCACAATCACTATGTGTCTTAAAGGTAAATCATAATTGATACTAGCTCGAGCGTGTTATCAAACCAGGAGACGACAGGAACTGCAGATTCTGGCACTTTGAGCAAACCATAAACTGCTGGAGGGACTCAGCGGGTCAGGCAGCATTTCTGGAGAAGGGAATAGGTTACATTTTGGGCCTGAAGACCCGAAACGCCGCATATTCATTTTCTTCAAAGATGCTGCCTGACCTGTTGAGTTACTCCAGCTTTTTGTGTCTATGAAAGAACCTACTCGTTTTTTTCTACATTGTTCCACTCCACATTAAAAACTAAACAAGAAATTGAACAGCATTGTATGTTTTGCTAATTATCAAACGATCGGGGCGTGGGACATAGGTTCTCACAAACATTGTAACAGCAGGTGTAACACCGCATGGTCTCTAAACTCCCCTCCAGTTTTGACCCGTTCCAGTTTGCTTATCGCCCGAACCGCTCCACAGAGGATGCTATTTCCTCTGCAGTCCACCTGAGCCTACAACACCTGGAGGAGAGGAACACCCACGTGCGGATGCTGTTTGTTGATTTCAGCTCAGCATTTAACACGATAATCCCCCAGCATCTGGTGAGCAAACTGGCACCCCTAGGTTTCAATACCATACTATGCAACTAGATCCTGGATTTCCTTTCTGAAAGACCCCAGTCTGTGCGGGTGGGGAAGAACACCTCCTCGGTCATCACACTGAGCACCGGCTCCCCTCAGGGCTGTGTCCTGAGTCCGCTGCTCTTTTCATTGATGACACATGACTGTGTCGCCAGGTCCACTACTAACCATATCATCAAATACGCGGATGACACAACAGTAGTGGGCCTCATCCGCAATAACGACGACCAGGCATATAGAGAGGAGGTGGAACAGCTGGTGAGCTGGTGCAGCAGGAACAACCTTCTCCTAAATGTGAACAAAACCAAGGAGATTGTCGTCGATTTCAGAAGGAAAATTCAGCCCACTCCACTTTGCATCAACAACTCAGCAGTGGAGCAGGTGAAAAGGATCAAGTTCCTGGGGGTGCATATAACGGACACCTTAAACTGGTCCACAAACATTACATCTCTGGCAAAACGGGCACAGCAGCGGTTGTACTTCCTCCGCAGGTTGAGAAGTTTACACCTCCACCCTCCCATCCTCGCCGCTTTCTACAGAAGCACAATTGAGTCGGTCATGACCAGCTGCATCTCTACGTGGTGCGGCAGCTGTACAGCTGCGGACTGGAAGTGCCTTCAGAGAGTGGTGAGGACAGCGGAAAAAATAATTGGGACTTCTCTTCCTTCTATCATGGACATGGGGTACAAGCGCTGTCTGATTAGAGCTAAGGGCATTACCAGAGCCCCAACACACCCACAATTTGGACTGTTTATACTGCTTAACTCTGGGAGGAGGTACCGCAGCATGAAGAGCGGGACAACCAGGTTCTGCAACAGCTTCATCCCCCAGGCCATAAGATTACTGAACAATCAACAAAACCGAGGCTAGAACTGTTTAAATATCGACACTTTTTAAAAAACTTTTTATATATATTTATTTTACAGAACCATGCACATGGGGCATTTTTATGGACGCACCTAGCACTTTTACTTTTACTATTTACCTGATTGGAGAGTCAAATGCAACGAAATTTCGTTCAAGGTGCACTGTGTCTAGGTGTATATCTGAATGACAATAACGTTTCATTCATTCATTCCTTCATTCATAAACAGCATTAGGTAAATAGCCAGCCCCGGGAAAACAAAACATTGCGGTTTGAGTTGTAGTGCTTACATCATTCATTATGTGGGAAGGAACTGCAGATGCTGGTTTACACCGAAGGCAGACACAAAACGTTGGAGTAACTCAGCGGGCCAGGCAGCATCTCTGCAGAGAAGGAGTAGGCGATGTTTCTGGTCAGGACCTTTCCTTCACAGATGCTGCCTGACCCGCTGAGTTACTCCAGTATTTTGCGTCTACTATTCGCACCATTAGTGTCAGTGGGACGATTCTTACAGACTCGCCTGAACCCCGGGAGGTGCATTGAATGTTGTAACTCGTCTGCCCCGCGTATCGGTGGAGTTTTTGTTTCAGACCGTGTTTGTTGGTGAAACTGATCACTGAAAAATACAACCGAGTGTACCCTTCCCGGTTAACATCATGTCCCCCCCCCCCCCCCCCCCTCCCTCCCCCCTCTCCCCTATTTCGTTGCCCTATTTCCTTCGCTCCATAGATGCTGCTGCACCCACTGAGTTTCCCCAGCACTTTTGTGTACCTTGCTCCCAAACATCTACCAAGTAAAAGGAAGAGAATTCGAGACTAGCCCGGACCTCCAGCGATAAAAGGCAGAGCAAACTAACTCCCCGGGGTCTATACAGCTAGTTTTATACAGCTATACAGCGAGCGACAACTTGGAGATAAGACCGTGCTCTAAACACAGAGCAAGCTTTAAAACTCGCTTGAAAACACGCGTTTGATTTCCACAGCCTGTATCAACATCAGTCATAACTACAAGTTAAGTTAGAAAGTGGAGCAATATTGAATCCACGCTGCAGGCAGTATTGAAAGTAAATGATTCGCCCAAACTGCAGAAGATAACGGTCTGAAGACCCTGAAACGTCACCCATTCCTTCTCTCCAGAGATGCTACCTGTCCCGCTGAGTGACTCCAGCTATTTGTGTCTATCTTCTGTTTCTGGTGATGTCTAGTTTCAAGATATAGCGTGGAAACAGGCCATTCGGCCCACCGAGTCCACACCGTTCACACCGGTTCTATGATATCCCGCTTTCACACACACACACACAGTATAATTCTACAGAGTGTGTGAAGGAAGGGGACTGCAGATGCTGGTTTAAACGGAAGATAGACACAAAAAGCTGGTGTAACTCAGCGGGTCAGGCAGCGTCCCCGGAGTGAAGGAATCAAGTTCAAGTGAGTTTATTGTCATGTGTCCCTGGACAATGAAATTCCTGCTTTGCTTCAGCACACAGAACATAGTAGGCATTGACTACAGAACAGATCAGTGTGTCCATATACCATTAGATAAATATATACACACATGAATAAATAAACTGATAAAGGGCAAATCACAGATAAGGTGACTTGTAACAGATATGAAGAAGGGTCTCGACCCGAACCGTCACCAATTCCCTTTCTCCAGAGATGCTGCCTGTCCCGCTGAGTTACTCCAGCAGTTTGCGTCTATCTATAATTTTACAGAGTTCCACTAGATTTCAGCAAGTTTTGCGTGCGGACTTACCGACTCTCCTGGTATGCGGTGTTTCACAGAGCTGTTGTGATTATTGAGAGCTTCACTCTAGAGTCCTTGCCCCGAGATCACGATCTCCGCTGGAAAACGCGAGCATCTGTCTGTATACCTATTTGTGTCTCTTATCTCCGACCGAGTCCCCTCTGCGTGTATCCGTGGAGGCTTTGAAGGGAGTTCTGTCGGGAGCCTCTTATAAGAGGTCGGTTTGCAAAACCACGTATCTGGTGGGTACAGACTGCCCTTTCCAGGAAACGGTTGCTGGGACATTGTCCGCCCACCCTCACGCCCATTTGACTTACCCCGCCAGTCAATTTGCCTCCTCTTCGACTAAACCAGGAGATATTTGCAAACATTTAGAGGCGAGAGAAAGAGAGGGAGAGAGGAAGGAGGAACGGCGCCCGGAGCACTTCGCTGTGAAAATGAACAAGCCTTCTCGGAGAAGGTTCGCCGACATCTGCATGGAAGGGCTAGATAGAGTTGTACAGCGTGGCAACAGGCCCTTCAGCCCAACATGTCCATGCCAACCGAGCCAGGTGCTCCATCTAACCTAAGTCCCACTTGCCCGTTTTTGCCCCACAACCCCCCTCTAAAACTTACATACGTTGTAGGAGCCGCATTAGACCATTCGGCCCATCAAGTCAAGGCTGATCTATCTTTTCCTCTCAATCCCATTCTCCTGCCTTCTTCCCGTCACCACTGACACCCGCACGGACTAATCAATGATCCATGTACCTGTCCACATGTATTTTAAATGTTAAAGTACCTGCCTTCCCCGGAAGCTGGTTCCGTATACTCATCTCCCCTCTGAGTGAAAAACATGTCCCTCAGGTTCCTATTAAACCCCCCCCCCCCTCCCCCCTCTCACCTTAAACCCGTGTCCTCTTGTTCTTGATTCCCCTCCCTGGGTAACATACTCTGTGCATCTACCCTATCTAATTCCCTCATTAATGTTTCCCCTCACATCTTAAACCAAGGCTCCTACAACAGTAGATTTTTCTCGCCAAGTGCTAAAACCGAGCAAGCAGGGATGGCATGCATTTATAAACTTCTAAACTGCTCCGACCATTGCTCTTGCAAATCTAGTATTAGCTCCAAAAGCAGAGACAAGCAGAGACTTGGGCTGAAGGGCCCGTTTCCATGCTGGACGCCTCTTATCTAGCCCGTCCATGGGGATTGCAGGGTGGCGCAGCGGTGGAATTGCTGCCTCGCAGCGCCGGAGACCCGGGTTCGCTCCGGACTGCGGGAGCTGTCTGTACGGAGTTTGTACATTCATCCGGGGAAAACCCACACACAGGTCGCGGGGAGAACGTACAAACTCTGTACAGACAGCACCCGCGGTCAGGACCGAACCTGGATCTCTGCCGCTGTAAGGCAGCAACTCTACCGCTACGCCCTGTTTCAGGTTATAATGTTTCAATGAACCGATTTCAATGATCGGATCCAAGTTGTTACAAAAAAACAGACACTTGTGGAGTGTAACAGCTGTGCACCAGATGTGATGTGAGGTGGCAGAGACTGAAAGCGCAGGCACGTGGCACTAGTGCAGCTGGGACATGTTGGCCCGTGTGGGAAAGTTGGGCCGAAGGGCCTGTTTCCACACTGTATCACTCTATGATTCCAGCATCCTGTCCAGCTGAGTTACTCCAGCTTTTTGTGTCTATCACGCGATTACTCTGTGTGTGTGAGGACAGGACATACAGTGGCACCAAAAGACATTTGGAGTTGCAAATGCAATACTGCCCTGAGTTGGTGACATGTCTGCAAGTGGGCAGCACAGTGGTACAGCCGTTAGAGCAGCTGCCTCAGAGACCAAGGTTCAAACCTGACCTTGGGTGCTGCCTGTTTGTAGGTTCTCCCCGTGAGCCTGTGGATCTCCTCCCACTGCTCCGGTTTCCTCCCAAACCCCAAAAAAGTACAAGTAGGTAGATCAACGGGCTGCTGTAAATTCCCCCTAGTATGTAGGTGAGGGATCGAATCTGTGGGAGTTGATGACAATGTGGAGAGAAAAAAGTTGGATTAAGTTCAAGTTCAAGCCAGTTTATTGTCATGTGTCCCTGATAGGACTTCAGCACACAGAACATAGTAGGCATTTACTACAAAACAGATCAGTGTGCCCATATACCATAATATAAATATATACACACAGGAATAAATAAACTGATAAAGTGCAAATAACAGATAATGGGTTATTAATAATCAGATTAGAGTAATATAGGATCCGTGTAAACAACTGGCATTTGTAATTTGCCCTTAAGGTGCAGGGAGTGGATGGGAAAGTGGAATCATGTAGATTCCGTGTGTATGGGCGATCGATGGTCAGCATGGTCTCGGTGGGCCGAGGGGCCTGTTTCCATTAATAAGTGTAAACTAAGTAGGTGGTTGATGGACTCGGTTGATGCACTCCTCTAGTATGGACTCAGTGGGCCAAAGGGCCTGTCCAAGCTCTATCTCTAAATTAATTAGGTGCTTGATTATCGGCATGGACTTGATGGGCCGAAAGGCCTGTTTCCATTCTTATCTCCGAACTAAATAGGAGGTCGATGGTTAGCATGGACTTGTTGGGCCAAAGGGCCTGTTTCCATTCTTATATTTATACTAAGTAAGTGGTTGATGGTTAGCATGGACTCGGTGGGCCAAAGGGCCTGTGTGCATGCGCTATCTCTAAATTGAGTAGGTGGTTGAGGGTCAGCATGGCACGGAGGGCTGAAGGGCCTGTTTCCATGCTTGTATCTCTCTTTAAAGAAATCTGCAAATAAGATCTCCGAAAACAAACAATTTCCTCAATGATTCCAAATAATTTTATATTCCTAGAAATAACCTGCTAATAAAACTAATCGAGTTCCTAAGTTGGAACTGGGGGAGTAACAGTTACTTCCTCTGAGTTTCATTATAAAGGTGGAATGTATTGAAGAATTGCACAAAGGACGTCCTGCTGAGTTGAAAGTTAACAGATGAACTTTGGATCACAGAGACGCAGACTGTCTGGCGGCAGATAGAATGTCTTTGAAGAGATGTGGATAGAACGCAGAGATTGTTTACTGTCTTTAAGGTCTGGTGAGCTAAACGCACAGAATGCTTGTGCAAGGGAATACGTTCCAGGAATGAATTGGTGGTGGCCACGGGGAAAAGGGTGAATAGTGATTGTATACAAAAATTATCTAATTTCCAAAACAGGAGCAAATAGATTACACCAACTGCCTATCTTCAAAGAGTTTAGTACCAGAACATAGAACGCTGAACAGTGCAGCACAGAAACAGGCCCTTCGGCCCACATTGTCTGTACCAACCATGGTGCCGATCTAAACTGCACATCTAATGAGAACCTCCAGATTTAATAGGAACCCGAGGGGCAACATTTTTACACAAAGGGTAGAAGGCATTTGGAATGAGCTGCCAGAGGAGATAGCTGAGGCAGGTACTGTTACAACGTTTAAGAAACATTTAGGCAGGTACATGGATAGGATGGGTTTAGAGAGATATGGGCCAAATGCAGGCAGGTGGGACTAGTGTAGATGGGGCCATGTTGGTTGGTGTGGGCATGTTGGGCCGAAGGGCCTGTTCCAATGCTGTATGACACTATGACAGTGACAAGAAAAGTGGCTTGAAGTATATTATTGGATGGGTAATGAGTTGATGGATAGTGAAATGGAGAAAGACAGATATATATATATATATATATATATATATATATATATATATATATATGAGAGAGCGAGAGAGTGAGAGAGAGTGAGAGACAGAGCGAGAGAGAGAGCTTTCTCTGTACATGTCAATACCGATCAAGAAGTGTAGGCAGGCAGGAGGGACTAGTGTAGCTGGGACACATTGGCTGGTGTGAGCAAGTTGGGCCGAATGGCCTGCTTCCACGCTGTAAGACTCTATGACTCTGTGTTATTGATATTCAAGAGGCTACAAAGAATTGAGAGGGGGGAATGGGAGTGATGCAATTGTTCTGCTGGGGAGCCAGCATGGATATGATGGGCTAAATGGCCTCCTTCCATGTAATAAGACGGTAAGTATGAAAATCCAGCCACAAGGGCGCTCGGATTTGTTGCATCTTCAGATCAAAGCTGCAGATTGGTGTAGGAGGTTCTAAATGATCACTTTCTGGTGAAAGTATTCTGGTGAAGGAGTGAATCATTCTTTTCATTTACAAAGGGCTTGATCTACAATATTTGGTAACGACTGCTAAGAGCTGTTTACAATGAAACCACGATTTTACGAGAGGAAGTTTTTGCCATGGCTGAGGAAGTACAATACCCGCGTGGGGTGGTGTTAGACTTCAGCTGTTGTTGATGATAAATGAACAAAGGGTGCCGAGTTTCAGAGCACGGTAAACAAAATAGAAATACAGGATGTAATCACGAGATCAGGCAGATCAGTGGAGAGGGAAAAGGACACAGTGCGCTGGAGTGACTCAGCAGGTCAGGCAGCATCTCTGGAGAATGTGGATAGGTGACGTTTCGGGTCGAGACCTATCTTCAGGACACTTCTTCATCTGTCTGAAGAAGGGTCTTGACTCGAAACGTCACCAGTCCATGTTCTCCAGAGATGCTGCCTGAAACCGCACTGTGTGCCCTTTTGTGTATTAACCAGCACCTGAAGTTCCTTGTTTCTACAGTAGAGAGGGAAACTGGAGGAATGCATTTAGAAAAATAAAGTGCTTGAGTAACTCAACAGGTCAGGCAGCATCGGTGGAGAGAATGGACAGAGGACTTTCTATGTCTCTCTTTTCTCTTTCCCCTGAGTCTGAAGAAGGGTCTCGACCCGAAACCATCACCTATTCCTTTTCTCCAGAGATGCTGCCTGACCTGCTGAGTTACTCCAGCTTTTTGTGTCGATCTTCGAACAGAGGTCATTTCGGGTCTGGACCCTGCTTCAGATTGAACAACCTGAAACATAATTGATCCATTCCCTGACTTTTCTAATTATCCGTTATGTCTCCCCCCCGATATTTAGGTGGTCAACATTTGCTTAATTAATTAGCTGAATAACAATCCCCTTCCAAATTGTCTCTCCGCCCCAGGACCAGAAAGGTCTTTGGTTTGTGTAGGAAGAAACTGCAGATGCTGGTTTACACCGAAGATCGACTCAAATTGCTGAAGTAATTCAGCGGGACAGGCGGCATCTCTGGATAGAAGGAATGGGCGACGTTTTGGGTCGAGACCCTTCTTCGGACTGAGATTCAAGGGAGTGGGAGACACAGAGATATGGAAGGGTAGGGTGAGAAAATGGCATATCAAAGGGGACGAAGTTCAAGGAAAATAAGGACCTGGTACGGGATACTTTGTAACATTGTCACCGCCCTTTATGTGGCAACTCTTTGCATACCTTGAGTATGTAATGTAACTGCAACAACATCAGTAAGGTCCCACACAATTAATTTCTAAGGGATACACCTCAATCAATCACGTTAACCTCTGGCAGAAGAAATTCCTGAGAGCCATTGATGTTGTTCTTGGAGATTTCAGAAGATTTTCCACTGACGTTACAGCAGACAAGAATTCCAGAGCTTGCATTTTAAGAGGTACTTTGGACACTGAAGCTTATTTAAAACCATTTTATTATCTAATCGTGCTCATGGCAAATCAACTGGTATGTTAAAATAATTTTTCAAGTTACTTTGATGATATCTAAATGGATTGGCCGAATGATCTGGTCTCTGGAAGAATGTGACTGCTGAATGTCCAGCTGTTTATCAGGCTACTGAACCATCCTACCACAACTACAGAACAGTCCTGAACTACTATCTTCCTCATTAGAGATCGAGACTGTCTTTGATCGGACTTTACTTGCACTAAATGTTATTCAAGATATTCCCTTTATCATGTCTCTGTACACTGTGGATGGCTCAACGTAATCAAGTAACGTCTTTCCGCTGACTGGTTAGCACACAACAAAAGCTTTTCAGAGTGCCTCGGTACATGTGAGAATAAACCAATGATTAATGTCTAATGACTGCAGATTTACACTCCAAGTTCTCCTGGCTTTTGTTTTTGATGGTGCAACACAGTTTAATTTAATTTATTTTTGGGGGGGGATCTGAGAATTGCTGGCAAGTCCGACATGTATTGGCCTTCCCGAATTGTCTTTGAGAAGGTGGTGGTGAGCCGCCATCTTGGACAAGTGTTGTCCTTCAGACTGAGGAGCTCCTGATGTGCTAATGGGAAGAGAGCATCAGAATTCAGACCCAGTAATGAAGGTGGACAAGCCACATATTTCCAAGATAGGATGGTGTGCGACCAGGAGGAGAACCTGTGGGTGGTGGTGTCCCTGTACTTCTTCTCCCCTTATCCCTTGTGGTAGGCCTCACAGGTTTCGGGGAGAGTTGTTTACAGGTAGCCAACTATTGTTAGTTAGTCAGCTGGTTTATTGTCTTAGCTTAGTGTTATAAGGTCATAAGGAATAGGAGTAGAATTAGGCCATTCGGCCCATCAAGTCTACTCCGCCATTCAATCATGGTTGATCTATCTCTCTCTCCTAAGCCCATTCTCTTGCCTTCTCCCCATAACCTCTGCCACCTGTACTAATCAAGAATTGTCACATGAACAGAGATACAGTGAAATGCTTGTTCTGAATGCTATCCAGTCAAATCACACTAGACATGAGTACGATAGATCCTCTGTGCCATAGGGTCATACAGTACTATAACAGGCCCCTTGGTCCAACCTGCCCATGCAGACCAAGTTGCCCTTTCTACACTTGTCCCACCTGCCAGCATTTGGCCCATATCCCTCTAAACCTTTCCGATCCATGTACCTGTCCAAATGTCTTTTAAATGTTGTCATCGTACCTGCCTCAATTACCTCCTCTGGCAGCTTATTGCATGTTCCCACTGCTGGGAAATTCTGAAGCAGCATCTTAAAGCTATGCCCTCTCACCTTTGACATTTCTACCCAGGGAAAAAAGGTACAGACACCTCTCTACCCTATCAGTGTCTCTCATAATTTAAAAATACTTCTGTCAGGGCTCTCCTCAACCTCTGAAGCTTCAGGGAAAACAATTCAAAAATTTCCAGCCTTTAAGAATAAGGGGAAACCATTTAGAACAGAGACGAGGAAACGCTTCTTCACACAGAGAGTTGTGAGCCTGTGGAATTCTCTGCCTCAGAGGGCGGTGGAGGCTGGTTCTCTGGATACTTTCAAGAGAGAGCTAGATGGGGCTCTTAAAGATTGCGGAGTCAGGGGATATGAGGAGAAGGCAGGAATGGGGTACTGATTAGGGATGATCAGCGATGATCACATTGAATGGCGGTGCTGGCTTGTAGGGCCGAATGGCCTACTCCTGCACCTATTGTCTATTGTCTATTGTCTATTGTCTGTCCTTATAGCTAATACCCTCAAATCCAGGAAGCATTTTGGTAAACCACACTGTAAAAGGGACCTCTTGACGTTCAGATTGACAAATACTTGTTTGGTAAGGGTGTCAAGGGTTACGGGGAGAAAGCAGGAGAATGGGGTTGAGAGATAGATTAGCCAAGATGAATGGCGGAGTAGACTCGATGGCTTCTGCTCCGATGACATGAACTTATAAACTTATGTCTATAGAACTGCCCGCTTTGTCTCATCGTCTACCTGCCTCGAACTAATCTTTCTCCCCTCCTTTGCTGAATTTCTAAACTGCTCCCAACCCTCAGGTCTGCAGTTTTCTCTGGCAATTTAAAAAAAATTATCTTCGAATTGAACGCTGTCTCTGATTCCTTCACCAGCCATGGATGTGATTTTCTTTCTTGACTTATTTCTGTTCCAGACAGGAATGAAAAATGATGTTGTATATTTTCATACTTAAAATATCATTGCTTATCTATCATCAGCCCATTTATTAAAGCTGTGTAGAGTTTCACCGCCAATGGCCAGAACCCCAGTCATTATTTGCCAATGCTTCAAGTTCTGAAATGTTCTCCCTAAAAGTAGTTGTCTTTCTATTTATCTCTATTTTAAGAATATAAAAGCTTAAGAAATAGGAGAAAGACTAGAAAGACTCAAGGAGTCTTTGAGTCTATTTCTGGGAGAGATGATTGTTCTATCTTGTGATGCCAGACAGTTTGGTTCAGTATTCCTTGGTGTTAAGCAAAATTAAGGGTGGCCTTATTCAACCATATAAGGTCCTAACGGAGACACAAGGAACTGCCAGAATCTTGAGCAAAACACAGAGTGCTGGGTTGGAGCGTCGGTCCCAGGCAAGGGATCGCAGGCTCCAAACTCAGTTGGTCAAGCAGCATCTGCGGAGGGTGCAGCAGCATCTATGGAGCGAAGGAAATAGGCAACGTCAGTCAGTCTGAAGAAGGGTTTCGGCCCGAAACGTTGCCTATTTCCTTCGCTCCATAGATGCTGCTGCACCCGCTGAGTTTCTCCAGCACTTTTGTTTACCTTTGATTTTCCAGCATCTGCAGTTCCTTCTTTAACAAAGCATCTGCGGAGGGAATGGACTGGTGACGTCTCAGACAGATCGGACTGAAGAAGAGTCACGACCCGGAACGTCACCTCTCCATTCCTTTCCCAGATGCTGTCTAAGGTCCTAAGAGGGTTTGACAGGGTAGTTTGTTGAGATGTTCTCACTAGTGCGAGAGTCACAAGCGAAGAAAAACAGCTGTGAAATAAAAGGCCAGTCACTTAGAGCAGAGGTGTGTAGAAATGTCCATGCAGGGGAGAATCGGTGGTCACGATGGCCGATCTCCGAGGACCAGGCTATCCCATTGCACTTCGGGTGTGCTGAAGCTTGCAACGTCCCCCAAATACAGGATACTCGACTGCAAAATATGTGGTAGTGGGGGACTGAGTTTGCAAAAATATTTTTAAAATATATTAATAGGACGGCACGGTGGCGCAGTGGTAGAGTTGCTGCCTTAGAGCGCCTGAGACCCGGGTTCGATCCTGACTATAGGTGCTGTCAGTACGGGGTTTGTACGTTCCCCCTGTGACCTGCGTGGGTTTTCCCCGTGTGCTCCAGTTTCCTCCTGCACTCCAAAGACCCACAGGTTTGAAGGCTGATCGGCTTTGGTAAAACACCAGCACTTTGCGTCTATTTATGTAAACCAGCATCTGCAGTTCCTTGTATCTACGTAGGAAAATTGCCAAGATGTATGCGTGCCAGCAGTTGTCTGTCTTTTCACCGTTTTATTTTTATTTTTAGTTAGTTAAAGTGTTTTGTTTGGTGGTCTAGACTTTTTTGTGTGGGGGGGTGGGGGGAGGGGGGGGAGGGGGAAACTGCCTTTCAGGGTCCCTACCTGGTCGGAGAGGCAGCTTTTCTCCGGGCTGCAGCTTCGACCCGTCCTCGCGGCCTACCAGTGGCCGTGGAGCGGCGTTTCCTGTCGCGGACCGCCCAGAACCTCGGCTTCGGCGGCGGCACAGCGCTGGAGCGCTATCGTGGAGCGGGCGATGCCTTGCCTGGGTCGCCGCGCTGGAGCTCCGGTGAGCTGAGACCGCCGGGTAAAACATCGCGGAGCTGCGGGACTGTGGAGCGACCAGCTGCGGGCGGCAGCGCCGAACTTTACACCGGGAGCCTGGGATCTCGCGACGAGATCGGCAGTTGTGGAGCTCCAACCGGCGCGGCCTTGTCGGCTTCGGAAGCCGCGGCCTCCAGTACGGAGGCGGCCGTTCCAGGGTTCCCATGCCGCTGTGAGGACTCTCCCGACGCCGGAGCACCACCACCCGGCGAGAACGGCCAGGAACATCGGGCCTCCGTAGAGGCAACTGTGGAGGCCTCAATAGGCCCGACTATGGGTGAACTGGGGTTGGGGACTGGACTTTGTGCCTTCCCTCATGGTGGGAGCCATTGTGGGGGGATGTTCTTTGTGTTTAAGACTCTTATTGGTGTTATGTCTGTATTCTTTCTTTGTGTGCTGCAAAATGGCAAAAAGCATTTCACTTCATTACACCTCGGTGTATGTGAATGTGACCAATAAAATACCTTTGATACCTTTGATACCTTTGATTTTTGCTGCTCATTTAATTCCAGCCTCTTTTGGTCTGTTAGGCTTGAAGCAGTCTAATTCTGAGACTAGATACAATCTAATGGAATTCTAGAGTAGGGATATAAGAGTAGGGATCGAACTTTGTGAAGCAAACAGCAGAATTTGGTGAGGCACGGTTCAGAGCATGTTAAGGTTAATTGTGTTGTAATTTGTGAGTATACTGTAAGTGTATTCCATGCAAATGTATCCCGGTTTTAGGCAAGGTTGATATTTGTGGTGTCACAAGTTTAATGATGGGTTAGGATAAGTAGAAACATAGAAAATAGGCGCAGGAGTAGGCCATTCGTCCCTTCGAGCCTGCACCGCCATTCAATATGATCATGGCTGATCATCCAACTCAGTATCCCGTACCTGCCTTCTCTCCATACCCCCTGATCCCTTTAGCCACAAGGGCCACATCTAACTCCCTCTTAAATATAGCCAATGAACTGGCCTCAACTACCTTCTGTGGCAGAGAGTTCCAGAGATTCACCACTCTCTGTGTGAAAAATGTTTTTCTCATCTCGGTCCTAAAGGATTTCCCCTCTATCCTTAAGCTGTGACCCCTTGTCCTGGACTTTCCCAACATCGGGAACAATCTTCCTGCATCTAGCCTGTCCAACCCCTTAAGAATTTTGTAAGTTTCCCCCTTTTGTGAGATCCCCCCTCAATCTTCTAAATTCTAGCGAGTACAAGCCGAGATTATCCAGTCTTTCTTCATATGAAAGTCTTGACATCCCAGGAATCAGTCTGGTGAACCTTCTCTGCACTCCCTCTATGGCAATAATGTCCTTCCTCAGATTTGGAGACCAAAACTGTACGCAATACTCCAGGTGTGGTCTCACCAAGACCCTGTACAACTGCAGTAGAACCTCCCTGCTCCTATACTCAAATCCTTTTGCTATGAAGATAGGATGCGAGTGTTTAGCATTTGTTAGAGTGAGTTAATCGTGTGTAGTTTCCATTATTTAGCCGATACCGGCAGCGTAGGTGGTGAGAGCAGGTATTGAGGGGGGTGGTTCTGGGACGCCAGAACTGACAGCTGAGCCTTCTCGAGGTGTCGTGGGCCTTATTATGCCCCTGTCCCACTTAGGAAACCTGAACGGAAACCTCTGGAGACTTTGAGCCCCACCCAAGGTTTCCGTGCGGTTCCCGGAGGTTGCAGGTGGTTGCCGGAGGTTGCAGGTAGTGGAAGCAGGTAGTGAGACTGACAAAAACCTCCGGGAACCGCACGGAAACCTTGGGTGGGGTGTAAAGTCTCCAGAGGTTTCCGTTCAGGTTTCCTAAGTGGGACAGGGACATAACTCAACGAAACGCCAGTGAAGGGAGGTGCCCACTTGATAACCCCAATGAGATACTTGCATCTACACAATCAGGTTTTTTTTAATGTGTTTGTTGGCATGTGGCTGTTTATTGCATATGGAGATAGCATAAGATAGTATAAACAGTTTAGATAGTACTTTGGCTTTGGCTTTCTTGGTTGAGTGCTTATCCTGGTGTTATAACACAAGTATTTATGTTTTAATATATATTTACGTGGAACTCACACTGCATCAAAAAACGAGGGCACTAGAATAATGCAAGTGACTGTCTATGTTACGTTTATGATTGTTTATGAACAAACTGAGATATCATCGCTCAGAAATACTGTTATACAGCCAGCAGCTCATTTATTTGATGAAGAGTAACCTAAATGAATTTTTTTTTAACAAAATGTTTGTTTGATCAACAGTTCGAATGACAGTGCCAAGAAAGGATTGCCGGTAATTGGGAATCAGTACATGTGAATATTTGTGTTTCGGAAGCAATTAACAAGGAATAATATTTATAAAATGATTTTTGTTTATTCTAGAGGCAAGCAACGAACTACAAAGTCAGGAGAGGAAAAGATAAGGGCCTCGACCCGAAACGTCACCTCTCCAAAGAAGCTGCCTGACCTGCTGAGTTACTCCAGTAGTTTAGTTTAGTTTATAGTTTTAGTTTAGTTTTAGTTTAGAGATACAGCACAGAAACAGGCCCTTCGGTGCACCGAGTCTGCGCCAAGCAGAGATCACCCCGTACAGTAGTACTATCCTACACACTAGGGACAATTTCCAATTTACCGAATATCTTACCAAAGACAATTGACCCACAAACCTGTCTGACTTCGGAATGTGGGAGGAAACCAGAGCACCTGGAGAAAACCCATGCGGTTACAGAGAGAGAACGCACAAACTCCGTACAGACAGCACCCATAGTCAGGATCGAACCTGGATCTCTGGCGCTGTAAGGCAGCAACTCTACCTCTGGGGAAATGCGGCATGTCTCCAACGACTCTTACAAATGTCAACAGATGCATCATAGAAAGCAAACTGTCGGGTTGCATCCGAGCTTGGTTTGGGAACAGCTCCGCCCAAGGCCGCAAGAGATTGCAGAGAGTTGCGGATGTAGCACGGTCCATCACACGGACCAGACCTCCTAACATTGACTCCATCTACACTTCACGCTACCCTGGAAAGGCAGCAACATAATCAAAAGACTTGTCCCACCCTGATCATTTCTTCAACTCCCTGCTCCCGCCTGGTGTCAGCATAAAAGCATGCTCCACCGGACTCAGGAATAGCTACTTCCCCTCTTACAATCAGGCTTCTGAATGGTCTTCCCATAAGTTAGGATACTCAAAATTATGTGACTTAGTTGGTTAATCTGCCATTGAAGTTTTAGGTTGAGGATTATTATTGTCACATGCCCTGAGGTACAGTGAAAATCTTTGTTTTGCTTGCTACTCACTCAAATCCGATAACCTGATTTAGTTTAGTTTAGAGATACAGTGTGGAAACAGACCCTTCAGCCCAATTAATGCTCGCTGACCAACAATCACATGCCCGCTAATTCTACGCTACAATTTCTATGGAACATAATTCTACGGACAATTTACAGAAGCCAATTAACCTGCAAACCTGCACGTCTTTGTAACGTGCGAGCAAACCGGAGAATCCAGAGAAAACCCACGCGGTCATAGGGAGAACGTGCAAACTCCGTACAGACAGCACCCATTGTCTGGCACTGTAAGGCAACAAATCTACCACTGTGCCACCATGACCCCCCTTTGGCGTGTAGGTGAGTGGTGGAACCTGTGGACATGGTTAGGAAAGTGCGGAGAATTAAATAGGATTGTTGTAGGCTTAGTGTAAACGGGTGCTTAATGGGGAGTGCAGGTTGGGTGGGCCGAAGGGCCCGTTGTTATGTTTTGTGAGTCAATGACTCTTCATCTGAGTCTCTCACTGTAATTTTCCATTTGTTTCTCCCAATCCAGCTTCCCGTTCGTATTTTATTTCAAGGCATCATTCAGAAACTATTCTGATTGAGATGTGAATCCCATCATAACTGTGTTCTCTACATCATTACTGATGTTGAATACGGAGTTGCCTCCTCTACTAAACTGCCTTTGTCTGGCATTGAGGGCAGAGATCTGGTTTCAATTATAAAAGGAATCCAAGGATTCCTCAAATCCACTGGGAACTACAAGGAAGTGCATCATTACTCCCATAAAAAGTTGAAATCAGGCAACCAAACTGCTTTAGGAAGAGAGTGATCACTGAATCAAGCACAGCCCAGTGGTATAAATATTGATTTATCTAACTCCAGGCAGCCCCCGCATTCCCTCTCACTCCATCCCTCCACCCCCCATTCTTTCATTCATTGTTCTTTATTTCTCTACATCACCGTCTATATCTCTCATCTCCCTTGTCCCTAACCAGTCTGAAGAAGGGTCTTGACCCGAAATGTCACCCATTCCTTCTCTTCAGAGATGCTGCCTAACCCGCTGAGTCACTCCAGCTTTTTGTGACACGCTCGTAACTAACTGAATTTGTAATATATCCGACTTAGACCCCTGTCCCACGGTACGAGTTCATTCCAAGAGCTCTCCCGAGTTTGCCCTGATTCGAACTCGGAGACTCACGGTAATGGCCGCTCGTCGGTACTCGGGGCTCTCGTGGACGTTTTTCATCATGTTGAAAAATCTTCACGAGTCTTCCAGTGCTTACCTGCCGTTAGCGAGTCTTCCCGAGTACCTGCCATTAGCGCTAAGAGACGTCCCCGAGCTCCGACGTACCTGCTACGTTCATTCTCCGTGCTTACCACGAGTTTGATTTTTTTAAAAACTCGGGAGAGCTCTTGGAATGAACTCGTATCGTGGGACAGGGCTATTAAAAGTACACATAATTAGTGTTGCTGCAATTCCATGCAGCCAATCATCCATATCTTATGATTATTAGAGGTTTAGGGGTAATAGTTACTTGTTTGTATTGGTTGGTGGATTTCAACAATAACTGCTTCCATATATCATCCCCCCCCCCCCCCCATCCCCCCCACCCCCACCTCACCTGTATCCACCTATCACTTGCTAGGCTTTGTCCTGTCCCCGCCTCTCTCTTCCAGATTTCTCCCCCCACTACAATCGGTCTGAAGGACAGTCTCGACCCAAAACGTCATCTATCCATCTTCTCCAGAGACGCTACCTTAGTCAGGAGTCAAGAGAAACGGAACAATGAAATTCTTACTTGCAAGTAGCACAATACGTTTGTAAACAGAGTACTCAGTAATATAACGAACAAACAAAAAAAGACAGATTAAGACAACAAATTAAAAATCCAATATTGTGCAAAACAAGCCCAAAGACCCTAGTTTTTCGTTTTTTTTAGTTTAGTCCATTATTGTCACATGTATTGGGGTATAGTGAAAAGATCTCTTGTTCCGTGCTGTACAGCCAGCGATAATATTAGTGAAGCCCAAGCAGTTTGGAGTGTGGAGTTTCGTGGGATTTCATAGTGTTCAATATCCTGATGGTTGTTGGGAAGAACCTATTCCTAAACCTGGAAGTCACAGTTTCCAGTATACCCTCTTCCCAATTGCAGGAATGAAATGAGAGCATGGCCATTGTTGTGTGGGTTGTTGATAATGCTGGCTGACTTTCTGAGACAACCCCTCTTAAAGATCCCATTGATGGCGGGGAAGTCAGTACCCGTGACGAACCGGACGTTTTGTCATCTCCTTCGCTCCTGGGCAATGAAGTTACTGAACCAGGCCATGAGGCAACCTGTCATTATGCTCTTTACTGTACACTTGGAGAAGCCCAAGAGAGGATTCATTGGCATACCAAACCTTCTCAATCTTCCAAGGAAGTAGAAGCATTTGTGACTGCATCAATGAGCTGGGTCCAGGACAGACCTTCAGAGATATGCACGCCCAGGAACTTGAAGTTGTTGACTCTCTACATCACCGACTCTTTGATGAAGACAGGTTTGCGAAGCTTCAGCCTTCCTCTTCTAAAGTCAACAATCGCTGCCCTGGTTTTACTGATGTTACATAGAAACATAGAAAATAGGTGCAGGAGTAGGTCATTCGGCCCTTCGAGCCTGCACCGCCATTCAATATGATCATGGCTGATCATCCAACTCAGTATCCTGTACCTGCCTTCTCTCCATACCCCCTGATACCTTTAGCCACAAGGGCCACTCCCTCTTAAATATAGCCAACGAACTGGCCTCAACTACCTTCTGTGGCAGAGAATTCCAGAGATTCACCACTCTCTGTGTGAAAAATGTTTTTCTCATCTCGGTCCTAAAAGATTTCCCCCTTATCCTTAGACTGTGACCCCTTGTTCTGGACTTCCCCAACATCGGGAACATTCTTCCTGTATCTAGCCTGTCCAACCCCTTAAGAATTTTGTAAGTTTCTATGTTGAGAGCAAAGGCTGTTGTTCTGGCACCATTCAAGATTCAAGAGAGTTTATTGTCATGTGTCCCAGATAGGACAATGAAATTCTTGCTTTGCTTCAGCACAACAGAATATAGTAGGCATGTATACTGAACAGATCAGTGTGTCCATATACCATTCAATCAGATGATCGAACTTCCTTCTACACTCTGACTCAGCATTATCTTTATTACTCCGGCACTTTGTGACTGTTCTACTACGGTTTCCCCAGATACAGGCAACAGTGATGTTAGTAATGATCTGCTCCCATTATTGCATCCTTACGCAAGAGGGCCCAGACGCAAAATAATTCCAGGCTTCTTGGTTTTTTTCCACAGTTTGTGAAAGATTACTAACCAAAGACTCTCCCCTTTTAATACTCTCCAGACTTTGCTTGGGTCGCGTGCCTCTAGCATTTGTTAGTCATTATATTTTGGATTCCTTATGTTGGTAAAGATGTTTCAAAATAAAGGGCAACTTTAGTCATCAAATCTATACTGTAACAAGACAGAAGTGATTTTAACTCTTTCCAAATGTGGAGATGTTTTATGCATTTTACTACTGTTTGCCTTTCTGGGCTTTCTCTGAATTGAAGACTGGTTAATTGTCGAAACAAGGGAACTGCAGATGCCTGTTTACAGTTCTTAAAGAAGGGTTCTGACCTGTAGTACTGTGTATTCATGTCCCCCAGAGATGCTGCCTGACTTGCTAAATTAGTCCAACACATTGTGTCTTCAACTGGTTAACTGTTCGTTGTTAATCAGTTAATTGGACAATTGGTCAATTGGGTAATTGACTATGACTGTTCTGATAATAGAGTACTTCATACCATGGTAGAGTATATTGAAAATCTGAACAATTTAGTTGAAACATTTTAGGAAACGCAGATGCTTATTGGCAATTTTTTTAAATCAAAGTGCTGGAGTAACTCAATGGGCAGGCAACATCTCTAGAGAACATGTAGCGGCAATGTTTCAGGTTGGGTTCCTTCTTCAGATTGATTGTAGAAAGGCGGTGGGGGTGGAAAGCTGGTGGAGAAGTGGGGGAGGGAGTAGGTGAAAGAAGGGCAAAATATAACCAGGCCATACCCAGCGGGTGAGGCAGCATCTATGGAGCAAAGGAAATAGGCAACGTTTCGGGCCAAAACCCTTCTTCAGACTGATGTGGGGATGGGGCGGGAAGAAGAAAGGAAGAGGAGGAGCCAGAGGGGTGAGGGAGAGCTGAGAAGGGAAGAAGACAGTAAGGACCGCCTGAAATTAGAGAAGTCAATGTTCACACCGCTGGGGTACAAACTGCCCAAGCGAAATATGAGGTGCTGTTCCTCCAATTTAGGGTGGCCCCAACTCTGGCCATGGAGGAGGCCCAGGACAGAAAAGTTGGATTTGGAATGGGAGGGTGAGTTGAAGTGCTGAGCCACCGGGAGTTCAGGTTGGTTATTGCGAACCGAGCGGAGGTGTTCGGCAAAGCGATCGCCAAGCCTAAGCTTGGTGTCACCGATGTAGATCAGCTGACATCTAGAGCAGCGGATGCAATAGATGAGGTTGGAGGAGGTGCAGGTGAACCTCTGTTGCACCTGGAAAGACTGCTTGGGTCCTTGAATGGAGTCAAGGGGGGAGGTAAAGCGACAAGTGCTTACCTTCCACCCTACCAGGCGTCACGTACAACAAATAATCCTCCGTAATTTTCGCCACCTCCGACGTGACCCCACCACTTGCCACATCTTCCCATCTCCTCCCCTGTCTGCTTTCCGCAGAGACCGCTCCCTCAGCAACTCCCTTGTCAATTTGTCCCTTTACCAGCACCTCATATTTCGCTTGGGCAGTTTACACCCCAGCGGTATGACCATTGACTTCTCCAATTTCAGGCAGTCCTTGCTGTCTGCTCCCCTTCTCAGCTCTCCCTCTTGCCCTCTGACTCCACCTCTTCGTTTCTTCTTCCTGCCCCCCCCCACCCCCACATCAGTCTGAAGAAGGGTTTCAGCCCGAAACGTTGCCTATTTCCTTCGCTCCATAGATACTGCCTCACCCGCTGAGTATCTCCCGCATTTTTGTCTACCTTCGATTTTCCAGCATCTGCAGTTCCTTCTTAAACATACTATTATGTTGTGTCTTTTCTCAAATTGTTAGCACTTATTGGATTCATGGTGCAGTGCATTTAGTCGCTAGTTCGCCCTGAGACAACAAGGGGTGGCACAGGGCGCAGCGGTAGAGTTGCTGTCGTACAACGCCTACAGTGCCAGAGGCCCGGGCTCGATCCTGACTACGGGCGCTGTCTGTACAGAGTTTGTACGTTCTCCCCGTGACCTGCATGGGTTTTCTCTGAGATTTTCGGTTTCCTCCCACACTCCAAAGATGTACAGGTTTGTAGGTTAATTGGCTTGGTATAAATATAAATTGTCCCTAGTGTGTGCAGGATCGTGTTAATGTACGGGGATTGCTGGTCAGTGCGGACTCGGTGGGCCGAAGGGCCTGTTTCCACACACTATCTCTAAACTAAACTAAATATCTTAAAAATAATTTTTTGGGTGGGATTTAAAAATGTTGGCACTGAGGAACCGATTGGAAAGTAACTGTAATTCTCAGGCCATGGTCATCAATTCATGTCACTCTTTTGGGCTTAAACATCAGTCAGGAATGTATGTATCACAAGTTCTGTTGCAATAAGGATAAACTGTGTGCTTATTTATCCACACAGAGAGTTGACGCTGGGCCACTCCTGGAGATGATCTGATAGAGTCTTATCACTTATTTCAAATGTTCCTTAGGATTGCCTTAAACTTGAAAGATACAGCAGTTATCAGAATCAAAATAAAACTGTGACCAAAACAATGAATGAAAGGTGTGAAAGGAACAAATCAAACAGATGCTGCCTGACCCGCTGAGTTACCTCAGCATTCTGCGTCTCTCTTCAGTGTAAACCTACATCTGCAATTTCTTTCCACACATGATTATGTGCATGTATGTGTGGTACGTGGGAACACGAGAAGGCTGCTTCTACCATTCTACAGATTGTGATTGAGATGGTGAGAGAGAGAGAGACCTATTGATTTAGGTTCATTAAGTATTAATGTTGTCATGTGTCCCAAGGTACAGTGAAAAGCTTTGTTCAGCATGCTATCCAAACAGACCATATATCAACGCAATCAAGTCAAACGCATACAATCAGTAAAACAACCAGAGGACATAGAGTGTAGAATATAATTCTCAGCATCATAGTGCATCAATTCCAGAGACAAAATCCAATGACCACAGTGTGGTATAAACATATGGAAGGACTGTTCAGAAGCCTGCCAACAGAGGGGAAGGCGCTGTTCCTGAGGCTGGCTATGCATGTTTTCAAGCTTCTGTATCTTCTGTCTGATGGTTAGTGGGGAGAAAAAGGAATGACTGGGGTGGGATAAGTCATTGGTTAGGTTGGCTGCTTTTCAGAGGCAACGTGAAGTGTAGATAGAGTGGGGAGTCTGGTCTGAGCGAAGGACTGAGCTACCTCCACAGCTCTGTTATTTCCTGCAGCCTTGGGCAGGGCCGCTGCCAAACCAAACGGTGATGCAAGCTGACAGTATGCTTTCTGTGGTGCATCTGTAGAGTCATTGGAGATGGGGTGAATGTGCTTAGTCTTCTAACCAAACACTAGTTAAGCCTTACTCGGAGTATTGGGTGCAGTTCTGGTTGCCACGTTGTAGGAAGGATGTGGTTGTGCTGGAGAGAGAGCGAGAGTAGAGAGGAAATTCACCAGGACCTGGCCTGGTTTGGAGGACTTTATTTATGGGACAAGATTGGATAAGCTGGGCTTGTTTTCCTTGGAACGAAGGAGGTTGTGGGGTTACCTGATGGATGTTTACAAGATTATTGTAGACCTAGATGGGGTAGAGAGTCAGCATCTTTTTCCCATGGGAAGGTTATCAAAAACAAGAGGCCATAGGTTTCAGGTGAAAGGTAGGAATTTTAAAGGGGATCTGAAGGGCAAGTTTATACCACGAGTGGTTGATATTTGGAACTCTATGCCTGAGTCTAGAAGAGTCAGATGCAATCACTGAAGCATTTAGATAAGCACTTATATAGGCAAGCCATGGAAGAATACAGTTCTAATGAAGGCACATTGGTGCCAATGGGGTAAAAGGTTGGCATGGACATGATGGGCTGAAGGTCTTGTTTCCATGCTACACAGCTCCATGACTTTGACTAGAACGCCCAAAACATCTGCTGTTGAATTTTACTCCACAGCTGTTTACTGTCATTCTCCGTTTAACCACTTTATGTATACAAGAGGATCATAAGGTGGCTGAACTATGGTCTTTGGCACCAGTCCTGATTCTTTGCTCATCTTAGTTGCATGGACTGAACTATTTGTTTACTGATAACATAGAGTGGTCGCATGCGAAGTTCCCTAGTTACCCGTGGTGCCAGTGGGACACATGCACTTTGCGCTAAAACTGTTATGGAGATGGTGTTGCAATTTTAACTCTCCTTCCATTCCAAGCTTGTGGATTTTGGGGAGGAGGTTGAAGCGGGCAGTGCGGGAACTGGGGAACCTTAAGGCTGGTGGCTGTGGAGGACAGATCGCCAGAGGTGATGAGATCAGGAACAGTCTGGGAGATGATGGCCTGGTGTTTGTCTGTGGGGCTAAGGTTTGAGTTTAGTTTATTGTCACGTGTACCGAGGTACAGCGGAAAGCTTTTCACTGGGTCAAAGGGTGGGTAGGAGGAGGTGTTCGAGAGCTGGTACGTGGCCTCTGTTGAAGTCAGCCCGCCAGTGGCACCACCTTTGTCAGTGGGTAAAATAACAATGTTATTCCCATTACCATCCTGGGCTTTGTCCATTGTCAGAGTTCAGCCACACATAGACCAGAGGAACAGCATTCCGTCAGGATAGCTTACAGCCCAACGGTGTGAACACTGAATTCTCCAATTTTATGTAATACTCCCCACCCCTTCTCTCTTTCCTGTGCCCACCTTCCACCCGTGTCTCTCACTATTCCGTCCTTCTACACCCCCCACCCCCTCCCCCCAACCCCGGCCCCTCTTCACCCCCTTCCACCTTTATCTCTCCCTCTGGCTTTACATTTCATTCCTCTTCTCTCTGTATCCGACACCCTTTTGTCCCCTTTTCTTCTCTAGCCTTTGTCGCTTACTCCACCCATCTGCCACATGTATCCACCTATCATGGTCATATAGCACAGAAACAGGCCTAACTTGGCCATGCTGACCAAGATGCCCCATCTACACCAGGACCACCTGCCCCCATTTCTCCCATATCCTTCTGAAGCTTTCCTATATATGTATCTGCCCAACTGTCCTTTAAATCTTGTTATAGTACCTGCCTCAACTACCTCCTCTGGCAGGTACACAAAAATGCTGGAGAAACTCAGCGGGTGCAGCAGCATCTATGGAGCGAAGGAGATAGGCAACGTTTCGGCTCGAAACGTTGCCTATCTCCTTCGCTCCATAGATGCTGCTGCACCTGCTGAGATTCTCCAGCATTTTTGTGTACCTTCGATTTTCCAGCATCTGCAGTTCCTTCTTTAACTCCTCTGGCAGATCATTCCATATATTCACCAGCCTCTGTGTGTAAATGTTGCCCCTCAGGTTCCTATTAAATCTTTCCCCTCTCACCTTAAACCAATATTATGTGATTCCTGACTTCGCTACTCTAAGTAAAAGACTGTGCATTTCACCTATCTTTTCCCCTCTTGATCTTATACACTTCCATGAAGCCAATAGTCCACATAAACAACATTTGACAAGCACTGCCCCACCCCACCTCCTTTTCCCAACTTTGATCCCACCCTCTACCATCAGTCTGAAGGATCTTGACCTGTAACGTCCCCTATCCATTCCCTCCACAGATGTTGCCTGACCCACTGTGTTTTGTTTGACTCCAGCATCTGCAGTTCCTTGTGTCTCCATATGAAAGGCACTGACTGTAGGGCAGCGCTTGCGTAAGGCATGCCCCAATGGCGATCAATGGTTCTTTATTATCACATGTACCAAGGAACTGTGAATTTTCTTTAAATTGTTACCGTGCATAAATACAATCCCAGATTAAATACAAGGTGTATAGACACAGCCCACTGAGATCATATGCAAGAGCCACCAAGTGTTGACGCCTTTTACATAGACCAAGCTTCAGCTGGCCTTAAAGGCCGGTTGCAGCCATTACCTCCATCCGGATCGTCCAGTGAACTGTTGTCTCTCTCCGCGCCCAGCCAATGTTCAGCCTTTGTGGTCTGCGGGAGCTCCTCGCTGCTGACCTTGAGGGCACGGAAGGTAAGACCCTCGGTTCATCTAATGTACCCCAGTGAGGATGTGCCCCACTGATGGTGTAAGGTATACACCAATGAAGATAAAGCCCACTAATGGTGTAAGGTATACACTAATTAAGATATGCACCATTGAAGATGTAACATGTGCACCAATGAAGATATACTCCACTGATGGTGTAAGGTATACACCAATGAAGATGTACACCACTGAAGATGGTGACAAATGAAGACAAATGAAGACATACGTCTTTATAGACGGCAACCTTTCCAATGCTCCAGCTGAGATTAACTGAGCCGGGATAAACAAGGATTGTTTTCGATGCCCTTGGGTTTTGCTGCTGGGAAAGTATTTTATTATGAACATCTCTGGCTAGCAGCCCGTTCCCCACTTGTCTCACCATTCTGCCTGCTATTTAGCATCGCTCTGATTCGAAGCACTCTTGAGCTGTTGCAATTTGAGGGAGAATTTCTCATCTTTGAAGACGTCTCCGTTGGCAGCGAGCGTGTGGGAGTGGCTGCTCTTTAACGAGCGTCGCGAAAGCCAGCAGCCTCTTTCACAGGGAAGGATTTCCGACCCACAATTTTCCCAGGGTAATAACGACAGTTGCTTCATCAACCCCGAGACATGTTTACATTATAAAAGCAGTTAATGGGACAAAACATGAAAAAAATTGCTTCCAACATTTTTTGGGTGAAATGTAACAGCATTCTTAGTGATAAGGTTTTGAACCAAGCAATTAAATGTGTTGCATATCAGATAACACATAACAGATAAGTAAAGATAACACATAAACACATAAGTAAAGTGAGGGGGGGGGTTAACTGGCAATCACCAAGGTGCAGAGTTAAGTAGTGTGACAGCCGCAGGGAAGAAGCTGTTCCTGGACCTGCTGGTCCGGCAACGGAGAGACCTGTAGCGCCTCCCGGATGGGAGGAGGGTAAACAGTCTGTGGTTGGGGTGAGAGCAGTCCTTGGCGATGCTGAGCGCCCTTCACAGACATCGCTTGCTCTGGACAGACTCAATGGAGGGGAGTGCGGAACCGGTGATGAGTTGGGCAGTTTTCACCACCCTCTGCAGTGCTTTCCAGTTTAGTTGACGTGTTTTATAAAACTTTTCACAGTTTAAGGATAAGGGGGAAATCTTTTAGGACCGAGATGAGGAAAACATTTTTCACACAGAGTGGTGAATCTCTGGAATTCTCTGCCACAGAAGGTAGTTGAGGCCAGTTCATTGGCTATATTTAAGAGGGAGTTAGATGTGGCCCTTGTGGCTAAAGGGATCAGGGGGAATGGAGAGAAGGCAGGTACAGGATACTGAGTTGGATGATCAGCCATGATCATATTGAATGGCGGTGCAGGCTCGAAGGGCCGAATGGCCTACTCCTGCACCTATTTTCTATGTTTCTATGTTTCTATGTTTCCGGTCGGAGACAGAGCAGTTGCCATACCATACTGTGATACAGTTGGTAAGGATGCTCTCGATGGTGCAGCGGTAAAAGTTCACCAGAATCTGAGGAGACAGATGGACCTTCTTTAGTCTCCTCGGGAAGAAGAGACGCTGGTGAGCCTTCTTGACCAGTGTTGAGGTATTGTGGGTCCAAGAGAGGTCATCAGAGATCTTCAGTAGTTTTATAAAACACGTCAACTAACCATAATGAGATGTAAGAAAAATAGATTAGTTGATTAATTAAGGCTAATCAAGGACATACAGGATGGAATAATATTAAAAAATGATTAGAGTAAATGGTAATAATTGATATGATTTGCGTGTTTAAGAAAATACTAATGCTGTGATACAATATTCTGCAAACCTTAATTGGCAATGTTATGGCTATTGTAACATTGCTATTACTTCAACTTTCTGCTCGATACAATCCTGAGATAAAAACAGCTCGTGGCAGGAGATGAATTTGAGAGACTTAGACTTCACCACGGTTTGATTCAGCAACTCGAACGACCAAGAATGAAGAAACTGGCAAAAAGGTAGTGAACACTGCCCGGCCTATCGCAGGTACTGACCTCCCCACCATCGAAGGGATATATATAGGAGTCACTGCCTTGAAAAGGCAGCCCGCATCATCAGAGACCCACACTGTTCTGGCCACGCTCTCATTTCACTCCTGCCATCAGGAATTGGTACAGGAGCCTGAAAACTGTAACGTCCAGGTTCAGGAGCAGCTTCTTCCCAACAACCATCACGCTATTAAACACCACAACTTCCAACTAAGCTCCAAACTACGGAGCATTGCTTTTGTCTTTGTACCATTATGGTTTGTTTTTTATACACTGAACTTAATTTCTCGTTGTTTATTATGGTGTTTACTGAGTACTATGTTTACATATCTGTTGTGCTGCTGCAAGTAAGAATTTCATTGCAGATAGACACAAAATGCTGGAGTAACTCAGTGAGACAGGCAGCATCTCTGGAGAAAAGGAATGGGTGACGTTCTGGGTCGAGGCCCTTCCTCAAACTTCAGACAATTTCATCATACCACTTTGGGACGTGTGACAATAAACCATTCTTGACTTGACTCTTGCCTAATGATGAATGGTGTGCCTTCTTTAAAGGCCTTCGTTGGTACATAGCTTAATTAGTGTATAACCTACTTTATGGCTTTTATAAGCCCGGCTGTTTTTGTTACCCACTTTACCACCAAGAGAGCAAGTAAAATAATTTTATTGAGGGAGCCCTACGTCAGGAGTTAAAGGTGCTGCATCGCTAAATGGTCAACTGGGCCTCACCCCTCAGTCAGAAGTTGGTGATTTCTGAAGACATGAGCACATCACCTGGACTGGTGTTCAGATGTGGCCCTTGTGGCTAAAGGGATCGGGGGTATGGAGAGAAGGCAGGTACAGGATACTGAGTTGGATGATCAGCCATGATCATATTAAATGGCGGTGCAGGCTTGAAGGGCCGAATGGCCTACTGCACCTATTTTCTATGTTTCTATAAAAGGTACACAAAACCCTTGGGTTTCGGCCCGAAACGTCGCCTATTTTTTTCGCTCCATAGATGCTGCTGCACCCGCTGAGTTTCCCCAGCAATTTTGTGTACCTTCGATATTCCAGCATCTGCAGTTCCTTTTTGAACACTTCTATGTTTCTATGATGTGCTCACTAAATGAACAGGTATTTTTTTCAATAATCTGAAGAAATCAGAAGGTTCTGAAGGATGTTATAATGTATTAAGCAAAACATAATATGATGGAGGAATTCAATGGATCAGGCAGCATCTGTGGAGCATCTAGCTGTAGAACAGTCCTAAGCTGAATCATCATCTATCTATTCCCTGCATAGATGCTGCCCAACTCGCTGAGTTCCTCCAGTACTTTGTGTTTTGTTCAAGATTCCAGCATCTGTGGTTCTTTGTGTCTCCTTATAATATATTGCGTTAATTTTCAAGCATGTGCTGTTTGTTTCATAACTTCATAAGTAATTGGGGCATAATGAGGATCTACTCCGTCTACTCCGTCATACAATCGTGGCTGCTCCATTTCCCCTCTCAACCCCATTCTCCTGCCTTCTCCCCGTATACTTGAAACACCCTTACCAATCAAGAACCTGACAATCTCTGCTTTAAAGATACCCAAATGACTTGGCCTCCACAGCCATATGTAACAATGAATTCCAGAGTCACCGCCGACTAGCTAAAGAAATTCCTCCTCGTCTCCTTTCTAAAGGTAGGTCATTTTACTCTAAGGCTGTGCTCTCTGGTCCTAGACTCCCATTAGTGAAAACATTCTCCCCATATCCACTCTATCCAGGCCTTCCATTATTCTGTAAGTTTCAATGTGAACCCCCACCCTCCCCACCCCCCCTTCCTTCTAAACTCTACGTATCTGTCAGTTTGAAGAAGGGTCCTGACCTGAAAGGTCACCTATCCATGTTATCCAGAGATGCTGCCTGAGCTGATGAGTTACTCCAGCACTTTGTGTCTTGATGTAAACTAGCATCTGCAGTTCCTTGTACTTCCATTTCTTTTTCACGTTGTGCTTGGGAATTGCTAAATAGTAACCAGAATGCGCCTGTAATGCTGCCACAGGTAAGACTTTCATTGTTTTGGTCCTGGTATATAGAACAATAAGCACTCTTGACTCTTGGCATCGACTTGATGTCAGTGATCCATCTGACACGACCCTTCCTTCAATGATGCAAAGAATGACACTAAACCACTTCTAGTAACATGTTTTTATCTAAATCCCCAGGAACAGCTTGAATATAGTTAACTGAATATGCACCCAAAATAACTATTATCTATCATCATGGGAACCATGTTAGTAAGCTGCATTTGGAGTATAATAAAAACGATTCTGCTCCAGTGTGTCAGTGGAAGTGGTGAATGTATAAAATATGCAACGTTTAAATGAATAATTTGCAGAGTTTCATTTTCAAATTAGAGGTCAAAAGTCATCTTGTAAAACAAAAAGGTTGTTTTCTTCCATTTCTGGAAGAAGGACTGTCAGTATTTATTGTTTTATCTTCACAGAAGGCAGTGGAGGCCAATTCACTGGATGTTTTTCATGAGGGAGTTAGATTTAGCTCTTCGGGCTAACGGAATCAAGGGGTATGGGGAGGAAGCAGGAACGGGGCACTGATTTTGGATGATCAGCCATGATCATATTCTGGCTCGAGGGGCCGAATGCCCTAACTCTGCACCTATTTTCGATGTTTCTAAGATGGCAGACATTTATGGCCCCTTGTCTTCGAGAGGAGAAATGAGCTGTATCGTTGAAAAGGACACAAACTTAGTTTAGTTTATTATTGTCAAGTGTACCGAGGTACAATTAAAAGCCTTTTTGTTGTTGTATGCTATCCAGTTAGCAAAAATAATGTATGTGATTATGATCAAGCCTTCCACAGTGTACAGGATATAGGGTGTAACATTTAGTGCAAGATAAAGTCCAGTGAATTCCAATTGAAGATACCTATAAGGTATATGGTAGGTCAGGATCACACTCCAGCTAGTGAGAGCACGGTTCACGCCTGATAATAGCTGGGAAGAAATTGTCCCTGAATGGGGAGGTATACATTTTCACACTTCTGTACCTCTTGCATGATGGGAGAGGGGAGAAGAGGGATTAACTGGGGTGAGACTGGTCCTTGTATATGCTGCTGGTCTTGCTGAGGCAGCGTGAAGTAGAGAAGGAGTCAATGGAAGGGAGGTTGGTTTGTGCGAAGGTCTAGGCTATGACCATCACGCAAACCAAACTCTCTTCCATTGACTCCATCAACACTTCTGTGACACAAGGAAAAGCAGATGCAGGTTTTTATACAAAAGGGCGCAAAGTGCTGGAGTAACTCAAAGTGCTGGAGCATCTCTGGAGAACACGGATAGGTGACATTCTGGGTTGGGACCATTCTTCAGATTCTGAAGTCTGAAGAAGTGTCCCAATCCGAAACATCACCTATCTATCCATGTTCTCCAGAGATGCTGCCCGGCCCATTGAGTTACTACAGCACTTTGTGTCTTTTTTTTTTGTAAACCAGCACCTGCAGATCCTACGGTCGGAAGAAGGGTCCCGACCCGAAACGTCGACTGTCCATTCCTTCCACAGATGCTGCCCAACCTGTTGAGTTCTTCCAACACTTGGTGTTTTACCAAAAAGGCTGCCTGGATTAGAGGGCTGACTCAGCATATGACATGGTTAATCAGCGGATGTTTAGCTTTTCTGTGTTTGACCGGATGTCCTGATGCTTCATGGTTTAAACATTAAAGACTCGGGACCACTCCTTCCTACGCCACCCATCCTGGGTTGTTACTTCAGCAAGTGAAACTGCAAGTGCCTCTGGATTCTGAGAAAGGAATCTAAGATGGTGGCCACAAGCGATACTATTTGAGTATGACATGCTGTCAGTTGCTTGACTGGTCTGTGGGACAACTGTTATTATTTTTATATTCATCCTGATATTCATAAGGAGGACTATAAAAAGTTGAATACTATTTGAAAGGTGGACATTACTCAAATGGCAGGAAGCCATTGTGCTGAACTTTGGGGCTCCTTCCTTTCTTATGATAGTCACACAGGCCCTTCGACCCACCTTGCCCACGCCGACCAACATGCCCCATCTGCACTCGTCCCACCTTTTGTTTACAGATACAGCGTGGAAGCAGGCCCTTTGGCCCACCGGGGCCGCGCCGAACAGCGATCCCCGCACATTAACACTATCCTACACACACCAAGGACAATTTTTACATTTTCCAAGCCAATTAGCCTACAAACCTGTACGTCTTTGGAGTGTGGGAGGAAACCGAAGATCTCGGAGAGAGCCCACGCAAGTCACGGGAGAATGTACAAACTCCGTACAGACAGCGCCCGTAGTCAGGATCGAACCCGGGTCTCCTGCACTGCATTCGCTGTAAGGCAGCAACTCTACCACTGCACCACCGTGCCACACACTCTGCCTCTAGTTTTTGACATTTCCACCCTGGGGTAAATGGTTTGGAGTGACTACCCAATAGATACTTCCCGTAATTTTATATACTTCTTCAGGTCTTCCCTGCCTGCGTCTGGCCCATATCTCTCTAAACCAAACCTATCCAAGTACCAATCTAAATGTTTCTTAAACGTTGCGATGCTACCTGTCTCAACTATCTCCTCCGGCATCTCGTTCCACGTACCTACCACCTATTGTGTAAAGAAGTCTTTGATTATGTCGACTGCTTTATCCAAAGCAGCATGAAGTGTAGATGGAGTCTTGTATCCTTTAGTTTAGTTTAGATGCCCGTCAGATTCCTATTCAATATGCCGCCCCGCACCTTGTTATGATGTTTACACCATAATTCCAAACATCGAACAGTACAGCACGCGAACAGAACCTTCAGCCCACAATGTCTGTGTTGAACGTGATGGCAAGATGCCTGCAGGCAGGGGCGGAAAACCTGGGGGGCAAGAGGGGACACGTCCCCCCTATGTTTTGCGAGGTGGGGGACATCCCCCCCAAGTTTTTGTGATCCCGATTTTAAAATCTCCGAATTTAGTGCTGGATTCAGCCTCTGAAGCTTCACGCGCACGTGTGTGTGAGTGTGCGCATGCGCGCGTGGCCGCCAAAAAATTGTGTCCCCTGTCCCCTCCATGTTTTTATAGCGAGTTCCGCTCTTGCCTGCAGGTGATCCCTATCCCTTAATTCCATGCATATCTACTGTATGAATCTATGTAAAAGCCTCTTAAACACCACTTTTGTATCTGCCTCCACCACAACCCCGACAGCATGTACCAGGGACCCACCACCCTCTGTGTAAAAAATTAACTTGCCCCGCACATCTCCTTCAAACGTTGCCCCTCTTACCTTAACCCATTCACTGCCAAGTTTTTTTTCCACTGTTGGCCATGACCCAAGTGGACTCAGGGGTGGCACTGAACAGGTTAAAGCTCTGCCTCTAGTTTTTGACATTTCCACCCTGGGGATAAAGGTTTGGACTGACTACCCTTTCGATATCACCCGTAAAGTTGTGCATTTTTTCAGGTCTCCCCTGGTGTTCCAGAGTAAACAATACGGGTTGGTCCAACTTTTGAGTATAAGATTGTGTTATGTTTTGAGGTGGCCGAGAATTCATTTCTACTGCTCTCGACTTTGTATGTCCCATGAGTCAGCAACATTCCCATTCCATGCCCTATACTGGGCTTAGTTTATTATTGTAGCCAAATCGGAAGTGAGAAAGGTTGGAGATGTTGGCGTTATCCGGCTGTGATTTCCTCAGAGCCCTGATTCACTGCATCAACCTCACCACCATGCCGTCTGAAAACAAGCTCGATAACATCTCCAGAAAGAGCATCCTGTTTTTCTCACCCTTAGAAAATAGAACTGAACAGCGCAAGGAGAACGTGCAAACTCCACACTGCCAGCTTTAGTAGTATTACCATGAGGAGATTTGGGTTGCTTCTTTGTTAGTTGCTTATGTTTTTGTTGACATTTTATGCCGCTTTTTCAGAACATAGTGAATCACTGTAAAATTGTATTATGTTGGACACTGAAAACAAGACAAGCAAACTGTTTTTTTTCCCCATCCAGAACTGTCCCAGCCAGGCTTTTCAAAGTGGGGGAATGGTTGAGTGCAAATTGTTGATATGCCAACGAGCCTGAAGGAATTCTCAGAGATTGATGTCAGATGAGCGAACAAATCTTTACTGAGGGTTGCAAAACGCCAAAAATCTTACGCAGTAAGAATCTGATTTTCTATTGTTTATACATTTACAGCTGTAGCCATACATAGAACAGCACAACACAGGGACAAGCCAATTTAAGGACAATTTACAGGAGCCAATTCACCTGCACGTCTTTGTAATATGGGAGGAAAGCTGGGAATCCAGAGGAAACCCATGTGGTCACGGGGAGAACGTACAAACTCTATGTTCTATGTTAATACACCATTAACCATTTAATTACCAGTGCTTTTTAGTTGACAAGAAGGTGTTGGTATGTATATCAAGTAAAAATTAAGCTACAATTACAACAATTTTTTTCCCATCAGTATACCTCCCTCTTCTGTTTGGATTTTGACTAAACTACTAAGTTAATAAACTATCTAATTTAATAATCGATCACCTGTCCATTTGTTCCATGGATGCTGCCTGACTCACTGAGTAACTCCAGCACTTTGTTGAGTTTAGTTTAGAGATACAGTGTGGAAACAGGCCCTTCGGCCCACCGAGTCCGCTCTGACCAGCGATCGGTGCTGGCTCGAAGGGCCGAATGCCCTAACTCTGCACCTATTTTCTATGTTGCTAAGATGGCAGACATTTATGGCCCCTTGTCTTCGAGAGGAGAAATGAGCTGTATCGTTGAAAAGGACACAAACTTAGTTTAGTTTGATATTGTCAAGTGTACCGAGGTACAATTAAAAGCCTTTTTCCTTGCATGCTATCCAGTTACAAAAAGAATGTATTAGATTAGATTAGATTCCTTTATTGTCATTCAGACCTTTTCGGTCTGAACGAAATTTCGTTGCCTGCAGTCATACATAATAATAATAATAAATAACAAAACAAACAATAAACACAAATTAACATCCACCACAGTGAGTTCACCAGGCACCTCCTCACTGTGATGGAGGCAAAGGTCTTAAAGTCTCTGTCTCTTCCCTCCTTGTTCTCCCTCTGCGCTGAGGCGATCCAGGCTTCCGATGTTGTGACCCCGCCGGATGATGGTGAGTAAGTCCCGCGGCTCAACCGAGCTCCGCGAACGGGCCGGTTTAAGCTCCGTGGCCCGGGGTGGTCGAAGCTGCGGAAGATGCCGCCCTCCAGTCCAGCGGACGCAGCTGTAGTTGCGGGAGCTCCGGGAAAACAGGTCACCAACAGGTATGTGATTATGATCAAGCCTTCCACAGTGTACAGGATATAGGGTGTAACATTGTGCTAAACTTTGGGGCTCCTTCCTTCCTTATGATAGAGTCACACAGTGCAGAACAGGCCCTTCGGCCCACCGTGCCCATGCCGACCAACATGCCCCATCTACACTCGTCCCACTTTTAGTTTAGAGATACAGCGCGGAAACAAGGCCGCGCCGCGCCGAACAGCGATCCCCGAACATTAACACTATCCTACACACACCAAGGACAATTTTTACATTTACCAAGCCAATTAGCCTACAAACCTGTACGTCTTTGGAGTGTGGAAGGAAACCGAAGATCTCAGAGAGAGCCCACTCAGGTCACGGGGAGAACGTACAAACTCCGTACAGACAGCGCCCGTGGTCAGGATCGAACCCGGGTCTCCTGCACTGCATTCGCTGTAAGGCAGCAACTCTACCACTGCACCACCGTGCCGCACACTCTGCCTCTAGTTTTTGACATTTCCACCCTGGGGTAAATGGTTTGGAGTGACTACCCAATAGATACTTCCCGTAATTTTATATACTTCTTCAGGTCTTCCCTGCCTGCGTCTGGCCCATATCTCTCTAAACCAAACCTATCCAAGTACCAATCTAAATGTTTCTTAAACGTTGCGATGCTACCTGTCTCAACTATCTCCTCCGGCATCTCGTTCCACGTACCTACCACCTATTGTGTAAAGAAGTCTTTGATTATGTCAACTGCTTTATCCAAAGCAGCATGAAGGATACAAGAGTCTTGTATCCTTTAGTTTAGTTTAGATGCCCCTCAGATTCCTATTCAATATCCCCCCCCGCACCTTGTTATGATGTTTACACCATAATTCCAAACATCGAACAGTACAGCACGCGAACAGAACCTTCAGCCCACAATGTCTGTGTTGAACGTGATGGCAAGATGCCTGCAGGCAGGGGCGGAAAACCCGGGGGGGCAAGAGGGGACACGTCCCCCCTATGTTTTGCGAGGTGGGGGACATCCCCCCCAAGTTTTTGTGATCCTGATTTTAAAATCTCCGAATTTAGTGCTGGATTCAGCCTCTGAAGCCTCACGCGCATCTGTGTGTGAGTGCGTGCATGCGCGCGTGGCCGCCAAAAAATTGTGTCCCCCGTCCCCTCCATGTTTTTATAGCGAGTTCCGCTCTTGCCTGCAGGTGATCCCTATCCCTTAATTCCATGCATATCTACTGTATGAATCTATCTAAAAGCCTCTTAAACACCACTTTTGTATCTGCCTCCACCACAACCCCGACAGCATGTACCAGGGACCCACCACCCTCTGTGTAAAAAATTAACTTGCCCCGCACATCTCCTTCAAACGTTGCCCCTCTTACCTTAACCCATTCACTGCCAAGTTTTTTTTTCACTGTTGGCCATGACCCAAGTGGACTCGGGGGTGGCACTGAACAGGTTAAAGCTCTGCCTCTAGTTTTTGACATTTCCACCCTGGGGATAAAGGTTTGGACTGACTACCCTTTCGATATCACCCGTAAAGTTGTGCATTTTTTCAGGTCTCCCCTGGTGTTCCAGAGTAAACAATACGGGTTGGTCCAACTTTTGAATATAAGATTGTGTTATGTTTTGAGGTGGCCGTGAATTCATTTCTACTGCTCTCAACTTTGTATGTCCCATGAGTCAGCAACATTCTCATTCCATGTCCTATACTGGGCTTAGTTTATTATTGTAGCCAAATCGGAAGTGAGAAAGGTTGGAGATGTTGGCGTTATCCGGCTGTGATTTCCTCAGAGCCCCTGATTCACTGCATCAACCTCACCACCATGCCGTCTGAAAACAAGCTCGATAACATCTCCAGAAAGAGCATCCTGTTTCTCTCACCCTTAGAAAATAGAACTGAACAGCACAAGGAGAATGTGCAAACTCCACACTGCCAGCTTTAGTAGTATTACCATGAGGAGATTTGGGTTGCTTCTTTGTTAGTTGTTTATGTTTTTGTTGACATTTTATGCCGTTTTTCAGAACATAGTGAATCACTGTAAAATTGTATTATGTTGGACACTGAAAACAAGACAAGCAAACTGTTTTTTTTCCCCATCCAGAACTGTCCCAGCCAGGCTTTTCAAAGTGGGGGAATGGTTGAGTGCAAATTGTTGATATGCCAACGAGCCTGAAGGAATTCTCAGAGATTGATGCCAGATGAGCGAACAAATCTTTACTGAGGGTTGCAAAACGCCAAAAATCTTATGCAGTAAGAATCTGATTTTCTATTGTTTATACATTTACAGCGGTAGCCTTACTTGCCCCATTGGCTTTCTTCCCAACCAATTGTTCAAGCGCTTTTGATTGCAACATGCGCCTTAATTTAGTTCAACAAAGAAACTGACAAGTTACTAAAGAACAACACAGGGACAGGCCAATTTAAGGACAATTTACAGGAGCCAATTCACCTGCACGTCTTTGTAATATGGGAGGAAACCTGGGATCCAGAGGAAACCCACGTGGTCACGGGGAGAACGTACAAACTCTATGTTCTATGTTAATACACCATTAACCATTTAATTACCAGTGCTTTTTAGTTGACAAGAAGGTGTTGGTATGTATATCAAGTAAAAATTAAGCTGCAATTACAACAATTTTTTCCCCATCCCTCTTCTGTTTGGATTTTGACTAAACTACTAAGTTAATAAACTATCTAATTTAATAATCGATCACCTGTCCATTTGTTCCATGGATGCTGCCTGACTCACTGAGTAACTCCAGCACTTTGTTGAGTTTAGTTTAGAGATACAGTGTGGAAACAGGCCCTTCGGCCCACCGAGTCCGCACTGACCAGCGATCCCCGCACACTAACACTTTCCTAACACACACTTGTACCAAGCCAATTAACCTACAAACCTGTACGGCTTTGGAGTGCGGTTACTCAGGATTGCAGCATCTGCGGTTCCTTGTGTCACTCTTCAGTTTTACGGGTAAATGTCAATGTTTATGCTGCTCGACAGATATAACTTGCAATCTCAGCTCTTGGCATGGATTCTCATGCATTCTCCCTCAACTCAACTAACTGTGGAATTCATTGCCACTGAAGGCTGTGGAGGCCAAGTCAATGGATATTTTTAAGGCAGAGATAGATGAATTCTTGATTATTACGCGTGTCTGGGATTACGGGTAGAAGGCAGGAGAATGGGGTTAGGGGGGAAAGATAGATCAGCCATGATTGAATGGCAGAGTAGACTTGATGGGCCAAATGGCCTAATTCTGCTCCTATCACTTATGAAGTTATGAATTTATAATTCACCTGTGCATTTAATCCATGTGCTGACAAATCCCACCTTCTAAACACGCTGGAGATATAGAATGTTTTCCTGAGTTCCTTTGCATATTAGATCAGACTGTAAGTCTGGCTTCTTGTTCCCAGAAAGCATTTTTTTAAATGATATTCCCGCAATAACTGTTGCCCTTAGCTGATAACGATATTAGTATTTAATCTTCCTGAATTAGTTCACTCCGTAGAAAATTTGGCAGAAGCTAATCTTCCATGATTAGTTAAGCCAATTAGTGTTCATTCTCATCATTTCCTGCGTTTAATAGGTTTTTGAGACTTACCATACAAGCACAATTGAATGAACTAAAGGTCTTTCATCAATGCTTTGATTTTTTTCTGTATCTTTCTTTCTCTTATTTGTTTCTTAACAGAGATTATATCAGATCTGGCTCATTCCTGGATGTGAATTCTCCTGCCACGAAGCAGTTTTGTGCCATCAATGATTAAACAGTTGTTACTCCTCATCATTCGGTAGTTTGGCTGATAAAACATCAAGCAGTTACAGGTTCTTGGTGCATGTAGCAAGTTATTAGAATTAATGACTGGAAAGGAATACAAGTTCTTATCAAAAATAATATGAGACCTTCCATATTCTTTCCCTTCTCTTCAGAAAACACTGACGTAGGAAGCGGAAAGTGATTTAAGTGATTTCTCCAACATGTTTCACCATTCATGGTGGTGCAGCGGTAGAGTTGCTGCATTACAGCGGCAGAGACCCAGGTTCGATCCTGACCACGCGTGCTGTCTGTACAGAGTTTGTACCTTCTCCCCGTGACCTGGGTGGGTTTTCTCTGGGAGCTCCAGTTTCCCACCCACACTCCAAAAACGTACTGGTTTGTAGGTTAATTGGCTTGATAAAATTGTAAATTGTCCCTAGTGTGTGTAGGATAGTGGTTAGTGCGCGGGAATTGTTGGTCAGCGCAGACTCTGTGGGCCAATGGGTCTGTTTCCATGCTGCATGTCTAAACTAAACTAAACTAAAAATTCACTAAGATCTTTCCTCAACTTTCTCCTATTTCTCTTAAATGCCTTATTTAGGGAACGTCTATTAAACTCCGATTTAACAGGGTACTGATTGTGGATGATCAGCCATGATCACAGTGAATGGCGGTGCTGGCTCGTAGGGCCAAATGGCCTACTCCTGCATCTATCGTCTATTGTCTATTGATCTACTGCTTAGTTACTCCAGCACTTTGTGTTCTTTTTTGTAAACCAGCATCTGCAGTTCCTTGCTTCTAACCTTTGGTGATGTTGCAGTAGTCAAGGGGGAATAGCTGGTGTCTGTATAAATATTTATTTTAGGTTTTTCTTTCATCTTACGTCCTGGAAAATTCACCATCACTGGGCTTCACCTAACATCACAGGACAAGAGATTTGCTCAATTTCAGTCATTTTGTTCGCAAAGGCCTAAAACCACGAGGTCTGGGGTCAATGTTGAAAACTCCAAAGGCTGCATCCTTTTGTCCGAAAAGCCATTATTGTGAACAGATCTAGCCACCCCATTATAGTAAGGATGTGGAGGCTTTACCAGAACACTGCCTGCACTATAGAGTGTCAGCTATAAGATGAGGTTGGACAAACTTAGATTGTTCTCTCCAGAATGCTGGAGACCTGAGTGGAGACCTGATAGAAGTATGTAAAAACATGAGAGGCATAGACAAGGTAGACAGTCAGAACCTTTTACCCCCAGGGTGGAGCAGTCAAAGACTGAAGGGCATAGGCTTGCGAAGTGAGGTGGTGGGTGGGTGTTGGCTGGAATGCTCTTCCAGTGGAGGCAGATATGATAATGTCATTTAAGAGGCTTCTAGATACGTACGTGGATATGCAGGGAATGGATGGACTGGGATCACATGCAGGCAGAGGAGATTAGTATGAATTGGCATCATGTTCGGCTCAGACATTGTGGGCCGAGGGGCCTGTTCTATGTATGGCAACCTCTGTAAATGTATAAACAATGGAAAATCAGATTCTTACTGAGTACGATTTTTGTTTTTTTGCAACCCTCATTAAAATTGGTTCCCTCATCTAACATTAATCCCTTGAGAATTCCTTCAGGCTAGTTGGCACATCAATAATTTGCACTCAACCATTTAAAAAGCCGGCTGGAACAGTTCCGGATGGAAAAACCATGTGCCTATCATGTTTTCAGTTTCCGATATAATTCAATTTACAGTGATTCACCATGTTCTGATGTAACGGTATAAATTTCAACAAAAGCATTAACAGCTAACAAAGAAGCAACCCAAAGCACCCCATGGTGGTATTACCAAAGCTGGCTGTGTGGAGTTTGCACGTTCTCCTTTGTGACCACGTTGATTTTCTCTTGTTTCCAACCAAATCCCAAAGACATGAGCGGTTGATAGGTTCATTGGCCTCTGTAAATTACCCCACGTGTTTAGAATATTGGGGGGAGGTGGGGTCGATGTTTGGGATATGGGGAGAATAAAAGATGTTGGGTAGCATTAGGGTCAAAATGGATGGTTGATGTTTGGCTTGGAGTTTAGAAGGATGAGAGGGCACCTCATTGAAATTACTGAATAGTGAAAAACCTCGATAGAGTGGATATGGAGAGGATGTTTCCACTCGTGAGAGAGTCTAGGACCAGAGGCCACAGCTTCAGAATAAAAGGACGTACCTTTACAAAGGAAATGTGGAGGAATTTCTTTAGTCAGAGGGTGGTGAATCTGTAGAATTCATTGCCACAGAAGGCTGCATAGGCCAAGACAATGGATATTTTTAAGGCAGAGATAGATAGATTCTTGATTTGTACGGGTGTCAGGGGTTATGGGGATGGGGAAAGCAGGAGGATGGGGTTAGGAGGGAAAGATAGATCAGCCATGATTGAATGGCGGAGTAGACTTGATTGGCTGAATAGCCTAATTCTTGTCCTATCACATGAACTTAGTGGACTGAAGGCTGTATCTCTCTACAAAATATTAGGGTTGGCCAAAGAGGTAGAGATTCGACAGTGCCATAGGGCATTGAATGTCAAACAAATAACTTAGAACAGTATATGGAACATAGAACACAGGACATAGAATTATATAGCACAGGAACAGGCCCTTCAGCCCACAATGTCTGTGCCGAACATGGTACCTAGATATGGTACTCATCTGCTTCCACAAGATCAACATTGCTTCATTCCCTGACCCTGCATATCCATGTTCCTATCTAAAAGTCATTTAAATGCCACTCTTGTATCTATCTCCACCACCACCCCTGGCAGTACATTCCGTGCACTCGTCACCAACTGTGCAAATTACTTGCTCCTGCACATCTCCTTTACACTTTGCCTCTCTCGCCTAAGAGCTATGTCTTCTCATTGTTGATACTTTTACACCCTGGGAGAAAGGTTCTATCTACCCGATCTATGCCTCAAAGGGGGAAAGAGTCTGAGAAAGGCCGACAGGGCTTAAGCAGCTGAAGAATTGCCCAGAAAATGTGCAGGAGTTCAAGACGTGGGTAATGAGGCAGCAGTGTTGGGATGTGGACAATTTAGGGAGTCGTCTGACAGGGAGAGGATAGATGAGTTAGAGAGGGGGGAGGATTTAGAGAAGGCTTGAAATCAATGTGTGGAATGTGAACATTAACAAGAGCCAATGCTGCCAGCGAAAATGGAAGTGAATAGATGTTCGGAGGTGGGAAAAAATATTATTGAAGTACGAAGCACAACAAGTTTAGTTTACTTTACTTTAGAGATACAGCGTGGAAACAGGCTCTTCGGCCCACCCAGTCCAGGCCGACTAGCAAACACCCCGTACACCAAGACTATCCTACACGCTAGGGACAATTTGACAATTTTTACCAAAGCCAATTAGCCTACAAACTTGTACGTCTTTGGAGTGTGGGAGGAAACCGGAGCACCCGGAGAAACCCCACGCGGTCACAAGGAGAACGTACAAACTCCATACAGACAGCACCCATAGTCAGGATGGAACTGGTGCTGTAAGGCTGCAACTCTACCGCTGCGCCACCATGCCACCTCATAAAGTTAACTCATGAAGTTTTGAACTTTATTTTGGCTGGGGTGGGAGATTGCAACCTTCACGTGGTCCGCCCTGTTTCGACGAATTCAATCAACCTGGCGTGCACAATCAAATAAGATCAAATAGACCAAGTTGTCCTACAACTTTAGGCTGTGCACGCCATACGCAAGAAGAAGAAGAACATTATTTTGGTTGATAAACTGTACACAGTGGATTCTGCTGCCTCCATCCTCATGGACACAACTTAGACACATCCTCTTGCACAACGATCGAGTCTTGACGTCATTGAATTGTTACTGCCTTTCTCACCAGTGAAAGTTCACCCTATTCAAACAAAATCTAACCATGGCACCCATGTGATGATGAAATAGCATCTAAATATTTACTTTCGCAAAGTATGCTGGAGCGCATTTCTGTCATTTGATCTGGATCCTATTTACACTTTGACACATACTGAAGATACAATATTCATCGCTGAAATTACAAGAGGAGATAAATCGAACACTTGCTGTATTGAAGTTAAGATAAGCCCTTAGCAAAACCATGCTGTGGATTATGCAGATGTTCACTGTAACTTTTCCTGGAAGTTACAGCTACATTCTTTGTACAAGTAAACAAAAGTACTAAAGTTGGAAAGTTAGAACTTTGGCTGTCGAGCAGCAGTCACTGTGTTAGATAGGGTCTCCACCTCTCTGTCTCTTCCCTCTTATTGAGGCACTGTTGTGTCTTTGCCTCTAATATTTCATTGAGAGATGCAGCCTTCAGCCCACTACGTCCAAGCCAACCATCAAATGGCACAGTGGCGCAGCAGTAGCATTCCTGCCTAACAGCGCCAGGAACCTTGGTTCCACCCTGACTATGGGTGCTATCGATATGGAATTTGTACCTTCTCCATGTGACATTGTGGGTTTTCTCCAGGGTGCTCCGGTTGCCTCCCGCATTCCAGGGTCGTGCAACTTTGTAGGTTAATTAGCTTCTGTAAATTGTCCCTAGCGTGTGGGATAGAACAAGTGTATGGTGATCGCTGGTCGGTGTGGCTCATAAGGTCATAAGTGATAGGAGCAGAATTAGGCCATTCGGCCCATCAAGTCTACTCCGCCATTCAATCATTGCTGATCTATCTCTCCCTCGTAACCCCATTCTCCTGCCTTCTCCCCATAACCCCTGACACCCGTGCTAATCAAGACTCGGTGGGCTGAAGGGCCTGTTTCCACACTGTATCTCTAAACTAGGCTAAACGCTGTTGAGACTCTACCTCTTTGGGCAGACCTATTATTTCATAGAGAGATGCAACGATCAGCCCACTAAATCCAAGCCAACCATCAAGCCTAACGTGTCAATAGACAATAGACAATAGGTGCAGGAGTAGGCTATTCAGCCCTTCGAGCCAGTGTCGCAGTGCATGTTTAAGACGAAAGGGCAAAGATTTCAAGTGAACAAGTAAAGTTTAAAGGAGACATGTGACTTGGTTATAAAGTCAAGGCCACACTAAAATTGTTTATCTCATTGAACCTTAGATTGTCTAACTATTTTTCTCAGATATAACAATTACAGCACGGAAACAGGCCATCTCGGCCCTACAAGTCCGTGCCGAAACAAAAGTCTTCCTTTGGTTATTTTACTGAATCTCTTCTTTGGTTCTTCTTTTGGCTCCCAGTTCCTTTGCGTCAAAGAGCAGGAGAAAAACATTACATCAGCTCCTGGATATCTTAAATCTAGTTCTTATTTCTTGCAACTAGTCCTTTTGTTTTTATGGGATGTATTGGAGCGAGCAGGGTAACTTGCTGACTGTTTCTCCATATTATATAGACAACCATGTTAAAGCAAACATTGAGATTGAAAGATACAGCATGGAAACAGGGCCTTCGGCCCACCGTATCTATGCCGACCATCAATCACCCGTTCACATTAGTTTCGTGTTATCCCACTTTCCCATCCACTCCCTACACACTTGGGGTAATTTTACAGACTCCAATTAAATCTATAAATCTGCACGTCTGTGGGTTGTGATGGGAAACAAGAGCACCCGGAGGAAACTCACACGGTCCCAGGGAGAAGGTGCAAATTTCACACACAGGCAGCACCCGAGGTCAGGATCGAACCTGGGTCTCTGGCGCTGTAGGACAGCAGTTCCACCAGCTGCGTCACTGTGCTGCCACAAAGCATTTAAGTTTGCAAAGGTCAGCCATGGGAAGAAGTGATCTCCTCTATGTTCATGGGAGAGAGTTCACACGTGCTTTAAATAAGAGCCCCCTTTTACAATGGACTCTATGTTCTTGTCAGTGCTATTGGCAATATTCTTGCTGCTGGAATGTCCAGGATGCACTTAATGCAGTCACTTGCTCAAAAGAATCTCCAAGAGCACAACATTTTGGCTGATAGTTTTCTTTAAATTTGATTTGAGAACAAGCATCTGTTGTACATTATATATATAAAAGCTTATACTGTGTTTAACACATAGCAAATGTCTGTAAGTCAATAGACAAGAGTATTGAATTGTCAGATGTACCAAAATGGAACAATGACATTTTTACTTGCAGCAGCATAGCAAGACTGTAAACACAATACTCGTGAGATAATATAATAAACATACAAAAAAGAGAATCAGTGATAAAATATTAGTGTGAATATTAGTTAATATTGGTGTAACATAAAACAAAAGCCTGAAGTCCCGAATGCAACCAAGACAGTTTGTAGTTTAGTTGGTGTTTGTAGTGTTCAATGGCCTGTTGGTTGTTAAGAAGATGCTGTTTCTGAAGCGGGACATTCCAGTTTTCACACTCCTGTACCTTCTTCTTGATGGCAGGAGTGAAAAGAGAACGTGGCCAGGCTGGTGTGGCTCCTTGATGAGGCTGGCTGCTTTTTTGAGGCAGCGAATCCTGTAGTTTCCCGTCGATGGAACCTTCAAATGCAATGAGGCGGAACCTTCAAAACTTTCATAACTTTTGTACTATTTCACCAATCGGAACAAAACTTATTTAACTTGCAGCAGAGGAGAATGGTGAGTAAGGTGGCGAAAAATCGTAGCGCTATGGGGGATCGTTTTTTCGCAAATTTAATTACAATGCTGACAGGAAGTGATCAAGATGAGAGTTTTAGTAATATGAGGATGGGTGGGAGAGGGGTTTCGGAGAGGGAAACATAGAACCATTGAAATTAAGTGCAGGAGTAGGCCATTCGGCCCTTCGAGCCTGCACCACCATTCAATATGATCGTGGCTGATCATCCAACTCAGTATCCTGTACCTGCCTTCTCTCCATACCCCCTGATCCCTTTAGCCACAAGGACCACATCTAACTCCCTCTTAAATACAGCCAATGAACAGGCCTCAACTACCTTCTGTGCCAGTGAATTCCAGAGATTCACCACTCTCTGTGTTAAAAATGTTTTTCTCATCTCGGTCCTAAAAGATTTACCCCTTATCCTTAAACTGTGACCCCTTGTTCTGGACTTCCCCAACATCTGGAACAATCTTCCTGCATCTAGCCTGTCCAACCCCTTAAGAATTTTGTAAGTTTCTATAAGATACCCCCTCAATCTTTTAAATTCTAGCATGTACAAGCCGAGTCTATCCAGTCTTTCGTCATATGAAAGTCCTGACATCCCAGGAATCAGTCTGGTGAACCTTCTCTGTACTCCCTCTATGGCAACGATGTATTTGAACATTGGGCATTGTGACATCACACGATGGAACGTTCACCAGGGGCTGGGGCTGGTGCTGCTTCTATGGGTGAGAAGCCAGGTTAGTGGTGAAATATTGGGGGGGGGGGGGGGGGGGTTAGGATTTGATTAAAAACGTGCACTTAAACACGACGACCAATGGCAAACCCGTTGGGTCTGATCCCCCACCGCAGCCGTTCCCTACCCGTAGCCCCCACTGGGGGGGGGGGTGGGGGGCGGGCGCCTCACACACACTAACCACCCCCACACACAGAGTTGGAAAAGTGCATAAAGACCGTTCCCTACCTGTAGCCCCCAGGGGAGATTTGGTCGTCGAAGTCGGGTCCCTGCCGTCTTAAAATATCGTATCTTGAAGTCGTCGAAGTCGGGTCCGTCTCGGCAACGCGTGGGGGGGGTGGTGGGGGGGTTAGCGGTGCGGCATCACACACACGAAGCTTCGACACACACAGAGCCTTAAAAGTGTAAATGCCCGACCTCTTTTCCGTTTTTTCTCTAATTTAATTAAGATGTGCAGGTGGTGTTCTTATCGAGGTTCAGGGGTGAATGACGTAAATATTTTCACACAATATGGGAACATCTCATGTTGTCTTGAAGGCTCCTCGGCCCACATCTGACTCTCTGTACTGTCACTATGGCAACGATGTCTATGAGCACTGGGCATTGTGACATCACACGATGGAACGTTCACCATTGGCTGGGGCTCCTGCATAGGCATATGTAAATGAATCCATTCCGATTGGACATATGTGAAGATTGGGCATTGTGACATCACACGATGGAACGCTCAGCAGGGGCTGGTGCTGGTGAAGGTTCTGTGGGTGTGAAGCCAGTTTAGTTTTGAAATATTGGGGGGGGGGGGGGGTTAGGATTTGATTAAAAACGTACACTTAAACACGTCGAAATGTAATGAGGAACGGATACTTAGAAAGAAAAGAGAAATCTCTACCAAAATGGAAAAGATGTCGGCGATTCAGCGTTCCCCCTTATCCTTAAACTTTGACCCCTTGTTCTGGTCTTCCCCAACATCCGGAACAATCTTCCTGCATCTAGCCTGTCCAACCCCTTAAGAATTTTAAACGTCTCTATAAGATACCCCCTCAATCTTCTAAAATCTAGCGATTACAAGGCGAGTCTATCCAGTCTTTCTTCATATGAAAGTTCTGACATAACAGGAATCAGCCTGGTGAACCTTCTCTGTACTCCCTCTCTATGGCAACGATGTCTTTGAGCATTGGGCATTGTGACATCACACGATGGAACGTTCACCATTGGCTTGGGCTCCTGCATAGGCATATGTAAATGGATCCATTCCGATTGGACATATGTGAAGATTGGGCATTGTGACATCACACGATGGAACGTTCAGCAGGGGCTGGGGCTGGTGAAGGTTCTGTGGGTGTGAAGCCAGTTTAGTTTTGAAATATTGGGGGGGGGGGGGGAAGGATTTGATTAAAAACGTGTACTTAAACACGACGGAATGTAATGAGGAGCGGATACTTAGAAAGAAAAGTGAAATCTCTACCGAAATGGAAAAGATGTCGGCGATTCTGCGTCCAGTTTCGGAGTTGCAGGGAATCAATGGAAGAAATGTGACAGCCGGACGGAGTTCCGTTTCGGAATCTTGGGCGAGAGTTTTATATATTAATAGATAGAAGATAGATGGGTACCTCTCCATTATTGAGATCAGTATCCATTATGGACCGGGCAGTATTCACCACTTTTTGTAATCCCCTTCGTTCCTAGGCGTTCGAGTTGCCGAACCAGGCCACAAACTGACTACTGCGTGCAGTTCTGGTCACCACACTATAAGAAGGATGCTGTAGCACTGGAGGGGGTGCAGATGTTCTAGAACAACTAAGACAAGACGGGGAGAAGAAAAATATTTTTCATTGATAACAAAGTCAGGTGCACAGTATCAGAGTAAGAGATCATGCGAACAGCGACGTGACCCAGCGGTTAGTGTAGCTGCCTCACAGCTCCAGCGACTCCGGCTTTGCTCTCTGTGTGGAGTATGCATGTCCATCTGTGACGGGGTGGGTTTCCCTGTGTACTCCTCGCTGCAGTATGACCTTTAAGAAGTTGGAAACAGATCACAAACTTTCCACTGTGTACAGTCCCTTAGATTAAAGCTGTCAACTGTGATAACAGCAGACAGTCTGATCTGCGGTACTATCTCTAGGGAGGCTAAGGGCGTATAATCTCAGGGGGTAGAAACAAGGAACTGCAACTGCAGATGCAAAAAAACACACAAAGTGCTGGAACAACTCAGCGGGCCAGGCAGCATCCAGTCACCCAAAACGTCACCCACTGTAAGATGTAGAAAATCATGAGAGGAATAGATCGGGTAAAGACACAGATTTTCTTGCCCAGGATAGGGGAATCGAGAACCAGAGGTCACGGTGGGAGGGGGGGGGGGGGGGGAGAATTAATAGGAACCTGAGGGGTAACATTTTTACAGAAAGGGTGGTGGATGTATGGAACGAGCTGCCGGAGGAGGTAGTTGAGGCGGGTAATATCGCAACTTTTAAGAAACATTTAGACAGGTACATGGATAGGACAGGTATAGAGAGATATTGGCCAAGTACAGGCAGGTGGGACTAGTGTAGATGGGATATGTTGGTCAGTGTGGGAAAGTTGGGCCGAAGGGCCAGTTTACACACTGTGACCCTATCAATGACTCCATCCATTTTACCTGGGATGCTGCCTGACCCGTTGAGTATTTAATATATTCACATATATTAAATACACGAATATTAATCACATTCGACCTTCATATTTTGCATGTTGAAGGTAAAGTATGTACTTTCCTGAGATTTGTCTCTGCTCTTAAACTTCCTGCAGCTCATTATTTCTTTGCTTGCAAGGGAAGGGGGAGTCGAGCGTACTTAATTGTCATAAGCTCTGGGACTGGAGCAATTCTATTTTTACTTGCTGCAGCTTTACAGGGCTATTATCCACAGCATCGCAGCAAATAAATATTTATGTTTAGGTAAATAAGAAGAGGAGTGGAATTGAGTTTCTATCAAAGAGAGCAGGATGTTGACACCCTACGGACTGCCAAGGTTTTATACATGATGTTTCAAATGAGACAGTTTAGTGGCGCTGCTGGTAGAGCTGCTGCCTTACAGCGCCAGAGACCCAGGTTCAATCCTGACCTCGGGTGCTGTCGGCGTGGCGTATTCATATTCTCCCCGTGACTGTGTGCATTCCCTCCCATATCACAAAGGGTTTGTAGGTTCTGCTAAATTGCTCCCTGTGTGTAGGGAGTGGATGAGAAAGTGGACGGAGTGAGATCGATGGCCAGTGTGGACTCTGTTGGTGAAGGGCCTGTTTCCTTGGTGTTCCTTTAAACAATCTTATTGTTCTTTGTTAAGATGAATGGTAGGAGGTTTGGAGGAGATCTGAGGAGGAGTTTTTGCACACAGAAGGTGGTTGGAGTCTTGAACTCATTCTCTGAAGAGGTGGCGAGGCTTAGATACCTGAAAACATTTAAAAAGCATCGAGACACATACTTGAATCAATGAGGCATATGACTCAATGAATCTATGGACTACCTAAGACCTGGGCTGCACGGTGGCCTAGCGGTAGAGCTACTGCCTGATAGCCCCAGGGACCCGGGTTCGATCCTGACTATGGGTGCTTGTCTGTATGGAGTTTGTCCTTTCTCCTCATGACCTGCGTGGGTTTTCTCCGAGATATTCGGTTTCCTCCCAAAGACCTACAGGTATGTAGGTTAATCGGCTTGGTATAAATGTAAAATTGTCCCTAGTGTGTGTAGGGTGGTATTATTCAGCAGGGATTGCTGGTCGGAGCGGACTCGGTGGGCCGAAGGGCCTGTTTCCGCGCAGTGTCTCTAAACTAAAAAGTGGGATAAGTGCAGGTCAGTACCAGGGGTAGTATGGAAATGATGGACCGAAGGGGCTTTTCTGTGGTGCATGACTCTTTGATCTGTGATGGTATGAAAACATACTTTTCTCTATGGACTTTGGATTCCTTTACATGAGTATTGTGATTATTAATTTGTACAAGTAGGAATTGAATTGTTCTGTGGTTGGTACATATGATCACTAAACATTTTTTGACTCTTGATTCTAAAGCCATTTAAAAATAAAATATAACTTTAGACTTAATAATAAGAAAGCTGTAGGTAGACACAAAATGCTGGAGTAACTCAGCGGGACAGGCAGCATCTCTGGAGACAAGGAATGGGTGACATTTCGGGTCAAGACTGAAGAAGGTTCTCGACCCAAAACGTCACCCATTCCTTCTCTCCAGAGATGCTGCCTGTCCCGCTGAGTTACTCCAGCATTTTGTATCTACCTTTGATTTAAACCAGCATTTGCAGTTCTCACCTACACAATAAGAAAGCTGTAGTTCCGGTTTGAAAGCTTAATAATACATCTTTATAAAGCAATAGGTCCGTCGTATAGTTTGGCGTGAAGTTTGGATTTGGGCAAAGAGAGAGTTGCTCGAACAAAAGAATATGAAGCAAGATTATAAAGAATGGCTACATACAGACACGCACCTGTAGTCAGGCCACAAAGACACAAGGTGCTGGAGTAACTCAGCAGGTTAGGCAGCATCTCTGGGGAACAGAAATGCTGCCTGACCCACTGAATTACTCCATCACTTTGTGTCCTTTTGTGTAAACCAGCATCTGCCGTTCCTTGTATTCACACTGGTTACAAGGAGCAGTGCAATTAGCTAAGTGTCACAATTTCATAGTCCTAGATTCCTGCATGGAAAAAGGCCCTTCTGCCCAACTTGCCCACACCGACCAATATAGCCCATCTACACTAGACCCACCTGCCTGCGTTTGGCCAATGTCCCTCTGAATCTATCCTAATTATCTACCTGGCCAAACGTTGTGATAGTACCTGCCTCAACTATCTCCTCCAGCAGTTCAATCCATATACCTACTACCACCCTTTGTGTAAAAAAAAAGTTGCCCCTCAGGTTCCTATTAAATCTTTTCCCCCCTTCATCTTAAACCTATGCCTTCTGGTTCTTGAAGTGATGAAAACTGAGAGGAGAATTCATTGAAGATTTTATCAGTGTGAAACGGGAAAAGATTATTTTGATTTTTCGGGAGTCAGCGCTGAGGGATATGTCCATTTAAAGTTTCCGCAAAGGTTCCGAGGAAATGTCTTTCCTCATAGTTAATGGAGATTGGAATGCATTGCCTTAGGAAATGGTTGAGACAGGAGGGAGGGGGAAACTAGGGCTTTTAAGGCCGGAATGTTTAAGGCTTTGAAGCTGGGATGTTGTTGAATAGAATGTGCGACTTTGCAGAATGGTAACATTGTATACAGTGGTGTCAAAATGTCAGATTTAAAATTAGCCACAAAGATGTGGGAACCATGCAAATAATTGAAATCTCACTTTCAGCCAATAATCATTCCCCAATGTCACATTTCTCCCACCACGCACTGCACTTCCCACCATCACATCCCAGCCCCCTCTACACTCAACTCTCATCCCCGAGTCCCATATTTCCCCACTTAGAACATAGATCAGTGTAGCACGAGAACAGGCCCTTCAGCCCACAATGTGGTACCTGGATAAACTAATCTCCTATGCTTGCACATGATCCATTTCCCTCCATTCCCGGCATATCCACGTGTGTGTGTTTATCTAAAAGCCTCTTTAATGCTGTTATCATATCTGCCTCCATCACCATCCCAGGCATTCCAGGCGCCCACCACCCTTTGTGTCAGATGGACAAATTTTAAAGGAGATGAGCGGGGCAAGTTTTTATGCACAGAGGGTGGTGGGTGCCTGGAACTGCTGGCGGCTGTGGTTACAGTGGTATTTAAGAGCCTTTTAGACAGGCACATGGATATGCAGAGAATAGAGGGTTTATGCAGAGATTTAACTTGGTATCATGTATGGCACAGACATTGTGGGCTGAAGGGCCTTGTTCTCTGCTGTGCTGTTCTATGTACATCACAAGATTGATGCAGCACAGAAATAGTTCTTGTGCGGCACAGTGGTGCAGCGGTAAAGCTACTTACATCGATGCCTCACTGTGCCAGAGACCCGGGTCCAATCCTGACCATGGGTGCTTGTCTGTACGGAGTTTATACGTTCTCCCCGTGACCTGCGTGGGTTTTCTCCGGGATCTCCGGTTTCCTCCCACGACCTCCGAAGACCTACAGGTTTGTTGGTTAATTGGCTTGGGATAATTGTAAATTGTCCCTAGCGTGTGTAGGATAGTGTAAGCGTGCGGGGATCACTGTTCGGTGCGGACTCGGTGCGCCAAAGCGCCTGTTTCTGCGTTGTATCTCAATACTAAACTAAACTAAAGTAAACCTCTCCGTACCACTGATGCACGCTCACTGGAGTGTACAGTCAAATAGACTGTTTGTTCGGACAGCGTTGCTTTCGAAGGCTGAGTTTATCAGTGCCGGCTTCTCGAGATACGTTCCAGGCGCTGACTGCCACTGTGCAGGGTCAAGCACTGACCAGTTGATCAAAGACATCGCTGCCTTGGAGTTCATTGCCACTGGATCCTTCCAAGTAGCAAATCATCACTGCTTCTCATCACTAGATGACTGTTGTTCTCTCTATATACAGTCCCCTCCACCTACTTTCAAGTGAAGCTTAAGAAGGCCAACATTTTTTAAAACTACTTTTAGACAATAGACAATAGACAATAGACAATAGGTGCAGGAGTAGGCCATTCGGCCCTTCGAACCAGCACCGCTATTCAATGTGATCATGGCTGATCATCCCCAATCAGTACCCCGTTCCTACCTTCTCCCCATATCCCGACTCCGCTCTTTTTAAGAGCCCTATCTAGCTCTCTCTTGAAAGCATCCAGAGAACCTGCCTCCACCGCAGAGAATTCCACAGACTTGGTCTAAATAGGTCTAGGTCTGATGGAAGGAAAGTTCTGTGTAAAATAAAACTTGCCCCGAACACCTTCTTTAAACATTCCCCCACTTACACAGAAGGGTTGATGCCAAAATAGGGGTTCAACCAGTCTTATGAATGGTTCCGACACAAAATTACAGTCCTCAGATTACATTTCATCTTTGTATTCCTCGTTGTCACCCCCCCCCCCCCACCCCCCGACAATGATCTATTCTACATTTTCCTTGAGCCTCTTCCCCTTTGTTCTCTCATTTTCACACCTTGCCCTTCCATATCTCCGTGCCTCCCTCTCCCCTGACTCTCAGTCCGAAGAAGGGTCTCGACCCGAAACCTCACCCATTCCTTCTCTCCAGAGATGCTGCTGCCTGTCCCACTGAGTCACTCCAGCATATTGCGTCTATCTTGGGTGTAAACCAGCATCTGCAGTTCCTAGTTTCGACAAGATTAAGATGAAAGTGTTTGTTGCTCACAAGTTCCAGAGACAGAAAATACGAGCTTATCTCTATCGAGACTGTTATTTTCCTCACAACACCCAGTTTAGCCTATTAACCGCAGCAGGAAGGAACAATGTCATCTGCAAGTAAATATTTAAAGGATTTCCATTCCATGGTCTGAATGAAACTCTGCAGAAGCTTCAGGAAATTGAAATTAAGGCACAGCAGAGGGAGCGAAACATGGTTAATGGCCTGTTACAGTCCAAGATTCACCAGTGCTGAAGTTAATTTTAAATGTGTTATTTTCCCTTCTGTAATTGACCCACCCAACTGGATAATACTGGAGAGCTCTTACATAATTTAAATTGCATCTAATGACTTCAGCAAACGTTACTGGAAGTCTGATAGCTACTTAAAATAACAGGAAAAGTAAAACAGTTCCAATGAAGCAGAAGGCCTTTAAAATTTCCTCCCTGTATTTGAGAGCCATTATTTAAACAGACTGTAAGACATCGAAGGTACACAAAATTGCTGGAGAAACTCAGCGGGTGCAGCAGCATCTATGGAGCGAAGGAAATAGGTGACGTTTCGGGCCGAAACCCTTCTTCACACTGATGTAAGACATCAAACATCTTTCTCACTGGGGAACTCATGAGAAAAATAAACCAAAATTGGCGGGTCACATTTTTCTAGCCTTGCAGTTATGTTTGGAGATACACCATGGAAACAGGCCCTTCGGCCCACTGCGTTCACCCGTTCACACTTATTCTATATTATCCCACTTTCACATCCACACAATATGGGGAATTGACAGAGGCCGATTAACTTACAAACCCACACGTCTTTGGGATGCGGGAGGAAACCGGAGAAAACTCACATAGTCACAGGGGTAACGTGCAAACTCCACATAGACAGCACCCAAGGTCAGGATCGAACCCGGGTCTCTGGTGCAGTGAGGAAAATGTTCATGTTTAGATCTACAGCATGGAGACAGGGTCTTTGGCTCACAGAGTCCACGCCAACCACGCATTCTCACTTGCAGTACTAGTCCATGCACAGAGAGTAGGTATGTTGCAAAGCCTACCTGAAGCGTCGCTGAAAATCTGCCGTTGTGGGTGTGCGCGATTTTGGCGCCGTTTAGAGGGGGGCGGGTTTAAAACGCGATTTTCTCTAGGCTGTTCAAATCGAAGATGTTCAGCCTAGTTAATTATTAACGAAAAATCGCTGAAAGACCCCGTCGCAAAAGCTATTATTAGTTTTAAAGGCCTCGTATAATAGTTATAGTAGTTTAAAAATCAATCTCTAAACCCGCGACCACCAGCAACCACAGGGTCTCATAAAGCAAACCACAGAAGGTAAGTTGTATATTTTTACATTAAAAAGGGCTTCTAAAGATCCCTTTATACAAAGTTTAATATTGCGAGTAGCTCATTTTGGGCCCATTATATCCCGCAGTATTTTTCTGGGCATTTGGGGCACAAATCTACCGCAATGTGAACGTTCTAAACCAGCGCGTTCCACAGGGACCCACTGGAAAGCTGATTTAAATGGGCATTTATTTACAGCAATTAAACACTAAATTCCTTCCATTTGGCCTATAAATTAATGTAAATGAGATTTAAAAATCATGTTTTATTGTGAATTATTTGTGAATATTATTTGGACATTTAGGCTATTTAAAAATGTTAATCATTTATTAAGAAATGGATAGATGTTTAGATCTAGTAATTGAAGTTTGAAATTAGCTACACTTGGGTAACTAACTAATTATATGCTTTAATTTCAGGTCATCCAAGTAAGATTATTTTATATTTGTTTCAGAATGCTTCAATCTATGATAACTGAAAATTTCATTCAGTTCTCTTAATTTTTAAGAAAGTTATGGGCTTTTGACTGTTCACGATCACAGCTTTTTTGTTATGTCCATAGAAAATCAATAGGGAACAAGATGCTCATTTCCCAGTATGAAAATGGCTATAACTTTTTAAATAATTGAGATATGAAAGTGAATTAGGTGTCAAATTAAACTTATTTTTATGCTTTATCTGATGGGATAAATTGCAGACTTGATTTTTAAATCTCAAAATTTTGTAACATTGCTACAGAGAGTCAGAGTTTTTTTTACACAGAAGGTAGCAATGTTACAAAATTTTGAGATTTAAAAAATCAAGTCTGTAATTTATCCCATCAGATAAAGTATAAAAAGAAGTTTAATTTGACACCTAATTCACTTTCATATCTCAAGTATTTAAAAAGTTATGGCCATTTACATACTCGGAAATTCGCATCTTGTGCCCTATTGATTTTCTATGGACATAACAAAAAAGCTGTGATCGTGAACAGTCAAAAGCCCATAACTTTCTTAAAAATTAAGAGAACTGAATGAAATTTTCAGTTATCGTAGATTGAACCATTCTGAAACAAATATAAAATAATCTTACTTGGATGACCTGAAATTAAAGCATATAATTAGTTAGTTACCCAAGTGTAGCTAATTTCAAACTTCAATTACTAGATCTAAACATCTATCCATTTCTTAATAAATGATTAACATTTTTAAATAGCCTAAGTGTCCAAATAATATTCATAAATAATTCACAATAAAACATGATTTTTAAATCTCATTTACATTAATTTATAGGCCAAATGGAAGGAATTTAGTGTTCAATTGCTGTAAATTAAAGTCCATTTTAAATCAGCTTTCTAGTGGGATCCTGTGAACGCGCTGGTTTAGAACGTTCACATTGCGCTAGATTTGTGCCTCAAATGCCCAGAAAAATACTGCGGGATATAATGGGCCCAAAATGAGCTACTCGCAATATTAAACTTTGTATAAAGGGACCTTAAGAAGCCCTTTTTAATGTAAAAATATGCAGCATACCTTCAGTTGTTTGCTCTATGAGACCCTGACAGCTGCCGTTGTTCGCGGGTTTAGAGATTGATTTTTAAACTACTATAACTATTATACGAGGCCTTTAAAACTAACAATAGCTTTTGCGACGGGGTCTTCCAGCGATTTTTCGTTAATAATTAACTAGGCTGAACATCTTCGATTTGAACAGCCTAGAGAAAATCGCGTTTTAAACCCGCCCCCTCTAAACGGCGCCAAAATCGCGCACACCCGCAGCGACAGATTTTCAGCGACGCTTCAGGTAGGCTTTGCAACATACCTACAGAAGGTCACGAGTGCTTGGAACATGTTGCCGAGGTGGTGGAGAAGATATGTCAATGGCATTTGAAAGACTTTTGGATAGGCACATGGATATGCAGGGAATGGAGGATATGGGTTATGTGCAGGTAGATAAGTGATGGTCTTGGCATCATGTTCGGCACAGACATTGTGGGCTGAAGGGCCTGCTTCTGCATTGTACTGTTCATACTCCGTGCAGACAACATCAGTAGTCAGGATCGAACCCGGCTGCTGTGAGGCAGTCAAGCGGCCTTTTCACGGGGCGACTTGACGCAAGAGTTAACCGGAGTTTAACATCGTGGGAACCTCGTGCGATAACAGTACGGCATTCGTGGACCACCGTGGACCACCGTAGCGCTAACGGCAGGTAGTCGTGTAACTTGGTCACTCGGGAGAAAATTCAAGAAAGTTTGAATTTCTCCAAGATTGACTTGTACACTTGTGGTTGAGTATTGCAACATTATATGAACGTAGTGGCCAGTGCGATATCCGTAATAACTCTTGCAGGTACCGTGGGAACTCCTGCGAACGGTGAACCCGGAAGCTGGACAGAGGGGACAGAAGGTGAGTAAAAAGTATCTTCTGTGGGATTGAATTTAAAAAATAAATAAAAATAAAGATTTGCATCCGCATATGGACATCAACTTATTCATGAGTTATGTTAATGAGATTCAAGAAAATAACTATAATCTTTAAAAGGGACTTTAAAAGGGACTTTACTGAAAGGTTACGCATTTTTATGGTCCGTGAGAAATTTTTCACATGTACTTCTTTGAGAGATACAGGTCGGAGTCCTCGGGTCCAGGGGTCCGGAACGCTACCAATCAATGTTGTACAGAGACCCGTGTAAGGAATGAACTGCACATGCTGGTTTAAACCGAAGACAGACACAAAAAGTTGGAGTAACTCAGCGAGTCAAGCAGCATCTCTGGAGAAAAAAAGCTGATGTTTCGGGACGAGACACATCTTCAGACTCAATTCTCAGGGCGAACTAGCGACTAAATGCACTGCACCATGAATCCAATAAGGGCTAACAATTTGAGAAAAGACACAACATAATAGTATGTTTAAGAAGGAACTGCAGATGTTGGAAAATCGAAGGTAGACAAAAATGCGGGAGATACTCAGCAGGTGAGGCAGTATCTATGGAGCGAAGGAAATAGGCGACGTTTCGGGCCGAAACCCTTCTTCAGACTGATGTAAGACATCAAACATCTTTCTCACTGGGGAACTCATGAGAAAAATAAACCAAAATTGGCGGGTCACATTTTTCTAGCCTTGCAGTTATGTTTGGAGATACACCATGGAAACAGGCCCTTCGGCCCACTGAGTTCACCCGTTCACACTTATTCTATATTATCCCACTTTCACATCCACACAATATGGGGAAATGACAGAGGCCGATTAACTTACAAACCCACACGTCTTTGGGATGCGGGAGGAAACCGGAGAAAACTCACATAGTCACAGGGGTAACGTGCAAACTCCACATAGACAGCACCCAAGGTCAGGATCGAACCCGGGTCTCTGGTGCAGTGAGGAAAATGTTCATGTTTAGATCTACAGCATGGAGACAGGGTCTTTGGCTCATAGAGTCCACGCCAACCACGCATTCTCACTTGCAGTACTAGTCCATGCACAGAGAGTCAGTGTTTTTTTTACACAGAAGGTAGCAATGTTACAAAATTTTGAGATTTAAAAAATCAAGTCTGTAATTTATCCCATCAGATAAAGCATAAAAAGAAGTTTAATTTGACACCTAATTCACTTTCATATCTCAAGTATTTAAAAAGTTATGGCCATTTACATACTCGGAAATTCGCATCTTGTGCCCTATTGATTTTCTATGGACATAACAAAAAAGCTGTGATCGTGAACAGTCAAAAGCCCATAACTTTCTTAAAAATTAAGAGAACTGAATGAAATTTTCAGTTATCGTAGATTGAACCATTCTGAAACAAATATAAAATAATCTTACTTGGATGACCTGAAATTAAAGCATATAATTAGTTAGTTACCCAAGTGTAGCTAATTTCAAACTTCAATTACTAGATCTAAACATCTATCCATTTCTTAATAAATGATTAACATTTTTAAATAGCCTAAGTGTCCAAATAATATTCACAAATAATTCACAATAAAACATGATTTTTAAATCTCATTTACATTAATTTATAGGCCAAATGGAAGGAATTTAGTGTTCAATTGCTGTAAATTAAAGTCCATTTTAAATCAGCTTTCTAGTGGGATCCTGTGAACGCGCTGGTTTAGAACGTTCACATTGCGCTAGATTTGTGCCTCAAATGCCCAGAAAAATACTGCGGGATATAATGGGCCCAAAATGAGCTACTCGCAATATTAAACTTTGTGTAAAGGGACCTTAAGAAGCCCTTTTTAATGTAAAAATATGCAGCATACCTTCAGTTGTTTGCTCTATGAGACCCTGACAGCTGCCGTTGTTCGCGGGTTTAGAGATTGATTTTTAAACTACTATAACTATTATACGAGGCCTTTAAAACTAATAATAGCTTTTGCGACGGGGTCTTCCAGCGATTTCTCGTTAATAATTAACTAGGCTGAACATCTTCGATTTGAACAGCCTAGAGAAAATCGCGTTTTAAACCCGCCCCCTCTAAACGGCGCCAAAATCGCGCACACCCGCAGCGACAGATTTTCAGCGACGCTTCAGGTAGGCTTTGCAACATACCTACAGAAGGTCACGAGTGCTTGGAACATGTTGCCGAGGTGGTGGAGAAGATATGTCAATGGCATTTGAAAGACTTTTGGATAGGCACATGGATATGCAGGGAATGGAGGATATGGGTTATGTGCAGGTAGATAAGTGATGGTCTTGGCATCATGTTCGGCACAGACATTGTGGGCTGAAGGGCCTGCTTCTGCATTGTACTGTTCATACTCCGTGCAGACAACATCAGTAGTCAGGATCGAACCCGGCTGCTGTGAGGCAGTCAAGCGGCCTTTTCACGGGGCGACTTGACGCAAGAGTTAACCGGAGTTTAACATCGTGGGAACCTCGTGCGATAACAGTACGGCATTCGTGGACCACCGTGGACCACCGTAGCGCTAACGGCAGGTAGTCGTGTAACTTGGTCACTCGGGAGAAAATTCAAGAAAGTTTGAATTTCTCCAAGAAAGACTTGTACACTTGTGGTTGAGTATTGCAACATTATATGAATGTAGTGGCCAGTGCGATATCCGTAATAACTCTTGCGGGTACCGTGGGAACTCCTGCGAACGGTGAACCCGGAAGCTGGACAGAGGGGACAGAAGGTGAGTAAAAATTACCTTCTGTGGGATTGAATTTAAAAAATAAATAAAAATAAAGATTTGCATCCGCATATGGACATCAACTTATTCATGAGTTATGTTAATGAGATTCAAGAAAATAACTATAATCTTTAAAAGGGACTTTAAAAGGGACTTTACTGAAAGGTTACGCATTTTTATGGTCCGTGAGAAATTTTTCACATGTACTTCTTTGAGAGATGCAGCTCGGAGTCCTCGGGTCCAGGGGTCTGGAACGCTACCAATCAATGTTGTACAGAGACCCGTGTAAGGAATGAACTGCACATGCTGGTTTAAACCGAAGACAGACACAAAAAGCTGGAGTAACTCAGCGAGTCAAGCAGCATCTCTGGAGAAAAAAAGCTGATGTTTCGGGACGAGACACATCTTCAGACTCAATTCCGATTAGGCTGTCTGAAGAAGGGCTCCGATTCGAATCGTCACCTATTCTTTTTCTCCAGAGATGCTGCCTGACCCGCTGACTTACTCCAGCTTTTTATGTTTTTCTTCCCAGATCTGACTTACCTGCTGAGTTACACCAACATTTTGTGTCCTTCTGTGCGTATTAACCAGCATTAACCAGCGTCTGCAGTTCCTTTAGACATTACCTAAATTCAGATTTTAGAAATATAGCGCGTGGGAACTCCTGCGAACGGTAAACCCGGAAGCTGGACAGAGGGGACAGAAGGTGAGTAAAAATATCGACAAGGGAACATGTGTCCTTCGAGGACATCCCACCTAATTGTCATTGTTGGATAATCTTTTTAACAGGAACACTTGCAGAGATGGCTCCCAGAAAATCTCAAAGAAAGGGGGTAAAGCGTGTCAGAGATGTTTTTGCCATGTTGCGCTATTCAGTTTCTATATTGTTTCAGTTTCTATATCTATATTGTTGCTCTATTCAGTTTCCCAGGGGGTCGGGACGGGACTGGAGTTGGGAGGGAAAGGTGGGGGAGTCGAGGGAGAGGAGGGGGAGACAGATGGGGGTGTCTTCATTTACTGGCGGCGGGTGTCTGTCACTGAAACAGGCAGGTGAGATTTCACATCCACCTTGTGTGTGCCTCTCTCTCTCTCTCCCTCCCTCTTACACAGGCTGAGAGACTCTGCCTCTGTGAGTGTACATCTCTTTCTCCCCCTCTCCCACACACAGTAAGACCGAGGTACTGTGCTCAGTCCATCTGTGTCTCCCACATACACAGTAAAATATGTCTCCAAATGAGCCAATTCAACCAAGGGAGGATATTTATAGTGTGTGAAAAAAAAAGTTACATCATTTGTGTCACGTGTAGTTCACGATGTTCATTCAAGATTTAACGCGAAAGCTCGGGAAACGGACAAGTCACTCGCACAAATAACAGAAATGCCGAGTACCGTGGGAACTCTTTATCTACCCCCGTTATATCGTGCAAGACTCGTGCTGGACCACGACCTCTTCACTCTGGTGACATCTTGCGTCAACTCGCCCCGTGAAAAGGCCCCATAACTCTACAATACTCTGTGTGGCCACTATGACACCCATTTTTGCAAACACTTTTAGTTAAAACATTATCGTCTCATCTACTAAGGTATAGTGAAGAACTTGAGCTTGCATGCTATCCAGTCAAAGAATATATTATACATGATTACAATCAAGCCGTGCACAGTGTACAGATGAAGGGTAAAATATTTAGTGTGAGATAACGTCCGATTAAAGATAGTTCGAAGGTCTCCAATAAGGTGGATGGGAGGTCAGGACCTGCTTGACTCGAGCTGGTGCGAAGATGGTTCAATTGCCGGATAGCAGCTGGAAAACAAAACTGTCCCTGAATCTATTTATTAACCAAAAAATAATGTAATCAATAATTTACAATAATATTTACAGTACGAAATAGGTCAAAAATAAACCCACCACCATAATACAAGTCAAACAAATATACTAAATAAACTACTATACAACTATATCACCATCTTTATTGTGGATTCATCCAACCGCGCGGTGCCCAACGGTCCCAGAAATCCCCCAGCGCGCCTGTGGACAGCGCGTGGTCCCTTTCTAAAACCACCCGGGCGCGGACATAAACCACGGAAAAGGGCAATCAGCCCACTCGGGCAGAACCCTCTTCAACCTGGCGTCGTGACTTACAGATGGCCAACTTGGCCAGGCCTAGGTGCAACCCAACCAGGACATCTCCGGCCCTTGCTGAGGCGGTGTGAAGTGTAGTTACCGTTGATGGAAGGGAAGTTGTTTTGCGCGATGGCCTGGGCTGCGTCCACAACTTCGCCTCCCACAGCCAACCCAGGGCACGGGAGGTGAGCCCACAGCTTGCTCACCAACACCGATCCTCTCCTCCATCCACCACCATCATTGTCACACCAGTAATGTTGTTCTTTTTATACAATACACAGAAAAAGTACCTGCTATAATCTCTAAAGCACCCCTTCGTAGGGCATAGAATTAAGGTAAGAGGGTCAAAATTTAAAAGAGATGAACAGGGCAATATTTTGACACAGAAGGTGGTGAGTGTCTGGGACAGCGGTGGAGGCAGATACGATAGTGGCACAATGAGCTTTTGGATGGGCACATGGGTGTGTAGGGAATGGAGGAACTTGGCTGGTCTTGGCATCATGTTCAGGGCGGATACTGTGGGCAGAAGGGCCCATTCTCATGCTATGCTGTTCGGTGTTCTACGTTCTACCCCAGCCAAAATTTCAGAGAACTGCCTATGCTAATACCGCCATTTCACACTGGGATTTGTCAAACCAACCATCCACAGTGGGTAGATGTGACGGGCACCTCTGGCTCCTTCTACTGGCTGATCGTGGAACTGTATGAGTAATGCTGTGGAGAGGAGGAAAATTGTTGCATGTTTTAGATGATGCAGCATAGAAACAGGCCCTTCAGCCCACCAAATCCACGCCGACCACCAATCACTTTTTCACACCAGTTCCATGGAGTATCACAGTGAGGAATGTGGAATCCACTGTGGTGGATGTTGATGTTAACTATTATATGGTTGTGTGTCTTGTTGCTTTTCACACTATGGCTGTGTGGTAACTTAAATTTCACTGTACCTTAACTGGTACATATGACAATAAACTGACCTTGAAACCTTGAAGTTGTGGGCCAAAGGGCCTGTTTCTATGCTGTACTATGCTGCAGTACTATGCTGTGCTATGTTCAAATGCATTTGTCTTGGTTATATTTTGTTATTTTGCAAAATGTCCTTTGAAATATTCAAAATATATTAAAACATTATTCCTTTATTATTCAATAATCATGCAAACGATTCCTTTAAAATACTCAAAGTATTTCTTTAAATATTCAAAATAATCTTCCAGATTGTAGGGGGTTACGGTGGCACAGCGGTAGAGTTGCTGCTCTAGAGCGCTTGCAGCGGCGTCGACCTGGGTTCGATCCCGACTGCGGGTGCTGTCCGTACGGAGTCTGTACTCTCTCCCCATGGCCGTGTGGGTTTTCTCCGAGATCTTCGGTTTCCGCACAGGTTTGTAGGTACATTGGCTTGGTAAATGTAAAAATCGCCCCAAGGATAGTGTTAATTTGCGGAGATCGTTGGTCGGCGCGGGCCCGGTGGGCTGAAGTTCCTGCTTCCGCGCGCTGTATCTCTAAAACTAAAATAAAACGAAATATTATTCCTTTATAATATTCAACATACAAAACATTAAAATATTCCTTTACTCCACAAGTTGTCAGAGCAGCAGATTGTGACTTGCGTTGCTCAGTAAATGGCAGCTGCAGGAAAATGATTGTCAGTACAAGTCAGTTGCTGCATCCTGCCAAGAACATGACTGACAGACACTGTGAGATAGAATGGGTCAACAACGTCATATTTCCCAAACGTTCGCAAACTCGGTTCCATGAAAGGTCATGTCATGCATTTGACTTTCAAGAAAGCACAGATCACATTTGTTTAAGAGAAATGACGTGTAGCAAACAACGCTGGAAACACAGCGCTTGTGAAGAGAGATCGCTAAGTCGGCCGCATTTTGAGTCTCCTGGTCAATTTTGGGCACCATGTTGTAGGAAGGATGTTGACAAACTGGAAAGGGTGTGGAGGAGACTTACAAGGATGTTGCCAGGACTTGAAGGCCTGAGCAATGGGAAGAGGCTGAGCAGGCTAGGACTCTATTCCTTGGAGCGCAGGAGGATGAGGAATGATCTTAAAGAGGTGGACAAAATCAGGAGCGGAATAGATCGGGTAGACGTAGAGGCTAGGGACAGGAAGAATAGGACGGGTCATAGTTGATGGGGCAGAGCTTTACGTTGAGATGGGCAAAATTTAAAGGAGATGTGTGAGGATTTTAATTTTACACAGGTGGGTGCCTGGAAAGGACTGCCAGAGGCAGTGGTATTGGCAGAAACGACAGTGGTGTTTATGAGTGTTTTAGATAGGCACATGGATATGCAGGGAATGAAGGGAGATGGATCATGTGCAGGCAGGAAATTAGTTTATCTTGGCATCATGTTCGGCACAGTGATCGTGGGCCGAAGGGGGAGGGGGGGTTCTTGTGCTGTACTGTGCTATGCTCTATGTTCCATGTGGATATGGACGGATATGGATTACGTGCAGGCAGAAGAGATTACTTTACCTTGGGATCTTCAGCCCACAATGTCCATGCCGTACATCATGCTGAGTTAGTCATAGTCATACAGCATGGAAACAAACCCATCGGCCCAACTTGCCCACACCAACCAACATGCCCCAGTCCCGCCTCTCTGCGTTTGGCCCATATATCCCTCTAAACCTATCTTAACCATGTACCTGTCTAGTTAAGGGAATCTCCTTTGCCTGCTGATGATCCACATTCCTCCATTCACTGCATATCCCTTTTCCCATCTAGAAATCTTAAAAGCCAACTGTTTATTGTTCCGCTGATGCTGCCTGGCCTGAGACGACAGCTTGTCATTTCAGATTTTCAGTATCTGCGTCTATTCGATGTTCTGTTAGTGTTGGCAACATCCTTGGCTTGCGGTATTCTGTTCTGATCAAAAAATAAATCCCCAGGCCCGACGAGGTTAGCCAGTCTAATAGAGACCAGGGTTTTTAAACAAACACTGATTGTGACATTATGGCATTTGACACAGCACAAGTTGCTATGTTCTTGAATGCAACTTGTTTTTCCGTGCACTGTTCCAACTCATCTGAACCATTAAAAGAAATCATGTTAAATCTCTGGTCGACCCAAAACGTCACCCATTCCTTCTCTCCAACCTCTCTCGCTGAGTTACTCCAGCTTTTTGCATCTATCTTCAATTTATCCAAGTTGAGATCATTCTTCCTACAAATATAAGGAGCTTGGGAATTCAAGGCCAAGTATGACTTAGAAAGGATACAATGATCTTGCGAGTGGGCTGTTAGACTGACAGAGGTGCCAGCATGTTTACTGCAAGGGCAGCAAAGAATTATTGGCCAATTCAGACAAGAAAGCAAAACACTCTCAACATTGAAAATCGCTGATATAAAACAGATGGAAAGGCAACAAAGTTAGCAGTCATTTCAAGATGCCTATAAATTTAGTCTAATGCGATACAGTCCATGCCAACCATTCATCACTCGTGCATTGGTTCTATGTTATCCCATGTTCGCATGCTACACAATAGGGACAATTTACATAAGCCAATTAACCTAGAAACTTGCACATCTTCGGAATGTGGGAGGAAACCGGTGAACCTGGAGAAAACCCGCATGGTCACAGTTCTCCCTGGGGCATGTTCCTATCCATTCCCCTCCACAGATGCTGCCCTACCTGCTGAGTTACTCCAGCATTTTGTAATTTACTCAGGTTGCCAGTGCCTGTAGTTCCTGGCACCTACATGTCCATATTTACCTGGCACCATTCAGTAATCACAGCTATTCACCAACCAAAGGAAAAGTGATGCAGGTAACAGAGCAGGTAACTCATAGACCAGTAGTGTTGCTTCCAACATGAACCTGGCAAGGTTTATTGGTCAACTTCCAAATATGTAAGGTGGCAGAGTAGCACAGCGGTAGAGTTGCTGCCTTACAGCTGCAGAGACCCGTGTTCGATCCTGACTATGGGTGCTGTCTGTACGGAGCTTGTACGTTCTCCCCGTGACCTCTGTACAGACAGCACCCATAGTCAGGATGGAACACGGGTCATGTTGGAAGCATCTGTGGAGGGAATGGATAGGAAATGTTTTGAGTCAGGACCCTTGTTCACAGTAGGGTAGCTGGAAAACAGAGGTGGGGAAGAAATTGACACACCACTTCCATTACAAAAATTCTCATGTGGCTCAACCACACTGAGGTGAACACTACAATATTTTGTTGAGATAAGTTCCACTTATGCTGAACTTCCAGCAGCAATGCTGAGATTCTGGTGTTTCTTACATCCAATAGAATGTGGAGAGGATCCTAAAGTTAGCCAGATCCTATCTCGTGTCCAACTATTGGACCATTGTGGCCTCCACTTGGCCTGAGTTATCAATGCAGGCTCTGCTTTGTTCTGTACCTTCCCACGCCTCCAGTTTCCCCTCCCTGACTCTGTCTGATGAAGTGTCTCGACCCGAAACGTCACCTGTTCCTCTTTTTCCTCCCAGAGATGCTGCCTGACCTGCTGAATTACTCCAGCATTTTGTGTCAAATTCACCATCTCCAATGTGGACAACAACCTAATTCTACCTCACTGTTCCCATACCCGTCATCCTGTACCAAAACATCCAACCCTCAACATCTTATCCATGCTGTCCCACCACTCCCATAACACTCCATTGACTCCAGGCAGAGCTAGTGAAGGAAAAAGCAATAGGCTTTGCGTGGGACTAAGTGTGTAAGCTTTTCTATTTGTTACAGTGCCTCTGACATGGATTATAACTGCTGGAGGCACCTCACAACAAAGTCTGATTGCAGACGCTGGTTTAACAGACGTTTAGCCTATTAGAAATTCCAGGCCAGAAATTAATCTGTGGCACCAAGACCAAATATGCAAAAGACTTGGTTCAAAACATCACGTTGAAAGATGAAGTTACAAACTCAGGGTCAGATGCCAAACAAAATTAAAATACCTTTGTGAGGAATTGATAATGAAACCGTAGACAATGAAGAATGCAAAGATGAAAGTATTGCCGACAAGTCTTATACATGTCACATTTGTGTGAAGAACTTTTTTTGGAAGCAACATTAGTCTTTGCTTTCAATTTCTAATAGAATTCAACTCAATACTACCATATTGTGTTACCTTCAGAACCTTGTTCCGGGCAGTCACAGGATCGAGAATGGCTTGGCTCCAATTTCTCTTCTGTAGACTCAAGCGGGTAGTCGAGGCCAAAAATCGCCCACAGATCGCCACAGGCAGGCTGAATGTGTTTGATGGAGTGAGCAGGGGGATCGTTTGGGAGGTGGTGCATGCCCTGTGCAGTTTATACTGGATTATTTGTGCTACTGACGCAACTTCTTGAGATTCTCACTGGCTTCGTGAATGTTCCACCATTTTTAAACGTTCGGAGGAATGTTGCACTTTTTCTAGTAGATCCTCGAATCTGTTCCTCCGTCCACCTGTTAAGCTCTTGTCATGTTCCTTTATTTCATTTGTCTGTATAAATACCCCTTAAAATGTTGTTTTGTCTCTGTTTCAACCACCTCTCCTGGCAAGTCGCTCCTGGGCCCTACCACTCTTGCCTCATAAACCACCTTTAAACTTTCTCCCCTCAACTTAACCCTATGACTTCTAGAATTTGACCTTTGCACCCTGGACAAAAGACGACATAACCAATCCATGCCTTTCTAGATACTTCTATCAGGTTGCCCCTAAACCTCTGACATTCCGGAGAAAAGAATCCTAGTTTGTCCAACCTCTTCTTATTGCAGGCACGTTGACTAATTTGGAAGAACGACCAGATGTGGTGAATAAAAATAAGTCATAATGAAACAATCGGGTAAAGCAGTATCAGACCCTAAAATATTTGATGTTCCTTGTATCATTTTGTAATAGCAACTCATTCTGGTGCTGGATAGTAAAGATAAATATCAATCAACTATATATCAACTTATTCTGATCCCCGATAGCAAAGACAAAATCATTCAGTGGGCTTCAAAATGACTTTGGTTCTTCAAACCTCAGAAAGGCAACAGGAAAATCAGGAAATGCCGTCTAATTAGTATTAACTAGGGTCATTGTGCTGATGCTTTTGTTTTTAACTAATAAACAATGCTCCATTCTTTTAATCAATGCCAAATTCTGCAAACTGCTGTGTTTTTAAATTAAGAGCAAACAATGATTGACTAATTAATTCTGACCCTGTTGAAAGAAGAGTATAAATGGGTTGTAACAGCATGCAAGGACTAACAGCTGCACCACAGGTTGCCTTAGTTTAGAGATACAGCGTGGAAAGAGACACTTCGGCCCACCAAGTCTGCACTGACCAGCGATCACCCGTACACTATGGGTTTCTCCTGCACTGCCCGTCACAAGTTCTTGCTGCACCACTTATCACTGGACTTCAGTCAAAAATCTTACATATACACGAATCCACTTCTCAAGAAAGGGAAAAAAAACAAAAATTACTATCCTGCTGAATGTTCCACTGGGTCAGTATTCCAATTTGATTTACAAAGCATCAAATCATAACTGTTTTAAAATCCTTTACTCTGAAATATCGAAAGATACAGCATGGAATTAAGACCATTGACCCACCGAGTCCATGCCGACCATCGATCACCCGTTCACACTAGATCTATGTTATTCCACTTTTATATTCACTCTACACGTTATTTTTACAGAGGCCAATTAATCTACAAACCCGCACGTCTTTGCGGGTGGAAACTGGAGCACCTGGTCACAGGGAGAACGTGGAAACTCCACACAGACAGTATCCGAGGTCAGGATCGAACGTGGGTTTCTGATGCTGTGACGCAACAGATTTACCATCTGCACCACTTTGCCACTACTAATTCTAAGCTGCGAAGACCAAGTTGTCTTTGGGACAAACATATTGATTCCAAAAAATGGAGCAAAGATTGTGGTGCTGTTATTTGTATCCTAGTATGAGGTCATTAAGTTAAAAACCCGTGGACTGACTACGATCAACACATCACTGACACTATTACAATTACTTGTGGGCAGACTTACAAAAAATGTGGTGATAATTCGGATGCAACCAGGGAATTGATTTAAGATTAGAGGGGTAAAATGATTATTAAATTAAACTCTTCTTGTAAATTTTCTTGGCAATTACTTATATTTGCCGACCATCCAACATTTTAGGTGTGACACTTTGCTGCTAGGTTTCTTAACCTACAGCTCCCTGCGTCTATGATGGACCAGAACTTCTATGCATCCTGTTGTAAGTGCAAGTTGTTGTATCTGGCTCATCTAAATCAAATGCAGTTACTGAATGCAAAAATAATCTGTCCCTACATTAAAACTATGACCTAAACAGTTTTCTGCGTTCGCTTAATGCAGTGGATTTTGTGTTTTGCTGCAACAGTTGTTATATCAATGGCAAGGGCTCTTTCCACAAAACTTCATCCCTTAGCTATGGCTAATTAACCATCTTAACACAACACTAGCCTCTACTATGGACTGGCTTTGGTTGCACAAAGGAGTTTTGTGTTATTATGTTATTGAATTTTAGTTTATTATATATTTTCCGTGAGCATTGCGTTTACAGGCCTGTTGTGCTGCTTGCTGCAAGTAAGAATGTCACTGTTGGTAGATATGACAAATAAATTCTCTTGACTACAACATCAGACATCGCTCCCACTTTGACCCCTCTGACAATCTGAAGGACTCGTCTCAAAACTCATAAAGTTTATAAACTGCATAAAACGCTGAAAAAATGAATTTTAATTATTTTCTTCAACATTCATCATTAATTAGATGCTTGACAGAGTTATATTCTATCCTGGGTACTGGTGCTCCAAGGAGAAAGAAAAGGTTACAAAAATCATGATGCATGTGTTTTCTTCACAGGAACAATAAAGACCCTTGGTCCTTTTCACCTAGTTTATGTTCCAGGTTATCCTGTTCGGATGGTTTAGTTTCACCGAAGTAGGATAAAGGCAATTCAACAATTTATTTTACACTAGGAATTTGTTAGTAGGAGCTAAAAGTTTCAGAAAATTTTCCAAATGAAATCCAAGTGGACTTAGTTTTCAATTTTATATTCTTAATCTTACAAAGTCACTTAATCTTATTTACAATGTAATTGCTTCTCACAGTTGTGTCTTTCTTTCATTACATTTAACAAATGACTTTACGACCTGCTGTATTTGTCAACTGAACTAACTGAAGGAATATGTGAGACAATCAAAAATACTGAGTGATCTATTTTCTTGAAGTTATTTTTCATCGAGAGAAACTCAAACTTGACTAACTTAATCTACTGCTTTGGGAGTAATCCATTATTGAACTTGCACTTTTATTATTCTGATGTCTTATGTTTTCTATTAGACTGAAGCCTTTGATGATCGCGTAGATGGATGATAGCAATCCCATTATATCTCATACATTAAAAAAAATGTACCTCTGTTTACGTGAAGGGATTTTTGAGACTGCTGGAGAAATGGCCGCACTGCAGCAGCAGCATCACAAAGGCTAGAGATAGGGATAGTATTGAAGGTACACAAAAATGCTGGAGAAACTCAGCGGGTGCAGCAGCATCTATGGAGCGAATCTATTCCTTCGCTCCATAGATGCTGCTGCACCCGCTGAGTTTCTCCAGCATTTTTGTGTACCTTCGATTTTCCAGCATTTGCAGTTCCTTCTTAAACACGGGATAGTATGGAAAGTTGAACAACAGATTCCCAAAGCACGATCCACAGAGTAAAATGAATTATGGGTTAATTGCAACGATATTCGCATTGAATTAACAAGGTATATCCTGCAGTTCCTTTTTGAACATTTTAACAAGGTAAATCGGAGGGAATAATTAAGATGTACAAGGCATCACAATAAGAGTATAAGGAAGTAAAAATAATGATGTAACACTAAGCAGACAATATTTTACAAAGTTCCGTTGTCCCAGCTGCGCAGAATTGTAAGCTTTCAATAAAATTGTTGCAATGATCATAGATATTATACAAAGAAAATAATGAGTATGGGGAAGGTAATTTTAATCTTAGATCATTGGAAAAAATCCTTTCAAGTCCTGCATGAGCACATCTTTTTCAAACTCTATTGTAGCATATTTTAATAGCTGGCAAATGAAGTCATGTAATTTTACCTCCGGGCTTTTCTATCTTCGGTAGCGATACCGTTTAAAATGGAACCAAAGTTGAAATATTCCATTGGCAAACTGACATCTGAAACCGTGTCGGTGAGAGTATTCCCACTCGCGGTTAACAATTTTAAAAGCAATATCTTCATATGGGGGGCCAGCATGGAATCGAAGAATGGCAAAGTCTTTGTTGTCCAGACACGGCTCAAGGAAATATTGGGGGGTTGACCTTTTGTCAATGAGGTCAGGGTAAAAGATGTTGAACTTGTAACCCTGGACAATCTTCGGAGGAGGGTTGTCAAAGTCGTAATGGGTTTGGTTGTACTTGTTCCACTCAAAGCCGGTGTGGACGCGATTGAAGAACCGCGGCTTCCTGGGTCGGTACTTGTCAGCCCACAGGTACACTTTGCCCGTCAAGGGCATCTCCACGCTGAACTGAGCTTCGTCGGTGCCCATTCCCTCCTTGGCTTTGCGCACAAAGGCATCTTCCGCACTCTCACTGGCATCACCTACGACAGACACAGAAAATATTTCATTATTTAATTATATGAACACTTCCATGATTTGAACCACAGATCTTAATAATTGGCAAAATGATCTAGATCCCAAGTTAAGATTCTAGGTATATAATCTAGTCATGCCATCTGGCACATTAGAAAAGAATAACTTGTACATCCTAGATCTTTATTTGATTTTTTTTACTGTTAGATATCTTAGGCACTACATTTTGAGCACCGCTATTTGCAAGACGGTATTTAAAATTATGTAAAAATGTTGATACTGTGGACATTTATAGCCGCCACGGCAAGATATTCAACAGGAAATTAAATATGGAATTTTGGACACAGTGCTGAAGTAACTCAGCAAGTCAGGCAGCATCTCTGGAGGACATGAATGGGCGACCTTTCAGGTTGGTATCAATTCTTCAGATTTAAAGAAGATCTGTAGAAGGGTACTGACCCAAAACTTTGTCTATCGGTCTTAAGGGTACCGACTGGAAATGTCACCTATTCATGTCCTCTAGCGATGCTGCCCAACCCCTGATTTACCTCAGCACTTAAGATTCTATGCAAGGGGTTTGCAGTTTTTTGTGCCTCCAGAGAATTTGGAAGAAGATCCTACAATGATATTATGGTTTGTGGAACCTGTTAACATAGAAAGTTTAGGTGAATAATATAGATGCAATTAAGTGGAGATAAACATCTGAGGGAAGAAGGATATAAAGAGTTATACTGGTCATTTTGGATGAGAAAAGGCAGGAGGATCAAGTGGAACTTGGACTGACTGGGCAAGATTTCTGTCCTGCACGCAACACATTATTCTCTTGCTTTTCATCAACAATTTGGGAGGTGCGATTGACTTGTAGAAGAATCTGCTTGATAGAAATAAACTATTGCAACAGAGTAGGTCAACAAAAAGTTAGTCAAATTATATTTCTACTAAAGGGGCTATGCAGTAGTCAGTGTAGATGACAGAAGATGGTATAAAATGTGGAGACTGGCAGGGTACCTATATGAGAGCGCAGGCAGAGAAAATAGGAAGGACAAAGTTATAGTCAAAGCATGGAAACAGGTCCTTCGCCCCAACTCGTCCATGCCGACCAAGATGCTCCATCTAACATAGTCCCATTTGACTGCATTTGGCCCATATCCCTCTAAACCCTTCCTATCCTTGTAGCTGTACAAGCATTGTTTAAATGCGCTCATTATACCTACCTCAACCGTCTACTTTGGCAAGTTGTTCCACAGACCAAGTGAAAAAGATGCCCCTCGGGTTTCTATTAAATCTTTCCCCTCAAAGGGTTCAACCAGTTTCCACTCAACAACGGTTGACAAAAAGGAGAGGCACTTTGGGAGTTTTATTGATAGATTAACTAACATAAAAATCAAGTTTCAATGTTCATGGTGAGTGAAAATAATTGTGGCTGAGAGGGGAGGCAATAGTTTAGAAAATAATAAAATGTTCAGAAGTTGGAAGATAGTTTGTCAGCGACATTTCTCTTACCCGTCACTTGCAACTGCTGCCTTGCCATCATTAGTTTTTGCATGTCCTCGTCAGCATCCACCATGTGAGTGTCCATAGGCAGCTCATGCATACCGAGTAACTTTGGACTGTATTTGCCAGCATCGTAATCATCCAAACTCTGTTGAATTAGATCCTCCTCAGTAAGCACCGCTTCACCCTCACCCTCCACGTTCTCCACTTGCTCGGTTGCTTCTGAAGAGCCTGTTACTTCCTTGTCTTCAGCTTTTGATCCTGCGTGATGCACATAAAGTCAGCTCCGTTTAAAAAAAATGATGATTAGTGAGAATAGGTGCCATAAATTCAAAGCAGTAATAAAAATAATATTAGTGGCTTGTTTAATTCACAAGAACATTTTATTTACAACTTACCCAAATAAGTCGAAACTCATTTAATTCTATTGTAGTTATTATGTCTCAGCTGAAGTTGCATGTCAAAGCCGTTGGTACACAGGTTTACATTGCAGTGTGGAAGACATTCTTACCACTATAGTAGCTGGGTCTCGATGCCAATTATTAAATATAAAAATCTAACCAATTCAAAGTTGACCCAAAGACGACATTACACATTTTGGCAGTTCAAAGAACCCAAATTTCACAGCAATAAAGAAAATGTATATTCTATAATTAACAGGGGAATTCCAGCCTCACCCATCTAAAAGACAACCAGAGGCCAAAGGTAGGGCATGTCTGGAGGATTATAGGCAATGGTAGAGGAGAATGAGTGAAGAGCAAAAGTAAAGAAGAAGAATGCAAAGGGGAGAAAGAAGAAAAGTAAGAGGACAATGTATGACCAATATCGTGTGATAAACTAGGAATAAATATACTGCAAGACCCGATTCCATTATTAAGTCTTGCGCTGAGAAAATAAGCTTTTACACTTACATGCCGCTGAAGTTGCCAGAAATAGTAGAACATTGCTGAGTCCAAGGGTACATTTAACTTTTATTTCATAATTCCTATAACTTTGAAGGAGACTATGTGACTCATCGATGCCAGCTCTCAGAGAAATCCCCTCAATTATGTCCCAAAACCAGTTCTCTTAAACTAAACGTTCCTTTTTTATTTATTTTTTTTAAATTTCAAAATAGACTTTATTCAATTGATAAATATATACAATTCCTGAACCATTCGAACAAACAAAATTCATCCGACATTTTCGGAGACTATACAAATTTTTCCAGTACAATTTTTTACATTTGTCAAATTTCACCAAACAGTCCCCCACCCGTGCCACTCTGTGGCCCCTGTCCAAGTAATAAATATATGCAATGTGTACACAGTGCGAAAATTCCATCTGACATTTTCGTCGGCTATAGATTGTTCAATACCGTTTATAAGTCTTTTAAGTTCCACGGAAATGTCCCCCACCCGTGCCACTCATGTGGCCCCCTGGCGTGGGATACCTTCCCTTAATTTAATTTGAGGGGCGTCTCCACCATACCGTGCTCCCCATGTCCAGCAGCGGAAGGACCCTAGACTGTGGCCCTCCCCCACCGAGCCTTGGCGTTGGCTGCACCAAGCTTCAGCGAGTCCCTTAGCACGTACTCCTGCAGTCTGCAGTGGGCCAGTCGGCAACATTCCCTGACGGACATCTCGCTCTGCTGGGTGGTGAGCAACGCTCGGGCAGACCAAAGAGCGTCTTTCACCGAGTTGATGACCCTCCAGCAGCACTCGATGTCAGCCTCTGAATGTGTCCCTGGGAACAGTCCGTAAATCACAGAGTCCTCTGTGACGGAGCTGTTCGGGATAAATCATTCCAGGGACCCTTGCATACTTCTCCAGACTCTTTTTGCAAATCCACACTCTGCAAAGAGGTGGGCAACGTTCTTGCCCAATAACTGCATGTGATTCTACCACCTACCACCGAGGGGCAATTTCCATCAGCCATTTAACTTTCCAGCCAGTACACCTTTGGGATATGGGAGGAAACCTCAGCACTGGGTGAAAAACCTACCAGGTTACAAGGTGAGCATACTTTCACACTGACAGCACAAGAGGTCAGGATTGAACCCAGGGCCCCAGAACTATGAGGCTCTGCACCACGATGCTACTTTGTGTGGAGTTTGCATATTCTGCCTGTGACAGCAAGGCTTTCCTCCCACATCCCAAAGAAGGCAGCACTGAAGGTTAACTATCTGCTGTAAATTGATCCTACTGTGTAGGGAGTGGTTGCAAAAGTGGGATAAGATATATCTAATTTGAATGGGTGATCAAAAATGATCGGCGTGGTCTAGGTTGCCCTGTTTCAATGTTGTATTTCTGAACTAAACAATATAAATTGTATTAAATCTTATTGATTCCCAGTTCTTTTATTCAAAATAATATTCAAGCATTTTGCCACCAAAATAAAGCCTCATCACTTACATGGGCAGTCGCAGGCAGAGTTGACTACAATGAGCATCAAGAAAATAGATCTATGTGCATCAGGTATTAACTCACTCACCTGTGGATTGGCTACGATGTGAATTTATTAAAGAATGCTTTTAATTTAATAATAAATTAGCTTAGTGCACAATTTCAAATGGCAGTGAAGAGACTTTTGGATCGGAAGGGAAGGCATATGTAGGACAGAATCTAAAACTATAAAAGCACATACTTGTCCTTGGGAGACTGTGGTTCGCTCTTTAGAATGGGAAACAAGGGCTCGCTTTCCACTCCCTGCTCCTGCTTCAGCTTGTAAAGTTTCTGCCTCAACACATCCTGGTGTCTTTCACGTAACCTGAGGGAAAGAACACAAACACAGGTCAACTCATGCAGACAGCAACAAATGTCAAGGTTTATTATTGTCACTCGTACCGAGGTACAGTGAAGTTTTTGTTTTGCACGCTGTCCATTCAAATCGGATAATACAATATATCGATACAATCAAATCAAACTCAAGTACAATGGGTAGAGCAAAGGGGAAAATACAGATAGCAGAATGTAGTTCTCAGCATTGTAGGGCACCAGTTTCAGAGATAAAAGTTGTTTTTTTACACAGTGTGTGGTGAGTACTTGCCAGGGTTGGTGGTGGAAGCAGATACGACAGTGGCATTGAAGAGACTTTTGGATCGGAAGGGAAGGAAGGCATAAGGATTAAGTGCAGATAGATAAGAGTTAGTCTTGGCATCATGTTTGGCACCAACATTGTGGACCGAAGGGTCTGTTCTTGTGCTGTACTGTTCTATGTTCTAGGTTCATACAATGAGTATTACCTGGCTCTAGCCATGTATGCCTTGAGTTGCTGCAGTAGAGATTCCCAGTAGCCAATGTCCAGATTTGAACCACCAGTTTTGATTTTCGACTCTATGTTTTGATACAGTGCTTGAAGCTGGTTGTACGTTTTCCCTTTAAACACCGACTGAACATCAGTGCACACTGAAGTGTTGATTCCTTCGCGTCTCTCCCCTGAAAAGTTTATTTTTAAAAAGGAAAGTGCGATTAAGTTAAAATAATATAGACTTTCAACAAAACAACAGGTCCTTTAAGTCCAAGATAAAACTCTACTGGTTGCGGTAGGTACAATAACATTTAAAAGATATTTGGACTGATACATGGATAGGAAAGGTTTATGGGGATATGGGTCAAATGCAGGCAGATGGGACTAGTGTAAATGGGGCATGGACAAGATGGGCAGAGGGACCAGTTTCCATGCTGTATGACTCTAAATGCTTACTCAGTATGGCTCTACTATAATCAAGGGATCTGTCTGTATAGATGGAGTCAAACTTCTGTGAGTGATTACGAAAACGAGTTGCATTTAGTCAGGAAAGGCTACACAGCTTGAGGTTAGAGCTGAATCAGAGTTGGGGTTTTGGTCAGGAAGTCATGTTGTACAACCGTGGCTACTTTTGGAGTATTGTGTGCAGTTCTGGTTGCCCCATTGCAAGAAAGATGGGGAGTTTATGGAAAGGGTGCAGAAGAGGTTTAGCAGGATTAGAGGGTATTAGCCTCAAAGAGTTTGGACAGACTTGAATTGTTTTCTCTGCAATGTTGCAGGCTGATAGGAAGACGTGATAGGATTTTATAAAATTACGAGGCACAGATAGGGTAGATGATCAGAACCTTTCCCCCAGGGTGGAAATGTCAAATACTAGAGGGCATGGCTATAAGGTCAGAGGGAGAAAGTGTAAGGGAGATGGGCAGGACAAGTTTTTTAAATTTTTATACAGACTAGTGGGTGCCTGGAACACGCTGCCAGCGGTAGTTGTCCAAACAGATATTATAGTGGGGTTTAAGAGGCCTTTAGATATATGCATGAATGTACAGACGATGGGTGAATATGGAGAACATGAAGTCAGAAAAGAATGGTTTAAATAGAGATCACATTTGGTACAGATATTGTGGGCCAAAGGGCCTGCCGCTGTACTCTCCTCTGTTCTATGTTCTCAAGTACAGAGGTCATTAGTGCATGGCCTTAAGTGGTATTTCAAATCCTATTATCTTCATGAGCAATATTACGTTGAATTATTGGTAGTGATTGAATTTACATTGCTTCTTTGTAAGTGTTTACCCAGTCTTAAAGTCGTGCTTTGTGAGCCTCTGTTAGTTTTACCCAACGCAGATGTGTTCTCAACACAATTATCTTCCTTCTACTTTTCCATTACCTGGTCCTTTTCCTGAGGCTTCCAGCTTTTTTAGGTTACTTATTTCGTCCTCTGTAATAGTAGTCATATCTCTCCAAAAGTCAGCATTCTTGCCCTGCTCCAGCTCCATGTAGACCTGAAGCAAAGAGGCCAGTCAGTCATAGAAATTTGCAAATTAGTTTCGAGATACATCATGGGAACTGGCCCTTTGGCCCATCGGGTCCACGCCAACTATCGATCACCCGTTCACACTAGTTCTATATTATCCCAATTTCACATCCACTCCCTGCACATTAGGGGCAATTTACAGAGGGCCAATAAACCTACAAACCCACACCTCTGGGATGTGTGAGAAAACCAGAGAACCCAGAGGAAACCCACACGGTCACAGGGAGAACGTGCAAAACTCCACACAGGCAGCACCGTGGTCAGGATCATACCTGGCGTTGTGAGAAGGCAGCTATACCAGCTGCGCAATCCAGACCACACATAAATGCTAGTTTGCATTTCTAGATCATAATGTTCTAATTACTTTGTTTTTTCCCCTTTTGAGATGCTTAGGTAAAGTTGCTCAAACATTTCATACACAATAATGTTCCAGTTAGTATTTCCATGGTTACAAAACAACAACGGGATACGGACATCATTTAAATTAGTTGCATTGGTAAACATTTGATTACAAACTTATTTCCATCACATTTGCTGACTTTGTCTGAAGTTCTGGTTTATTATTAGTGGTGGTTTTACATTTTTCACCGAGATATTTACTATTAACATGCGAACTGTGATGAAGAGTTTGAAAGGGAAGCCAGCCAGTACACATGCCAATTGAACTGGAATCTGCCCGTAAAAACTTTCAGTAACTTCAAGCGGGATCAGCCAAACCACAATCTTCCTCTCCTTCTGCCCTCAGAGAATGGGTGGATCTAGGGATCTTCCTGACGTGAATAACTCAGCAACCCAGTAAATAATCAAGAGCCACTGAGAGAAAATTCAACTTTACAATTTGGCCTTAGGGAATTCAATGCTAATGTGTACTATTGCAAGATGCTCTTTGAGACAAACTCCATCTTCAGTGCATAAAACTTGTCCATCAAGTTGTTTCCATCTTCAGGATGCCATCAATGTTCTATCTTTGCACTAAATGTACCCTTTATCTGTGCACTGTGGACAGCTTGGTGGGTACCTGAAACACACTGCCATGGGTGGTGATGGAGGCAGATACGTTAGTGGCATTTAAGAGGCTTTTAGATAGGTACATGAATATGCAGGAAATGGAGAGATATGGATCATGAGCAGGCAATTTAACTTGGCATCACGTTGCTGTTCTATGTCCTGCTTACAAACCACAAATTCAGCCTGTTCCACTCATGGAGTAGCTTACACACATGAAATCCTGGCACCAAGGAGGCAAAATGCCACTTGGAACATATCTGCATTTGCAGTGTTATACTTGCAAACTTTTTTTAACTCCCTCTCCCTTCTGAAATTCCCTATACTTTACAACTCCTTGCATTTCTTCTGAGATTTGGGTTTCTACAAATCTGCGCCCATCCGTAAATTTGTCATGTGCTCAAAATGGTTTACATGAGTTCTGAGGAAATTCAAACAGTTAGTGCAACAGAGACTTCTGGTGGCTGTAACCCAGAATTGCACCACCATTTTCTTTTTAGATGTCCAAGTATTAAATGCAAACTGAGACAATCTTTAAAATTTACAAGAAACATAAACCATTCTTGTTAAAGATTTACACTGCTAGTTGGTTAAGGGGAAATAAATATTTTCATTGAGTTCTTGGCAGTGTTAGAACCCATAAACACTTAGGTTGAAACAAAAATAATTAAAGCCTACTAATTTCCACACTGTTGGTGGAATGGAAATTCTGAGACTATTATAATCTACTTATTAACTTGAATAAGGTTAATTCAAATTAAATAAATAGACATTTTTCTGCATTTTTCTTAACATTTTTTACTTAACACCAAGGCAGAATTTGAATTTTTTTTAAACTAAAATAAAATGTAAAACTAAGGGGAGAAGGCAGGCACGGGTTATTGATTGGGGACGATCAGCCATGATCACAATAAATGGCGGTGCTGGCTCGAAGGGCCGAATGACCTCCTCCTGCCCCTATTTTCTATGTTTCTCTATGTTTCTATGTGACAGCAAACTCTAAGCTCATCATAAAATAATATCCAATGGAAAATTACAATTGATATAGTGAGATCCAGTTGTATAATTATCTTCATGTTCTTTTTACTCACACAGATGTGTTAAAATATAAAATTAAGAATTCCCAATGTATGTTTTTCATCCTATTTCTAAATTTAATTCATAGGATAAGTATGCTATTGGCAAGGTCAATACCTTTTACTCAACTCATCTATACCCAAGAAGGGCAGCATAATGGCACAGCTGGTAGACCTGCTTCACAACGCCAGAAACACAGGTTCAATCCTGATTTCCAATTCTGGTTCAAAGGTTTATTCTCCTGCAGTCGGGGCAATCGAAGCACCCGCAGCCGGCCATCGAAGCGGTCGAAGCTCCTGTGACTTGGAACTTCCGAAGTCGAACCCTAACCAGGGACCGCGAGCTCCACGATGTTAAAGGTTCCTACCCTGGGAAGGGGGACACCCTTCTTCCACACCCTCTCCCCACTCGGTTGCTCCACTCCCTCACCGGGTACCCCCAAGGCCAGTGATCAGTGATCGCACAGCCTCTCCCCTTTCAAAAACGCTCCAATCCAATTTAAAGCATATATATTGCATTCAAGTCTAAGTTAAAAGACTCGCTACAGTATGCACCATATTGCACAATTTCAAGCTGAAAAATGCAAATGTTCCGTACCAATGGGTGTGGGACACCCTCCTTCTCCTCCCCCCCCCCCCCCCCCGGTCGCTATGCTCCCTCGGGCTTGGTATTTCGCAATTTCTCACTCCCAACTCTCACCCAATGTTGGCAGCCCTGGAGGCAGCCATTACGACGCCACCCCATGGCTGTGTGGAGTGTGCACATTTTCCCCGTGATTGCATGGGTTTCCTCCCACATCACTGAGACATCCGCGTAGGTAGATTAATCAGTATCTGTAAATTGCCCCTGGTATGCTTCCATGCTGTATCTCTAAATTAAAGATGGCAACGATCCTTCAATAATTTGATACAACTGAGGAAAGGGAGAACCCTGAGCTTGAACCTCTTATGAAATGACCTTAAAGCATTACTGAGAAGGTAAAATACAGCACATTATATGAGTGACTTACTCTGATATCCTCAAGGAGGTCTTCCAAGTCTGAAGCAGTCAGTCCATTGAGAAATGTATACGGTTCATGCATTTCTACAGCTAAATCATCGTCCTCCGCACTGATATATTTAGCAAGAAGGTCTATCGGCTTGGCGCGGCCTCCCAGAATACGGATCTTTGATCTACGATGAAAGGAATGAATTGAAAGCCACTTTCATTTTAAATGTCAACACAACACATGTACTTTCACTTAGTCAAACAGCATGAAAACAAGCGCTTCGGCCCAATGTGCCCACGCTGTCCAACATGCCCAATCTGCACTTAATAATAATAATAAATTTTATTTAATGGGCGCCTTTCAAACATCTCAAGGACACCTTACATAGTATATCGGAATAACATATAATCGGAATATAACTAGTAATAAAGACATCACAGAGACACAAATTAAAAACAGGATTCAATCCAAAAACAGAAAATCAAAAACACAGTGTGAAGACACTTGTCCCACCTGCCTGCGTTTGGCCCATATCCCTCTAAACCTATCCTATCAATGTACCTGTCTAAATGTTTCTTAAACATTGTGATAGTACCTGCTGAGAGATTTTCTCATTCAAAGTTCAACGGGAAGAACTGTTCAGGATTGTAGTTGAAATAAGTTAAGATAGTTTTCTCTAGAATGCCAAAGCTTAAGGGGAGACCTGATAGAAGTATCTAAAATAGTAAGATTAAACGAGAACTTACCAGTTTGAAGTTTGATCTTTATTTTATGAGGAGGAACGTTGAGGGACTACGTGAAGAACCCCGCCTACGGCGCATGCGTGTCATTCTTCAAAGCAGCGGTGTGAGGTCACAGATAGAAAATAATGACCTAAGATAGTAAGATTATTAAAGAGATACCAGTTTAAGATATGACCATATAAGGGTGGGAGCGGAGGGCACGTAGTCCCTCAACGTTCCTCCTCATAAAATAAAGATCAAACTTCAAACTGGTAAGTTCTCGTTTAATCTTACTATTTTACTTCGGAGTCACGTGAGTGACTTCGTGAAGACTTCAAAGCTCTGTGACCTCATGCCGTGGAACGAGTCCAATTTTCACAACTGCCTTGGTAGTTTGGGAGAAATTGTTACTGGTATTTAAAAAAAAAAAAAACACAATGATACCAACATTTTTAAGGAAAAATTGTAAATAATATTGATTAAATCAATTTATAAACCTTATAAGCTTCAGGTGTAAATTAAATAGAACTCAAAATTTTTCCCCGAAAACGTTTCTTCTTTCCTAACTGGTTTGTTGTAATATGTGCGAAACGTTTTCTCTGATGACCATCCTGCAGTTCTGAGGATATTGTCCATCGGTACCTCCAGGCGATTAGCTGCTGATGTAGATGCAGCCCTGGTGGAGTGAGATTTGAATACATTAGTGTCCACTCCTGCCTGAACTAAGCAATATCTCAGCCACCGTGAAATGGTCTGAGTCGAGACTTTATGGTATGGCTTCTTATGGCTAATTAAAAGAGCCTTTTCATTGCCTCTGATAGCCTTCGTTCTGTCCATATATAACATGATGTGTTTTACTACACAGAGACGTTCATCCTGTGGATAGGCTATGAACTCTATCACCTGACCCGCTGATCCTGGTCTATTGTGCTTAATAAGGCCCTGGATCATGAAAATCAGCCTTCCTGTCGCCTCCGTCAAGTTATCCAATCTTAACTTCTGTAATGACTGGACCCTTTGCGCTGTGACCAGCGCCATAAGCATAACCATTTTCATAGTTAGATAGTTTAGCTGTAATGCCGTAGCCGGTGACCAATTCCGTAACATTTTTTAGGACTACGCTTACATCCCAGATTTGGCTATATCTAGCCCTTGGTGGGTTAGTGTTAAAGATGCCTCGTAGCAGTTTTATTACTAGAGGATGTGAGCCGACACCCTGTCTTTCTGTGCCTTCCCATAAATAACTGGACAAGGCACTCTCTGTGCTGCTGTGATCATGTCCACAGTTCTATCAGATAAACCCATATGCCGAAATGGTTCCTTCAGAGTCTACAACCCAATAAATTTAGATAATTATGGCAAGGATGGCTGTCCCCAGTCACCGGATGCACCAGCAACTGAGGACTATGTTTTAAAGTAATATATGGTGTAAGCACCAAATCCTGCAGCACCGAGAACCATGGTTGGGTAGGCCAATCAGGTACTATGAGAATCCCAGATGCCGAGTCTAGCTGAATTTTCCGTAGTACCCGATTGATGAGGCAGAAAGGAGGAAATGCATAAATGAACCATTTCCCCCCAGTGCAAAAAGAATGCATCTGTAGCTTCTGCCTCAGGATCTGGTTCCCATGATATATACCTAGGTAACTGATGATTTAACCTGGATGCAAAAAAATCAATATCCGGCCTTCCGTACTTTGCTGTGATATCAGCAAATATCTTTCTGTCTAACATCCATTCCGTATTTTCATTAAATTTTCGTGACCTGGCGTCTGCCACTGAATTAAGTATCCCTGGTAGATACGTAGCCGATAACCAAATATTCCTTTGGATACACCATTCCCAAATATGGTTTGCCAATTCATCACAGGATATTGATATATTTCCACCCATATGATTTATATATGCCACCACCGTGGTATTGTCTATCTGCAATCTAACATGCTGGTTAATCATTCCCGAGCAATAAGATTTTAAACCATAAAAAGCACTCAACATTTCTAAGTAATTTATACCCTTTGTGGTAAGTAGGTTAGTTTCCTGTATATTCCATCTCCCTCCAGAGCTCGAGATGGTATCCGTTGCTCCCCAACCCAGTGCACTGGCATCTGTTTGTAATACCACAGATGGGTTTGGAATAACTATTGGGTTGGAGCTATATATAACATTTTGTTCCCACCATTGTAGTTCTTTTATAGCTCTAATTGTTAGCTCCCCGTAAATTTTGGTAATGCAATCGTCCAAATTGAATGGCAGGAAACGTGGCTATAATTTTCCCAATAATCCTGGCTACCCGTCTAATGGATGGTTTAACGGTATTAATAAGCTCTGTGCAATCCTTTTGGAACTCAGTGGCTTTCCCTATAGGTAAAGTCACTAACATATCAAGTGTGTTAATAGTGAACCCCAAGTAATCAATATTAGTTGCAGGTGTTAATCTTGACTTAATTGGATGGATAATGAATCCCAGCTGTTCCATCAATTTTCTTGTGGCAACCACTGCTCTACTAGCCAATTCATAAGTTTTCCCCACAATCAAGATATCCATTTTAAAATGAGCATATTGTACAAACTTATTAAGTGTTGATAAATCAATAATTATCCGGCAACCCCCATCTTTCTTATGTCTAATGAATATATTTGAGACAAATTCCTGTTGTTCATGTTTGGTTTTTTCAATTACTCCTTTCGTGAACAACCTTTGTATTTCAATTTTTGCTTTAGCTCTGTCTAATTTGGTAAGCATATAAGTTCTGTCCGGTGTATGTTGTACTGGAGGTTCTTGTATGTGTATAAACTCTATAAGATATCCCTTAATACTGCTAAGGATATACCTATCCACAGTTAACTTACACCATGCTTCCAAATGAAATTGCAACCTCCCTCCAAGTTCTGTGCTCCTTATTAATTTTTGAGGCACAGACCCACCTACCTCCATGGTTATCGGTGGTGTTACTTTCTTGGTCTTAACCGAGGTTGCGGAGGGCCTTGAGGTTGAAAGTGGGGTAAATGTTGAAGTGGAGGCTTCCGCATTTTCCATTGTGGGCGTCCCGGGCCAACCCCTAAAAAAGGACGCTGTTGCTGGTTTCCTCTGGCCTCTCTCCAATTTTTCGTACTATACATACTAGTACTTGCTTTTTTAGTCGTCCCATAAGGATGATACCGTTTTCCGACATATCCTTTGGTCGCTTTTATTAGGCCCAACGTTTTGGCCTCTTCCTCCAAATCTTTGACCTGTTTTGATAGGTCACCCCCAAACAACAAATTTTGAGGTTTTATGGCTTTCTGTTTGCACAGGATTGCAAATTTTGGGTCTAACGTTGGCTGAATAGCCCCTTTCCTGATGTTGTTCAGTTCAAATTGAACATTGCAAAACAGTGCTAAATCGTCTTTCATGTCATTGGACATATCCACATTTTCCAGCGTACGGGCCAAAGCTGTTATACCCGCCGAGAGTCCTTTACTAGCATTCTGTATTTTTATATCCAGACTCCGAATATCCTGCCCCACGTGTCTCCAAATGCTTCGGTTCACCTTGGGTACATTCAGAGCCGCACAATTTCGCGGAGGTAAATGTCTTGCCCATACCTCAGCTAAGGTATCAGTTTTGAGGTGATGGGTCGTCATATAATCAATGCTGGCCGCCATCCTGGCCTCTAGGTCTTTTCCAGTTTCTTCTTGCTGGAAATATGTGTGCACCATGTCCAGCAACTGTGTTCCCTCATCCTCCATATGGGAACGTGGCTCTGACTCTTGTTCAGAGTCCGAGTCAGGCAGCCCTTGAACACCCTCTTCAGATGAGGATGATATGTCCAGCAGCCTTTTCTGGCCATGCTCTGAGGGACTTACACCTGTATGTGTGCGGCTTTTATCCAATTTCTGGAGCCTGACACTATGGAGATGTTCCTCCCACAACCGCTCCAGCCGACTTTCGTGCTCTCCCGCACTAGTCGCTCGCGGGTGTTTCTTTTTAGCCCACCGCTCCTGCCGACTTTCGTGCCCTCGGGCACTAGTCGCACGCGGTTTAAATCGCAACTCGTCGCCATGCCTACCGGCTCTGGTTGCTCCCGGCCGCTGCAAACGCCGTTTTTCGCCGTCCCGGTACTCCTCCAAACAGATAGATGACGGCCCCACATGCTGCAGCCACTCGTACTGTTTTCCGAGCTCTGCAGATGCGATCGCTGCCGGCTGCTCTATGCCCTGCAGCTGGTCATCATCACTGCTATACAAGTAAGTATTTACCGGCGATTTTTCGGGCTCACTTTCCCAGCGGTTCGTTTTGCGGTTCGCCTTCCCGCCCGGTCTAGAATTAGTTTTTCCCGGCGCGGGGTTTGAATCTGGCACAGCTGGCTCAACGCAAACTGCCTGTGCCGTCGGCTGCTGCTGCGGGTCCCCGGCACCTTTACCGCCGACATCCTGCAGCTTCTTCACAGCCTTTCTGCGTCCTCTATCCATTCCTAAAAAACGGTGAAAATGCAGAATCACTTACCTGCCGTCGACCGGCTTGTTAACTCTCCCGTTCAAGGGGACGTTCTCCCCAGGTCCGACACGTTCAATGCGTGTATGCGATATGACACGCATGCGCCGTAGGCGGGGTTCTTCACGAAGTCACTCACGTGACTCCGAAGTAAAATTGAGAGGCATAGATAGGGTAGGCAGTCAAAACTTTTTCAGGGTGGAAACATCATAGACTAGAGGGTATAACTTTGAGGTAATAGGCAAAGTTTAAAGATGTGCGGGACAAGTTTATTTACACAGTGGGTCGTGGGTGCCTGGTATGTGCTTCCAGGGGTGGTTGTAGAGGCAGATGCGATAGTGGCATTAAAGAGGCTTTTAGATGGGCACATGAATATGCAAGGTATGGAGGGCTACGGATCATGTACAGGCAGAGATTAACTTGCCACCATGTTTGGCACAAACACTGGGGCCAAAGGGTCAGTTCTTGTGCTGGACTCCTCTATGATCTATTCATTACCGACTGTTACGGAAGCCAATAGAGCAACAAATTTGCAAACTTCCATTTTTACATCCCATAGAGCATCCACAAACTCTTCATATTCAAACCAAAGTAATATTTGCATTTTTATGGAATAAATCCGTAGTAAAGTTGCATTCCAGTTTAACCACAACCTCTGAAATAGGCAAAATTTAAAAAAATCATAGGTTGCTTTATCTTCTCTATATGTGCGTACCTTCCAGCAGTAATCAGATAACATCAGATTATTAATCAAACTAATAAGGTACAGCATTTAATTTTCACCACTCCATTCACTCAAGGCTAATTGCCACAGCATGTCAACCATGCCACCATGGAAAAACAAAATTATCAATGTTAAGATTTCTCCATACAGAACATTGTCAAAATAAATCCATGCAATCAAAAACACCCCACTGAACTCCTGCTAGTTCTATACAATACAATACAATACAATTCAATTTATTGTCATTTGGACCCCTTGAGGTCCAAACGAAATGTCGTTTCTGCAGCCATACATTACAAACAAATAGACCCAAGACACAACATAATTTACATAAACATCCATCACATTGCTGTGATGGAAGGCCAAAAAAACTTATCTCTCCACTGCACTCTCCCCCCCCGATGTCAGAGTCAAAGTCAAAGTCAAAGCCCCCGGCGGGCGATGGCGAATTGTCCCGCAGCCATTAAAGCCACGCCGGGTGATGCAAGGCCGCACACCGGGTCTTGATGTTAGAGCCCCCGGCGCGCGCTCGCAGTCCCGCAGCCATTCCAAGCCGCGCGGGGCGGTGCTGTAAAGCCCCGCTCCAGGAGCTCTTCAACCCCGCAACTCGGGCGGGAGAAGTCGCCGTTGCGGAAGCCCTGAAAAGCGGTCTCCCTCCAGGGACCCGCGGGCTCCCGGTGTCACTGTCCGCCAAACCCGCAGTTGCAGCCACCGAATCTCCGGGGGTCGGGTCGCAGCAGCGTCCACCACAGCTCCACCCGCTCTGGACTCGGCCAGCTCCGCGACGGTGAGGTGAGTAGTCGGCACCACAGCCCCCGGTCTTCCTGTTGGAGGCCGCTCCTCGTTGCAGCCCCAACGACAACGGAGACCCGACAAAGAAAAGGTCGGGTCTCCCGTGCAGGGAGAGATTTAAAAGTTACCCCCACCCCCCCACACCACCCCCACACACATACCCCAACAAAAATAACAAAAACTACATAAAAACATAAGACATAAAATAATAAAAAACGCAGACAGACTGCAGAGGCCGCTGCTGACGAGAGTCGCGCCGCCCACCGAGCTAGAGTGGAAATTACAGCTCGTCCCTCTCCTCCAAATATACAGGGTTGCTGAACAGTATCCATTGTTATAGTTACTGGTGTGTTTAAACCGAGGGAATTTGGACTTCTTTATTTCAATTTACCTCAACTTGGCTTGCTGTAAATGGAAATAATCTTCTTGTTCTGCCCAGGTCTTGAAGTGTTCTGCTTCCTTCTCCCGCTGTAACATCTCTAGCTCTTGTTCCCGCAGGCCTTTCTCCCGCTCCCGTTCCAGACGCAGTTGTTTCACCTACAGTCAAGAGTCAAACGTGTTTAACTGCCATATCTGCTGACAATGAAACAATGAAATTCTTACATGCAGCAACAGATAGGCCTGTAAACACAGTACATATAGATAATATATAATAAAGTGAAAAAAAAATAATAACCCCAATACCCTGGAAAAAAACCTTTGTGCAACGAAAAACAGGATATAGTTCATAGCTGTAGTTACAGTTATGCAGTGCTCAAGAGCCTGATGGTTATTGAGTGTGACAGGCCCATTACACCTCCACTTTCTTTCATTGGAACTACTTGTGCAAGGCTGATGCCAGTTTATCAGAATGTTTAATTGTGTTGATAAAAATAATTCATATTAACGAACATTTTGTGAAAGAGATTACATTCAGAAAAATGTTCACTGCTAAAACACATTAATCAGAAAACTAATTTTGGTATTGACCTTGCATCCAAAATCAGAAAGCTGGTCAACAAACATGGTTTCTCCACTTCTATTGACTTGTATTTGGCAACAAGATCTGCCACAAATATCTACTTCAAATCTAACTTTGTCAGCATCCTGATAACTTTGCCAACTACATTTATTTAGTGCAGATTATTAATAAGCATTGTGCAGATTATTAACAAAATTGAGAAAAGCACCCATAATTTACCTGGCTCTAATAAGTCTCAGTTGTTGCCATTATTAGGATCACATTAAAGGAATGTGAACAAACATTAAAGGAATGTGAACAAACAATTAAAAAAGTTATTTGTGGTTTTAATTGTAATAAAAGGACAAAGTTTTGTAAAACCATTCTCATAATCGACTTAGGCAAAGGCGATGAAAATTATTTCTCAGTTTTATTTTTCAATGATGTAAAGTGAGCATTTGTTTTGTGATCGATTTGTTTTCATAAGAGCCACAAAACACTTTTTCCGAGAAGTTTAAATGAGATAACTGCAAGAGCCGAGGCATTTATGTTTGAAACAGTTATGACAACACGACAAATAATAATAATAACTTTATAATAATAACTTTATTTATAAAGCACTTTAAACAACTACAGTTGCCACAAAGTGCTGTACATGAGAAATCATGAACAAAAAGCTATTACAAACAATTAAAAACCATTAAAAACCGTACAACACGACAAATATAAATGCAATGCATTTGAACACAAAAGGAACTTTAGGTCTTGGCTGCTAATTCAAGCCATTGTCACTGGATATCTTTTCCACACTAGAATTGCAACAATATGATCCACATATACCATTGATAGACCAACACACAAATCTAATGTTTACAGCTCAAATTCTGCTGATTGAAATTGCCTCATTATATCTTCCAAACCAGGCAGCACAGAGGCACCGCTGGTAAAGCTGCAACCTCACAGCGCCAGAGACCAGGTTTCGATCCTGACCTCGTGTGCCATCTATGTGCCGTATGCAGATTCGTGGGATTCCTCCGAGTGTTCACATATTCCTAAAGACCTGCGGGTTTGTAGGTTAATTATCTTCTGTAAAATTGCCCCTGGTGTCTGGAAAGTGGGTGTTCAAGTGGGATAATGTAGAACTAATGTGAATGGGAGGTTGGCGTGGACCCGAAAGGCCAAAGAGCCCGTTTCCACGCAGAATCTTTCAATTCAATCACACTTGTTGCTGCCTCAGTCCATGTCCACTAAGTGAGAATTTGTTGAGGGGATTATTACTGTCAGCCTCATCTCAGGCCAGCAACAAATCAAACTAGTGCTCCGTGTATTCACTGAGGAAGTGACAGGGACAGTCGGGATGGCCAGATGCAATGCCTGGCCATATTATTGCGTGCACTTTCTCTCTTTTTTTGTCACTGCCTCGCTCACTGGCCTCATAAAACCCAGTGGAGGGTCAAAGTGTTTTGAGAAAAGCTTACATTAGATAGATTCCATTACATAAGATTTTTAGAGCATAATAAGAATGAACAGACAGCCCTAAAATTAATTAGCAAACATGTTTAATTTAAAGTGATCAGTTTTTAATTTTCTGAAAAGCTTTTTATCAAAAACTGAGGCTTAAGTCGTAAATTTACCAAGTCTTTCAGCTATTTAAATAACCAAATATATGCAGCATTGAGTTTATGGCTATTTATCAGGTTTCAGAGGATCTCTGATGAATCTTAACCCTATAATTCTGGAGTAAAAAAGATTATCTACATTGCACTAATGATGCTTAGTGGCCTGTCAACCACTATAAATTGCCCAACTTTTCAAATAGTTGCTCCTGAATTAATAAAATGTTACGCTAATAATATTAATAAGTATTAAAATATAGAATTATACTTGCAGCTAGTATTTGACAGTATTAGATAAAAAAACAAGTCAATCTGCTGCAAATCTGGGCGGTCACGGTGGCCCAGCAGTAGAGTTGCTGCCTTACAGCTAATGCAACGCCGGAGACCCGGGTTCGATCCCGACTACGGATGTTGTCTCTATGGTGTTTGTACATTCTCCCCGTGATCTGCGTGGGTTTTCTCCAAGATTTTCTGTTTCCTCCCACACTCCAAAGATGCACAGGTTTGCAGTTTAATTGGCTTGGTAAATGTTTAAAAAAAATTGTCCCTTGTGGGTGTTGGATAGTGTTAATGTGCGGGGCACGCTGGTCGGCGTGTACCCGGTGGGCCAAAGGGCCTGTTTGCGCGCTGTATCTCTAAACTAAACTAAATGAAGAAGCACTGCAAATAGCGATTCAACCGAGCCATAAAATAATGCTGCACAGAAATAGGCCCTTCGGTCCAACTTCCCCATACCAACCATGATGCCCCATCTACACTAGTCCCACCTGCCTGCGTTTAGCTCATATCCTTCTAAAACATTATTATCCATGTACCTGTCCAAATGCATTTTACATATTGTTATAGTACCTGCCTCAACTACCTCCTCTGGCAGTACGTTCCATTTAGCCAAATTCCCCTATTTCTGCTTCTCCTTGTGAATTCCAACTGACTGAGGCACTTTGGAAAGAGGATATGAGAATGTGTCAATCAGACCTGCAGCCACGTTCAGAACTGCATGGACAATATAATAGAAGATTTGTAGAAAACTAAGATATTAACACATACTTTTTGCAGCTCCAAACGGTTGTCCTCTTGAATTCTCTTGTTTCTGTCCTTTAGATCTTTTTCAGTAAGATGACTAATGCCTTTTTTTTCCAGAGCCTATAATGTAAAGAAACAAACACTGTTACTAAAAATGTCACAAGAATACACCATATATTCATTACAGGTACACAGAAAAATCTTAGTCAGATGACAATTTTGAGCCAATTATGTCCACATTTTTCAGTTGTGATAAATGCACAAATTGTCAATTCGATGTGACTGTTATACCATGAAACTGACAGCAATTTCTGAAAAACACTCATGCAGACTTGCATACAGAAATCCCTTGTGTGCTGTTTATAGGAACTGTTGCCACTGCAAAACATAAACCCAAATTAAACAAATCTCATCTGCCTGCACATGATCCATTCCACTCTGTTCCCAGCATACCCACGTAAAAGCCTTTTAAACGTGACTGTCGTATCTACCTCTGAGTAAAATATTTGCCCTGTGGATTTGTAATTCAGCAAGCAGGCAGCAGGGTCCCGACCTGAAACATCACCTTTCCATACTCTCCAGAGATGCTGTCAGAGTCGCTTAATTACTCCAGCACTTTGTGCCTTTTGTGTAGTAAAGAACTGCAGATGCTGGCTTAAATCGAAGATAGACACAAAATGCTGGAGTAATTCAGCGGGACAGGCAGCATCTCTGTAGAGAAGGAATGCGAGACGTTTCGGATCGAGACCCTTCTTCAGACTTTGTGTCTTTTTTTGTAAACCGGCATCTGCTGGTTCCTTGTGTCTTCACTTGGCATTGTCCCTGTTCAACTCCATCTGCCATACGCTTGCACACTTTCCCAGGTGATAAATATCTCATTGTAACCTCAGCCTTCATCACTGTCCGAAGGGTCCTGACCAGAAACATTGCCTGTCCATTCCCTTCAGAGATGCTGCCTGACCCGTTGAGTTCCTGCAGCATATTGTGTTCTACTTCTTCATTGTCCACCAGTTTTATAAAGGTTAAATGTAGATACTTGACCATAACCTTTTGCCAAATGAAGGTGCCCAGCAGGTTGTTGTCTCCAAAGGGATTGTCAGCGTTGGTGTAGCCCATGTACTCCTCGCTCCAACCCATCTTCTCCCTCTTCTTCCTCTCTTTGGCCTCCTTCCTGGCCAGGCGGCGGGCACGCTTTTCCTCGGGGGTCTCCATCACCTTGGCCATCTCCCGTTGTTTCTTCTTCTCCGCCTTATCCTTCAGCTTCTCCTGGAGGGTCAGCAGGCGACTGGCGCTATCCGAGCTGCCAGAGGACGAGGAGGAGGAAGTGGAGGAGGAACGGGAGCGGTCGGAACGATCCGGGGAGTGACGAGAGAGACCCGGGGTTTGACCGGAGAGACCCGGGGTTTGACCGGAGAGACCCGGGGAACGAGAAGAGTGGCCGGGGGTGCGCACTGGGGACCGGGAGGAGCGACCCGGGGAGCGGACAGAACGGCCGGGGGAGTGACCGGAGCGGCCGGGAGAGCGAGTGGAGTGGCCGGGTCTACCCGGGGAGGGAGGAGAGCGGCCGGGGGAGCGATTGGAGCGGCTGGGTCTACCCGGGGAGGGAGAGGAGGCGCCGGGGGAGCGATTGGAGCGGCTGGGTCTACCCGGGGAGGGAGAAGAGCGGCCGGGGGAGCGATTGGAGCGGCTGGGTCTACCCGGGGAGGGAGAAGAGCGGCCGCTACGGTCGGGGGAGCGAGTGGGGCGGCCAGGACGGTCTGGGGAACGATAGGAGCAGCCGGGGCGACCCGAGCGGCCAGGGGAAGGAGAGGAGCGGCCGGGGGAGCGACTCGGGGAGCGGGAGGATCGGCCTCTACGGCCGGGGGAGCGGTCCGGACGAGCCGGGGAGCGACTCGGGGAGCGGGTGGATCGGCCTCTACGGCCGGGGGAGCGACTCGGGGAGCGGGGGGATCGGCCTCTACGGCCGGGGGAGCGGTCCGGACGAGCCGGGGAGCGACTCGGGGAGCGAGAGGATCGGTCCGGACGAGCCGGGGAGCGGGAGGATCGGCCTCTACGGCCGGGGGAGCGGCGCCGGGAGCTGGGCCCGGGCCTGGCCCCACGCCGATGCCGGCCGGACTCTGGGCTCCGGCCACCGCTCCTCTCCCTCCGGCCTCGGCTGTCGCCCCGCCGCTCCTTCTCCCGGCGCCGCTCCCTGTCCCTGTCCCTGTCCCGGGAGCGGGAGTTTCTCCGCCTCCTCCTGCTCCCGCCGCCTCCATCGCCATCGGCCGCTCGCGAACTCATCGCCGTCAACACTAGGCGGACGGGCGGGGGCCTCCGACGCTGCCGGCGCGGCCGCTCAACCTCACACTCACGCCTCAATGCCTGATCAAATCGCCCTCTTTCTCCCTCTCTCTAGTTAGTGCATCTGAGCAGAAGGGGGGAAAAGACAAATCTTCCCCCATTCTTTAAAACAACCGAAAACAAAAACACAGGTTTTCAATTTGAACCTTTACATGCAAGGCTTGGATAGAGTGGATGTTTCCACCAGTGGGAGAGTCTAGGATTAGAGGTCACAGCCTCAGAATTTATTAATTTAGTCAGAGGATGGTGAATCTGTGGGATTCTTTGCCACAGAAGGCAGTGGAGGCCAAGTCAGTGGATATTTTTAGGCAGAGATAGATAGATTAGTGATATTGATTAGTACGGGTGTCAGAGGTTCTGGGGAGAAGGCAGGAGAATGGGGTTTGGAGGGAGGGATAGATCATGATTGAATGGCGGAGTAGACTTGATGGACCGAATGGCCTAATTCTGCTCCTATCACTTATGAAAATCCACACTTGGTTCAGGCATTTTGGAGAGGCAAGCAGAGGTCCTTCCTGGCAATGGTCGCTAAGAATGTGCATCATGAGGTCATTGACCTGAGGTAATGAGGTGCTTTTCTCTTTACAGAGGCTGACCGACCTGCTGGGTATTACCAGTGTTCACTGTACCATATTATTTTAATAAGGTGCATAATGTCACAGGAGGGATAAATGCGAGACTGATGCACGGTAAAGGAAGGATTAAGTTACGGGAAATGTTTTTTTTTGTCATTTTGTGTAGGTTTAGGTTTATTATTGAGATACTGCTTGACCCGCTGAGTTACTCCAGGAATTTGTATTAATTTGTGTAATCCCGCATCTGTAGTTCCTTGTTCCCACAAAAGGAAACTCTTGGTTTTTGCCAGATCCTAGCAGATCTATCCCAGCGATCTCATCCCCCTACAATTTCCCTGAAACCTTAAAACTTGTTCTCTTATATACATATTGATTCTTTTACCACTTATCCATTGTAAAGGATAATTTACATAGCCCATTGGACATCTTTGCACTGCACATCTTTGAAATGTGGAAGGAAACCGGAGCACCTGACAGAAATAGTCTCAGGCAGAATGAGCAGATTCCACACAGCCAACTCCTGAGGTCAAGTTTCTTGGAACTTGGAGCAGCTGTGCCAACCATTTAACCATTAGTTTTATTAATGTTCCAGTAAATATAGTCAGCAACTGCCCCTCACAAATAAAAGAGAGTCGTTGGCATTACCAGGGGAAAGTCCATCATGGCTTAGCCATGTAAATACTATACGCTCCAAGTAAAGTTCAGATGCAGGCATTGAGAGTCACACTTCATATCCTAAAGCCTTTACAGCTATCTCTGAAGTGCAAATCAGTAGCTTGATTTGGATTTTCTCAAACTGCCTGGATGAATACAACTCCAACAACCATCCAGCAGCTCACCCAATGTCATGAACACTCATTTTAAGTTTATGTTTTTTATTGTCACATGTACTGAGGTACAGTGAAAAGCCTTGTTTTGCATGCAATCCAAACAGATCAGATATACCATAATAGATACAATCAGTTTAGACTCAAGTGCAGTAGATAGAGCAAAGGGCTGGATGCAGAGTGCAGAATGTAGATCTCAGCATCGTAGCGGATCAGTTCCTTAGACAAAGTCCACTGTCCACAATGGGGTAGAGGTGAATCGAAGAGATTTACAAAGGGGAAATCGTGCTTGACTAATCTTCTGGAATTTTTTGAGGATGTAACTAGGAAAATGGGCAAGGGTGAGCCAGTGGATGTAGTGTACTTGGACTTTCAGAAAGCATTTGATAAGGTCCCACATGGAGGATTAATGGGCAAAATTAGGGCACATGGTATTGGGGGTAGGGTGTTGACATGGATAGAAAATTGGTTGGCAGACAGAAAACAAAGAGTAGGGATTAACGGGTCCCTTTCAGAGTAGCAGGCAGTGACTAGTGGGGTACTGCAAGGTTCGGTGCTGGGACCGCAGCTATTTACAATATACATCAATGAATTAGATGAAGGGATTCAAAGTAACATTAGCAAATTTGCAGATGACACAAAGCTTCGGGTAGGGGGCGCTGCTCTGGCAGCAGCCATGTCATGCAGCTCGTCAGTTTTTCAACCTTTTTTAATTTTTTTAGTATGTTTTAAAGTCTGTATTTAATGTTTCTTTGTGTGTTTTATGTGGGGGGTGTTGTGGGGGGGTGAGGGGGAAACCGCTTCGGTCGCCTCCTCCACGGAGAGGCGAGTTTTTCCAGGTCGCCTCCCCCGTGGCCTAACATCAAGGATCGACACGGCCTTTCCCGGAGACGCGCCCGGGGCTTCAGCGGCGGGCGCAGCGTGGACTCTCGGCGTGGAGCGGGTGAGCCCTCGCTGGGGCTCGCTGGAGGGGAGCGCTCCGTTTCGCTGACCCGGGGCAGCCGGCAGCCTGAAGTCGCAGCCTGAAGCCGCGGTCTGCAGAGCTCCAGCTGGTGCGGCAGTCTACAGCCCGGGATCTCACGTTGGGGACCCGGGGGAAGAAGAAGCCATCACTGCCGGCCCGCGGCCTGACTTCTACCGCGGGTCCGGCATGGACTTACCATCACCCCTGGAGGGGAGCTTCGACCGCCGGCCCTGCAGTCTACGGTGCTTCTGGCTGCGGCGGGGACTTTAAATCTTGACCGCCGGCCTGCGGCCTACAACAACTTAAAGCCGCGGTCTCCGGTGAGGAAGAGCCGATCCTGGACTGACTCTGGACTCTGGTCCTGACCACGGGGGGGAAATGGAGGAGGACTGGCCAAATTTTGTGCCTTCCACCACAGTGATGAATGCTGTGGTGGATGTTTGTGTTACAGTTTTATTGTGGTTGTGTGTTCTTTATTATTGTATCGCTGCAGACAACCCAAATTTCCACCAGCCTGGCTGTGTGGCAATAAATTATATCTATCTATCCATCCATCCATCCATCCATCCATCCATCCATCCATCCATCCATCCATCCATCCATCCATCCATCCATCCATCCATCCATCCATCCATCCATCCATCCATCCATCCATCCATCCATCCATCCATCCATCCATCCATCCATCCATCCATCCATCCATCCATCCATCCATCCATCCATCCATCCATCCACCCACCCACCCACCCACCCACCCAGCCACCCAGCCACCCAGCCACCCACCCACCCATCCATCCATCCATCCATCCATCCATCCATCCATCCATCCATCTATCTATCTATCTATCCTGTGAGCAGGATGCTATGAGAATGCAGGGTGACTTGGACAGGTTGGGTGAGTGGGCAGATGTGAAAAAGTTACTTTTATAACAACTAAACAGGTTAGCTTCTTAATAAACAGACAACACACAAACTGTTTGGTAGACCAGTTCAAATCTTTACTTATTATCGGCCGATGGAAGGGAGGGAGAACTCCAGTCAAGTGACCAATGTAGACACTTCACCGTCCTCATCCACTTCTCTGAACAACAGAATTACATCACATTATATAGTGTTTTTTTGTCACCTTAGCACATTCCACAGACATTAGTCATGGTCAGAGGTACAGGAAAAGGCATCACATCAAAGGCATTTTGTCACAATCCCTTAGATCAGTCTAGCTTCTCCTCTCTTGTCACCTCCTCCCTCATGAACATAGGACACTTGGTTTACGACATCTTACATCCAATACATCAAAGAGATCGAGCTCTCCTTCCTCTCTCGTCACTTGGTCCCTCATAAACATAGGACACTTGGTTTACGATATCTTACATCAAAGAGATCACTCTAGCTCCTCCTCTGCTTGTCACTTGGGAGACAATGTTATAGTATTTATTATCTCACACACCACAACCTGAGGCAAGCCTAATTTGAGACTAAATATAAGCTGTAAGCTAGCCCAGAAGCCAATTTAATATCTTCTTATATTTTTAACCAAAATTCGACTTTATCAGATGCATGGCAGATGCAGTTTAATGTGGATAAAATGTGAGGTTATCCACTTTGGTAGCAAAAACAGGAAGGCAGATTATTATCTAAATGGTGTCAAGTTGAGAAAAGGGGAAGTACAATGGGATCTGGGGATCCTTGTTCACCAGTCAATGAAAGTAAGCATGCAGGTACAGCAGGCAGTGAAGAAAGCGAATGGCATGTTGGCCTTCATAACGAGAGGAGTTGAGTATAGGAGCAAAAAGGTCCTTCTGCAGTTGTATAGGGCCCTAGTGGGACCACACCTGGAGTATTGTGTGCAGTTTTGGTCCCCTAATTTGAGGAAGGACATTCTTGCTAATGAGGGAGTGCAGTGTAGGTTTACAAGGTTCATTCCCGGGATGGCGGGTCTGTCATATGCTGAGAGAATAGAGCGGCAGGGCTTGTATACTCTGGAGTTTAGAAGGATGAGAAGGGATCGTATTGAAACATATAAGATTATTAAGGCTTTGGACACGCTAGATCAGGAAACATGTTCCCGATGTTGGGGGAGTCCAGAACCAGGGGCCACAGTTTAAGAATAAGGGGTAAGCCATTTCGAAAGGAGACGAGGAAACACTTTTTATCACAGAGAGTTGTGAGTCTGTGGAATTCTCTGCCTCAGAGGGCGGTGGAGGCCGGTTCTCTGGATGCTTTCAAGAGAGAGCTAGATATGGTTCTTAAAGATAGCGGAGTCAGGGGATATGGGGAGAAGGCAGGAACGGGGTACTGATTGGGGATGAGCAGCCATGATACATTGAATGGCGTTGCTGGCTCGAAGGGCCAAATGGCCTACTCCTGCACCTATTGTCTATTGTCTATTGACCTAAATTACGGAAGGACTGTTCAGCAGCCTGATAACGGAGGGGAAGAAGCTGTTCCTGTGTCTGATGGTGTGCGCATAAAAGTCTCTACCTTCTGCACATCAGGAACGGGGAGAAGACGGAATGACTGGGGTTGGACAGGTCTTCGATTATGTTGGCTGTTTTTCCAAGGCAGCATGGTGTAGGTAGAATCAAAGGTGAGAAATCTGGTCTGTGTGATGGACTGAGCTCCATCTACAACTCTCAGCATTCCTTCTATCACCAGATCATGGTGGTTGCAGTATGTAAGCACCTCTGAAATGCACTGCAATTATACTTACAATATACAATATATAATTATACAATTATACTGACAGCAGTCCCCACACCCATCACATCTACCACAAAGAAACCACAACCTGTTAGACTGCAGTAGGTACAGCCTGCTACCGTGAGAATGCCTCTATTATTCCTGCACTTTGCTTTCTTTTTGTTAAACCAGTTCTCAGTCCATGCTGGTATAATATCTCCACTTCAAGACTCAAAATTGTTTTATTGTCATATATCCCAGATGGAACAATGAAATTCTTACGCAGCGGCACAACAGAATACGTAAACATAGTACATTGTAAACAATATAATAAATGAGAAAAAAAAAGTTCAGTTTTTGTATACACACACATATGCATACGCACACATGAAAACAAACAAGCAGAAGGATGAGGGGAGATTTTATTGAGGTGTATAAGAGCATGAGAGGAATAGATCGGGTAGATGCACAGTCTCTTGTCCAGAGTAGGTGAATCGAGGACCAGAAGACATGAGTTCAAGGTGAAGGGGAAAAGATTTAATAGGAATCCGAGGGGTAACTTTTTCACACAAAGGGTGGTGCGTGTATGGAACAAGCTGCCAGAGGAGATAGTTGAGTCTGGGACTATCCCATCGTTTAAGAAACAGCTAGACAGGTACATGGATTGGACAGGTTTGGAGGGATATGGACCAAGCGCAGGCAAGTGGGACTAGTGTAGCTTGGACATTGTTGGCCGGTGTGGGCGAGTTGGGCTGAAGGGCCTGTTTCCACACTGTATCACTCTATGATTCTAAGAGTGCAATTATAACAATAGTCTATGTAGTTCAGAGCTTATTTGAGGTTGTAGTGTTTAGTAGCCTAATGGCTGTTGGGAAGAAGCTGAACATTACAGTTTTCCCAATTGTACGTGTTGTAAACTTGTTTCAATCACATTTGAAATATCCAATATATTTGACTGAGCCTTTTAGCAGGTCATTGTGGGCTCTTCGGCTGTCGTTGGCGGCTCTGATTTGTTCTGTTCCTTTTCGTACCTCTGATTTCCCTCTCCCCTGACTATCAGTCTGAAGAAGGGTCACTATTCGTTTTCTCCAGAGATGCTGCCTGCCACGTTGCGTTACTTCAGCAAGTTGTGTCCATCTTCAGTGTAAACCAGCATCTGCATTTCCTCCCTGCACAGATTGTTGCCTTCATTTTATTTAATTCCTGAGTTCAGGGCATATATCTGTGATTGTGTGTGTGTGTCGGTGTTTTTATTTGGACATCTGAACAATTTATACCTTTGCATCTCAATATTTCAACTATAAATCAAATTTTCGGGCATCCTTACACACCTTGCACAACACTCTAAATGATCGGAGTGGGGAACTGTGCAGCTGAGATACAGTGCATTGAGAAAGTATTCAGACCCCTTCACCTTTTCCACATTTTGTTACATTACAGCCTTATTCTAAAATTGATTACAGTCATTTTTTTTAATCATCAATCTACGCACAATACCTCATAATATAAAAGCGAAAACAGGTGTTTAGTAATTTTTGCAAAATAATTTAAAAGAAATAACTGAAATATCACATTTACGTAAGTATTCAGACCCTTTGCTGTGACTCTCAAAATTGAGCTTCGGTGCATCGTGTTTCCATTGATTATCCTTGAGATGTTTCTACAATTTGATTGAAGTCCTCAAGTGGTAAATTAAATTGATTGTACATGATTTGGAAAGGCACACACCTGTCTATATAAGGTCCCACAGTTGACAGTGCATGTCAGAGCAAAAACAAGCCATGAAGACGAAGGAATTGTCTGTAGACCTCCGATACAGGATTGTGTTGAGACACAGATCTGGGGAAGGGTATAAAACATTTTTCGCAGCATTGCAGGGCCCGAAGAGCACAGTGGCCTCCATCATTCTTAAATAGAACTTTGAAACCACCAGGACACTTCATAGAGCCTGGTCAAACTGAGCAATCGGGGGAGAAGGGCCTTGGTCAGGGAAGTGACCAAGAACCCGATGGTCAATCTGACAGAGCTCCAGAGTTCCTTTGTGGAGATGGGGGAAACTTCCAGAAGGACAACTATATCTGCAGCACTCCACCAATCAGGCCTTTATTGTAGAGTGGCCAGACAGAAGCCACTCCTCAGTTAAAGGCACATGACAGCCCGCTTGGAGTTTGCCAAAAGGCACCTAAACAAGATTCCCTGGCCTGATGAAACCAAGATTGAACTCTTTGGCCTGAATGCCAATTGTCACGTCTGGAGGAAACCAGGCACCGCTCAACACCTGGCCAATACCATACCTACGGTGAAGCATGGTGGTGGCAGCATCATGCTGTGGGAATATTTTTCAGCGACAGGAACTGGGAGACTAGTCAGGATCGAGGGAAAGATGAACGGAGCAAAGTACAGAGAGATCCTTGATGAAAACCTGCTCCAGAGCGTTCAGGACCTCAGACTGGGGCGGAGGTTCACCTTCCAACAAGACAACGACCCTATGCACACAGCCAAGACAACGCAAGAGTGGCTTTGTGACAAGTCTGAATGTCCGTAAGGGGCCCAGCCGGCGCCCGGACTTGAACCCGATCAAATATCTCTGGAGGGACCTGAAAATAGCTGTGCATCAACACTCCCCATCCAACCTGACAGAGCTTGAGAGGATCTGCAGAGAAGAATGGGAGAAATTACCCAAATACAGGTGTGCCAAACTTGTAGCGTCGTACCCAAGAAGACTTGAGGTTGTAATCACTGCCAAAGGTGCCTCAATAAAGTACTGAGTAAAGGGTCTGAATACTTATGTAAATGTGATATTTTATTTATTTTTAAATTATTTTGCAAAAATTTCTTAACCCCTATTTTCGCTTTTTTATTGTCGGCTATTGTGTGTAGATTGCTGATAAAAAAATGAATTTAATCCATTTTAGAATAAGGCTGTAACGTAACAAAATGTGGAAGTGAAGGGGGCTGAATACTTTCTGAATGCACTAAGTAGAGATAAGCACACAACTTCCTCTTTGGCATCTGTGCAAATCATATTCAGCTGTTTGATTTAGAGTATCTCATTGTTTTATACCCTGGACAGATGCCAACAATCACTACAGCGGAAATTCAATTAATCCGCTATTTGATCATTCAGAATTCCCAATGGTACAATATTTGGATATTCAGGTAACATTTTCTCCATACTCTTCCAACTCACCGAGGCCCAGCTTCTCACGCTTCCTTCCGATTCTCTGTAGCCCTGGTCCCTGACTCCAGTCCAACTTGCTGGGTCTCTGCTTCCTCCGCTGACTTTCACTTCCTTAGACCTGTATTTCTATGATCCATTCCATCCACTGGAGCCCCAATTCCTGCCTTCCTTTCCATTCAAGAGAGCCCTGGTTCCTGCACATCCTTTCGACTCATTTGGACCCTATTTCCGATGTTCTCCTTAAACTAACCAAGGTTCTGTTTGCTGTCTAAAGAGTCTGAAGAAGGGTCCCGACCCGAAACGTCGCCTATCTATGTTCTCCACAGATGCTGCCTGAGCTGCACGGTTACTCCAGCACTTTGTGTCTTTTTGTGTATTACCAGCATTTGCAGTTCCTTGTGTCTTGTGTTTGCTGTGTTCTCACCTCACTAGTTTCCCTGCAATATTTATTATAGTAGCGTGTAACATCTGAACAAAAACATTTTAGGTGTTAACAGGAATAACCTCTAATAGTCCAGAAAATCTGTTAGTCTGGCACTGTCAAAGTCCAGAGTATACAAAACATGTTAGATATAAATAAAATGGAGTCAACGGCAAGCTGTTCTTCACCTAAAGATCAAATTGCAATAAATTCTGTCAGCATTAAGAGGAATTTATTTCACAAGTCATTGGAGCAGAATCAGGCTATTAGGCCCATCGCGTCTACTCTGCCATTCAATCATGGCTGATCTATCTTTCCCTTTGGTGAATCTGTAGAATTCATTGCTTAGATGGTTGTGGAGGCAGGAAAGAAGGCAAGAAAATTGAGTGGGTAGGTAAAAATAGACCAGTCATGACCAAATGGTGGAGTAGACTTGATGGGCTGAATGACTCAATTCTGATCCTATGTCTAATGAGCATGTAATTACATAAACCTGAAGTCACAATCTTTCTTACAATCTATTGTAGTGAAGAGAAGTGGGAATAATCTGTCCCAAAAGGTATAATAACTCACACAGAATGATTGAGTTAGTTAACGTCAGAATTGATTCTAAGTTACAATTCAAAATGAACTGGATCAAGTATGCAGCAGAGTTAAAAGACCAGGTTCAGTCACAATCATTTAATGAAAAGTCATACATGGTATTTTTCTGTGAGGCAAGAATATGTGTAATAGCTCATTTAATAGTTTATTTGCATATAATAATCATGTAGTTTTATATTATAGTGTAATTCATAATACCATAGCATAAGAAAAATATCTTCCATTCAATCTTGTAAATCCATACTGAATTTGGAAAACTACGTATTTGGAAAAATTGACACTGTTTTACTTTCTACAAAGTTTTTTTGATGAAATGAGGGGAACAAACCATATATCCTCCAACAAAAGCTAACATATATTTAACAACTTTACAACATTGTTTTATAAGGTACTGCTAATGCATGCATGACATATGGTTGCACAAAGAATTCATTAACTATTGATCTGAATTTTTCCGGCATTTCATAGTTATGATTTAAATGTTCAACAGCTACAGTTTAATGCTACATTCATTGACCATAATCTGCTTGCTGAACTAGTTATTTAATATAAGATCATCAGAATTACCTTGCCCCTGATTTAGATTGTGACTGAATTTGACCGCGGATCCTAGCCCTTAACAACCCTCGTTTTAATGGAATCAAAATGAACTGTTAAAGTTCCAGTGGGGATGAGCTGGCACAAAGTACAAATACAACATTTACTGCAAATAGCATTTCGACAGGTACATGGACAGGAAGGGGTTAGAGAGATATGGGTCAAACGCAGGCAGGCGGGACTGGTGTAGATGGGGCAGCTTGGTTGGCATGGGCAAGTTGGGCCGAAGGGCCTGTTTCCGTGCTGTATGACTATATTCATATGGAGTCTGTATAGAAAGCTAAACGATGGGTTTATTAATTTCAACGTACAGTTCTCAGTGTTTACTTTTGAAGTACAGATCGTAATAATTCAACTTTGTTTAAAACATGATAGAATTATAGAAAATTATGAGAGACAGATAAGGTAGACAGTCAGAACCTTTTTTTCCCCCAGAGGTGGAAATGTCAAAGGCTAGAGGGCATAGCTTTAAGGTGAGAGGGGAAAAATGTAAAGGAGATGTGCATGGTGAGTTTCTTTACACAGAGGGTGGTGGGTGGAGGCAGACAAGATAGTGGCATTTAAGAGGCTTTGAGATAGGCACATGGATATGTAAGGAATGGAGGGACAGGGATCACATACAGGCAGACATGATTAGTTTATCTTGGAATCATGTTCAGCCCATCCATTGAGGGCCGAAGGGCCTGTTCCTGTGCTGCGCTTTGTCCTGTTGGTTGCCCCGTTTACATTAGCACAATTTCCAGACATATTTATGAATTCCTCAGTACGCTCTTTCCACAAACATTTTTGGGATGAGCTGAAATGTATGAGAACTGACTGATTTTCATTCCATGTCTTTATTTACAGTCAATCTTATGTCACAGACTTGTACTGAGTGTTCATCCTCTCCATATTTTGTATAACTTTAAAAATCCACTATAAATGCCACATCTTTTTCATATATGCTTCTTTAAAACTGTAGTCACTGACATAGTACCCAATATCCGGATGGCTCTTTAAGCTGCAAGCAATGGTGGTTGTTTTAAAATATTCTAGAAACTGATGAGTAATGTTCCGAATTTTAATAATGGTGTCCTCCAATGCAGGCAAGACCCTGCTGATGTACTGCATCCACTCTGGAAGGTTTATTATCCACCAGTCCTGGTCTGGATCGGGCAGAATCGTTGTGCTTGATTCTAACACATGGACAGAGTTTTTGTACAATTCCTCAGAAAGCTCCATGACATCCTTGCAGAACATTTCCAAACAGACCAGTGATTCTGGAAACACACAGAATAAGGACTGCTCTACAGGGAAACACAAAGAGAAGGTTCTTGTTATAACATGAAACCGGAGAGCAGTTTCAAGATTCCACACAGTGGAAACTCCACGGTCAAGCTGTTGTCGATTACAAAATATAAAATTAGCATTGGTTAACATAAGACGTCTTAAATATGAAATCAAAACAGAATTTTTGGAAGAACTCAGCCAGTTTCCCGCGTCTTTGGTTAAGCTGCTTTTGGAATATTGTGTGCAGTTCACAATATTCCATTACAGGACGGATGTGGGGACTTTGGAGAGGGTGCAGGAGAGGTTTAGCAGATTGTGGCCTGGATTAGAGAGTATCACCTTATGAGGAGAGGCTGGACAAACGTGGAGCACTGGAGGCTGAGGGGAGACCTGATAGAAGTATATAAAAAATTATGCAAGGCAAAGATAGAACAGTCAGAACCTTTTTCCTCAGATGGAACTGTCAAAGTCAAGTCAAGTCAAGTCACTTTTATTTATATAGTACATTTAAAAAACAACTCTCGTTGGCCAAAGTGCTTTACATTGGTGGAGGTACTAAAGTTATACAACAGTGGTACATAGATTAAGTACATACATGAATACAGACATATAGCCCTCACTCAGAGGATGTCAAGAAAGGCTTGAGAGTAAAGATGAGTTTTAAGTCTCGACTTAAAGGAGTCGATGGAGGGGGCAGTTCTGATGGGAAGAGGGATGCTGTTCCACAGTCTAGGAGCTGCAACCGCAAAGGCGCGGTCGCCCCCGAGCTTATTCCTAGACCGTGGGATGTTCAGTAACCCCAAGTCGGCCGATCTGAGGGACCTGGAGGTGGTGTGGTGGGTAAGCAGACTTTCAAAGACTAGAGGGCATAATTTTAAGGTAAGAGGGCAAAGTTTAAAGGAGATGTGTGGGGCAGGTTTTGTATGAAGAGAATGGCGGTTGCTTGGAATATGCTGCCAGGGATACTGGTGGAGACATATATATCAGTGGCATTTAAGAGGCTTTTGGATAGGAACGAGGATATACTGGGAATGGAGGGATATGGATCACGTACAGGCAGAGATTAGTTTAATTTAGCCTTGTGTCTGCCATGGGCATTGTGGGCTGAAGGGCCTGTTCCTGTGCTGTACTGATCTATATTCCAAGTCCTATCTGCAATTGTATTTGTTTTCCATATCTTTAGTCCTTAGCTTGCAGCTTACCAAAGAGCATTCTGAACAATTATTAGATTTTCTCCACCAATTAACATGCTTAACTTTTTGAACTGTCTTTTTTTCCGCTGAGTCCATTTCCCTTTTCCACAAGGGTTTCGGCCCGAAACGTTGCCTATTTCCTTCGCTCCATAGATGCACCCGCTGAGTTTCTCCAGCATTTTTGTGTACCTTCCCTTTTCCACAACCTCTATACTTTTTTCCATTCTGATCCTTCACCAAGTATACAACTTCCTCTCCTGTCTACCTTAACCCTCGTATTTCTGTTCCCATTAGACCCTTCCAAAGCACAAACCCCACCTCCACTCTCTGGACTCTTGCAGCAAAGTTACAGTAAGTTGTGACTTTCCGATTATTCTCGGATTGTAAGTCTTCTTGCAGGTGGAGTAATACGATGATGGCTCGTCTCCCACACAAACTATGAGAAGCTTTTGTAAGGACTCTTCAGGCTGCTGGTTCACTGATCCCCTGTCTTGCTTTGCTAGCCAGAACCCTCATATGAGAGTGAAATCCAAATATCGGCCAGTCGTGAAGAAAATGGTGCCGTAACCATTGACTTTCAGCTGACTAGAAAAAGACATGTGACTAGAAAAAAACAAGCTCATAGTTGGTATGATTGTACTGACTGGCTGTCTCTGACAACTAGGGGCAGCACGGTGGCGCAGTGGTAACTGGTTTACAGCGCCAGAGACCCGGGTTCGATCCTGACTATGGGTGCTGTCTGTACGGAGTCTGTACAGAGTTTGTACGTTCTCCCTGTGACCGCGTGGGTTTTCTCCGAGATTTGCAGGTCTGCAGGTTAATTGGCTTCGGTAAAAATTGTAAATTATCCATAGTGTGTAGGTTCGGGTTAGTGTACAGGGATTGTTGGTCGGCGTGGATTCGGTACGCTGAAGGGCCTGTTTCCACGCTGTATTTCTAAACTAAACTAAATTAGATCACCCCAAAGTGAAAGCGTGCGAGGCTTTAGAATAAAAGGGAGGCCATTTAAGATTAAGGTGAGAAAAAACTTTTTCACCCAGAGAGTTGTGAATTTGTGGAATTCCCTGCCACAGAGGGCAGTGGAGGCCACATCGCTGGATGGATTTAAGATGGAGTTAGATAGAGCTCTAGAGGCAAGTTGAATCAAGGGATATGGGGAGATGGCAGGCACAGGTTATTGATTGGGGACGATCAGCCATAATCGCAATGAATGGCGGTGCTGGCTCGAAGGTCAGAATGGCCTCCTCCTGCACCTATTTTCTATGTTTCTCAGTTTCTATCTTTCCCCCGGGATGCAAGCAGAAGCCTCCACATGGCGCATCCCGGGCAATGCCGACGACAGAAACTGTACCACAGTGACTGACTGAAGTAGCCAATTCTGCAACCACGAGAAGAAGAATCTTTCCCCTTTGTACCCCACAACCACTGGGTACCACAGGGACTGGAGTAATTGGTAGAAAGAGTAAATAATGTTATATTGCTCAATAGTTTTGACTCTCCAAAAAGGAGACTCTATGTTAGTCCATATGGACTGGTGCCTGCAGTTTCGCGAGAGAAAAGGCAATCACTATAAAGGGAAACAAAACATATGAACATACCAGCATTGGATTTAGAAATGCAGCTCCCAACATTCCTACTTTCTTTGTTGTGCATATGTATCAATTCCTGTCATGAATAAAGAAAGAAGGTTGTAAATTATTTAGTCTAAGGGTAAAGTTAAGCACTTGAGAAATTTATTTTTGCAGAGTGGGAATATACAGAAAATAGCAGATCAGGCAGCATCTGTGCAGGGAATGGATAGGCGATATGTCAGTTCAGGCATAAAGCCTCCACAGATTCTTGGTTTCTTGGTCCTCCAAAATATTCCAAATGGAATTTAAACTGGAGGTGGTGAAGGGAGGGCTTAATCCAGAAATGGTTATTGGGAAGAAAGAGCTACTTTAAATATAGTTGCATCTGGTTGCAACCTGACCCATTGAATTCCTGCAGCACTTTGTGTTTTGCTTAATATTCCAGCATCTACAATTCCTTGTGTCTATACCCTTTTTCAGTAAGAACTCTTTCATCTGTTGGCTGGTCAGCTTGACTGAAGCATCAGCTGATCAATAGATATTCCCCTAGAACCCATGAGAGAATGAAATTAACCTCAGGGAAGGGATAATCAATACCATAAAGAACATTGGATGGCTGCAACCTACTTTTTTTGTGGTCAGTTATATGCGCCATCTCTTTACTGCTGACAGGAAAATGTGCACCAACATTTTTACATTGTGTATAGGTGCAATGCAAAGAATTTAAGTCAGTGGTGCTGTAGATGCAATGCAAAGAGTTTAGTCAGTGGTGCTTGCTTACCTCGGTGGTGACTGCTGCATGCCGTAGTGTCCATTTTTGTAAATATATAAATTCAGAGATAAACTTCACATGCTGCTGCTCAATAGAATTCAGTTCGATTACAGCAACACCTTTTTGATGGAGCTCATACACTTTCCCACTCCAGGTCCGTCGAAGAGAGGTGATACCATTGGTTGCTTCCGCTGACTCGGTACCATTCCATCTACGGTGAAAGCAGAAAACAGTGTCCAATTTCAGGGAAATTTAATGGTTAGAAATTCACAGGAAATTATTTCCCTTTCCGTATTCGTTTCCCATTGATCAAAAGGACAATTAAACATTTTTGTCTTATCAGGTTCATTGGACCATGAACCAAAGAAAGCACGAACATTCATTGTTCTTTATCTCTACATCATCGTCTATATCTCTCGTTTCCCTTTCCCATGGCTTTCAGTCTGAAGAAAGGTCTCGACCCGAAACGTCACCCATTCCTTCTCTCCAGAGAAGCTGCCTGTCCCGCTGGGTTACTCCAGCTTTTTGTGTCTATCTTCTGTTATAGCCAGCAAATAAACCAGCATCTGCAGTTCCGTCCTATGCAATATACAAATATGGGTTGGTTGGAACACAGAACAGTATGGCACAAGAACAGGTCCCATGGCCCACAATATCCATGTGCCTGTCTGAAAGCGTTTTAAATGACACTATCGTGTCTGCCTCCATCACCACCCTTGGCAGTGCATTCCAGGCACCCAGCACTCTCTGCAAAAACATACCTTGCACATCTCTTTTAAACTTTGCCCCGTTTCATTCAGGAGGGAAAAAAAAGTTAGTAACAGATTAACTACAATATTTTTCCCAAACCGAAACGTCACCAATCCATTTTCTCCAGAGATGCTGTCTGACCCACTGAGTTAAACCAGCATTTTATATCAATCTTTGGTACTAACCAGCATCTGCATTTCCTTTTTATTACATTATTGTACATTATAAAATAACATCCATGTCCATTATGTTTATGGACCTGTTATGCTGCTGCAATTAAGAATTCCATTCTTCCATAGTCAGTACATATGACAATTATATACTCTTGACTTTTCTTGATTCTCTTGATTCTTGACGTAGCAGACCTTAAGACCAAGATAAGATGCGATGATTTTTAAGGACTTAATCCCTGAAAGCTACAAGATGGCACAGTCTTTATGTACAGTTTCCAAAGAAATCGACTCAATCGTTGCTCTCTTTTACACATGTATAATTGTGCTTTTGTGTGGTATGATTTTACACGATTTATGCAAAAACAAAGCATTTCACTGTATCTTTTTGTAAGTGACAATATGCTTCCTAAATTAGTACATTGTAAAAATAATTAAAAAATGACAGCATTGATTAGTTAGAATTAAGCTTTCATGTAGAACATAGAACAGAACAGCATAGGAACAGACCCTTTGGCCCATAATGCCTGCTGAACATGACGCCAACTCCCACCTGCCCGCATATAATCCATATCTCTCCATTCCCTGCACATCCATGTGCCTATCCAAAGGCCTGTTAAACATTATCGTATCTGCCTCCACCACCACCTCTAGCAGCACGATCCAGGCACTCACCACCTTCTGTGTAAAATAAACTTCCCTGCATACCTCCACTCACCCTAAAGCTATGCCCTCCAGTATTTGATATTTTCATGCTGGGGAAAAAAAGATTCTCTTCATCCTATCTATTCCTCTTATAATTTTGATATACTTATATCAAGTCTCCCCTCAACCTCCGTTGTTCCAGAGAAAGCGATCCAAATCTCTCCAACCTCTCCCTGTAGCTAATAGCCTCTAATCTAGGCATCATAGAAACATAGAAAATAGGTGCAGGAGTAGGCCATTCGGCCCTTCGAGCCTGCACCGCCATTCAATATGACCATGGCTGATCATCCAACTCAGTATCCTGTACCTGCCTTCTCTCCATACCCCCTGATCCCTTTAGCCACAAGGGCCACATCTAACTCCCTCTTAAATATAGCCAATGAACTGGCCTCAACTACCTTCTGTGGCAGAGAATTCCAGAGATTCACCACTCTGTGTGAAAAATGTTTTCCTCATCTCGGTCCTAAAAGATTTCCCCCTTATCCATAAACTGTTACCCCTTGTTCTGGACTTCCCCAACATCTGGAACAATCTTCCTGCATCTAGCCTGTCCAACCCCTTAAGAATTTTGTAAGTTTCTATAAGATCCCCCCTCAATCTTCTAAATTCTATCGAGTACAAACCGAGTCTATCCAGTCTTTCTTCATATGAAAGTCCTGACATCCCAGGATGGTAAGTGTCATGGAAGGATGGAAGAAATCATTCTGGTAAGTGTCCTCCGCACCCTTTCCAAAGCTTCCACGACGTTCGTGTAATGGGGTGACTAGAACTGCGTGCAATGCTCCTAATGCGGCGGAACTAAAGTACTACATCATCTCAGGATCCCTCAAGCTACACGTTTATATCAGACTTTGAAAATACCATTCTGTAACATTCAAAGGTACATTAACCAGAAAATGATAACATTCCAATTCTTGTTTAAGAATTCAGTGAAACACCGACTCAGGGCTGCATTATCATCACAAATGATGTTTGTCACTATAACAGACTATGAAAGACTATAAATGAAGATGTCTTGACTGGCTTAAGTGATTTGTGAAAGTTGGGGTAAAAAGGTGGTTATATTGGACTTACAGATCTATAAAAGTTAATTTCATCAAAATATATTCAACAGTTTGCAGGGTGGTGAAACCTAATCCAGATCATGAATAGCAAGCAGCAGCAACGGTGTACTTAGCTAGAGCAAAAAGAGATTAAGTTATCCAGGCAGAGGTGATCTTTCACAGCGATCTCATATTACATAACTCGTATCTAGGCCACTGCTTTGGGGCACAGAATCAGCCTGAATAGGTAAGAAAAATGACGACTGAATCTGCGGGTAAATTGATGGAGGATGTTTGTGCGGAGAGACCCTGGGAAGTTTTTGTAAGGAAAGACTCTGGAAAGTAATTATAATAAGGTTCAACAAATGTCAGAAAACTATTAATCCCTCTGATTATTGTGGAGATGGCTGGTGGGAAAACAAAACGCTGACCAGAGATAAACAATGAGAACTATATTCTGCACTTGTGTGGGAAGGAATTACAGATGCTGGTTTGCACTGAAGATAGACACAAAAAGCTGGAGTAACAGAGGGTCAGGCAGCGTCCCTGGAGAATGTCCGGCTTGATACACCACCTATTAATTTTCTTCAGAGATGCCGTCTGATCCGTTGAGTTACTCCAGCTTTTTGTGTCTATTTTCTGCACTTTGTACCTTTCCATTCGCTCTATCTATTGTACTTGAGTTCAGTCTGATTGTATTTATGTGTAATATTATCTGATTCGATTGGATTGCATACAAAATAAAGTTTTTGCTGTGCTTCAGTACACATGACAATAACAAACCGAAACCTAAATCTAGAAGAAACAAGTTGATTATTTCATCCCTAAATACGAATTGGAATATCTGCAGATGAAACTGAAGAGTGATAACTTCTGATGTGAAATGTAAATGAATAATCCAATAAAGGATAACATTTACGATGAAGTTAATTCCAGCTGGAAGATGTAATGCCATACAAAGGTTTTTATCACAAACGTTAATGTGGATTAGAATTAATAATGATAATATTCAGTTCTGGGTCCAAAAGCCTCAAAAATTAGCAATAAAATTCTATGGATTATCAACTCTTTAAAATAAATTGTTGAAAGGCTAGGATGTTATCATTCTACTAAAATACTTTTACTGATGATCACGGGATGTCATCCAAATCATTGGATTCAACGAGTACAACTATGTTCGGTAAGTAGTTCCAATTACAGTTAAAATGTATTCAATAATTGGAATAGTACCTCCCTTATTTTATTTTTTTTTATTTTTTATTATGAAACTACTTTTATTCAAAAAATAAAAATAAACATAGAGTATTAACACAATCAAAGACTGCCTATGCTGACAGTTTACAAACAAATGATCGTCAAATTAATAACGTCAACGTCAACTGGACCCACGAATGGCCGTTGAAGGTCGAGTGTTCCGTTTATCAACAAAACACTCGACCTTCATCGGCGACCAGTATTCATGGAAAGCCTCCAAAGTCCCCATGGACACCACGTGTTCCCTCTTAACACTTAAACAAATTTATCAAATTAAAATATTAACATTCTTATCGATAATATATTCAACCTCCTGTGGTGACCAGCGTGCACAGAAGACCTCCACAGTCCCCATGGACACCGCGTGTTCCTTTTCTAGGCACACGCGAGCTCGGACGTAACCCCGGAAAAGGGGCAGGCAGGCAACCGGTGTGCGGCCATCGACTGCCCGCTGCCTGGACCCGCGAATGGCCATCCTGGCCAGGCCCAGGAGCAGACCGACAGGGAGGCCCACTCCTCCCTCCCATCCTTCCCCCCTCTGCACCGGGTGCCCATAAATTAATAGTGTTGGACTAAAATGTAGCCAAAACTTGAGGAGCAGCCCTTTCAGATATTCGAACAGTGGCTGCAACCTCTCACACTCTATGTACACATGGAACACGGTCTCTTCCTCACCGCAGAAATGACAAGCAGGGGAAGAGTCCGTGAACCGGCTCAAATACCTATTACAGGCCACGGCTTTGTGCAATACTCTCCACCCCAGGTCCCCGATGTAAAGGGGCAGGACTCCTTTGTAGATATGCCTCCACTGGGGACGGCTCACCTCGTCAGGTGGTAACACGGACCGCCAGGGTGTGTCTGGACGAAAGACGAGGGCGAGGAAGTGGAGAGTGTGCAGGAGCAGCCTGTACAGTACGCGCCTCTCCGCGTCACAGAACGGTGCGCTGGGCATCTCGGAAAGGCGGCTCATGTTGCATGGGGCCGGCTCTCGGGGAGGGACCCGGGCCTTGGGCCCTATGAACAATTCCGACTGAACGGGGGCAAGCTCGTCCGGAATCGTTACATGCACACGTCTCTCCTCAACACCCACCATCACAGCCACGACACCCCCCTCCCCCTGAGGAGTAGGGCCCTGGCTGAAGGTGACCAAATTCCTGGCCTTCAAGAGGTCACGGTAAAAGCCAGGCAACTCCCGCCTAGCGCGTCGACTCATGCCCGCTAATGGGAGCCGTGAGCCCTCCTGAAGGCAGCGCCCCTGGCGTAAAAAATAGTACCTCCCTGGGAGCATATCTTGCTTTAAAATGACTTATTTCATTTGTTGCATTTGGGTGGCAGAGTGACGCAGCTGGTTGAGCGGCTGCCTCACAGCGCCAAAGATCCGTGTTCAATCCAGACCTTGGGTGCTGTCTGTGTAGATTTTGCACATTCTCCCTGTGACCGTTTGGGTTTCCTGCTTTGGTTTCCTGCCACGGACTTGTACGTTAATTGGCCCTCTGTAAAATTGCCCCCAAATGCGTTGGGAGCGGATGCGAAAGATAACATAGACCTAGTGTGAATGGATGATCACAGGTCAGCATAGACTCAATAGGCCAAAGGGCCTGTTTCCATTCGGTGTTTCTAAAGTAAACATACTGTATGTAGGTGTATTGAAATATTCTTGCACTGGAGTAGGGTTTGGTAAAAGTAATTTTCAATTTGTTATAGGTACATTTACATTAATTAAATCCCAGCTCATTTTCAGACTGAGAGTCCGCCCGAATGCTAACTCTTACAGAGAGACCCTGATTTTGAGAGTCAGCAGATATATGCAGTAAGCTTAGATATACTGTACACTATTGTGGCATTTCCAGAGAATACACAGATATATTTAGGAATATGACACACTGGAAATCGCTGGATGTTAATATTGAAGACTAAATAGCATATTGTGCTAGTCATACAGTGTGGCAACAGGCCCTTTGCCCACACTGGCCAACATGTCCTAGTGTTTCAATCTAATGAGGGAATTTTATAGTATTAAACCAGGTGGTGGTTTCTATTCTTTCATTGTTCTAAAATACATTGCAGTAAAATTATAAACTGCAAAGAATGTCCGTAAATATATTTTATCCTTTATGCATACCATAGCACAGTGGTTAAGCTGTTTAACTAATTACCAGAGACCTGGAATTTCTTTCCAGGAACACAAAGTGTTGGAGTAACTCAGCGGCTTAGGCAACATCTCCAGAAAACATGGATAACGATGTCTTGGGTCCCAACCCGATACATTGCCTATCCATATCCTCCAAAGGTGCTGCCTGACCCACTGAGTTGCTCCAATATTTTGTGTTCTACACAAGATTCCAGCTTCTGCAATCTCTCGTGTCGCTTATCTTTCCAGGAACATGAGTTTGAATTATACCTGGGCATTTAACCAAGTAAATGAATAAATATGGGAGTATGGAATAAAAAGCCAGTGTAGCTCTGATACCACAGAATTGCGAAAGAAACAATCATTAATTTCATCCAGGGAAGAAGTTCAGAAGAAGGTCTGAAGAATGGTCCCGCACCGAAATGTCACAAATTCTTTTTCTCCAGAGATGATGTCTCACCTGCTGAGTTACTCCAGCAATTTGCGTCTATCTTAAGTAGTTCTCGTGTCCCTTTCCTGGTCTGGCCATACACAACTTCAGACTGACCAGTTTCTCCAAGTTGCTAGAGGCCAGTTTGGAAAGGTCACAGCTGCTAACTGTGTCATAAATCTCCACTTTCCATAAATAAATAAAGATTACAGTGCTTTGGATGTATTCCATAAAATAGCTTCAAGCATAAGCAATGTCAAGTGGGCTCTCTTAAATGGATTCAACATCTCTTAGGCAGACACATAATGCTGGAGTAACTCAGCGGGACAGGCAGGAAGCATCTCTGGAATGGATATCATCCATTCCTTATCTCCAGAGATGCTGCCAGTCCCGCTGAGTTACTCCAGCATTTTGTGTCTATCTTCGATTTAAACAAGCATCTGCAGTTCTTTCCTCTACATCTCTTTGCTTTGGTACACTCTAGAGTTAAATTGGAATATTTGCTGCATTGTAGCATCACTTCACAGCTGAGTTTGCAATAAGCCTCTCAAAGCCATTGATGTAAACTCCCATGGCAATGAAACTTCTCACTTGCCCCTGCCATGTAATACAGTGTCGCCCCTGGCACCTCAGACAATCATGTTAATCAGGCTTTGACATTTGGTGATGAGTCTAGAGTCAAGAGTATTTAATTGACATATGTAGCGAAAACAGGACATTGAAACATTTACTTGCAGCAGCATAATAGGTGTGTAAACAGAGTGCTCACCAATAACACAATAAACATCAATAAATTAAAAACCCCAATATTATTGCAAAAGTCCTGAAGTCCTTGGTGCAAATACGACAAGTTCGTAGTTCATAATTCAGTTAGTGTCGTTTAATGTTCAGCAGCCGTATGGTTATTAGACGCTATTCTTGAACCTGGTAGTCACGGATTTCAGACTTCCATACCCTCTTCCCAGTATTCAAGAGTGAGTTAGATATAGCTCTTAGGGCTAACGGAATCAAGGGATATGGGGAGAAAGCAGGAACAGGCTACTGATTCTGGATGATCATATTGAATGGCTGTCTCGAAGGGCCGAAATCCTACCCCTGCACCTATTTTCTATGTTTCTATGTTTCCCAATGGCAGTAGTGAAATAAGAGGATGGCCAGGGTGGTGTGGATCCTTGATGGTGATGACTGCCTTTTTGAAGCAGAAAATATTATAGATCCTTTCAATTGTGCGGAGAGCAATTCCGGTGATGGACTGGGCAGCGTTCACCACTTTTAGTAATCTCCTTCATACCTTGGCGTTCGAGTTGACGGAACCAAGCTGTGATCGAACCAGTCAATATGACATTGAAGCTATGGGTAAAAAAGCACACCAAAGTCCCTACGTCCTCAGTAGACTATGGAAGTCAGGATGACTTCAACCACTCTTACAAACTTCTGCATCTCACCATAGAAAGCACTCTATTGGGATGCGCCACAGCTGAGTTTGGCTACAACTCTGCCCAAGTCCGCAAGGTATTCGAGAGAGTTGTGTATCTCATCCCAGTCCATCACATAGACCAGACTCCCCACCATCGACTCCACCCTCACTTCACGCTGCAAATAGTGGTTAACTTGATGCTTATTTTTTCAATCTTTTTTTTTACATACTTCCTTCAGTTGTCATTGTGCAAGTACAAACAGTTATCTGTATTTTCAATAGAAGTGAGACACAAGGAACTGTGCAGTCGTAGGAATCTTCGGCAAAAAAAAAGTGCTGGAGTAACTCGGCAGGTCAGGCAGGTTTTAGTAACTGGGTTTATTTTTGAGATGCTGCCTGACCCTCTCAGTTCCTCCATAACTGTTTATTTAGTTTAGTTTGGAGATACAACACGGAAACAGGCCCTTCAGCCCACCAAGTCTGCACTGACCAGCGATCCCCGCACATTAACACTAGAGACAATTTTTACATTTATACCAAAGCCAATTAGCCTACAAACATGTACTTCTTTGGAGTGTGGGAGGAAACTGAACTGCTCGGAGGAAACCCACGCTATCACGGGGAGAACGTACAAACTCTGTACAGATAGCACCCGTAGCCAGGATCGAACCGGGGTCTCTGGCACCGTAAGCGCTGTAAGGCAGCAACTCTACCGCCGCGCCACCGTGGGGCCCGCTGCGCCATCGTGAGTTTAAAAAAAATAAAAGTAATCCGTTTTGTATATTTGTCTTGCATTTCACATTTTGCTCCATTTACAGCACAGGTGTGACCTGCATTCGGCAGTATTCAAGGCAAAGATCGCATGTGCCACCATAAATGTCAGGTCGTGAAGATTTATATGATTATGTTTGATCCCTGCTGCTATGGATTATGCTTTCTTCGTACAATCTGGAGATGGAATGCAGATATAGAACGTTTGAGTGGCTTGGCCCTGCGCCAAAAAAAAGGTTTAAATGTATCTTTTTAACGGCTAAGCGAAGTTCCATTTGGTACCAACTCAGCACAGGAAACAAGGAGATGGCCTTTAAAATAACCCTCCCATGGCACCTTTTGTAAGGCACTGGGATGAGTCACATTTATCATGCCAACAAAAATGAGCACACCGAAGCTACATTAATCACGAGCCTGTGAAATATTGTGGCAGTAGTCAGGTAGATTGCAATGCCTCAGGAAAAGTAAAGGAGAGGAGCTCTGTAACTCTCCTGCATTTATATATGTGGGATTTGTGTCGGGAACGCTTCAATCCCAATTATAACCCATTGAACATAGAACAGCACAGCACAGGAACAGGCCCTTTGGCCACAATGTTTGTGTCGAACATGATGCCTAGTTAAACCGATCTCATCTGCCTCTACATGATCCATATCCCACTATTCCCTGCACTTCCATGTGTCTATCCAAAAGCCTCTTAAACACCACTATCGTGCCTGCCTCCACCACCACCACCACTGGCAATGCATTCCACGCCCCCAGGGCGGCAACATGGAGGCACAGCGGTAGAGTTGTTGCCTCACAGCGCCAGAGACCCGTGCACTGTAGTCTGCAGAGTTTGCATGCTCTCCCTGTGATCGCGTGGGTTTTCTCCGGGTGCTCCAGTTTCCCCCCACATTCCAAAGGCGTGCAGGTTTATATTGGCGTTGGTCAAAATGTAAAATTGTTCCCAGTGTGTAGGATAGTGCTGGTGTTCGTGGATCGCTGGTCGGCGCGGACATGGTGGGCTGAAGGGCCTGTTTCTGTGCTGTATCTCTAAGCTAAAGTAAACTGTATCAAAAAAAAACTTTCCCCGCACATCTCCATTAAACTTTCCACCTCTCACCTTATTTCTATTCCCTTAGTGTTGGATATTTTCACCCTGGGAAAAAGGTTCTGACTGTCTACCCTGTCTACTGAAGACACCAATTGAAGCATCATCCAAGAATAACGCACGCCAGAGCTTCATTCTACTATAGCTTCATGCTCTAGATGTCAGCTGATCTACATCGGTGAGACCAAGCGGAGGTTGGGCGATCGCTTCGCCGAACACCTCCGCTCGGTCCGCAATAACCAACCTGGCCTCCCGGTGGCTCAGCACTTCAACTCCCCCTCCCATTCCCCATCCGACCTCTCTGTCCTGGGTCTCTTCCTGAACACCTGAAATTGGAGGAGCAGCACCTCATATTCTCCCAATTTTGTTAGCCCTGGCTGTCTCCTCCCATCCCCCAGCCCTCGGGCTCCTCCTCCTTTTTCCTTTCTTCTCCCCGCCACCCCCCACCAGTCTGAAGAAGGGTTTCGCCCAGAAACGTTGCCTATTTCCTTCGCTCCATGGATGCTGCTGCACCCGCTGAGTTTCTCCAGCATTTTTGTGTACCTTCATTCTATTGTATTGTACTCTATTGAATTGTAATTCTATTTGCAATTGGCATTGTATAAAAGTGCAAAATTTAGACAATTACTTAGACGGAGCTGTTATAAAACTGCATTTATGAAGAAGCATCGCACGCGTTGGGTCAAAGCCCTAGTAAGTGGCCAATAACTAGCTCACCTCTCGTATATATCGAGCCAATCCAGTCACAACTCTATATCAGCCAAGAGTTCTTTAATTAACACGCTTCTGCACTCTGCATTAATTTACCATCTGTAGGGTTAATAACCTCAGGGAGTTTAAAATCTCCCCCCACCACCATCAGATATATCAGGTTTTAATTAATATTCGGACGACCGTGTTTGGTTGATGCTTTGGATATGTGATTTCCAATGCCTCTGGTTCCACTAATGAGTCTCATCCATCTGTACAAACAGTGGATGAATTCAAAGTCAGAGCACCACCAAAAAAACCACTATTTTGTTACATTGAGTGAACAAAATGCAAGTCTCAATATTTGATTCTGATGCTGAAGAATAAAGGCACCTAGATGATTGATGAACATAGTTTATGAATAATGCCATCTAGATGAGTTATATCCACCACACCACCCCCATCCCCTCAATCTTATTCAATTTTGTTTTTAAATTCCTGTCTCCTGTCTAGATTTTTTGCAAGCTCAGTGTATTTATATAGTTGCTTCACCTTGGATTACGTTTTTATATAAATGCACAGTCAGGCCACACACACACACACACACCATCGCCAACTCTACCTTCGATACAGACTGACAATATCACTCAGTGCGTCAGCCCATTTCCATCGGTAATAGAGCAGCAGGATGTTGGAAGGTCGGTGGATCCATTGCTTGGACGCGTTCCCGATGGACTTCAGCAAAATCACAGCATCCCTCCTGGCTGCATTTAACAAGGCTTCGTGACTTTTGATCAAATCCACCGACCAGAGAGACGGGAGTCGGTTTTTGGGGAAATCACACTGGTGCAGCATCCCTGGATGGAGTCATTTGGTGCAAGCGGTGAGTCTGCTACTTTGCTAATCATGCTGCTTTGCCCTTTTTTTTTTGTTTTGTTGTTGCAGATAGCAGACACACGTCTGGGTGATTTCAACCCACTCCCCGACGTCACAGTGATGGGGCTTGGCTGTGAAATTATTTCAAAACTTAAAAACCACCCCCCACACCCCCACACCTTCAAGTTATAAATATAGATCAGGTATCATAGCAACAGCAGCTTGCTCGCATATGTAGGGCACGTCTCCCTGGAAAGTCGCTCGTAACCAGATTGTGACAGCTTGCAAAGCCTTCCTTTTAATGCATAGAGATGCAAACAAAAAAAGATCTTAATACCCTGCAGAATTATTAAAGGCAGGTGCTGCTAAATGCCAGCAGCCCTTCCAGTATCTCCTCCAGAGATGGCCAGGAGTGGATACATTTATGTAGGAAAGAACTGCAGATGCTGGTTTAACTCAAATCGAAGATAGACCCCAAATGCTGGAGTAAGGACAGGCAGCATCTCTGGAGAGAAGGAATGGGTGACGTTTCAGGTGGAGACCCTTCTTCAGACAACATTTTTTCAGTGGATAAATTTAGGCAGTTGCACAGATCCACTGATGCAGGTTTGATCCTGACCTCTGGTGCTGTCTATGTGGAGTTTACATGTTTAGTTTAGAGATACATTGTGTAAACTAGGCCCTTAGGCCCACCGAGTCCACACCAACCATCGATCACCGTTATGGAGGAACAGCACTTGGGCAGCGTACACTCCAGCAGAATAAACATTGACTTCTCTAACTTCATGTAAGCCTTGCTTTCCCTCTCTCTCCATCCCTCCCCTATCCCAGTTCTCTGACCAGTCTTCTCCGACTACATTTTATCTCCGTTTGCTTAGTTGTCAGCTTCTCCCAACTAACAACGATCTATTCTACATTTTCCTTGATCTCCATTCCCTTTGTCCCGTTTTCACACCTTCACAGTTCCTCATCTATACACTTCATTATCTGTGTACCTCCCTCTCCCCTGACATCAGTCTGAAGAAGGGTCTCGACCCGAAACGCCACCTATTCCTTCTCTGCAGAGATGCTGCCTGCCCCGCTGAGTCACTCCAACACATTTGTGTCTATCTTCGATCACCCATTCACACTGGTTTGATGAAAAGGGATCCCAACCTGAAACGTCACCTATCCACGTTCTCCAGAGATGCTGCCCGACCCACTGAGTTACTCCAGCACATTTGTGTTTTCTATGTAATCCCATTTTCCCATCCACTCCCCACACACTAGGGGTAATTTACAGAGGCCAATTAACCTGCAAACCAGCACGGTTTTGGGGATGTGGGAGGAAACCGATGTACCTGGCTGAAACCCACGCGGTCACAGGGCGAACGTGCCAATTCCACACAGACAGCGCACGAGGTCGGGATCGAACCCCGGTCTCTGGCTCTGTGAGGGAGCGGCTCTACCAGCTGTGCCACAGCGCCCCCCCCCCCCTTCTCCCTGTGACTGCGTGCATTTCCCCAGCTGTGGCATTCTCTCACACATCCCTAAGGCTCGCGCGGTCTTCGGTTAACTGGCCTCTGTAAATTTCCCCAAGTGTTTTGATGAGAGATAGAATCAGGAGGAACTAGTCAAGTGATAGGAAGGAACTGCAGATGCTGGTTTAAATCGAAGATAGACACAAAATGCTGGAGTGACGAAGGGTCTCGACCTGAATCGTCACCCATTCCTTCTCTCCTGTCCCATTGAGTTACTCCAGCATTTTGTGTCTATCTACTCAAGTGATAGGTGGATACAGGTGAGTGGGATGGGGGGGGGGGGGGAAGAGGGTCAGGATAGTGAGGGAAATGGGTATGCACTGGGGTGGGGTTCGGGCCACAGGAAGTAGAGGAGAAAGAGGAAGTGTTACTTAAAATTGGAGAATCCAATGTTCATACCATTGGGTTACAGGCTACCCAAGCGGAATATGAGGTGCAAGAAACACATGTAAATTTGGTAATAACAAAGAACTACAGATGCTGGTTAATGCCAAAGAAAGACACAAAATTCTGGAATAAGTCAGTGGGTCAGGCAGCAATCTGTCTGAAGAAGGGTCCTGACACAAAGCATCACCTATCCGTGTTCTCCAGAGATGCTGCCTGACCTGCCGAGTTACACAAGCACTTTGTGCCTATCTTTAATGTAAACTTGGTTTCTGAATGAGAATTTTGGATGGTGCAGGGTTGATTGTGAACTCGGAAATGGTTCATGAAAATGGTTCTTCACCAATTTTCACCAAAATTCACCAATGCCCCACCATGGCTGATTCAGTTATCCTGAGAGTTGTGGGGTGTGCGTGGGGGGGGGGGGGGGGGGGGGGGTGATATGTAGTTAGGAGCAAGGTTGTTCCTCTATGGCTGCCACTGGTACCACTGATTTAGGGCTGTGATGTGGAGCGGAGAACAAACTGTTCCGATGTAGGGGCTGTGACCTGAAGAGGAAACACTGTTTCTCTTTCCATACAAGTAATATTTCCATTATTTTGAGTTCCTTTGGGTCAATGCGACAGCATCTGTCCTGACTGCACATGACTTTGGACCAGAAATTGTTGCTTACCACCTCATTCCTTTTCCACTTGAAAGTTTCTGTTTCAGCTGCTAGTCGTTTGAACAAGTGTGTTAACAGGCGAATGATGTCTAAAGCAATCATTCCAAGGAGCTGCAGATGCTGGTTTTATATCACCGAAAGACACAAAATGCTGGAGTAACTCTGGCGGTATATCTGGAGAACATGGATAGGTGACTTTACGTTCTCAAGGGATGCTGCCTGACCTCAGTCACTCCTGCTTTTTGCATCTTTTTTTTTGTTAACTTAAACACACTCCCTCCTTTCGCTACATCATCACCATGATAGAACATGAGCAGCAATGATTTTGGATTTGAGATTGAGTCTGAAGCCACGGAATCCATGAAAACTTTAAATCATATTAATCAATTGTTGAGAATTCAGGTTTATAAAAATCTTGATGGCTTGTGCTTAAGTCATCTTAGGAGCCTCCTCTACCCTACTTTAAAGAAAAATTATTGGCTTTTGAAATATCCCTGAATATTAATTTAACAATTATTATATATTAACAAAAGTGTGTGACTAACACAAATGAAACTTGGGGAATAAATTAATTTTATACGGTGGTTGGTCCTTATTTGGATTGTTGTCTCTGACATTTCGTAGATTGAGAGGAGCCTGGTTGAAGTACATTACAAAATCTGAGAGGCATAGGCAGTAGGCAGTCAGAACCTTTTATTCCCAGGGTGGAAATGTCAAAGACTAGAGGGCATAGTTTTAAGGTGAGAGGGGAAAAGGTTAAAGGAGATGTGCGGGGCGAGGTTTTTTTTGCACAGAGGGTGGTGGGTGCCTGGAACGCGCTGTCATGAGAGGTGGTGGAGGCAGATATGATGGTGGCATTTTAGAGGTTTTTAGATAGGTACATGGACATGCTAGGAATGGAAGGGTATCGATCCCAAAAAAGTCAATTTGCAAGTCGAATCGGTAGTAAGGAAGGCAAATTCAATGAGAGCATTTATATCGAGTGGACTTGAATACGAAAATAGAGATGTAATGCTGAGGCTCTTATAAGGCGATGATCAGGCCGCATTTGGAGTACTGTGAGCAAATTTGGGCCCCATCTCTGAGGAAGGATGTGCTGGCTCTGGAGAGGGTCCAGAGGAGGTTTACAAGAATGATTCTAGGAATGAGTGGCTTAGCAGAGGAGGTTTACAAATATGATTCCAGGAATGAGTGGCTTAGCAGCCTTTGACAGCACTGGGCCACTATTCGTGTGAGTTTAGATGATTGAGACTTACAGAATAATGAAAGGCATAGATAGAGTGGATGTTGAAAGGATGTTTCCACTGATGGGAGAATCTGGGACCAAAGGTCATAGCCTCAGAATTAAAGGGCGCTCTTTTAGAAAGGTGAGGAGGAACTTCTTTAGTCAGAGGGTAGTTCATCTCTGGAACTCATTGCCACAGAGGGCTGTGGAGGCCAAGTCAGTGGATATTTTTAAGGCAGAGATAGACAAATTGTTCATTAGAATGGGTATCAAGGGTTGTGGGGAGAAGGGAGGAAAATAGGTTTCGGAGGCAGAGATCAGCCATGATTGAATGGCGGAGTAGACTCGATGGGCCAAATGGCCTAATTCTACACCTATAACATGTGAACATTTAAACCTGTGATCACGTGCAGGCAGTAGAAATTCGAGGAACTCGTATTCACGTTCGACAGAGATATTGGGGGCCAAAGAGCCCGTTCCTGTACTGTACTGTTCTATGGTACACAAAAATGCTGGAGAAACTCAGCGGGTGCAGCAGCATCTATGGAGCGAAGGAGATAGGTAACGTTTCGGGCCGAAACCCTTCTTCAGTCCCCAGCATTTTTGTGTACCTTTGATTTTCCAGCATCTGCAGTTCCTTCTTGAACACTGTACTGTTCTATGTTAGGTTTGGTTAGATTAGGTTAGGTTAGAATAGGTGTGGTTAGGTTAGAAATACCTACTTTGCTCCTGTGGGTCTTTATATCTGTTTCTGACGCCATTTTAATCTTCTTGGAGTATGTCATTTGGTTGTCTATCAAGATGTTTAACAGAATTCATGGCAAAGAAAATAAAAACTGAGCTAAAATAATGCCAGGGGGGGGACAGAGACAAAAAGAATGAGTTGCCTGAAGTTGGAGAATTTGGAATTGTGCCACAGTATAAGCATGTTGGGAGGGGCTTGCATCAACCTTGTAAATTGATGGACTTTGTTCTGATTTAAAATGTTTCCATGAAGCCATCGTAGAAAAATGGCGAAAGAATCAGAATGTTTGGTCCACGCGCTGATCCCACAATCGTGAGTTGAAGTAATTAGGTGATCATAGAAACATAGAAATTAGGTGCAGGAGTAGGCCGTTCAGCCCTTCGAGCCTGCACCGCCATTCAATATGATCATGGCTGATCATCCAACTCAGTATCCCGTACCTGCCTTCTCTCCATACCCTCTGATCCCCTTAGCCACAAGGGCCACATCTAACTCCCTCTTAAATATAGCCAATGAACTGGCCTCAACTACCCTCTGTTGCAGAGAGTTCCAGAGATTCACCACTCTCTGTGTGAAAAAAGTTCTTCTCATCTCGGTTTTAAAGGATTCCCCCCTTATCCTTAAGCTGTGACCCCTTGTCCTGGACTTCCCCAACATCGGGAGCAATCTTCCTGCATCTAGCCTGTCCAACCCCTTAAGAATTTTATAAGTTTCCATAAGATCCCCTCTCAATCTCCTAAATTCTAGAGAGTATAAACCAAGTCTATCCAGTCTTTCTTCATAAGACAGTCCTGACATCCCAGGAATCAGTCTGGTGAACCTTCTCTGCACTCCCTCTTTACTCCTACTCTTTGCTTCCTGTTTGCCAGCCAGTTCTCTATCCACATCAATACTGAACCCCCAATGCCGTGTGCTTTAAGTTTGTATACTAATCTCTTATGTGGGACCTTGTCGAAAGCCTTCTGGAAGTCCAGATACACCACATCCACTGGTTCTCCCCTATCCACGCTGCTAGTTACATCCTCGAAAAATTCTATAAGATTCGTCAGACATGATTTACCTTTTGTAAATCCATGCTGACTTTGTCCAATGATTTCACCACTTTCCAAATGTGCTGCTATCCCATCTTTAATAACTGACTCTAGCAGTTTCCCCACTATCGATGTTAGACTAACTGGTCTGTAATTCCCCGTTTTCTCTCTCCCTCCCTTCTTAAAAAGTGGGGTTACGTTTACTACCCGCCAATCCTCAGGAACTACTCCAGAATCTAAAGAGTTTTAAAAGATTATTACTAATGCATCCACTATTTCTGGAGCTACTTCCTTAAGTACTCTGGGATGCAGCCTATCTGGCCCTGGGGATTTATCGGCCTTTAATCCATTCAATTTACCCAACACCACTTCCCGGCTAACCTGGATTTCACTCTATTCCTCCAACTCCTTTGACCCGCGGTCCCCTGCTATTTCCGGCAGATTATTTATGTCTTCCTTAGTGAAGACGGAACCAAAGTAGTTATTCAATTGGTCCGCCATATCCTTGTTCCCCATGATCAACTCACCTGTTTCTGACTGCAAGGGACCTACATTTGTTTTAACTAATCTCTTTCTTTTCACATATCTATAAAAACTTTTGCAGTCAGTTTTTATGTTCCCTGCCAGTTTTCTTTCATAATCTATTTTTCCTTTCCTAATTAAGCCGTTTGTCCTCCTCTGCTGGTCTCTGAATTTCTCCCAGTCCTCCGGTATGCTGCTTTTTCTGGCTAATTTGTACGCATCATCCTTCGCTTTGATACTAGCCCTGATTTCCCTTGTTATCCACGGATGTACTACCTTCCCTGATTTATTCTTTTGCCAAACTGGGATGAATAATTTTTGTAGTTCATCCATGCAGTCTTTAAATGTCTTCCATTGCATATCCACCGTCAACCCATTAAGAATCAATCGCCAGTCTATCTAGGCCAATTCACGTCTCATACCCTCAAAGTTACCTTTCTTTAAGTTCAGGACCCTTGTTTTTGAATTAACGATGTCACTCCATCCTAATGAAGAACTCAACCATATTATGGTCACTCTTGCCCAAGGGGCCACGCACAACAAGACTGCTAACTAACCCTTCCTCATTACCCAGTCTAGAATAGCCTGCTCTCTCGTTGGTTCCTCTACATGTTGGTTTAGAAAACTATCCCGCATACATTCCAAGAAATCCTCTTCCTCAGCACCCTTGCCAATTTGATTCACCCAATCTATATGTAGATTGAAGTCACCCATTATAACTGTTTTACCTTTGTTGCACACATTTCTAATTTCCTGTTTGATGCCATCCCCAACTCCACTACTACTGTTAGGTGGCCTGTACACAACTCCCACTAGCGTTTTCTGCCCCTTAGTGTTTCGCAGCTCTACCCATATCGATTCCACATCCTCAAAGCTAATGTCCTTCCTTTCTATTGCGTTAATCTGCTCTCTAACCAGCAACGCTACCCCACCTCCTTTCCCTTTCTGTCTAACCCTCCTGAATATTGAAAATCCCTGGATGTTGAGCTCCCAGCCTTGGTCACCCTGGAGCCATGTCTCCGTGATCCCAACTATATCATAGTCGTTAATAGCTATCTGCACATTCAACTCATCCACCTTATTACGAATGCTCCTTGCATTGAGACACAAAGCCTTCAGGCTTGTTTTTACAACACTCTTACCCCTTATACTATTATGCTGAAAAGTGGCCCTTTTTGATTTTTGCCCTGGATTTTCCGGCCTGCCACTTTTACTTTTCACCTTGCTACCTATTGCTTCTACCCTCATTTTACACCCCTCTGTCTCTACGCTCACACATTTAAGAAACCCTTTCCCTTTAACTCCATCCTCCACTATCCCATTCGACACCCCACCCCCCTTATTCAGTTTAAAATCACCCGTGTAGCAGTGGCAAACCTGCCTGCCAGAATGCTGGTCCCACACCTGTTAAGATGCAATCCGTCCCTTTTGTACAATTCCACCTTACCCCAAAACAGATCCCAGTGATCTAAGAATCTAAAACCCTGCCCCGTGCACCAGTTCCTCAGCCACACGTTCAGGTCCCGTATCTCCCTGTTCCTGCTCTCGCCAGCACGAGGAACTGGAAGCAAACCGGAGATAACAACCCTGGAGGTCCTGCTTTTCAGCATTTTTCCAAGCTCTCTAAAGTCACGCTGCAGAATATTCATCCCCTTCTTTCCGACATAGTTTGTGCCGACATGCACTACCACTTCCGGATGTTCACCTTCGCCCTTGAGGATTTTCTGCACTCTGTCCGTGACATCCTGGATCCTGGCACCAGGAAGGCAGCACACCATCCTCACATCCCATCTGTTGCCGCAGAAACCCCTGTCCGTACCTCTCACAATGGAGTCTCCCACTACAATGGCGTTGCCTGCCTTAGGCCTTTTGGGTTCTGGCTCAACAGCCCTATTCGCATCGCAAGCCAGTCCGCCGCTCAGTGTAAACACGTCTTCTGTCCCGACAGCTTCTAAGTGGGTGAACCTGTTCACAAGAGGTACAACACCCGGGGACGTTGGCATTCCATGCTTCCCTCCCTTTCTCACTGTCTCCCACCTTCTCTCTTCCAGTACCTTAGGTGTAACAATCGTACTGTAGGACTTGTCAAGGAACGACTCCGTTTCTCGGACGAACCGGAGGTCATCCACTTGCTTCTCCAGTTCCCCAACACGGCCCTTCAGGAGCTCTACCTGGATGCACTTCTCGCATTTGTAGCAGCCAGAGGCACCAGCGGTGTCCTTGACCTCCCACATACTGCAAGCATTACACTGAATCAGCTTGCCTGACATCTCCTTCTTTCGTCTCTACCTCTCAAGCGTATTGCGTGGTCTCCTCTCCTAAGACTCTCGAGCCAAAGACTCACACTTGTCTCACAGGGCACTTCCCTCACTCACTGCCGCTCCCCAAGAGCAGTCTTGCTTAAATTGACTGATAAATTGCCTGATTTACCAATTTACAAACCAAATTCCTCAGTTTTCAACTGTTTTCCCAGCACTGACTCACTTCTCTCCTCCCACTTGGGCTAGAGCCAATCAGTCGTATCTCTTGCTATTCTCCTGCTGCTGTTGCTCCCAAATTTACAGCAGTTCTGAGTAAAGTCTGCCTGTCCTTGGCCTCTACTTTAACTGTTTTCACTTCTCTCCTCCCACTTGGGCTAGAGCCAATCAGTCGTATCTCTTGCTAAACTCCTGCTGCTGTTGCTGCCAAAACTACAGCAGTTCACTGCTCTTATCTCAGGCTAATAAGATTCAAGTTGTAAGTTACCTATTGAAAGAATAGGTAACATGATTGAAAGTCAGGAGAGTTTATTACTGGGAAATTGATATTAATTAAAAATTCTGTATCCAGAATACAACAATATACAAGATCACGAGGGGAATATATAATTCTTTTGCCTAGGATAGGGGAATCAAGAATCAGGGGCAGGTTTAAGGTGAGAGGGGGGAAAGATTTAATAGGAACCTGAGGGGCAACTTTTTCCACACAGAGGATAGTGGCTATATGGAACGACCTGCTGGAGGAGGTAGTTGAGGCAGGTATTATAACAACATTTAATATACATTTGGACAGGTAGATGGATGGGAAGGGTTTAGAGGGATACGGGCTGAATGCAGGCAGCTGGGACAAGTGTAGATGGTTCATCCTGGTTAGCACGGGCAAGTTGACCTGTTTCCGTGTTGTATGACTCCCTCTAAATCAATGATCTTTGGACAATAAGTAGATTATTAACCAGTGCTCCATACTGACTATTGTGTTATTAATGTATAATAATAATAATAATAATAATAATAAATTTTATTTATGGGCGCCTTTCAAGAGTCTCAAGTGTAGGGGGAGGCCTTGGAGGAAATCAACTTTCTATTTTAGATACAAGGAACTGCAGATGCTGGTTTACTAAAAACAAAGACACAAAGTTCTGGAGTAATCAGTGGGTCATGTCTGGAGTACATAGATAGGTGACTTTTCGGGTTGAAAAGAAGGGTCCCGATTGGAAACGTCACCTATCAATGTTCTCCAGAGATGCTGCTCGACCTACTGTGTTACTCCAGCACCTTTTTTTTTGTCTGTCTTTCTTATGGGGCAATAATGTAAATAGGGAAATAGGAAATAATATTTATGAAGACTAAATCCAATAAAGTTTTGCTTCACCAATTAAACCAAAGAACTCTATCTTGCGAACAACTGATTACTGATTGGCTTTGTTGTGTAATTTGGCCATTATCAGTAAATTAAATAAACTTGCTATAGTCCATAAATAGCCTTTGCTCTCACGGACTGTAATAACAATCGCAATGATAAATGACCAAAATGCATTACATTTTAAACGTGAAAAAGTGTGTAATTTAATAAACTTCATTCGGAAATAAAACCACTTCAAGCTTTTATTGAAATGTTCATGATTGTATTTCAAATTGCATTGGATTAGTAACGTTGGCATACTTAGCTGTATCTGAAAAATATGTTTTAAAATATCCCTGATTGGTAGTCCAATGACAATAATAGTTGAACAATCCTGTGGTGATTTCTTTGGAACGCTGCAGGTGAAGGAGAGATCTGAAAGAAATATAGCAAATAATGAGAGGTGTAGATAGGGTAGACAGGCAGAACCTATCTCCCAGGGTGGAAATATTAAGGACCAGAGGGCTCTAAGGTGAGAGGGGAAAGTTTAAAGAAGTTGCGTGGGGCAAGTTTTTTTACATGGAGGGTGATGAGTGCTGGTACCTGCTGCCGTGGGTGGTGATGGAATCAAATAGACCAGGATAGGAAAGTGGCACATGAGGGGCTTTTGGATAGACACTTGGTTTTAGTTTAGTTTAGGTTAGTTTAGTTTAGTTTAGTTTAACATCATGGAAAGAGGGCCTTTGGACTGAGTCCACGCAGACCATCCCAGGATATGCAGGGATTGGAGGGATATGGTTCAATTGGAGCCTCACCAATGTCTTCTACAGATTTAACATAACGTCCCAACTTCCATTCTCAATACCATGAATGACGAAGGCCAATGTGCCAAAAGCCTTCCGCATCAACCTATCTACATGTGATGCAACTTTCAGAGAACCATGTACTTAAAGCCCTGTCCCAGTGTACGTGTTTATTCAAAGAGTTCTCCCGAGTTTACCCCGATGATTCGAACTCGGAGATTTACGGTAATGGCCGCTCGTCGGTACTCGGGGCTCTCGTGAACATTTTTCAACATGTTGAAAAATCTTCACGAGTCTTCCCGAGCTTACCGCGTTTCCCGAGTACCTGCCGTTAGCGTTACGAGCCGCTAAGAGACGTCCCCGAGCTCCGACGTACCCGCTACGTTCATTCTCTGTGCTTACCACGAGTTTGATTTTTTTTTTTAACTCGGGAGAGCTCTTGAATGAACTCGCATAGTGGGACAGGGCCATTATACTCTATATTCCTCTGCTCTGCAACAGCTTCCCAGGGCCCCACTATTCACTGTGAAGGTCGTGTCCCAGAAGACTTCCTAAACACAAGACTTCCCAACCTCACACTTATCTGAATTAAAGTCTGGTAACCATTTCTCGGCCCACTTGCCCAGCTGATGATGATGCTGTCGTAATTCTTGAAAATCCTGTTGTAATTCTTGAAGATTTTGGAATATTTTAAAATTAATAATACAATAGGGTTAGGTTTATCATTGGCCACGTGTACCAAAGTACAGTGAATAATTTTGTTTTATATCCTATCCAAACTGATCAGATAATACTAGAGATTAGTACAATCAAATTAAACTCAACTACAATGTGTGGAGCAAAGGGGAATGAACATAATGCAGAATATAGTTCTCAGCATTGTATTGCATCAGTTCCACAGACAAAGTCCAATGTCTGTACTGGGATAGAGGTGAATCAGCCAGTACCCTAGCTTATGGAAGGACAGTTCAGAAGCCTGACAAAAGAGGGGAAGGGGCTATTCCTGAGTCTGGTAGTGCGCGCTTTCAAGCTTCTATATTTTCTGCCGGATGGGGGCAGGGAGAAGAAAGAATGACTGGGGTGGGACAAGTCTTTGATGATGTTGGCTGGTTTTCTGAAACCAGCATGGGGAATAAATGGAGCTCATTTCCGTGTAAGTGATATCCAGGAAACCTCGATGTAAATATCAGGGTGATTTTCTTATCACTGAACAGCGAAAGAGTGGTGCCGTTATTGCCTGTGTTATGTCGAGGATTAACTTCAAGAAATGCTTTACCTTGAAAAGTTCTATGATTGGAAAATACATATATGAATCTAGATGTTTGCTAAAGCAGCTGCTTAATCATCCCAGTTTCAAAATGATCTGATTCACACACAAAACCACAATCAGCAGGTTTATTTTCCATTCACATATTTATTACCAAACACTTGAGTGCTTATCATTGAAGGGTGTGTTATATAATGCTGTATTTCTTGTAGATTTTCACCAATTCCTTCTGGTACAGAGTACAAGGTCAGCTGGCAGTATTTCTTTGCCTAGAATCTTGCATCAATTAAAAATAAATAACAAATAGATTGCAGTGGGTTCAAGTCATGTGGAGTTATAAGAAGATTCTCAGATAATTTCATTTTGAAAGTCTTTCCTAGTACCATCAACAAATAGGAATTGGAATATACTTGGCACAGCCTCTATGTTTAGATTATTTTTTTTTTTAAAGCATAGAAACAGGCCCTTCTGCCCACCAAATCCATGCCGACCACCCATTCCTACTAATTAGACAATAGACAATAGGTGCAGGAGCCAGCACCGCCATTCAATGTGATCATGGCTGATCATCCACAATCAGTACCCCGTTCCTGCCTTCTCCTCGTATCCCCTGACTCCGCTATCTTTAAGAGCTCTCCCTTGAAAATATCCAGAGAACCGGCCTCCACCGCTCCATTCTCTAAGCATATGACAGTCCCGCCATGCCGGGAATGAACCGTGTGAACATATGCTGCACTCCCTCAATACCAAGAATGTCCTTCCTCAAATTAGGGGACCAAAACTGCACACAATCCTCCAGGTGTGGTCTCACTAGGGCCCTGTACAACTGCAGAAGGACCTCTTTGCTCCTATACTCAACTTCTCTTGTTATGAAGGCCAACATGCTATTCGGTTTCTTCATTGCCTGTTGTACAGGCATACTTACTTTCATTGACTGATGAACAAGGACCCCCAGACCCCATTGTACTTCCCCTTTTCCCACCATTTAGATAATAATCTGCCTTCCAGTTTTTGCTTCCAAAGTGGATAACCTCACATTTATCCACATTAAACAACATTTGCCATGCATCTGCCCACTCACCCAACCTGTCCAAGTCACCCTGCATTCTCATAGCAATTGCATACTATCCGACTTTCTCAACCATTGCCAACACATTAGGGGACATTTTACAATGGCCAATTAACCTACAAACCGGTACGCCTTTGGGAAAAGGGAGGAAATCCAAAGAATGGATTGACTGGGCTTATATTCACTGGAATTTAGAAGGATGAGAGAGAATCTTAGAGAAACATACAAAATTCTTAAGGGATTGGACAGGCTAGATGCAGGAAAATGTTCCCAATGTTGGGGGAGTCCAGAACCAGGTCACAGTTTAACGATAAGGGGTAGGCCATTTGGGACTGAGGTGAAGAAAAACTTTTTCACCCAGAGAGTTGTGAATCTGTGGCCCAACTCGTCCATTCCGACCAAAATGCTCCATCCAAGCTAGTCCCATTTGTCTGCCTGTGATCCAAATCCCTTTCCTATCCATACATCTTTCCCAATGTTTTTTTAAACATTGTTATTGTACCTACCTCACCCACTTCCTCTGGCAGGTTTTTGTATAGAATATATGCAAAGAGTGAAAATTAGGTCATGAATACAATAGCATTTTGCAGGTTTCAGTACTTGTTCCTTTGCTTTTTATGATATTTTATAATTAGTAAGAAAATGTTGGCTGAAGAAATTCCCTGTTAAAACAAAAAATTCTCTGTGTGGATGATACCAAGGAAGAGAAAAATAGACATTAAGATGGCATCAATGAACTGGTGGGAGGGAAAAGAGGAGTCGAATAAATTCAGCCCAGAGAATTGGTACATAAAATAGTATAGCACAGGAACGGGCCATTTGGCCCACAATGTTTGTGCTGAACATGATGCCAGGTTAAACTGATCTCATCTGCCTGTACATGATCCATATCCCTCTATTCCCTGTACGTTCATGTGCCTATCCCAAAGCCTCTTAAACACCATTATCATATCTGCTTCCACCACTATCATCATTGTTAAACAGGGCATTGGTGAATGGAAACTGAGGCGAGAGGACACATGTGAATGGTAGGATCGCAACAAGAGTAGAACAGAGGAACCTCAAAGGTTCAGATGGATATGGGTCACATGGGACTTACTTAGATGAGGCACCATGTTTGACATGGATAAGTTGAGTCGAAGGGCCTGTTTCCATGTTGAATGATTCTATGACTCTATGAAATGCCCTTATTTCATTGCAGGACGGATGGCGGGCAGATAAAATGTTTATGCTGTGTTGTAATTGTAATAAGCACAGGTGAAGTTACAGGTAATGTCCTCACATTTATACTTCTGGTTATTACATTATAGGCAGAATGTGACTGCGCTGGAGAAGATGCAAAGATATTTCCAGAATGGGAGAATCTTAATCATGAGTAACTTTGGATAAGTTGCCGATTTTTCCTTTGGAAAGGAAAGGATTGAGGTGAGGTGCATAAAATCTCAAGTGATTCTTTCTCTGCAGCCTTGCAGATTTCATTGCTGGACTGCTAGCAATTATTAATAGCGGCCATGAATCAATATTTAAATATAAAATAGTCTGCAAGATCCATGTTCAAATAGCCATGCCAAGAATTATCTGATAACACAATCTGAAAGTACAGCATGATCCTAACAAACCAATATATATTGACCATTAATGAGTTTGTTTTCAATAAGATTTTTCACATGCCACACGAACAGCAACACCACACTTGAAGTAACACCATGTACCTATAACTAATGTAGTGTTCACGAGCATAACATCTCATGCGATGCATGACCACATGTGCTGGACTACAGGGGGGACCATTCACACTGGAGCACCATCACCTGCAAGATGGTCTCCAGATCACCCACTGCCTGAACATGGAAGCCCACCACAATTCCATCATCTCTCAGCCAAAATCTTCCACTTCTCCGACAGTAACAATGTAAGGAACTAACTCAACAAACCCTATCTTAAGCACATTTAGGGTATGAACCTTGGTGGATTGCCTTGGTGAGGTGCCTTTGAGCATCTATCCATTGGCAAAGATGGAGTAGACAGTCAAAACCCTTTTACCCGGGGTGGAAATGTCAGGGAATACCCAGGGAATAGCTATAAGGTGAAGGGGGAAGGTTTAGAGGTGTTTTTTTACACAGTGGTGGGAACCTGGAACACATTGTCAGGGGTGGTGGTGGAGGCGGATACGATTGTGGCGTTTAAGAGGCTTTTAGAAAGGCATATGGAAGTGCAAGGAATAGAGGGATATGGATCAGGTACAGGCAGATGTAATCAGTTCAACTTGGCACTATGTTCGGCACCAACATTGTGGGCCGAAGAGCCCGTTCCTGTGCCGCATTGTTCTATTTTTTATGTTCTACCATGTAGATGGATGTAGTTGTGGTCCACAGGTTTTTGTGTGTGCTTGGAACTGCACTCATCCAGCTAAATGGAGAGGATTCAATCACGCCCCTGGATGTAGTTAGTAGCGAGCGAGGATTTGAGGCACTCGGAATTGTTGCAGAGTTTTCAGCCTCTGATCTGCTCTTCTAGTAACAGTATTGATGAGGCTTTATATTCATACCAGTTGCGCCACTGTGCCGCCCCGAAGCCCAGTTGGCAACCACTCCTACCTCACCTCTTGAATTATCATCATCAATCCTTGCTTTGATCAAAGGCTCTGGTGGAGTCTGTGGCTGGTAAAGACCACCCAGGATATCAATGAACAGATGACTAAATTAGTTGTGTTTTCGAGAGAGAGTTAGATTTAGCTCTTAGGGCTAAAGGAATCAAGGGATATGGGGAGAAAGCAGGAACAGGGTACTGATTTTGGATGATCAGCCATGATCATATTGAATGGTGGTGCTGGCTTGAAGGGTCGAATGGCCTACTCCTGCACCTATTTCTCTATGTTTCTATTGTCATGTGTACCGAGATACAGGGAAAAGATTTTGGTGCATGCTCTCCAGTCAGAAATAAATCTATACATGAGTATAATCAAGCCGTCCACAGTGCATAGATAAAGGATAAAGGGGACAACATTTAATGCAAGGTATAACGTTGAAGTCCGATAAAGTCTGATTAAAGATAGAGCAAAGGTCTTCAGTGAGGTAGATGGGAGGTCAGGACAGCACTCTAGCTGATGAGAGGGCTGTTCAGTTGCTTGATAACAGCTGGGAAGAAACTGTTCCTGAATCTGGAGGTATGCGTTTTGAAACTTCTATATCCCTTGCTTGATGGGAGAGGCCAGAGGTGGCGCAACGGTAGAGTTCCTGCCTTGCAGCTTCGGAGACCTGGGTTCGATCCCGACTACGGGTGTCCTCGTGCCGAGTGCATGTAGGATCGTGTTATTGTGCGGGGATCGCTGGTCAGCGCGAAGCCGGTGGGCCGAAGGGCCTGTTTCCGCGCTGTAGCTCCAAACTAAAAGAGGGAGTGACTGGGGTGAGACTGGTCCTTGATTATGCTGGCGGCTTTGCAGAGTAAAGTGTAGACTGTGAGTAAGGGCTGTAAAAGAGAGCTTCTATTATTGAGCCATTGAGCTGTTCAGTATAGAAATGGACCCTTCGGCCCATCTCGTACATGCCGTCAGTGAAGCCGATCTACACTAAGCCCATACCCCTCTGTTCCTTTCCTATTCAAGTACCTGTTCAAATATCTTTTAAACGTGTGATTGTAGCCACTTCACCACCTCCTCTTGCTGGTCTTTCTATAAACCCCCCACCATCTGTGTGAGAAACCTGACCCTCAGATCTCCTCGAAGGTAGACACAAAATGCTGGAGTAACTCAGCGGGACAGGCAGCATCTCTGGAGAGAAGGAATGGGTGACGTATTTGGTTGAGACCCTTCTTCAGACTGATCATCCGAATAGCTATAGTATCTTTGTTAGGGTGGGGGAGTCTAAAACAAGCGGGCATAGGTTTAAGTTGAATGGGGAATGGTTTAAAATGGACGAGGGACAATTTTCCCCACACTGGGGGGTACATGGAACAACTGGAGAAATTGGATACATGGATACAGTTCCAACTTGGACAGGTGGATGGGTTGGAAAGGTTAGGCAGGATATGGGCCAGATGCAGGCAAGTGGAAGTAGCGTGGTTAGGCAACTTGGTCGGAATGGGCGAGTTGGGCCGAAGGGCCTGTTTCCGCGCTGTGGCTCTGGCAGTTGAGGAGAACCTGTGTCGGTGGCAGATTGATGCTGGGTGGGACAAGGAGACCTCTTTTGCTGCTTCACTGGAACCACTCTGTTTTATCCTTTAGGCCTGGATAGAGTGGACGTGGAGAGGATGTTTCCACTAGTGGGAGAGTCTAGGACCAGAGGTTATAGCCTCAGAATTAAAGGACGTTCCTTTAGGAAGGAGATGAGGAGGAATTTCTTTATTCAGCGGGAGGTGAATCTGTGGAATTCATTGCCACAGAAGGCTGTTGACGCCGTCAATGGATATTTTTAAGGCAGAGATAGATAGATTATTGATTAGTACGGGTATCTTAGGTTATGGGGAGAAGGCAGGAGAATGGGGTTAGGAGCGAAAGATAGATCAGACATGATTAAATGGCGGATTAGACTTGATGGGCCGAATGGCCTAATCCTGCTCCTATCACTGATGAACTTATGAAGTCCACTTGCCACAGACTGAAGAAATGTACCCTACCCGAAACCTATCCATAGATGCTGCCTGACACACTGAGTTACTCCAGCACTTTGTGTCTTTTTTTTTGTACACCAGCATCTGCAGTTCCTTGTTGCTAAGTTGCACCACAGTTCACATTTGGGAGATTGTACGATATCCTGGTTTGCATTCCTCGACATAGTTTATTTTTTTGCCTCATACATTGGAGTGGCCTTTTAGTTACGTAGAAAGTGAACGTGGATGGTAGGGTAAGTAATGCTCTTTTAAACCGCCGAGCGCGTAAACGGTGTTTACTGCAGCAGTCTGCAATCAGCAGCTGTAAAACCAACTCACTGATCTTATGTGTGTAAGAAGTTGCTCTGCTGTGAGTTAGTTACACTTGGCATTCTTCTGGAGCCGAGAGAATCTGCTCCTAGAGGAATCGTTTTCAAATTTAAAAAAAACACACACAAGGAGACAGACTTTCACAAATCTGGAAAGTCCAGACGTGAACCGGAACTTCGGATCGGGAGGAGGGCAACTGAGAGGAGAACCAAACGTTAAATTCCTTGAGCAAACACTCACAAAAGTGTTGGGGGAACTCAGCGGGTCGGGCAGCATCTGTGGAGGGAGTGGACACATCGAATCCTTCTCCAGACTCGGGTGAGTGGGGAAAGATTTCAAAGGGAACCTAAAATTTTGTTTTCCACTAGAAAGGGTGGGGTGTACATGAAACTAGCAGAGGAAGTGGCAAGACTCGTTCTAAACCTCAAGAAGCCGATTATGGACAGTTTCGTTTTCATTAAAGCGAGAATAACATACAGTTAGTTAGTTGGTACAGGGTAGAGAAAAAAAAAAGGCACAGAGTGCTGGAGCAACTCAGATGAGTCAAGCTGCAAACCAGCAGATTTTGCAAACCAGCATCTGCAGTTCCTTGTTTCTCAGTTATGCAACGGTGCTGTTTAACCCTCTGTGCTTCCCCCAATCCAAGTTAAAGTCTCACGCAGATAGACACGGGGTGCTGGAGTAACGCAGCATCTCTGGAGAGAAGGAGCGGGTGACTTCAGTCTGAAGAAGGGTCTCGATCCGAAACGTCACCCATTCCTTCCCTCCGGAGATGCTGGCTGAGTTACTGCAGCATTTTGTGTCTATCTTCGGTTTAAAGCAGCATCTGCAGTTCATTCCCTACACTTGAAGTGTCTCGCCACCGGCTCTCCGCGCAGAGAGCAGCGCTGTGCCCCGCTTTAACAGACCATCTGTGCCAAAGATCTTGGATCTTTGATCTGTGCTAGCTTGCCTGTGTAATTGGGACGGGCTACAGACGCCTCGCTGCCCCTCTCCCCTTCCCCCCTCTCTCTCTCCCTCTCCCTCTCCCTTTCCCTCTCCCACCCTCCCTCTCTCTCTCTTTCTTTCTTTCTCTTTCTCTCCCCCCCCCCCCTCTCTTCCTCCCTCTCTCCATCTCTCCCTCCCTCCCTCCCGTTCCCTCCCTTTCTCTCCCTTCCCCTCTCTCTTCTCCCCCTCCCCCCCCCCACCATAGACTAACAGGAGGCGGAAGACGAGGGCTGATTCTGGTGACAGAGAAGGGTCTCGATCCGAAACGCCACCCGTTCCTTCTCTCCAGAGATGCTGCCTGTCCCGCTGAGTTACTCCAGCTTTCTGTGTCTATCTTCGGTGTAAACCTGCATCTGCAGTCGCTTCCGACACAACTAACTCTGGTGTGTGTGTGTGTGTCTGTTCAATCGACTGGGTCAGTGCTTTGCTTCGGCTGGAGTTTGCTTTGGTGCTGCCGGGATCCCACGCCGACGGTCAAGTTGGGATCACGGAGGGAGAGAGAAAACGGGGAATTACAGACCAGTTAGTCTAACATCGGTAGTGGGGAAACTACTAGAGTCAGTTATTAAAGATGGGATAGCAGCACATTTGGAAAGTGGTGAAATCATTGGACAAAGTCAGCATGGATTTACAAAAGGTAAATCATGTCTGACGAATCTTATAGAATTTTTCGAGGATGTAACTAGTAGCGTGGATAGGGGAGAACCAGTGGATGTGTTATATCTGGACTTCCAGAAGGCTTTCGACAAGGTCCCACATAAGAGATTAGTATACCAACTTAAAGCACACGGCATTGGGGGTTCAGTATTGATGTGGATAGAGAACTGGCTGGCAAACAGGAAACAAAGAGTAGGAGTAAACGGGTCCTTTTCACAATGGCAGGCAGTGACGAGTGGGGTACCGCAAGGCTCAGTGCTGGGACCCCAGCTATTTACAATATATATTAATGATCTGGATGAGGGAATTTAAGGCAATATCTCCAAGTTTGCAGATGACACTAAGCTGGGGGGACAGTGTTAGCTGTGAGGAGGATGCTAGGAGACTGCAAGGTGACTTGGATAGGCTGGGTGAGTGGGCAAATGTTTGGCAGATGCAGTATAATGTGGATAAATGTGAGGTTATCCATTTTGGTGGCAAAAACAGGAAAGCAGACTATTATCTAAATGGTGGCCGACTAGGAAAAGGGAAGATGCAGCGAGACCTGGGTGTCATGGCACACCAGTCATTGAAAGTAGGCATGCAGGTGCAGTAGGCAGTGAAGAAAGCGAATGGTATGTTAGCTTTCATAGCAAAAGGATTTGAGTATAGGAGCAGGGAGGTTCTACTGCAGTTGTACAGGGTCTTGGTGAGACCACACCTGGAGTATTGCGTACAGTTTTGGTCTCCAAATCTGAGGAAGGACATTATTGCCATAGAGGGAGTGAAGAGAAGGTTCACCAGACTGATTCCTGGGATGTCAGGACTGTCTTATGAAGAAAGACTGGATAGACTTGGTTTATACTCTCTAGAATTTAGGAGATTGAGAGGGGATCTTATAGAAACTTACAAAATTCTTAAGGGGTTGGACAGGCTAGATGCAGGAAGATTGCTCCCGATGTTGGGGAAGTCCAGGACAAGGGGTCACAGCTTAAGGATAAGGGGGAAATCCTTTAAAACCGAGATGAGAAGAACTTTTTTCACACAGAGAGTGGTGAATCTCTGGAACTCCCTGCCACAGAGGGTAGTCGAGGCCAGTTCATTGGCTATATTTAAGAGGGAGTTAGATGTGGCCCTTGTGGCTAAGGGGATCAGAGGGTATGGAGAGAAGGCAGGTACGGGATACTGAGTTGGATGATCAGCCATGATCATATTGAATGGCGGTGCAGGCTCGAAGGGCCGAATGGCCTACTCCTGCACCTAATTTCTATGTTTCTAAGTAAGTCGCTGATTCGTTTCCTACAAACTCAGTGTCTGCACAGTTGCGGCAGTGTTGTACTGCTGCAAGTAAGAATTTCATTGTTTCTATCTGGGACATATGACAGCAAAACTCTCTTGCTTGAGTCTTGACTCTCGGACGGTGACAGTTTTGTCAAAGATCCTATAGCGGATAAGATCTTTGGTTTTGTTACAGCACCGAAGCAGGCCATTCGGCCCATTGAGCTCATTCTATGAAATGCAGCCACTCCCATTTAACATAGGACATAGGACAGTGTGTAGGAAGGAACTGTGACCAGTCTGAAGAAGGTCACCCATTCCTTCTCTCCAGAGATGCTGCCTGTCCCGCTGTGTTACTGCTGCTTTTTGTAACTTTCTTTAGACATAGATCAGTATTGCACATAACAGGCCCTTCGGCCCACAATGTCCGTGCTGTTAATTTTGCCACATTAAATTAATCTATATGCCCAGCTAAAATCCTCTTAAATGCATATACAAGGAACTGCAGATGCTGGTTTACAAAAAAAGACACAAAGTACTGGAGTAACTAGGGTGGCATGGTAACGCAGCAGTAGAGTTGCTGCCTTGCACTTCAAAGGCCCGGGTTCGATCCTGACTATGGGTGCTCTCTGTACGGAGTTTGTACGTTCTCCTCGTGACCCTGCATGGGTTTTCTCCGGGTGCTCTGGTTTCCTCCAACACTCCAAAGACGTACAGATTTGTAGGTTAATTGGCTTGGTATAATCGTAATTTGTCGTGTGTGTGTGTGTGTGTGTGTTGGAATAGAATAAGTGTGCGAGGATCGCTGGTCAACGCAGACTTGGTGGGCGAAAGAGCCTGTTTCCGCGCTGTATCTCTAAACTAAATTGAACTCAGTGGGTCAGGCAGCAACTCTGAAGAGTGTGGATAGACAAAGTTTTGGGTCGGGATCCTTCTTCAGACTGATTGTGGTGGGGGCAGAAAGTTAGAAGTGAGGTGGGGGAGCCCCGCACCCCTTCCACTTATATCCCTTCCTCTGGCTTTACATTTAAAGCCTCGTCTATCCTTTAGTTGAGTTTATTATTGTCACGTACCAAGGTACAGTGAAAAGCGTTTGTTTGCATGCTATCCAGTCAAAGAAAAGACTACCCAAGAATACAATCAATCCGTCCACAGTGTGCAGATAAAGGGCACAACATTTAGTGCTAGATCTTGTATTTATATCTCTGGCCTTTGTCCAACCGTCTACTCAACTAAACCCCTCCTCAACTGTATCCACCTATCACTTGCAAGACTTTGTCCCGCCCACACCTCTTTTCCAGCTTTCTCCCACCCGATTACAATCAGTCTGAAGAAGAGTCCTGACCCGCAGTGTTGCTTATCCATGTTCTCCAGAGAGGCTGCCTGACCCGCTGAGTTACTCCAGCACTGTGTGCCTTTTTTTTTGCCTTTTGAAAAGCATACATACAAGGGGAAGAAGCTGTTCAGGAATCTTATGGTACGTACAGTCAAGCTTTTGTATCTTGTGGTTGGCAGGAGAAAGGAGCAAGGAGAATAACCGGAGTGCGAGTGTTTATTTTAGTTTAGAGATACAACGCGGAAACATGCCATTCGGCCCACCGACCAGCGATCCCCGCACACCAACAACATCCTACACACACTAAGGACAATTTACAATTATACCAAGCCAATTAACCTACAAACCTGTGCGTCGTTGGAGTGTGGGTAGGAAACCGGAGATCCCGGAGAAAACCCACGCAGGTCACGGGGAGAACGTACAGACTCCGTACAGACAGCACCCATAAATCTGGATCGAACCCGGGTATCTGGCACTGTAAGGCAACAACCCTATCGCTGTGCCACTGTGCCTCTCAGTGGTCCTTGCTTATATTGGCTACTTTTCCAAGTAAGAGCGAAGTGTAGATGGAGTCAATAGTTTTGACGGGACGGTCTGTGAGATGAACTGGGCTGCATCAACCACTCTTGAGTTTGAGTTTAGTTTATTGTCACGTATACAGTGAAAACCTTTTGGTGCGTGCTAGCCAGTCAGCGGAAAGACAATACCATTACAATCGAGCAATCCACAGCGTATAGATACATGATAAAGGGAATAATGTGAATAACGTTATGCAAGATAAAGCCAGTAAAATCCTATCAACGATAGTCCGAGGGTCTCTAACGAGGTAGATAGTTCAGTACTGTTCTCTAGTTGTTGGGAGGATGGTTCAGCTTTGTTTATTTTAGTTTAGAAATACAGTGCGGAAACAGGCCCTTCGGCCCACGGAGTCCGCACTGACCAACGATCCCCGCACATTAACATTAGCCCACACTAGGGACAATTTTTACATTTATACCAAGCCAATTAACTGACAATCCTGTACGTCTTTGGAGTGTGGGAGGAAACTGAAGTTCTCGGAGAAGACCCACACAGGTCAGGGGGAGAACGTACAAACACCGTACAGACAAGCACCCGTAGCCAGGATCGAACCCGGGTCTCTGTGAGCTGTGAGCGCTGTAAGGCAACAACTGTACTGCGCCACCGTGCTGCCCCTGCCTGATATCAGCTGGGAATAAACTGTCCCAGAACCTGGAGGTGTGCGTTTTCACACTTCCATACCTTTTGCCCGATGGGAGAGGGGAGAGAAGGGTGCGACACTCTGCGATATCCCATGGTGTTGGGCACAGCAATTACCATGCTGAACTGTGATACAGTCAAGCGTATAGAGAGTAGAGCAGGGAACTGAGTATACAGCCTTGAGGTGCTTCCGTGTTGATGGTTGTCAGGGAGCAAGTGTTATTGGCAATTTGTACTTGTGCCTAATCTCTGATTCCTATCAGCCCACCAGTCTACCTTCCGTGCGAACCTGTTATCCTTATGAGATTTTATTTTCTACAATATGCATGAGAGTCCTGGAGTTGTACAGCACAGAAACGTGCACTTGCTTTGTCTATGACTGATGTTAACTAAGCTAAATGGCTCCAGCTTTCTGAATCTCTTTCTGATCAATGTAGTTGCATGTGTTATTTTCCAATCTGATTAAACTTTTCCTGTAACCAGACACTGTGGAAAATCAAAACCAACTCATTAACTGTGCATAGACTTGGCCACTTTTTAAAGACCATCAAGAAGACCATGTTGTTGAGAACGAAGGGATCTGGCGGGGGGGCATCCAAGAGCAAAGAGGGGGGGGGGGGGGGGGCTCAACAGGCTCATGAGCACTGCCTGTGATTTTGGAATTCTTTGCCACAGGTGGCCTGAGAGGCCAAGGCAGAGATAGATAGATTCTTGATTACTACAGGTGTCAGAGGTTATGGGGAGAAGCCAGAAGAATGGGGTTCGGAGGGAGAGATAGATCAGCCATGATTGAATGGTGGAATGGACTTGATGGGCCGAATGGCCTAAATCAACTCCTATTCCTTATGACTTTATGACCTTATAAACTCCTCAAATCATCAAATCATCACCAATGCAATGGTGGATGTTTAAAATTTTGATATAAAGTGCAATAGAGCAGTAAAGTTATAGTTTCTGGGGTTTACAACAACGGTGTGTAGGTTATTTAGAATGGGTGTCAGGAGAGATTTATATCCATCCTAAAGCTACCTTCCCTATCTACATCTACACTTCATGCTGCTTCAGGAAAGCAACCAACATATTCAAACCAATTTTCACATCTCCCCCCATCCTGTTCGGCAAAAGATACAAAAGCTTGAAAGCACGTACCACCAGAGTCAGGAACAGCTTCTTCCCCTCAGTTATTAGATTATGGAACGGATCTCTGAAGAAGGGTCTCATCCCGAAACGTCGCCCATTCTTTCTCTCCAGAGATGCTGCCTCACCCGCTGAGTTACTCCAGCATTTTGTGTCTGTCTTCTCATAAATGAAAAATGTATTCCCGATCTTCCAATCTACCGCACTGTGGCACTTGCACTTTTTTTTAACTGTACTTTCTCCACCCCTGCGAGACAATGTCCTGAACTCTGTCTACTTTGACTTTGCACGACCCGTTAGACTTGAGTACGGTTTGATTGTACCCGGATATGGTATGATTTGCCTGGAGAGCGCACAAATTAAATTTTTATCTGTATGTTGGTACATCATATGAATAACACAGTATCAATATTTGGCATAGGAAGCTGAGATAAGATTTTTAGATTTTGTGACGATACCTTGTTCCCACTGCTGCAATTTCCACAGTTGCATAAGAAATTCTGTACTTGACAAGGTTGGCATTGGGAAACACAAAGCAGGGAATTACTGGCAAATCGCGTCAGCAACAACTAATAATGTGCATTCATACAGCGTGGTTGAGGACACTTCACTGAATTAAATTCCTGATTTGTTTTAAATGGCTTCATAGTCATAGAGTCTCACAGCACAGAGAAAATGTAAAAACATAAAGTGCTGGAAGAAATCAGTGGGCCAGGCAGCATCTAGGGTGGGAATAGACAGACGATGTTTTGGGTTGGCACCCTTCTTTGGATTCTGAAGAAGGGTCTCGACGCAAAATTACATCTGTCCATTCCCTCCACAGATGCTGACTGACCCGCTGAGTTCCTCCAGCACTTTGTATTTTGCTCGGGATTCCAGTATCTGCAGTTCCTCGTATCCACAGAAAACCGACCCTTCAGCATACCATGACTATGCACTTAGGGGGGTGGCACAGTGGCGCAGCGGTAAGGTTGCTGTCTTAAAGCGCCAGAGACCTGGGTTCGATCCCGACTACGGGTGCTGTCTGTACAGAGTTTGTACGTTCTCCCCGTGACCGCGTGGGTTTTCTCTGAGATCTTCGGTTTCCACCGACAGTCCAAAGACGTACAAGCTTGTTAGTTAATTGGCTTGGTATAAATGTAAAATTGTCCCTAGTGTGTGTTAATGTGCGGGGGGATCGCTGGTCGTTGCGGACTTGGTGGGCCGAAGGGCCTGTATCTGCACTGTATCTCTAAACTAAACTAAACGGCAGATGGCAGCAATGGGCTAAGTGTTCGGCTGGCAACCGGAAGGTAGCCGGTTCGAATCCCGCTTGGAGTGCATACTGTCGTTGTGTCCTTGGGCAAGACACTTCACCCACCTTTGCCTGTGTGTGAATGTGTGTGAGTGACTGGTGGTGGTCGGAGGGGCCGTAGGCGCAGATTGGCAGCCACGCTTCCGTCAGTCTGCCCCAGGGCAGCTGTGGCTACAGAAGTAGCTTACCACCACCGAGTGTGACTGAGGAGTGAATGAATAATGCGATGTAAAGCGCCTTGAGTATTAGAAAGGCGCTATATAAATCCCATCCATTATTATTATTATTAAACTTAGTCTGTAATTACTTACAAAAAGCATTATTTAAAAATCAATACATTTTCATTGCAGGATTTCCATGGCTTCTTTGCAATTGCAAATGTTCATTGGCATGTGAGGGCCATACAAAATCCATGGGCTGGAAACATGTGGCTCTCTCTGCACCCACAGTGTTTTTGTCAATTCTTCCTAATTTACAACATTATCCAAACACTTCATTCAGAAATAGATGTTTCAATGTTGAATTTACATTCACATTTATCCTTGCTAACAGATTGTAACAAGCCTTCCCCGGCCACTCCCTCATCTCATCAGACAAGAGGTACAGAAGTTTGTAAACGCATACATAGAGTCGTACAGCGTGAAAACAGGTCATTCGGCCCAACTTGCCCACACCGACCAATATACCCCATCTAAACTAGTCCCACCTGCCTGCTTTTGGCCCATATCCCTCGCAACCTACCCTGTCCACACAACTGTCTAAATGTTTCTTAAATGTTGCGATGATACCTGCCACCACTACCTCCTCCAACAGCTTGTTCCAAACAGCCACCACCCTTTGTGTAAAAAATGTTACCCTCAGGTTCCCATTAAATCTTCCCCCCCCCTCACCTTAAACCTATGACCTCTGGTTCTCGATTCCCCTACTCTGGGCAAAAGACTCGGTGCGTCTACCCGATCAATTCCTCTCATGATTTTGTACCCTAACTGTAAAATCACCCCTCATCCTCCAGCGTTCCAAGAAACTGTAACATGACCTCCCAACTTCGACCTCCTATCCATATCTCCAGACTCAGGGACCGTTTCTTCCCAGCTGTTATCAGGCATATGAACTGTCCTCTCAAACAGCTAGGAAGGTAGTCCTGACCTTCCATCTACTTCATTGAAGACCTTTAATCAGACGTTATCTGACTTGCACTAAATGCTGTACCCTTTATCCTTTATCTGTACACTGTGGACGGCTTGATTGTTATAGGTGGACACAAAATGCTGGAGTAATGTGGGACAGGCAGCATTTCTGGAGAGAAGGAATGGGTGATGTTTCGGGTCAAGACTTTTCTTCAAGCTTGATTGTTATCACATATTGTCTTTTCTTTGACTGAATAGCACGCAACCAAAAAGCTTTTCATTGTACCCCGATACGCATTATACCCCATTAATAAACGCAACTAAACTATATCAAGTTTAGCAGGGGAAAGTTAATAACTCATATGAGGCATGGATTGATCTCCTTAAATATAATCATTAACTCATATCTCTAAGATGAGGGTCAAAGCATATCAGTTTTATGTTTCTGCAATAAACTTTCAATGAACTAATGCTTGTTTATTTTTATTTTGTATTGCTTTTCTATTTATGATGAGCTAGCTAAAATTTTCCACCACAGCCTAATCACGTAATAACCATGTAACCATATAACAATTACAGCACGGAAACAGGCCATCTCGACCTTTCTAGTCCGTGCCAAACACGTATTCTCCCCTAGTCCCATATACCTGCGCTCAGACCATAACCCTCCATTCCTTTCCCGTCCATATAACTATCCAATTTATTTTTAAATGATAAAAACGAACCTGCCTACCCCACCTTCACTGGAAGCTCATTCCACACAGCCACCACTCTCTGAGTAAAGAAGTTCCCCCTCATGTTACCCCTAAACTTCTGTCCCTTAATTCTCAAGTCATGTCCCCTTGTTTGAATCTTCCCTACTCTCAGTGGGAAAAGCTTATCCACGTCAACTCTGTCTATCCCTCTCATCATTTTAAAGACCTCTATCAAGTCCCCCCTTAACCTTCTGCGCTCCAAAGAATAAAGCCCTAACTTGTTCAACCTTTCTCTGTAACTTAGTTGCTGAAACCCAGGCAACATTCTAATAAATCTCCTCTGTACTCTCTCTAATTTGTTGACATCCTTCCTATAATTAGGCGACCAAAATTGTACCCCATACTCCAGAATTGGCCTCACCAATGCCTTGTACAATTTTAACATTACATCCCAACTTCTATACTCAATGCTCTGATTTATAAAGGCCAGCACACCAAAAGCTTTCTTTACCACCCTATGTGCACAGTTATTCCCAGATCCCTCTGTTCACCTGCATTCTTCAATTCCCTACCATTCCCTACCATTTACCATGTACTTAATGTTTGGAAGGCTTGTCCAAGGATTGAATGTGCATCAAATGGAATTATGTAAGTTATAGGCACAGTGGCACAGCTGGTTGAGCTGCTGCCTCACAGCGTCGGAGAGCCGGGTTCGATCCTGACCTTGGTTGCTGCTTGTGTGGAGTTTGCATATTCTCCCTGTGGCTGTGTAGGTGTTCGCCAGGTACTCTGGTTTCCTCCCACGTCCCAAGGACGTGTGTGTTTGTGAGCTAATTGGCCTCTGTAAATTGCCGCTAGTGTGTGGGAAGTGAGATAACATAGAACTCGGATAAACGGGTGATCGATGGTTGGAATGTAATCAGGGGGCCAAAGGGCTTGTTTCCATGCTGTATTTTTCAGTCAATATACAACACCAAAGCAAGCCATTTAGCCCAACCATTTTGTGGTGATGTTTGTGCCCATTCTAGCTTTAAGTGTATCTGCATTGTTTTCTGCTTGTAGATTTGAATTCCACATTCAGGAAAAATACATTTCTTCTAAATCCCCTGTGAGATTTTTGTTCACGATCTTACATAGTCGTCTTCTTTATATTAAATCTTTCAAAACCCTTCATTAATTTGTGCAGAACATAAAGCAATGCAATATTCACGTCATAGACTCATACGGCATGGAAACTGGTCCTTTGGCCATATCCATCCCATGTCGTCCTGGATGACCCACCTAAGCGGGTCTGATTGGTCACCTATCCAGTTTTCCAGGCACGCTGCCTGACCTGCTGAATTGCTCCAGCATTTTGTGTCTTCCTTTGGGGGTCCCGACCCGAAATGTCACCCATCCATGTTCTCCAGGTATGTTCCTTGATCCTCTGAGTTACCCCAGCATTTTTGTGTATTTCCTTGGTAAACAAGCATCTGCAGTTCTTTGTTTTTACATGTCATTTCCCTCGGTTTGGCCCATATTCCTCTAAACCTTTCTAATCCATGTAACCATCCTTTAATTGTTGTTATTGTACCTGCCTCAACTATTTCCTCTAATGACCAAGTTATTTATTTTAGTGACATTGAATAAAGTGTTAATGTGCATGTTTTACAGACTACAACATAGATACATTATGTTTGGCCCATCTGATCAATGATAATTCCTTATCCCATCAGTCCTATTCCTGCCTTCCCTTACTTCTCTGCACTCCAGCATCTACCTCCCTCCCTGTCTGTCGAGTGCCCTCTGGTTTATTTACCACTTATCTACACTGAGGGGAAGTTTACAGTTTACAGTAATGGTTGTAGACCTAAGTATTTGGTTTAGATCCATGCAGTTATAGGGAGAGGCTGCAAATCACACTCGCAACACTCCTGAGGTCAGACACAAAGTACTGCAGATGCTGGTTTACAGAATAAGGCACAACGTCCTGACGTAACTTAGAGGGGCCAGGCAGCACCTCTGGAGGACATGAAAGGACGGGGACCCTTCTTCAGACTGAGTGTAGTAAGGGAGAGAAAGCTGTAAGAGAGATGGGACAGGACAAAACCTGGTAAGTGAGAGGTGGATACAGGTGAAGGGGGGTGGGGGGTTGATTGGAAGATGGTTGGGCCAGGGCCAGGGATGAAAAGGCAAAAGGCTGTGAGATAAGGAAGAAGGAGAGAAGATGCGTGGACCAGGCGGAATATGAGGTGCCGCTGCTCCAGTTTGCATGCAGCCTAATTTCTGAGGATGTTGTGGATTGTGAGGCTGCATGATCTTGCATGTCTTAGCAAACTGGAAGAGGCGGTCACTTCCTGGAGTTCACCGTGATTATAATGGGTTAATCAGCCGGTATTATGACTGCCCCCATGACTTGCACTTTCCAATCATTGTGCAACAGGAGCAAAACCTAAATGCCAAGTAACAAAAAAAAATTGCAAAAAGAAACTTGGCTTGCTTTGAAAGGCAGGATCTCAGATTGGACCTTGTGGGAAACAATTCAGAAACCTGAACTGCAGTCCCATTCTTTCCTGTAATGCTTGACAAAGTAATGAACCTTCCTGTGTAAAAGGAAGCAATGGGCCTCTGGACTTACAGAACCTAGCAACAGAACACATTCCAGCAGCCATTACAACCAATAGTCAGCGAAATAGTTATAATCTGAAGAGGTGGATTGATTTCATATTAGTTTAGTTTAGGGATGGAAACAGAGCCTTTGGCCCACCGAGTCCACGCCGACCATCGATCACCCGTACACTACTTCAATGTTGTCCCACTTTCGCATCCTACGTACAAGGGGCCATTTTTACAGAAGCCAATTAACAAACCTGCACATCCTTGGAACGTGGGGGGGGGGGGGGGAAACCAAAACACCCGTAGAAAACCCACGCGGTCACAGGGAGAACGTGCAAACTCTGCAGAGACAGCACCCGTGGTCGGGATTGAACCCAGGCCTCGGGCAGCAGCTCTAACATTCTAATTGCAGCTCTGGTTGTTAAATGTCCCTATTTTCTGCTTAACTTCCAACATGGAAATGGAAATCATAGTCGCATAGCACAGAAGCAGTCCTTTCAGCCCAACTTGTTCATGCCGACCAATATGCCCTATCTACACTGCCCGCATTTGGTCCATATTTAGTGATTAGGTCCCAGGTGAATGATATGGTCTCTGTGAACAAATAGATAGGTTGGATAGAAAAAGCCTTGCCAGAGCTAACTATTATTCAGCGATGTTTAGTTCTGATTTTATTTCCAGTTACATGGTTCTCAATCTCCGCTCTGTACTCTGTCTCGTCTTTATTCGATATCCGGCCCACCACCGTGGTGCCATCTGCGAACTTGTAAATTGAGTCCGATTGGCATTTGGCTGCACAGTCACGAGTGTATAAGGGGTATTGTAGGAGGCTGAGAACTCATCCTTGCGGGCGACTAGTGCTGAGGATTATCGTCGAGAATGATTTGTCACCGATTCTCATTGATTGTGGTCTGTTGGTCAGGATGTCGTAGATCCAGTTGCAGAGGGGAGTGCTGACTCCCACGTTCCATGAGTTTGCAGATGAGCTTGGTTGAGATGATCGTATTGAATATAGAGCTCTAGTCTGAGTAGGAGTCTAAAGTAGGTGTCCTTCTTATCCAGATGTTCCAGGGATGAGTGTAGGGCCAGGGAGAAGGCATTAGCCCTGGACCTGTTATGGCAGTAAGTGAATTGCAGTGGATCAAAGCTCGCTGGGTAGGCTGGTTGGAGTTAACACGATTCATAACCAGCCTCTCGATGCACTTCATGATGGTGCATCGAGTTTTAACATTCCATGTTTTAAGTTAGCAGGGAAATTTGACAACTTAATTATATGAAGTATGCATTTATTTCTCTGGACGTAACCCTTAATTTCTGCCTCTTAAATGAGAATCAAAGCATGACAATTGTTTTGTTTATACAATCAACTTTCAATGATCTAACCCTTGTTTATTTTTATTTGTATTACTTCTCTCTTTTTGTTGATGATTTATGATGAGCTATCTAAAATTTTCCAGCACAGACTGATTACATAATACTGTTGGAAAGACTAGACTCAAGTTTTTAAAGTGGATTAAATAGAATTATGTAATAATATATAGGCACGGTGGCGTAGCTGGTAGTGCTACTGCCTCACAGTGCCAGAGACCCGGGTTCGATCCTGATCTCAGGCGCTGTCTGTGTGGAGTTTGCACGTTCTCCCTGTGAACGTGAGGGTTTCCGATGGTACTGCAGTTTCCTCCCACATCCCAAAGATGTGCGTGTTTGTAATTGATTGCTGTAAAATTGCCCCTAATGTGGAGGGACTAGATGGGAATGTGGGATAGCATAGAACTAGTGTTCAATGGTGGACATGGGTTAGGTGTTTCCATGCTGTATCTATCAACGAAACTTCACTGAGGCTGCACACAGAGTACAGCCAGCCCATCTTTTCAGATAGCATGATAAATGAATTGATAAATCTGTCAAAATGGTTTAATTTTTCAAAACATTTTATGTTGGCTTTGCAGTTTTTTGATTAGAAAATTAAAACGTAAATTTAAAATCAAATCACATCCCAAAGACATGCGAGCTTGTAGGTTAGTTGTAAATTGTTCCTAATGTGTTGCAAGTGGACACGTAAGTGGGAAAACAGAGTGAATGGTTGATGCAAATGTGGGATAACAGTATGATGGTTGGCACAGACTCGGTGGCCGAAGGGTCTCTCTCCACGCTATATCCTTCAATCAATATCATTGGAGACCTTCGAACAATCTTTAATCTAACTTTTCTGGACTTTATCTTGCACTAAACGTTGTGCCCTTTATCCTGTATCTGCGCACTGTGGGTGGACAGCTTGATTGTAATCATGTTTAGTCATTTCGGTGACTGGTTGGCATGCAACAAAATGCTTTTCATTGTACCACGATACACATGACAATAATGAACTAAATTAAACTAAACTGACACTGAAACAGGCCATTCAGCCCGACCACTCTGTGCTGATGTTTATGCCCATTTGTATTTGCTGCATGAGGGAGTGAATGTCCTCATTTTGGAGAAATGTCTTCTTAACAGGCGGCACAGTGGTGCACCGGTAGAGCTGCTGCCTCACAGCGCCAGAGACCCAAGTTCGATCCTGACTACGGCTGCTGTCTGTATGGAGTTTGCAGATTCTCCCCGTGACCTGTGTGGGTTTTCTCTGGGCGCTCCGGTTTCCTCCCACACTCCACAGGCATACAGGTTTGTAGGTTAATTGGCTTGGTAAAATTGTAAATTATCCCCAGTGTTAGTGTGCAGGGATCGCTGGTCAGCGCGGACTGGGTGGGCCAGAATGAGATTTAGAGATACAACGTACATCTCTAAGGTCTTTAAAACTCCTGACTAATTTTTAGTTGACGCTCATATTGACTGTCTTGCTTTGCTCTTGCCTACAAGAAGAAACATTCTCTCTGTATTCACTCTATCAAAACCGTTCATCATTTTAAAGAGTTCTTTTCGGTCACCAACCTTCCATTCTCGAGGGAAGATGCGCTCACTTTGTTCATCTAACATTAGTCTTGTCTGTCCTCTTTTCACCTTGGGCAGTGCTTCTATATCCTTTCTAAAATATAACAATCTGAACTCTATGAAACGATCCATGTGTTGTGTAACCAAAGTTTGACATAGATTTAGTATAAGGTCATAAGGTCAGAAGTAATAGGAGCAGACCTAGGCCATTCGGCCCTTCAAGTTTACTCTACCATTCAATCATGGCTGATCTATCTCTCCCTCCTAACATTCTCCTGCCTTCTCCTCATAACCTCTAACACCCGTACTAATCAAGAATCTATCCTTCTCTGCCTTAAATATATCCACTAACTTGGCCTCCACAGCCTTCTGTGGCAAATAATTCCACAGATTCACCACCCTCTGACTAACGAAATTCCTCATCTCCTTCTTAAAACCTCTGACACCCGTAACTTTCTTCTTTTCAAATATTATGTTTCTCCAGCAATAAATCCTTGGGCAGGATTCACTTTATGGCTTTGCTAACCTTGGGTGTAACTTTTTGAGATAGCTATAATTGTGCTCCGAGATGTCTTGTGTTATTTTACCTCACTTAGACTTGCTGGCAAAATATACAACCTTGTATTTGTCTGCATTGTAATTCACTTGCCAAGTCAATCCAGATAAACATGAGTTTGTATATTTTGGTAGCAAGTTAATTTATGTTCTCCTGTGACACGTTAGATTCAGTCTGTGGCCGTAAAGACACAAATAAAGAAAACAAAGTTGGAGATTCACAGAATCGGATACAGGAGAGGAAATGGGAAACAGAATTGGTTTCAATTTAAGGGAGGAACAAGGAACTGCAGATGCTGATTTACAAAAACAAAAATACACAAAGTGCTGGAGTAACTGAGCGGGGCAGGCAGGTGGTGGGTACCTAGAATTCGCAGCTGGGGGTGGTAGCGGAGGTATATGCGATAGTGGCATTTAAGGGCTCATGGATATGCAGGGAATGGAGTGATATGCATCATGTGCAAGTCAAGTCAAGTCAAGTTTATTTGTCACATACACATACAAGATGTGCAGTGAAATGAAAGGCAGAGGAGATTATTTTAACGGCAATACGTTTGGCGTGGACATTGTGGGCTGAAGGCCGTATACCTGTGCTGTAGTGTTCCGTGTTCTGTGACTTTATCCATTCCTAACTCGTTAAAGCTTCTTGTTAAAGCATCTTGGGTTTGATAAAGATGTTTGGGAGTATTGCTTTCACTGGCAGTCAGGTGAGTTATACCAGAACTCGAATAAAGCAACTGATGGGGAATGTAGAGGTGGGAGGAACATGGAGGGTGGGGGAGAAGGGAGGGGAATCCAGTTTAGGTGCCAAGCTATTATGTTCTTTACAACACAGCCTGAAAGGTGATGGAAGTAACTTTCAAAAGGGAATTGGATCTATAGTTAAAAAATGCAGTAAAACGTAGAGAAGTGGGGATCGGGCAGCTCAGCTAGTAGAGCTGATGCCTCAGAGCACAAGGTGCTGGTAAGGCTGCATTTGGAATATTGTGAGCAATTTTGGGCACCATATCTGAGGAAGGATGTGCTGGCTCTGGAGAGGGTCCAGAGGAGGTTTACAAGAATGATCCTAGGAATGAGTAGGTTAACCTATGATGAGCGTTTGTTGGCATGTTGAAGCATGTGCGGTTTGGTTCCTGTAAATTGCCCTCAGTGTGTCGGTGAGTGCTGGAATCTGGGCTGAGCTGACGGGAAGGTGGGAGAATAAAAAATGTGACGAACACAGGATTAGTGATAATGGGCGAATGTTGGACATGATGGGCTGTATTTTGTGCTGTATTTTTCATGATTCAGAGAATGGCCCTTTAAAAGGGTTAGCAGAGACAAAGACAAAATGATCTCCTCTATATTGTACAGCTCTAGGTTCTGTGATAAATCACGAGCTTCTTTGTGTTTTTTTTATTAGTTTAGTTTAGTGATGCACCGCAGAAACAGGCCCTTCGGCCTACCTAGTCCGCGCAGACCAGCGATCCCCGTATACTAGCACTATCCTAAACACTAGTGACAATTTACAATATCACCAAGGCCAGTTAGCCTGCAAACCTGTATGTGGTTGGAGTGTGGGAGAAAACCAGAACACTTGGAGAAATCCCACACGATCACAAGGAGAACATACAAACTCCATACAGACAGCACCCCTCGTCACTATCAAACCCGGGTCTCTGGCACCAACTCTACCATTGAATATCAATGGTTGTTGATATTCCAATAAAATAAAGATTAATCTGATTATCATTGGAGTTCATCTTTGTTTGGGTATTAACAATAATTAAGATGTACAGATGGTGCTAAACTGCTGAGAAAACATTTTGATTATTAGAGCATAGCTTGTTTGCTTTGCATTCTACAATGGAACAAAAAGAAAAAGGCAATTCAAGTTTTGATAAGCACAGTTACAATAATATCCCATATTTTTATATGACGAAGTGTACATTTATGGTTCAATGGGGAGAAGATTTATTCTGAACTCTCTGACAGAATAGATCTATTAAAAAAAAAAGGAGGAAATTATTCTGGGAATTCTTGCACAACGTTATTAGAAATGAGTTGCAAGTTGAAAATTGCACAATATTGCTGCAAAGGCCTCTTAATGTGAACAGTGATGACAGCACAAGGTCACAAAGCTTTGGAAGATTAGGAAGTGATTCATTACTTTGCAGGAGTGTGGAGTAAAATCAAGGAATGGTATGACCATTGAATTTTCCAAATTTAGGCGACTAACCAACAACAACCCTTCCCCCTTCACCCATCCCCTTCCAACTTCCTCCGACTTCACATTTTGTGCCTCTTCTCTACTTATCTAAAGGGCACAGCATTGATGGGAGAGGGGGAAAGTTTAAATGAGATGTGCAGTGCAAGTGTTTTTTACACACATTGCTGGAAAGCGCTGCCAGGGGTGGTGGTGGAGGCAGGCATGAGAGGATTAGATCGGGTGGAGTGCACAAAATCTTGAGAGGAATAGATCAGGTACAGTAGATGCACAGAATCTCGTGGGTGGTAGGTGTATGGACCGAGGTGCCGGAGGAGGTTGTTGACGCAGCTACTATCACTATACGTTTAAGAAACATTTAGACGTGTACGTGGATGCATGAAACATTTTGTGTTTCATGCTTTTTCTGTTTTCCTGACTGTTGGCAGATCAATTTCTCTCCGGGCATAAATAAAGTTCTATCGTATCATATCGTATCGTATGGATAGGACAGGTTTAGAGGGATATGGACCAAACGCAGGCAGGCGGGACTAGTGTAGTTGGGACATGTTGGCTGGTGTGGGCAAGTTGGTCCAGAAGGGCCTGTTTCCACACTGTAAGACTCTATGACTCTATGATAGTGGCATTTAAGACTTTTAGAGGCTTTTAGATAGGAGCATGGATATACAAGGAATGGATGGATATGGATCACATGCGGGCAGAGGAGATTAGTTTAACTTGGCATCATGTTCAGCTCAGACATTGTGGGCAGGAGGACCTGTACCTGTGCTGTACTGTTTGATGTTCTATGATGTTATTGTTTTGGGTTGGTCAGAGCAAAGTAAATTAAAAGCAACATAGAGATGTGAACTGATGCTTCATCCAACAATAGGGGGTCCATAACATGGTTCCCGAATTGGAGAAAGATTAGATAAAATTGGGTTAGAAATAAGAAGTTGTGCAGAAGATCGTTTATTACTTTTTTTATTCCGTTGTCTGTGCCGACAATCATCAGTCGGCTTCAGGAGCTGGTTGTGGCTTTTGTTAGGAGAAATATACCACGCCTTATATACTGAGTTTAATATTCAAATTATGATGTGGAATTTCTCAGAGAAATAAATCATAGAATCACACGGGGCAGAAACAGGACTTTCGGCCCACAGTGTCTATGCTCAACATGATACTGAGTTAAACTATGCCTTCTGCCTGCACACGATCCATTCCCTGCATATCCACGTGCCGATCCAAAAGCCTCTTAAACGCCACTATCATATCTGCCTCCACCACTACTCCTTGCAACGCATTCTAGGCACAGACCACCTTCCGTGTAAAATAAAAACACTTGGCCCACACATCTCGTCTAAACTTTGCTCCACACACCGTAAAGATATGTGTGGCCAGTCTTTGACATTTCCACCCTGGGGAAAAGGGTCTGACTGTCGACCTGAAGTGTTGATTGTAGCCAATAAAAGGATAAACGTCACAAGGACTATTGTAGGGTTTGCATTGACTAGTTTTCTAAGGGTACACTGTGCTGGAATAACTCAGTGGGTCGGGCATCATATCTGTAGAACATGGATAGGTGACATTTCAGGTCGGGACCCTGGTTTTCTGACTTTATGCACTGCTGCTATAACACAGGGCCAAAAATGTATTGAAGATTTAATGCTTAAGCATTGTTATCCTCAAAACCGAACGTCCCAAATTACTTTTAACATGCAACACAATTTTCACTTTCCTGGCCCATCTCACACTATATTTGTCCTTTTATTATTCATGAGTATTACAGTGCAATAGATAATCTCCAGTGAGTTTTCATCTTCACCAGGTGGGCAATAAATTGGTGGAAATTAGTTTCACACCATCACATAAGCCATCTGATTAGTATCCCTCTGATTTAAAAGGCGTGATGCTCACATGAATCTTCACTGTCTGAATGATAAAAGGAATTATTTCTTCACTTGAAGAAAGACTAAATGTAAACATTGGATGAAGCAGGGCTGTAGAGATTGAGCACAGATGTACTTTGAGTCATTCGTTCATTTTATTTTTTTTTATTTTTTTTTATTAAAAAAATAATATATATTTATTAGAAGTACAATAATGTGGCACCTTTTTTCAGGTGCCAAATATATATTGGCATGTTACATTTTATGTACAGCTTCATTTTTTTTTAAATGAAAGAGAGAAAGAGAGACTAGATAATAGAGAATAGAAAAACATGTGATATATAGTGTGTGAAAAAGAAAAAGGAAGAGAGAGAGAAAGTGCGGAAAAGAGGTAAAAAGAAAAAGAAAAGAGAGAGAAAGAGAAAGTGTAGAAAGTAGGAGATAAGTATTTATATTCTTCATTCGTTCATTTTAAAGGGTGCGATGCAAAGTCAATAAATAAGAGGGGGGATATTTAGGTTCATGGTTGAGGAAAATGCAAAGATCTGGAAGAAGGATGCCGGAGTTCACATTGAATAGGCCTTACGGCTACAATTTCAGGTATATTGTCCATGATAAGTTAATGGACAACTGGCTTTTATGGCAATTGGATTAGAATATAAAAATTGAGATATATACAATAAAGGAGCTGAGGGAGTGGGTTAGAGGTAAAGATTGGGCAAGCTAGGACTTTATTCCTTGTCGTGTAGGAGATAGAGGTGTGAACTTATAGAGGTGTTTAAAATCGCAAGGGGGCATAGGTTGGGTGAATGCGCAGGGCAATTTTCCCAGGTTTGGGGAACAGACACTGAAGGGCATAAATTTAAGGTGAGAGGGTAAAGATTTAATAGGAACACGACGGGCAACTTCATCACGCAGAGGGTGGTGGTTACATGGAATGAGTTGCCAGAGTAAGTAGTTGAGGCAGGTACAGTAACAAATCCAAAAGTCACAGTATATTACAGCACTGAGAAATGTCCTTTGGCTCAATACATTTGGTCAGTAATTATTATTTTTTTTAAAAACATTGTTAAAACTTAATGAGTTTTTCTATTTCCATGGTTTCTTCACAATTTTGAATTGTGTTCTTGAACTGCGATGGTCACACAAAAGCCTATTATTCACTTGGATGTGCCTCTCTGTATCCTCGGTAAAACATTTTTTTCCATGGCTCTCCCTAATTCAAAATGTTATCCAAAATATCTTCATGCAATGTTTTAAAAGCATTAGGCAAATTAGAGATCCAAGTTCCACAAATTCCATAAATTCTCCTCCGAGAACATTGTTTTGCTCCAGAAGCAAGTATTGAACGGGGAAACTGAAAAGTCAGCAAACGAACGTTGTTTTAAGAGTTTTGGCTGAAAGGATTTGAGATGTAATTTAGGATGGAAAGATGACCGGCACTTGGCGAGATTCCAGACTCAATCTGGAGTCTAAGTGAAAAGTTGAGGTTGATTCAGAGTGATCCAGAACTGGCACGATGGCCCAACTGGTGGGGTTACTGACTGGCAACCCGTGTTCAATTCCAACCTCCGGTGCTGTCTGCGTGGAATTTTTATGTTCTCCCCGTGATTTGTGGGTTCACCCCCACTCCATGGCGCTCTCTGTTTTTTTTTTCTCTCTCACTTTCCAAATCGTGTTGGTTGGGGGTCTTAATTGGCCCCTTGTAAATTACCCCCGGTCAGGGGATAGAACCTGCGAGAGGTCGATGAGAATGTGGGGAGAATAGAATGGGATGAGTGTAGAACGTAGAACATAGAACGTGGAACATAGAACAGTACAGCACCAGAAGAGCCAACGGTATTAATTGTCGTGCGTACCGAAATAGAACAGACATTCTTGCTTGCAGCGGGATAACAGGTCTGTAACCACAGCACTCAATAGATAACAATAGGTGCAGGAGTAGGCCATTCAGCCCTTTGAGCCACTGTGATCATGGCTGATCATCCACAATCAGTACCCAGTTCCTGCCTTCTCCCCATATCACTTGACTCTGCTATCTTTGAGATCTCTATCTAACTCTCTTGAAAGCATCCAGAGAATTGGTCTCCACTGCCTTCTGAGGCAGAGAATTCCACAGATTGAGATCTCTCTGGGTGAAAAGGTTTTTCCTCATCTCCATTCTAAATGGCCTACCTCTTATTCTTAAACTGTGGCCGCTGGTTCTGGACTCCCCCAACATCGGGAACGTGTTTCCTTCCTCTATCATGTCCAATCCCATAATAATCGGATATGTTTCAATAAGATATCCTCTCATCCTTCTAAATTCCAGTGTATACAAGCCCAGTCGCTCCATTCTTTCAACATATGACAGTCCCGCTACCCTGGAAATTAACCTTGTGAACCTATGCTTCACTCCCTCAATAGCAAGAATGTCCTTCCTCAAATTTGGACACCAACACCGCACACAATACTCCAGGTGTGGGCTCACTAGGGCCCTGTACAACTGTAGAATGACCTCTTTGCTCCTATACTCAATTCCTCTTCTTATGCAGGCCAACATGTCATTAGCTTTCTTCACTGCCTGCTATACCTGCATGCTTACTTTCAGTGACTGATGAACAAGGACATCCAGATCTCATTGTACTTCCCCTTTTCCTAACTTGACACCATTCAGATATTGCCTTCCTGTTCTTGCCACCAAAGTGGATAACCTCACATTTATCGACATTAAACTGCATCTGCCATGCATCGACCCACTCACCCAACCTGCCCAAGTCACCCTGCATTCTCATAGCATCCTCCTCACAGTTCACACTGCCACCTAGCTTTGTGTCATCTGCAAATTTTCTAATGTTACTCTTAATCCCTTCATCTAAATCAATAATGTATATTGTAAATAGCTGTGGTCCCAGCACCGAGCCTTGTGGTACCCAACTAGTCACAGCCTGCCATTCTGAAAGCGACCCGTTAATCTCTACTCTTTGTTTCCCGTCTGCCAATCAATTTTCTATCCGTGTCAGTATCCTACCTCCAATACCATGTGCTCTAATTTTGCCCATTAATCTCCAATGTGGGACCTTAAAACATAATAAACCATTAGAAAAAAAAATTACGTTAATAAATAAAAACAGGCTCATCGGCCTACAATATCTGTGCTGAACATGATGCCAAAATCAACTTTTATCTGCCTGCACATAATCCATATCCCTCCATTCCCTGCATATCCTTATACCTATCTCAAATGCTACCATCGTATCTGCCTCAACCATCGTCCTGCAGCATGTTCCAGGCACTCACATCCCTCTGTGTTTAAAAGAAATGTTGTCCCACCCATTTCCTTTAAATTGTGTCTCTCTTACCTGAAAGTTTTGCCCTATTGTATAGTTTCTTCCATCCTGGGGAGAAGGTTCTGACTGTCTACCCTATCTGTGCCTCTCATAATTTGATATACTTTTATCAGGTTTCCCCTCAACCTCCGGCATTCCAAAGAAAACAATCCAAGTCTGTAGCTAAGGTAGACAAAAAATGGTGGAGAAACTCAGTGGGTGAGGCAGCATCTATGGAGGGCAGGAATAGGTGACGTTTCGGGTCAAGACCCTTCTTCAGACTGATGTGGATGTGGGGGGGGGGGGGGAAAGAAGAAAGGAAGAGGCGGAGACAGTAAGCTGTGGGAGAGCTGGGAAGGAGAGGGGAAGGAGGGAGAAAGCAAGGACTACCTGAAATTGGAGAAGTCAATGTTCATACCGCTGGGGTGTAAACTACCCAAGTGAAATATGAGGTGCTGCTCCTCCAATTTGCAGTGGAACTCACTCTGGCCATGGAGGAGGCCCAGGACAGAAAGGTCAGATTCGGAATGGGAGGGGGAGTTGAAGTGCTGGGCACCGGGAGATCAGGTTGGTTAGTGCAAACCGAGCGGAGGTGTTGGGCAAAGTGATCGCCAAGCCTGCGCTTGGTCTCACCAATGTAGAGCAGCTGACACCTAGAGCAGTGGATGCAATAGATGCGGTTGGAGGAGGTGCAGGTGAACCTCTGCCTCACCTTGAAAGACTGCTTGGGTCCTTGGATGGAGTAAAGAGACAAGTGTAGCATTTCCTGCGGTTGCAAGGGAAAGTTCCAGGGGAAGGGGTAGTTTTTGGTGGGAAGGGACGAATTGACCAGGGAGTTACGGAGGGAAATGCTACACCAGTCGCTTTACCTCCCCCCTTGAATCCATCCAAGGACCATCACAACTCTACCGCTGTGCCACCGTGCCGCCCAACTTTCAACATGAATGAAATGGGGTTGATCCGTTCACTGTTCTGCCACAGATTTTGAGGTCAGGGAGATGCAAAGATTGGTGCTGTCTTAAGGAAGTTGTCCTGCTAATCCTTGGGCAAAAACCTCAGGCTGAAACCTTCAAGATTCCTGTTGCGAGACTGTAAATATGACTCACATAAGACAGTCCTGACCAGACACACCCACAGAATCGGGCAGGACTGCCGGTGGATGAGACGTGTCTGGACTCAGCCAGAACTGCCTAGAGAGGTGAGTCGTTTTTAAATGATCTAACAGCCCTGCTGTATCTTTTAACGTAAAATGGACTGATTGAGAAAAAGAAAGTTTGAAGTGCAGGGTCTCAACCATCCGTTTGGCCTTCAAAGATGCCATTTGACCTGCTGAGTTCTTCCAGGGGTTATTTTATTTTGGTTTGCTCCACTAATTAGTTGTAAATACCTTTCAAAGACACAAAACGCTGGAGTCACTCAGCGTGCAAGGCACCATGTCTGGAGAACACGGATAGGTGACGTTTCGGGTCAGGACCCTTCTTCAGACTGATTGCAGGAGGGAGGGGAGAGAAACTGGTGCAAGGTCAGCCAGGGTTCAGGGAAGAAGAGTGGGGAGGTGAGGTGGGGGAAAAGATAGGGGAGGGGGTTTGGAGTGAAACAGGAGGGGGAAGAGAGGTGTTTGTAGGAGCTACCTAAAATTGGAAACGTTAAAATCGGAGAAGTAATATCTTTTGTCTGTAATCAACAGATCTAAGTGTGAATGTTACACATACTCGTACTTACTTTATTAGCCAAGTATGTTTTGCAAGGAATTTGATTACAAGTTTGATAACAAACTTGAGTCTCTCTCTAAAATACAAAGCTGATATTTTGTATGACTACTTGGCCTCATGATATGTCATCAGTGCTTAAAATTAAGTACTGTAACACATCGTTCAATAGACAATAGGTGCAGGAGTAGGGCATTCGGCCCTTCGAGCCAGCACCGCCATTCAATGTGATCATGGCTGAAAATTCCACAGACTCTGTGTGAAAAAGTGTTTCCTCATCTCCGTTCTAAATGGCTTACCCCTTATTCCTAAACAGTGGCCCCTGGTTCTCGACTCCCACAACATCGGGAACATGTTTCCTGCCTCTAGCGTGTCCAAACCCGTAATAATCTTATACGTTTCAATAAGATCTCCTCTCATCCTTCTAAACTCCAGAGTATACAAGCCCAGCCGCTCCGTTCTCTCAGCATATGACAGTCCCGCCATCCCGGGAATTAACCTTGTAAACCTACCTCAAAGGCACAGTCTGCCTAGATTTTGGTTTCCAAAGTATTGTCATACTTTTATATGTTACAAAACTTGTCTCGCATTTAGAAGATAGATAAGCTTCAACACATATCACATTACATTCTATCAGCTGCCTAAATGATCACCGATGTATTAAGAAGGGCAAGGAGTTATTGACTAAGCATCTCAGGGTGCCCCGTTGGATTGTGAGAGTAGCCACTATCCATTGTATTAAGAACCAGTCTATGCATGCTTTTATTTTTTTATTTTTTTCTGGTTCTTTACTGCAAAGTACTTCAGCATCATGTAATGTGCGGCACGGTGGTGCAGCAGGTAGAGCCGCTGCCCCACAGCGCCAGAGACCCTGAATCGATCCTGACCTCTGCTGCTGTCTGTGTGGAGTTTGCATGTTCCCCCTGTGGCCGCGTGCATTTCCTCCGGCTGCTCTGGTTTCCTCATGGGAAGGGGGTAACATATGAACCAGTGTGAACAGCTGATAGATGGTCATTGTGGACTCGGTGGGCTGAAGGGCCGGTTTGCATGCTGTGTGTCTGAATTAAACTAACCTGAGATCTCTAAGTACTGCCTCAATGATCGTTGACGTGTTAAGGAAGGCAAGGAGTTATTGAATAAGTATAAAATGGTGTGCCATTGGTTTGTGTGCGAAGGAACTGCAGGTGCTGGTTTAAACTGAAGATAGACACAGAAAGCTGGAGTAACTCAGCGGGACAGGCAGCATCTCTGGAGGGAAGGATAGGGTGACTTCATGAGAGATGCTGCCTGTCCCGCTGAGTTACTCCAGCTTTTTGTGCCGTTGGTTTGTGCTAAGGTAGCCTCTGTTTATTATATTAAGAACCAGCATGTTTTTGTTATGGTTCTTCTTCTGTCTCTTTACTGCAAAGATATTCAACATCACATAAACATTTACACAGAGGACACATCACGGTCCGAGTTCTCCACACGGATTTTTCATTTTCATTTTTGATGTATGTACTTCTCTTTTAAAGCATGCTGCTGGGCATCTGGTGACTTTTTTTTAGTTTAGAGATAAAGCACGTTAACAGGCCCTTTGGCCCACTGAGTCTGCGCAGACCAGCGATCCCCCCGCACATCAGCACACTAGGGACAATTTTTACAATTTTGCCAAGCCAATTAACCTACAAACCTGTACGTCTTTGGAGCGTGGGAGGAACCCGGAGAAAACCCATGCAGGTCACGGGGAGAAGGTAGAAACTTGGTTCAGACAAGCACCCTTGGTCAGAGTTGAACCTGGGTCTCTGGCGCTGTAAGGCAGCAGCTCAACCACTGCGCCACCGATTGGCTTCAGAATTGACCATCCAAGCTTTGGGAGTTAATGAGTGATTGTTTCTGAATCTTGGAGCCAGAAGTTTTCCGGGAAAGCTTCCAGTGATGTGTGAAGACATGGCTGGCCTCTCTATCGATGTGCGAGTATTATCCATGTGCCGTGTTGGAGTGAGGAAACAAGTTGTATGAAATGGCACCTAATGCACTTAATACGTATGTAAAGATAACAGTTAATACATCAGTCCAAGGAAGTAAACGTTGATAGTTCTTTGCATGTCAGAAGAACAAAGGACAGACACATTACGGGGACTAAGTGCTGGAGGAACATAGCAGGAAAGGCTGTAACTGTGGAGGGAACAGACAGATGACATTTTGGGTCAGTACCCCTCTTCAAAGTTGGGTCCCGACTCAAAGCGTTGTCTGCTTATTTTCTCCAGAGATGGAGCGCGACCTGCTGAGTTCCTCCAGCGCTTTGTGTTTCGCTGTAGATTCGAGTATCCATGTGTCCACATTAGGGGTCGTATACCTTTGAGGTAGATAAATCATAGCATTCAAATGGGCTTGGTTTTCTAGAGCTGAAAGCTTCTCCCTTTGGTCTCGAACAGACACCAGTTATCAGGTGAATGGTATTGGTTTATTATTGTAACTTACTGAGATTAGTTCAGTTTAGTTTAGAGATACAGTGCGGAAACAGGCCCTTTGGCCCATCGAGTCCGCACCAACCAGCGATTCCCGCACATTAACACTATCCTACACACACTGGGGACAATTTACACATACACTTATATCAAGTCAATTAACCTACAAACCTGTATGTCTTTGGAGTATGGGAGGAAACCAAAGATCTCGGAGAAAACCCACGTGGTCATTGGGAAAACGTACGAACTCCGTATAGTCAGCACTCTTAGTGGGGATCGATCCCGGATCTCTGGCGCTGCAAGCGCTGTAAGGCAGCAACTCTACCGCTGCGCCACCGTGCTGCCCTAATACAGTGAAATTTTTTTATTTGTGTGCTATCCAATTAAATCAGATAATAACATACATGAATACAATCAAGCAGTGCATAAGTACAGCAGGTAATAGAGATTTAGAAGCGTGGAGCTTGCATTGATTCACCACGCTCTGATCGTATTTGTATATTCCACCTACAAGTGCCTGGTACTTGAAGCATTGTGTTGTGAAATGTGGGAATAATGGGAGTAGCCAAGGGTTGAATGGTAAAATGTAGCGTGTGCAGTGCCCTGACCAAGGATTGTGGAATTTTAGTTCATTCCATCCTTGACGATGTAGAACAACCGATCAGGTCAGGCAGTTAATACAATACAGACCATTAAGACCAAACTCTGTTATCGTTGAGTCTGAAGAAGGGTCTCAACCTGAAACATCACTTGTCCATGTTCTTCAGAGATGCTGCTTGACCTGCTGAGTTACTCCAACATTGTGTGTCCTTTACTGTCACAAAAGAGATTTACCGTCTTAATTAATTGCTTCTGTTAGTCTGATAAAGATATGTACAGATGCAAGAGTACACACACACACACACACACACACACACGCACACACTCACGCGCACACGCACACACGCACAGGCACACACACACACACACACACACACACTCACACACTCACACACTCACACACTCACACACTCACACACACACACACGCACACACACACACACACACACTCACACACTCACACACACACACACACACACACTCACACACACGCACGCACACACACACACACACACACACACACACACACACACACACACACTCCATGCATTCCATATTGCCTAACCACGCTAGACACAAAATGCTGGAGCAACTCAGCAGGTCTGGAGAATATGGATATGAATATGGGCATTCCCACCCCTAAAAATGTCACCCACCCATGTTCTGATAGCCTCTGTTATTTCCATTCACAAATCAATTATGGTTTATTCTATTGGAAGAAATTGTACTCTTGCCAAGATAGAGCTCTTAAAGATAGCGGAGTGATGGGATATGGGGAGAAGGCAGGAACGGGATACCGATTGTGGATGATCAGCCATGATCCCAATGAATAGCGGTGCTAGCTCGAAGGGCCGAATGGCCTACTCCTGCACCTATTGTCTATTGTCTATTGTCATTCCTTGATATTAATATGATATTCTTTTAATAATTCATTCATTCCCTTTGCAGTGTAGGGCGCTGAGTTGAACTCTTGATTGTTCCCCGCTAAGGGTTTCAGGTGAGAACATATTGATATGAGGTAGAGCATGTCATGTTTCTAACAATATCAGGAGGTAGTGCTTGTTCTGAGTTGGTGTCACTAAAGAGACCCTTTTTCATCTTTCAGATGCTGTAATGAACTCTTCCGAATCTTCAGCTTCAAGTGAATTTGAGTCACATCAACTGGAAAATGGTAAGATTCCTGTATATGTGTATTACTCCACCATTCTTTGTTAGAATTAAGAGTCCAATGGTCCGACACTCAGGGGGTCCAGAGCATTGGTTTAGTTTAGAGACACAGCGTGGAAATGGGATATTCCCCCCCCCCCCCGTGTTTGATCTGACCATCGATCACCCATTCATATTAGTTCTATGTTATAGAGTCAAGGAGTCACACAGCGTGGAAACTGAACCATTGGTCCAACTTGTCCACACCGACCAACATACCCCATCTGCACTAGTCCCACCTGTCTGTGTTTGGCCCACTTAGTAGCATTTCATAGAAAGCTGAGGGGCAACTTTTTCACTTGGAGGGTGGCGAATATATGGAATGAGCTGCTGCCAGAGGAGCTAGTTGAGGAAGGTACTATGATGACATTTAAAAGACACTGGGATAGGTACATGGATAGGAAAGGATGAGAGGGATGTGAGCCAAATGCAGGCAAATGGAAGGATCATTGATGGGGGCATCTTGGTCGGCATGGATGAGCTGGGCTGAAGGGCCTGTTTCTGTGCTGCAGGAAACTGTCTATCTTTGACTCTAAGAAGCAAAGGAGAAGTTGGCCCCACCGTGTCCCTTACAGACGTCCAATGTGAGATGGGAAGCCTAGCATTGAAAGAGCCAGGAGATTGTTTCCAAAGACCTCGGTTATGCAACGCAAGCACCAGACCACTGTTTGTTAAAGATTACCGCTCTTGTTGCCAAGGGCAACCAGCCACAATTCCGAAAGTATCGATAATGATGGGATATGTATGGTCATGTTTCCAGACGTCTTTATTAAACCTGCTCAGCGTATCAATTACAAGAAATAATCCCTTGAACTGACCCATGGCTTGCGATACATAATCACCTGGCCCTTTCTCTGAACTGCTTCGCTGCTTCTGTTCGGCACATACGAATGGGTGATTACACAGGGATCGGCCACACCATTTACCAGTGGGTGCTTTGTTCTGATGAGAGGGTGTGCTTTGCGTACACGCTGGGGTATCAGACCCACCAGCTCGTTGTTCGATTTGTAGTTTTGTCACGCAACTGCCACAGGTATTAAACACTGCCGCTGGCTCTCCGCATTTATTCGGAGATTTGATACCACGGATTTGATTAAGGGGCCTCTCACTTGCACAAGAAGGGCTCAGACCCTCTGCCATCTAATACCGTGCAGGTGGCCAGTGTTCTATTCTTGGGTGATTCAGCGGGACAGGCAGCATCTCTGCACAGAAGGAACGGGTGACTTTTTGGGTCGAGACCCTTCTTCAGACTTCCCTCAACCTTCTATCCAGATATACTCCAGCATTTTGTGTCTATCTTCAGTTTAAACCAGCATCCGCAGTTCCTTCCTACACTTTTATTCTTGTGTGTTAGTACCTCTGCAGGGAGGAGATGGTTGAGGAGAACCCCGATCTTGTATCGAGAGTTCTCTATATCGCTAAATTTAAGAGGGAGTTAGATGTGGCCCTTGTGGCTAAAGGGATCAGGGGGTGTGGAGAGAAGGCAGGTACAGGATACTGAGTTGGATGATCAGCCATGATCATATTGAATGGCGGTGCAGGCTCGAAGGGCCGAATGGCCTACTCCTGCACCTATTTTCTATGTTTCTATGAGAGCGAATGCACAGAGTCTTTTACCCAGAGTGGGGGAATCAAGAACTGGAGGGCATAGGATTCATTTAGTTTAATTTAGCTTAGCTTACAGATACAGCACAGAAACAGGCCCTTGGGCCCACCGAGTGCACCGACCAGCGATCGCCGCACACCAACACTATCCTACACACACTGGGAACAATTTCAATGCTACCGAGCCACTTAACCGACAAAACTGTGCGTCTTGGGAGCGTGGGAGGAAACCGGAGATCCCGGAGAAAACCCACGCAGGTCACGGGGAAAACATACAGACAAGCACCTTCAGTCAGGATCGAACCCAGGTCTCTGGCGCCGTAAGGCAGCAACTCTACCTCTGCGCCACCGTGTCGCCTACATTCAATGTCTACACGGACTCTGTTTCTCTGCCCATTGATGTGGCCCGACCTGCTGAATATTTCCATGTATTTTCTGGTATTAATTTAATCAAAAGGTTAACGCAGGTTGATATTCTTCTTTGCAGACATCTCCTGGGAAGTGAAAGCAAACAACACGAGCTACCATGCTGGGATTAAGGAACGCACCTCCTTCTTGTTTAAGAAAAGGAAGTATGCTGTAAGTCTTCTGCTGTCACTGGGAATATAATTTGCCATGTATACCATGTCCGAGAAGGACTTTTACCGCTGCCATGCCACTGTCCGATCCACCTCTCCCCTACGACGGACATTGGGCTTTGTCACTGGTACTGTTGCACTACAATGTTCTGCACTCTGTATCTTCTCCATCACGCTACCTTTTGCACTTGAGTTTGACAATTGTATTTATGTATGGTATTATCTGGTTGGATTGAATATCACGCAAAACAAAGGGTGGCACGGTGGCGCAGCAGTAGAGTAGCTGCCTTACCCGGGTTCGATCCTGACCATGGGTGCTGTCTGTACGGAGTTTGGACGTTCTCCCTGCAACCTGCATGGGTTTTCTCCAGATGCTCTGGTTTCCTCCCACACTCCAAAGACGTACTGGTTTGTAGGCTAATTGGCTTGCTAAAAAATGTGAACTCACAGGGTCAGGCCACATTCATCATTCTCTGCAGTTCCCCATGGTCATGGGCAGAGCAGCTCCCAAAATAAGCTGTGGTGCAACCCAACCCAACCGAACCCAACAATTTCTATGGTGCATCAGTAGTTTGTGAAAGGAATTTGAGACCGGCCGGATTTCTTCAGTCTCCTGATGAAGTAGAGGCGTTGGTGTGGCTCAGAAACATAGACATAGAAACATAGAAATTAGGTGCAGGGGTAGGCCATTCGGCCCTTCGAACCAGCACTGCCATTCAATATGATCATGGCTGATCATCCTAAATCAGTACCCCATTTCAGCTTTCTCCCCATATCCCTTGGTTCTGTTAGCCCTAAGAGCTTATATCTAACTCTCTCTTGAAAACATCCAGTAAATTGGCCTCCACTGCCTTCTGTGGCAGAGAATTCCGCAGATTTACAACTCTCTGGCTGAAAAAGTTTTTCCTCATCTCATTCCTAAATGACCTCCCCCTTATTCTTATACTGTGTGTGACCCCTGGTTCTGGACTCCCCTAACACGAGGAACAGAGCCAGGGGTCACCGTTTAAGAATAAGGGGTAGAATAAGATGTGAATAGGGTAAGATGAAAGAAGGTGTGGTTTTGTGGCTGTCGGTTCGATGTGAATGGTCTACAACAGATAGACCTGACAAGGAACTTGAGGCACTCAGTCTCTTCCGCTTCAGCACGAATGATGTTGATAGGGGCATATACTCCACCATGCTTCCTACTGACACCGTATTACTGAATACCACAATCATAATCACAATCATAATCATAAGTACTTTATTAGCCAAGTATGTTTTGCAACATAAAAGGAATTTGATTTGCTGTACAGTCATACCAATAAAAAGCAACAAAACACACAAAATACATTTTAATATAAACATCCACCACATTGACTCCTCCACATTCCTCACTGTGAAGGAAGGCGAATAAAAGTTCAATCTCTTCTTTGTTCTCCTACGGTCGAGGGCCTCGAGCCTTCCGTGGACGGGACAATCTTGACTCCCGTAGCCAGCGGCGGGCCCTCCGTGTCGGGGCGATCAAGCTCCTGCATCGGTGGGGAATCTCAGCTCCCCCGTGCCGGGCGATCTACCCCGGGTCGGGGCTGTTCGAAACCTTCTGCGACTGGAGCTTCCCGACATCAGCCTCTACCCGAGACTGCGAGCGCCTCGATGGTGAAATCCGCATTGGAGCATCGATCCCAGGCAAAGGATCACAGGCTCTGATGGTAAGTCCACGGCTCTGCGGTGGGGCGCAAAGTCAGTTTCGAGCAAGGCCTCCGGATCCATGATGTTAGGCTGCAGAGCGATCGGAGATACGATGCGGAAAACACTCTCATCTCCGGCAAGGCAACAGATTGAAAAAAAGTTCCCCCCGACCCCCTCACCCACCCCCCACATAAAACAAACCAGAGAACATTAACACACTAAAGATAACAATAAAGATTTAAAAAACAGACAGACCGTTGGCGAGGCTGCCATCGCCGATGGCGCTACCTGGTGGATTAATTTGAAATGAGCACAGAGTCAAAAGCTTCCTTAAACAAAGTGCCAGGTAACTCTTCCCTATGACTGAAAAGGCAAGATTCTTTCACAGCCAACATGTACTCATCATTTTAATATATGTCTATTTCCAGGACAATAAAATCAAGACCTCCAAATACAACGTTTTTACGTTTCTACCTCTCAACCTGTTTGAACAGTTTCAACGAGTGGCTAATTTTTACTTCTTGCTTATTTGTATTCTCCAGGTAAGCTCTGGGCATTTCATTATGTGGTATATATAATTGAAAGGGAAATGGCTGTGGTGACAAAAGAATATGTGATTTTTTTTTAGCTATTGTGCACTGCCTCCCCATTTTAAAGTCTAGTCAATAATGAGGTTGACTAAATCTTTTTATAGAGTGATACAGTATGTAGATACAGCTGTCCGACCCAACTTGCCCATGCCGACCAAAGTGTCCCATCTACACTAGTCCCATCTGCCCACGTTTGGTCCATATTAATTTAAACCTTTCCAATTTATGCACGTTCAAATTCTTAAATGTTGCTATAGTATCTGCCGCAACTACCTCCTCTGGCAGCTTTTTCTGAATACCTATCACCCTCTGTGTGAAAAGGTTGCCCCTCTGGTTCCTATTAAATGTTTCCCCTTTCACCTTAGTCCCATGCCCTCTGGTTCTTGATTCCTCTTTACTCTGCATCGACTTTATCTATTCTCGTCATAATCTTAATATGGGAAACACGTTATATTTGCATGGCTATTAAGTTGGATTTTGCACATAAAGGGCCATTCCGTCTAAAATGTTAAACAATCATAGATGGTATCTATGTCCCGAAGTTTCTTTGTAACCATGACATTAAGATAAACTTGTTCATTTTCATCATAAGCCTGATTTGTGGAAGATTCTACCAATAGTTCAGTGAAAAGAGTGGCAGAGCTGGCGGAGCCACTGCCTCACAGCACCAGAGACCTGGGTCGAAAATAACCTTGGGTGCTGTCTGTGTGGAGTTTGCACGTTTTCCCCGTGACTGCATGTATTTCCTTCTGGTAGCTCGTGTTTTCTCCCACATCCCAAAGACGTGTGGGTTTGGAGGTTAATTGGCATCTGTAAATTGCCTCTAGTGTGTAGGGAGTGGATGAGAAAGTGGGATAATACAAAACTAGTGTGAATGGGTGATCAATGGACGGCATGGACTCGATGGGCCGAAGGACCTGTTTCCATGCTGTATTTTTCAATCAATTCAATCAATCAAAAGCATGTTGAACTCACAGAAACCTAGTGATAACAATGATTCAATTCAATGATCCTTCATTGTCACATGGGCCTAGGCACATTGGCATTCTTTGTTTTTGCCTACAATCTGGTAAAATCACACAGCAGACTTCACCTAGGCAGTATACAATGAGACGTCGTGTTTCTGGTGTCAACAAAGTAAAAAAAGTTCTTAGTACAGTCTTATCTCGTCGCAGCGGTGAACCAGGTCTGTCGTCACACGCGACCGTTAGCAGCCCGCCAGGTCCATCTCAGTTTTCGGCGGCGCCCCGTCTTAGATCTTTCATGGCTGTTCAGTTGTATTATGTAGACCTGTGTGTCCCACCTGGATGTGCACCCATTTCCCCCACTATCCCGACCCTCCTTTCCCCTTCCTCCATGTCCCCTTCCATCTCTATCCCTTTCCCTGCCATCACATTTCATGCTTCTTCCCTCCTTATCTGACACCCTTTTGTCTTCTTTTCCTCATTAGTCTTTGTCCACCCATCTGCCAAGCAAATCCCACCTCACCTGTGTCCATCTATCATTTGCCGGGATTAGTCCCACCTTCCGGCTTTTTTCCAGCTTTCTCCCCCTACTACAATCAGTCCGAACATAGAGCCTAGAACTGTACGGCACAGGAACAGGCCCTTCGGCCCACAATGTTTGTGCTGAACATGATGCCAAATTAAACCGATCATATCTGCCTCTACATACTTCAGCGGTATGAACATTGACCTCCAATTTCAGGTAGTCCTTGCTTTCTCCCTCCTTCCCCTCCCCTTCCCAGCTCTCCCACAGCCTACTGTCTCAGCCTCTCCCTTTCTTCTTCCCACCCCCCCCTTCCCACTTCCACATCAGTCTGAAGAAAGGCCTCGACCCGAAACGTCACCTATTCCTTCGTTCCATAGATACTGCCTCACCCACTGAGTTTCTCCAGCATTTTTGTCTACCTTCGATTTTTCCAGCATCTGCAGTTCATTCTTAAACATATCTGCCTCTACACATTCCTTATCCCTCTATAAGAAGAAGTGTCTCGACCCGAAACGTCCTCTATCCATGTTCTCCAGAAATGCTGCCTGACTCAATGAGTTACTCCAGCATTTTGTGTCTTTTTTTGCTCCTCTGAATGCCGTGAGATGAGACACAAGCTGGAAAGGGAGGTGGGATTTGGGATTGGGAGGTGGGATTTGGCAAAGTATCCCTCCTTATGTGAATGTTCTTCCTTCTGTTTAGACTGTTCCTATTATTGCCACATTGCCTTGGTTTACAACTATGATCCCGCTAACGATGGTCCTGGCAGTAACTGCAGTCAAGGACATCATTGATGACGTTGTGAGTACTTCCCTAGCGATCTTCAACTCACGACACCCATCTGCATTTATATAGTGCCTTTAATATAGTGAAGTGGCCCTAATGCAGTATAAGGTTAAGGTGGACTACACCTGAGCCTCAAATGCTCAATCAAATAAGAATGCAAGATTAGTCAATGATCAAGAGTGTTTAATTGCCATTCTAATGGTTCAATGATACTTTATTGCCACATGCACCGAGGTACAGTGAAATTTATTTCTAATATAGTTTAGTGCAAGTATCAATATACGTAAGCACTTAGGTACATCTTAGATAAGCTTCTCAGATACAGTACAAGTGTATAGCAGTAGTACACTGAGGCCGTATACAGAGTTGCCAGATTAAGCGGCATTTTAAAGTCCCAGTTGTTGTGCGTGCAGGATTGTTGACCTGACCACGAAGGTCTGTTGCCCCGGCAGTGTAGCCGGGTCAGTCTGGCTATGCGTAGCTGTGGTGTCCTCCACCGCTGTAGGCCGCGCCAGGTCCACGTGCTCGGCGCCTGGACCAGCCGAGCACGGGCCTCCAGCGGCCTGATCCACAGTCGAGGCGGTGCACTCCGTCCCGTAGCCGGTCTGCTCACAGGCCCTCCGTCCGTCCGACTCCTTCCTCTCTGGGCGGGCGAGCCAGGCCACCTCGGTGGGGTCCCGGTCCGCGGGGCGTGTCCTCGGTCTGCTCTTGTAGACGTAGGAGCCGTACACCAAACCCAAACCAATTAGGAGCAGACGAGGGCATTCGATCCAATTTGTGATCCCAGCTACAAAGACAGATGTGTACAGCAATTCGTTCTTCCCCCGCACAATTAAAGCATGGAATAATCTCCACCCTACTATAGTTACCCAACCAGATGCAACTAAATTTAAAGTAGCTCTTTCTTCCCAATAACCCTTTCTGGCTTAAGTCCTCCTTTCACCACCTCCAGTTTAAATTCCATTTGGAATATTTTGGAGGACCAAGAAACCAAGAAACCAAGAGAGGGGTGGACTTGCCTATCCTCGTATCAATGTCGAGGATGAGTTCAGTTGGATTCAGACAGAAGATTTATATTGAGGGTAGCCCGGAGCGTTCAATTGTCATTTGTACCTAAAACGGAACGATGAAATTCCTACTTGCAGCAGAATAACAGGATTGTTTGACTTTGAGTTTAGTTTATTGTCACGTGTACCGAGATACAGTGAAAAGCTTTTGTTGCGCGCTAACCAGTCAGCGGAAAGACAATACGTGATTACAATCGAGCCGTCCACAGTGTACAGATGCACGATGGAGGGAATAATGTGAACACATTGGTCAGTAGCTAATAAAATAAACAAACAAAAAAAGTTGTTAAATACATTTTAAAAATACAATTTAGTGCACAACAAAGATGTCCCTGGTGCAACCAAGGCAGTTTGGAGTTTAGTTGGTGTTTGTAGTGTTCAATAGCCTGATGGTTGTTGGGCAGAAGCTGTTCCTGAAACTGGAGCTCACGGTTTTCGGACTCCTGTACCTTCCTCCTGATGGCAGGAGTGAATTGAGAGCGTGGCCAGCGTGGTGTGAGTCTTTGATGCTGGCTGCCATTTTGAGGCAGTGACGCCGATTGGTCACTTCGATGGTGGGGAGGTCAGTTCCCACCATGGACCAGGCCGTGATCACCACCTTTTGAAACTCCTTCGTTCGTGAGCAAATAATATTGATAAGATTAATATTCCATATTAATCTAATTTATATAGTGCTTTTAACATAGCCATAGTGGCCCAAATGCAGTATAAGCTAAAAACCGCCCAATAACTGCAAAACTTCAATACTGAGCTGAATCAACAGCAATGAGTGGATTACTTTTGTCAGTGAAGGCTGAACAGTGAAATGTTGTTTAATCGTTGCATTTGGTTTGGTTTCAATTTTTAATTATTTAATTATTTTAAGTTTGCAATGATCAAGAGCAGAAAACAGTTATAAATACCACAGGCAAATCTCAGAGGGTCAGGCGGTATCTGTGGAGGGAAATGGATAGGCAGCGTTTACGGACCGGGACATCAACCTGAAGAAGATTCCCGACCCAGAAGGTCATCTGTCCTTTCCCTGCACAGATGCTGCCTGACCAGCTGAGTTCCTCCTGCTATCTGTTCTTTGCCAGGGTCCCCCAATGTCTGCAGCATCTTGCGTCAACAAATACCAAGGATGATGTTTTAGCTCTTTGTTCCCAGGCACGCCATAGGAACGACAGCGAGATCAACAACAGACAATGTGAGGTTCTCAAGGGGAAGGGGTAAGTTGACAATCAACGCAGCAATCGCCCTCTCCTGACACTCAGCCATGAACGTTGAGAGCAGAAGCTTGTCACTGCACAGTTATCACTCTGGCATTACTTTTCCCCCCAGTTACAGAGCATGATGGATATGCACAGTGGGGCAGCTAGTAGAGCCGCTGCCTCAGATCACCAGCGACCCCGGTTCGATCCTAACCTCGGCTGCTAACTGTGTGGAGTTTGCACATTCCTCCTGTGACCACATGGGTTTCCTCCGGGTGCTCAGGTTTCCTCCCACGTCCCAAAGACATGCGAGTTTATAGGTTAATTGGTTAATTTCATGTTAAGCGGGATAACATAGAATGAGTGTGAACAGGTGGTTGATGGTCAGCGCGGACTCCGTGGGCCGAAGGGCCTGTTTCCATGCTGTATCTTTCCATCGATCAATTAATGTATCACACTTTTATACACGTTATCCAAAGGTACAACGTTAGGATCTTTAACACCTCTGGAGGTGCTTCTGAATTCTCATCCGCTTTTTCGGATGAAGGTAATAGACTTTGCGGCACCCTTTTAGAAAGAGAAATAGACCTCTCTGAATGTTCAGCTCAATACATGTAGACACATCACCCGCCATAATTAATTGGTTTAGGTTAGAGATGCGGCATGAAAATGCCCTTCAGCCCTCTGAGTCCACACTGACCATCGATCACCGTTCACACTGGTTCAATGTTATCCCACTTTCTCATCCGTTTCTGCACACTGGGGATAATTTACAGAGGCCAATTAACCTTCAAACCAGCACGCCTTCGGGATGTGGGATGAAACCAGAGCAGCCGGAAAAAATGTATGCAGTCGCAAGGTGAAGTTGCAAACTCCATACAGACAGCACCCAAGGTCAGAATCGAACCCGGGTCTCTGGTGCTGTGAGGCAGGAGCTCTACCAGCTGCACCACTGTGCCGCAGTGCCTTACCTGTCTGTTTGTTGGTATCATGTGAATTTTGACTGCTACATCTCCCTGTATTACAACAACAACCATACTCAAGTCGTATTTGATTGGCTGCTCAGAGATTTTGGGGTGTTCTGTCACGTTAGGTGATATATAAATGCAAGTTTCTTTTCCTACTTTTGCAGTTTCAAGTTTGTAACGTGGAAGGAACTCGAAGTGGGTGACGTGGTTTGTTTGAAGAAGGATGATTTTGTTCCAGTAAGTGATATTTTCAATGATAAATAATCTTTATACTTTGCAGTTGCAGAGATTAAATGTTCTGAAAGAGAGTTCCTTTTTGTTTCCCTAGGCTGATCTCTTCTTGCTGTCTAGCACGGAGCCAAACAGCCTATGTTACGTTGAAACAGCTGAAATCGATGGGTAAGCATTCTGATTTGTTGGGGAGGGGGGCTAGCATATGCATTGGGCTGAATGGCCTCAGATGTACTGACAGATTCAAGAATTGCTTCTTCCCCGTTGTTATCAGATTCTTGAATGGATTTCTCATATGCTCCGGAATAATTTGCGATCTTCCAATCTACCTCATTGCCATCCTTGCACTTTTTTTTTGCGGCTTCAACACTGCACTCTACATTCTGTCCATGGATAGGAAAATATGTGCAAACATGGCTTTCTCTAAAACGGCCCAATGGTTTAGAGGGATATGGGCCAAACACTGGCAAATGGGACTAGCTTAGATGTGTCATCTTGGTCATCGTGGATGATTTGGGCCGAAGGGCCTGTTTCCGTGCAGTATGACTGACTTTGGAACTGAGGGAATAGGAAAAACTAAATACATCAAAATTTAACCGAGCTATATGTACGCTGTTTTGGTGGCTGTGTTTTGTACTCCATTTTGAAAAGCCAATTTCCCATTGAAGTTGACAAGTAACTGCTATGGTAACCAGGCATTTCGGGGTAAGTGACCAAAAATAAGCCTCTACTTAGTAGGTTTTATTTATTTTTATTTTTAATATCTCTATATTTTTGTTTCTGCCTCAATTATATATGAATTCTCCACATTTTATTGAATGCTTTGTAGATGTTTTAAACAAAATGTCTTTGTTTGTCCCTGGATTTTGCACAAGGTTTATTCTTTGTTGTGTTAAAGGCAAAAACTGCAGATGCTGGAAATCTGACGTAAAAAAAGAAACTGCTGGGAGTACACAGTAGGCCAGGCAGCACCTGTGGGGAGAGAATTGGAGCCGATATTTTGGGTTGACTGTCCTTCATCATAACAGTTCTGATGAAGAACAGAGACACAAGGAACCGCAGATGTAGGTTTACAACTAAGGACCCAAAAGTGTTTGGGTAACTCAACGGGTCAGACTGTATCTATGGAGGACATGGATAACTGCAGGTGCTGGTGTATGCATGTTCTCCATAGATATTGTCTGACACGCTGAGTTACTTAAGCACTTCTCTTGGACAACTCTTTAATATGATCAGAAACTCAGCTAGCTTGCCGACATCATTGCTTTTCCTTTGAAATGGACACCTGTCAGCCGACTGGGGCAAATAAAAAAAAGACTGCTGATGCTGGAAACCTGAGATAAAAACAGAAAATGCTGGAAGTAGAGACAGAAGAAGCTGCAGATGCCAGAATCTTGAGTAAAACACAAAGTGCTGGAGGAACTCAGCAGGTCAGGTAGCATTTGTGAAGGAAATGGACAGGTGTTGTTTGGGGTCGGGACCCATCTCCAGACCTGACCCAAAACGTCGGCTGTTCATTTCCTTCCACAGATGCTGCCTGACCCGCCGAGTTCTGCCAGTACTCTGATTTGCACAATGCTGGAAATACTCAGCGGGTCAGAACGCATCTGTGGGAAATGCAACAGGTCGGATATGGGTTCTGATGATGGATATTCGACCTGAAACATTCGATCTGGGAGTTTCCACAGATGCAGCTTGACCTGTTTTTCAGCATTTTCTGTTTTCATAACCATCAATAATAGATGTCTAAAATGGCTGCACAGATTGCTAGATCTTCAATTGATTGATTAAAAGATCAGAATCAAAACAGGCCCTTCGGCCCACTGAGTCCACACTGACCAATGATCTCCTGGTCACACTGGTTCTGCTTTATCCCACTTCCAGATGCACTCCCTACACACCAGGGGCAATTTTACAGAGGCCAATTAATCTACAAACCCACACGTTTGTTTGGGATGTGGGTGGAAATCGGTCACAGGGACAACGTGCAAACTCCACACAGACAACACCCGAGGTCCGAATCGATCCCAGGTCTCCGGCACTTTGAGGCAGCGGCACTACCCGCTGCGCCACCGTGCCGCCCCTTTGTGGGCGGTTTCATTTGAGATCATTTTTCTGCCTACCACAGGTTTTTTAAATTGGGGTCCATTTTAACGAGATTGATCAAATTGTAAGGCTTTACAAAGGGTAAAAGAATTCTCGTATCATTCCATAAACTCTGACTGAATGAATTGGTATGTGAAAGGCCTCGTCAATTCCACAGCTTTAAGAATGGAATTATTTTTCTTTTCAGTGAAACCAACCTGAAGTACAGACAAGCATTGAGTGTCACACATGATAAGGTGAACACCTTGGACCAGTTCGCAAAGTTTGACGGTGAGTGTTTAGTCAAGGCAATAGAACATTCCCTCTCGACTTAATGCGGTTTGTTCATAAGTTTATAACTTCTCGGAGCAGAATTAGGTCATTTAACCCATTAAGTCTACTCCGCCTTTCAATCATGGCTGATCTATCTTTCCCTCTCAACCCCATTCTCCTGCCTTCTCCCCATAACCCCATTACAGTGTGAGCGTGGAGAAGATGTTTCTACTAGTGGGAGAGTCTCGGACCAGAGACCATAGGCTCAGAATAAAAGGACGTACCTTTAGAAAGGAGATAATAAATTTCTTTAGTCAGAGAGTGGAGAATCTGTAGAATTCATTGCCACAGAAGGCTGTGGAGGCCGTAAATTGATTTTTTTTTAAGGCAGAGATTGACAGATTTATGATTAGTCAGGGGTTAAGGGAGAAGGCCGGAGAATGCAGTTGAGAGGGAAAGATAGATCAGCCATGATTGAATGGCGGAGTTGGCTTGATGGGTCAAATGGCATAATTCTGCTCTTATAATTCTAGAACTTATGAACTAAAGAGAAAATTCCAACATTATTGGCCCTTTACCTCAGCCCCATTGATTTGAATGAGATTTCTAACCATTATGGAAAAACTAGGTTATATTATGTGTTTTCTCAAGTAAATATTCCAGCCAGCCTTTGATCCGAAGGGTTGCATCCCTGGAAAACTTTTAATGATGTAAATTTTGGAAATCAAAATTGCTGAGTGAAATGATGAGGAATTTGGTACATTGTGTTCTCACGCTCTAAGACTGATGCACTACTCTTTAAAAAGCTTTGTTAAGACAAGTACTTCAAAGTGTCAGTACCTCAAGTTTTGACATGGCAAAAATCCATAAATAGAACATTTGTAAATTAAGTTTAAGTTTGTTTAGAGATGCACTGTGGAAACAAGCCCTTTGCTCCACCGAGTCTATGCTGACCATCGATCATCTGTTCACACTCGTTTAATGCTAACCCACTTTCTTATCCACTTCGAGCTTAGAGCTCTATGATCTTTGCTACACAGTCTGGGCTATTTTGTTAACAAAGGCCAATTAACCAACAAACACGCATATCTTTGGGATGTGGGAGGAAACTAGAATACACCGGGGAAAACCTATGCGGTCACAGGGAGTATGTGCAAACTCCACACAGACAGTGCCCGAGGTTCATAAGTTCACAAGTTATAGGAGTAGAATTAGGCCCCATAGCAGAAGCGTCCACGTTGCGGGGCTGGAAACTGGAAGTATCCCGAGCTAATTCTGCTGCCACCATCATCTGTTGCAACAAATGATGGCTCCCACTGATTGTCGCCAGAAGCTTGCGTCCTTTTCAGGACGGATGATGACAGCGATGTCCACATTTGAAACATTGAAGATGGACATGAAAGAAGAAGACCATTCGGCCCATGGAGGCTACTCTGACATTCAATCATGGCTGATCTCTGCCTCCTAATCCCATTTTCCTGTCTTCTCCCCATAACCCTTGACATCCGTTCTAATCCAGAATTTGTCCATCTGTGCCATAAAAGTATCCATTGAATTGGCCTCCACATCCCTCTGTGGCAATGGGTTCCACAGATGAACTACACTACACTCTGACTAAAGAAGTTCCTCCTTACCTCCTTTCTAAAAGGGTGCCCTTTAATTCTGAGGCTATGACCTCTGGTCCTAGACTCTCCCACCAGTGGAAACATCCACTCTATCTATGCCGTTCATTTTTCTATAAGTTTCAATGAGGTCCCTCCTCAACCTTCTAAACTCCAGCGAGTGGAGGCCCAGTGCTGTCAAACACTCATCATATGCTAACCCACTCATTCCTGGAATCATTCCTGTAATCCTCCTCTGGATCCTCTCCAGAGCCAGCACATCCTTCCTCAGATATGGGGCCCATATTTGCTCACAGTACTCCAAATGCGGCCTGACCAGCGCCTTATAGAGCCTCAGTATTAGATCTCTGTTTTTGTATTCCAGTCCTCTTGATATAAATGCTAGAATTGAATTTGCCTTCCAGCACTACCAAGTCCCTTTGCATCTCCGATTTCTGGATTCTGTCTCCATTTAGAAAAATAATCTACGCCTTTATTCTTATTACCAAAATGCATGGTCAGAATTGAACCCAGGGGTCTTGCAATGTAAGGCATATCAAAAGAGATTTTCATTCATTTTTCTAATCGATCTGCATGCACACTGGGATGTTGTGCTGTGATAAAGAATAAATTAAAAATGTTGGCGTTACAATGTAAATTCTACTGTTCATTTGAATGTTTACCTGAAGCTTCCTCAAGTGTGAATGTTTTTGTAGATTAGTTGCTTTCTGCTTGAAGTTATTAACAGCCTTGAAATGAATACGTTTTGTTTCAACAGGTAGAATAATTTGTGAAAAACCAAATTGTGACCTGCACTCATTTATAGGCACACTGTACTGGCAAAACCAAGAGTACTCAATCGACAATGAGAAGATATTACTACGAGGGTGTCGAATACGAAATGCAGAAAAGTGCTATGGAGTGGTTATATTTGCAGGTAGTTTTGTGTGGTGATTCTCTGTGAATGTTAGATTGATTCATTATTGAAAGATACAGCATGGAAATATGCCCTTAGACCCACCGAGTCCACACTGACCATCGATCATCCATTCATGCTAGTTCTATGTTATCCAACTTTCTCACCCACTCTCCACACACAAGGTACAGTTTAGAACGGCAAAAGAACCTACAAATCGGCACATCTTTGCGATGTGGGAGGCAACCTGTGCACCCGGACGAAATCCACGCGCTTTTAGGAAAAATGTGCAAACTCCACACAGACAGCACCCGAGGTCAGGATCGAAGCTGGGTCTCTGGCCCTGTGAGGCAGCAGCTCTACCGCTGTGCCACACCTTTACCCATGGGTTTAATGCTCACTGACCTACAGTAGCTGCAACCTGCCCACTTATCTTCTGAACAGAAGTGAAAGTAGTTCATCTCAGGCTGGTACAGTGTCCCAGTCATGGCCGACTCCATCAGAACAAGCGAGATAAGTTAACAAAGTTGTAGCTCAGCCAGGCGGTAGGCGGCTTGATTGTAATCATGTATAGTCTTTTCGCTGACTGGATAGCACGCAACAAAAAAGCTTTTCACTCCATCTTGGTACACGTGACAATAATTAACAAACAACTAAAGAAAACTAAATTAACTTGCTGTGTGGGAAGGAAGGGCAGATGCGTTGTCTATACCGAAGATAGACACAAAGTGCTGGAGTAACTCAGCGGGTCAGGCATCATCTCTGGAGAAAAGGAATAGGTGACGTTTCGGATCGAGACCCTTCTGCAGACCTTGACCTGAAATGTCACCTATTCCTTTTCTCCAGAGATGATGCCTGACCCGCTGATGCCTGACCCTCTGAGTTACTCCAGCACTTTGTGTCTATCTACAGTAAATTAACTCGTCCCTTTATTTTGACTTATTTTATAACTTATTTAATTTTCAGGAGTGGATACAAAAATAATGAGGAACAGTGGGAGATACATCTTGAAGAAAACCACCATTGAACTTCTCATGAACCGTGTAGTGATGATGGTAAATGTCTTCTTGGTAACAAGCTTTATGCTCTTAAAAGTCTCAGCGTGAGAGTTAGTTAACAAGCCCATCATGTCAATGCCATTCTGTGACTACTCTGACTGAAAACTATTCCTTCCTCATATCCTTGCTCCCTTTATCTTGTATGTTTAAAGTTCGGAGTTTCTTTTGAAATCAGATGGGGTTGACAGTCAGAAACTTTTACCCAGAGTGGAAATGTCCAACACTAGAGGGTGTAGCTATGAGGTGAGAGACACAAGAGACTGCATCTGGTCGAGGGTATTGGTCCATACTGTCTGTGTGGAGCTTGCACTTTCTCCCTGTGATTACATGGGTTTCCTCATGGCACTTCAGTTTCAAGTTCAAGTTCAAGTTTATTGTCATGTGTCCCTGATAGGACAATGAAATTCTTGCTTTGCTTCAGCACACAGAACATAATAGGCATTGACTACAAAACACATGAATAAATAAACTGATAAAGTGCAAATAACAAATAATGGGTTATTTAATGTTCAGAGTTTTGTCCGAGCCAGGTTTAATAGCCTGATGGCTGTGGGGAAGTAGCTATTCCTGAACCTGGTCGTTGCAGTCTTCAGGCTCCTGTACCTTCCACCTGAAGGTAGCAGGGAGATGAGTGTGTGGCCAGGATGGTGTGGGTCTTTGATGGTGTGGGTCTTCCACATACCAAAGGCATGCGGGTTTGTGGATTAAGAGTCTTCTGTGAAATTGCCCCTAGTGTAGAGAGTGGATGCAAAAGTAGGATAACATAGAACTAATGTGAACGTGTGATTGGTAGTCAGCATGGAAAGTGCAGAGTAAAAATAAAGTTCCAGGGCCACAAAAATATGAATTGGAAGATCAGGGCTACACGTTTAGATGTGAGAGTTCAGTTCAACAGTCTAATAATAGCAGGGAGAAGCTGTTCCTACACCTTCCAGGAGTCTGGTGCTGTGTGCTTTCAGGCTTTTATATCTTCTGCCCGATGGGGGAGGAGAGAAGAAGGAACGACCAGGGTGCGAATAGTCCTTGATTGCATTCCCGAGACAGCGTGGTGCAGATGGAGTCAATGGTGGGGAGGCTGGCCTGTGTGAAGGACTGGGCTACATCCACGACTCTCTGCACTTTCTTGCAGTCTTGGGCAGAGCAGTTGCACCCTTAATGAGTCAGACAAGTGAAGAATACAGGTACAGGATACTGAGTTGGATGATCAGCCATGATCATATTGAATGGCGGTGCAGGCTCGAAGGGCCGAATGGCCTACTCCTGCACCTATTTTCTATGTTTCTATGTTTCTAGAAGGGAGATAGACACAAAAAGCTGGAGTAACTCACAATGTAAAAAATTAACAGGAAGATAACTGTTGGGGCCATATCACCTATTCACCTTTTTGCACAGTCAACTATTTCTCCATTGTTCAGACTGCAGTTACAATTACAAAATAAGGAAGCAATTGAATAATTAATTTCAATTTTTATTCGTCTAATATTCCAGGTTCTCTTGATTCTTGTGGTTATGTCACTTTGCCTTGCTGTTGGAGCTGTCGTATGGGATTCAACAGTTGGGCTGAACATGTCCTATCTTGGCTCTTTCCCCATAATACTCAATCTGGGATATGATTGCTTTTTGGCCTTCTGGTCTTATATTATCCTCATGAACTCCATCTTGCCAATGTCACTCTATGTCACGTAAGTACCTTATTGTCATGAAAGGAACACATTGTGCTGGAGTAACTCAGCAGGTCAGGTAGCAAGCATTCCTGGAAAATATGGATAGGTGAGGTTTCAGGTCGACACCCTTCTTCAGGACTAGAGAATGGAGCAGCTGGGCTTGTACACTGGAGTTTAGAAGGATTGGAGGAGATCTCATTTAAACATATAAGATTGTTAAAGGTGTGGACACAAGCTAGAGGCAGGAAACGTGTTCCCGATGTTGGGGGAGTCCAGAATCAGGGGCCACAGTGAGAACGGAGACAAGGAAACACTTTTTCTCAGGGAGAGTGGTGAGTCTGTGGAATTCTCTGCCTCAGAAGGCGGTGGAGGCGGGTTCTCTGGATGCTTTTAAGAGAGAGTTAGATAGGGCTCTTAAAAATAGCGGAGTTAGTGGATATGGGGAGAAGGCAGGAACGGGGTACTGATTGGGGATGATCAGCCATGGTCACATTGAATGGCGTTGCTGGCTCGAAGGGCCGAATGGCCTACTCCTGCACCTATTGTCTATTGACCCGAAACGTCACCTATCCATGTTCTCCAGGGATGCTACCTGACCTGCTGAGGTACTCCAGCACTTTGGGCCTTTTTTTGTGCATTAACCAGCATCTACAGTTTTTTGTTTCGACCTCATTGCCAAGTCATAAATTACTCAGAGTTTAGTTTAGTTTTGAGGTACAGCGCGGAAACAGGCCCTTCGGCCCACCGAATCTGTGCCGACCAGCGATCCCCGCACACACTAACGCTATCCTACACATACAAGGGACTATTTACAATTATACCCAGCCAATTAACCTACAAACCTGTATGTCTTTGGAGTGTGGGAGGAAACGGGAGATCCCAGAGAAAACCCACGCAGATCATGGGGAGAACGTACAAACTCCGTACAGACAGGCGACCTTAGTCAGGATCAATCCCAGGTTTCTGGTGCTGTAAGGCAGCAACTCTACTGCTGCATCACCGTCCCGTTCCTCCCTTCCCCATCCCTCCCCCCGCCCCCAGTTTTGAATGGTTTATCCTTTTTACTGGTTATTTAAAACAATGGATTGAGAACGAAACAAAGAAAATATCTTGGTAATTGTACTTGTTTGATTTAAACTATTCGCCAGTAACACTTCTATGGAACTGATCTATGGAAGGATGCACTACAATATTGAGATTGCTGTGGAACTGGTGTGCTACAATGCTGAGAACTATATTCTGCACTCTGTATCTTCCCCTTTGCTTTACCTATTGGACATGATTGGCAAATTGGTGGACAAAGGCTAGAGATGAGAAGAAGACAGAAGCGAGCAAGATATGGAGAGAAGAGAAATGTAAAGACTGAGGGATGGGGAAGGGGAAGGAGGGGTGGGATAGTGGGAGTGATGGGGATGCACTACTGTAGGGGAGGTGAAACCTAAAATTGGAGAATTCTATGTTCATGTTTTAGGGCTGTAAGATAGCCAAGCATAATATGAGGCGTCACACCTTTACCTTACCCGAGCAGTTGATGGTTTTGCCATGGGGGGCTCAGCTTACAGAATAGTACATATGTCTTCTTCTTCTTGCGTATGGCGTGCAAAGCCTAAAGTTGTAGGACAACTTGTTCTATTTGATCTTATTTGATTGTGCACGCCAGGGTTGATTGCATTTGTGTGAAATGGGGCGGACCCACGTGAGGATTGCAATCTCCCACCCCAGCTATGTATGTAAGGCAGCAGTTTCTATGATGCACAAGGTCTCATATTGTGCAAAGTGCATGCAGGATTTCTGCCTGCATATTGTACCCAGGTCCTGTAGAGGGAAGTATTTGACTAAATTCGAAGGGAGAAGTTCAGACCATTCGAGCTGCGCTTCCCGTTCACTCTGCAAAAACATTCCCTGATGGAGATAGAAAGCTCTTACATGTCCATATTGTCCTTGGAATATAATGTATCCCAAACTGCTAATGACATGGAACTGTAACCTGTGGGGCCAAAAAACAACCGCCAACTCTGAAAAACAAAGTTTCTCGGAACTGGTTTGCCAACAATATTCTCTTTAACGTTCTGTGGAGTGCATTTATACATGATGGTGAGGATAATGTCTGTACTTGTAAACCGAGTGAGTCTAGGACCAGAGGCCATTGCCTCAGATTAAAAGGACACCTTTAGGAAGGAGATGAGGAGGAATTTCTTGAGTCAGAGTGTGGTGAGTCTGTGGAATGCATAGCCACAGTCGGCTGTGGAGGCCAAGTCAATCATTATTTTTACGGTGGAGATTGAAAGATTCTTGATTAGTACGGGTGTCAGGAGTTATGGGGAGAAGGCAGGAGAATGGGGTAGAGAGGGAAAGATAGATCAGCCACGTTTGAATGGCGGAGTAGACTTAATGGGCCGAATGGCCTAATTCTGCTCCTGTAACTTATGAACTGCTTTGAATAATTGTAAATTTGCCTGACTTCAACATCACTGTAGGCAAACTTAGCTTAGATGATTCGCTGTGCAGGAAGGAAATGCAGATGCTGGTTTAAACCCAAGATAGACACAAAATGCTGGAGTAACTCAGCGGGACAGGCAGCGTCTCTGGAGAGAAGGAATGGGTGACATTTTGGGTCGAGACCCAGCTAAGTTACTCCAGCTTTTTTGTGTCTATTATTGATTTGCTGTGTTCTTTAAAGAGTGTATCTTTTATTCCAGTTTTGAACTTCTCCATGTGGCTCAGAGTTTTTTCATTAAATGGGATTTGGAGATGTATTGTGAAGAGAGTGACACTCCGGCCAATGCAAGGACTACGACCCTGAATGAAGAACTGGGGCAGATCAAATATATTTTCTCGGATAAAACAGGCACTCTGACTCAAAACATCTTGGCCTTTAAAAAATGTTGCATCGATGGTCAGATCTATGGTAAATGCTCCTCTATGTAAATGTGGAAATATTAATGTTTTCTTTCAGTGAGTGTAGTTTGTAATGGAAATGGTTCATGACTTTGAGGATGCTATTTTTGATTGAAAGTTGCAGCAAGGAAACAGGCCCTTCAGCCCAGCAGGTACATGCCGACCACTGATCACCCATTCAGACGGCTTCTATGCTATCCTACTTTTGCATCCACACCTTGAACACTAGGGGCAACTTACAGTGGCCAATTAATCTTCAAATCTGCATGTGGGAGGGAACCAGAGCACCCTGAGGAAACCCATGCGGTTACGGGGAGAAGGTGCAAACTCCGCACAGACAGCACCCGAGGTCAGGGTGGAACCCGGGTCTTTTACGCCACATCACTGTGCTGCTTGTTGCTAGAACTCGAGGGCCTGAGTTATAAGGAGAGGTTGGGCAAGCTCGGATTTTATTCCCTGAAGCACAGGAGGACGAGGGGTGATTTTTATAGAGATGTCAAAAATCATGAGAGGAATAGATAGGGTGAATGCACAGAGTGTTTTTTCCCCAGGGTAAGTGAATCAAGAAGTGGAGGACACAGGTTCAAGATGAGCGGGGAAAGATTTAACAAAAACTTGAGGGGCAACATTTTCACAAGGAGGGTGGTGAGCACATGGAACAAGCTGCTGGAGTAACTCAGCGAGACAGTATCTCTGGAGAACATGCATGGCTAGTGTTTGGTTCGGGACACTTCTTCACACTTCTTCCACATATGCTGCCTGACCTACTAATGTACTCCAGAACTTGATGTCCTTTTTTTTGTAAACTAGCATCTGCAGTTCCTTGTTTCTTCATCTAAGTGCTGAAGGAACTCAGCGGGCCAGGGGGCATCTGGTGAGGGAATGGACAGGCAATGTATTGGGCCAGGACTCTTGTTTAAGTTTAGGTTTATTATTGTCACATATACTGAGGTTTAGTGAAGAGCTTTGTTTTGCATGCTTTCCAATCAAACCAGATAATACTATGCACAAATACAGTCGTCAAATGCAAGTACAATGGGTTGAACAAAGGGGACGATACTTCAGATTTTATTATTTGAATATCTTTAAAATATTACTGTCAGTTGTGACCATTCTATATATATATATAATATTTTTGTGATCTAATATTATAATAATAAGTATATAATATATATAATAATAATAATAATAATATAATTATAATCTAATAGTTGAATTCTCTAATTTTCAGGGAACCAATATGATGGTGCTGCCGCAACAGTAAGTACTTGTTAAAGAGAATTATTCTTTATTGGCCAGCTTATGATTTTGACTGAGCAAGCAAACAGTCCCACACAGTAGCGCAGGTTTGGTCAGGGACATCTATTCATCCTGCCTCTCAACACTGGGCGGTACAGTGACGCAGTGGTAGAGTTGCTGCCTTCCAGCGCCAGAGACCCGGGTTCGATCCTGACCACGGGTATTTGTCTGTATGGAGTTTGTACGTTCTCCCCGTGACCGAACTGAGTTTTCCCTGGGAGCACCAGTTACAACGTACAGATTTGTAGGCTAATTGTCTTGGTGTCATTATAAATGTTCCCTAGTGTGCATAGGATGGTGTTAGTGTGCAGGGATCGCTGGTTGGTGTGGACTCGGTGGGCAGAAGGGCCTGTTTATCTCAAAACGTAACTAAACAAAACAGCAAGGAGCAGTACACCTTGGCCGCCATCGTCGGCAGCAAGCAGCAGCAGCTACACTGCAAGCAGCTACATAGCTACACAACTAAACTAAACACGAAGTGACGCAGGCTGCCAAGAATTGACACCCTGACTGCCTAGTGCCATGGATACTACATGAGATTAATATTTGACACGGCCCTTAGTAGCAGTTTGAGGTGCGACCTGGAAGATTATCTTGCGTCGGGGGATTCTGGGGATTTTGTCAAGTGGGGGGGGGTCAAAGAGCAAATGCACTGAACCTATCGATAGGTATATTATGAAAGGAAGGTTAACAAAGTAATGGTGGGAGATTCAATGGTGGTGTTTCCACCCACGGTCTAGAGGGCATTGCTTTAAGGTGAGAGGGGCAAAATTTGAAGAAGATGTTCAGGGAAGGATTTTTCACAGAGTGACGGGTGCCTGGAATGCGCTGCCAGGAATGTTGGTGGAGGCTGTGGAAGAGGTGATAACGAGGGGATACGAACATTGCAACTAGCAGGACACCTAGGTTGGGGGAGGAATGGGGAGGTAGGGAATGCAAGGGTCACTTGAAATTAGAGACATCACTATTCATACCATTAGGTTGTAAGCTGCACAAGCGAAATATGAGGTGCTGTTCCTCCAATTTGTGTGTGGCCTCACTGTGACAGTGGTGGAGACCCAGGAAAGGAAGGTCAGTATGGGAATGGGGAGTTAAATTGTTTGGCAACTGGGAGATCACGTAGGCCAAGGCGGACTGAGCGAAGGCGTTCTGCGAAACGATCTCCCAGTCTGCGCTGATATTTAAGAGTTCACACCGAGAACAACGGATACAGTAGATGAGGTTGGGGGAGGTTGTATTGTAGCGTTGAGATTGTACTAGACTAGAGATACAGCAGGGAAACAGGCCCTTCGGCCCACCGAGTCCGCGCCGACCAGCGATCACCCCATCCGCTAGCACTATCCTACACACTGGTGACAATTTACAAATTACTAGAAGCCAATTAACCTACAAACCGGCACATCTTTGGAATGTGGGAGGAAACCGGAGCACCCGGAGAAAACCCACACGGTCTCAGGCAGAACGAGCAAACTCCACACAGACAGCACCCATAGTCAGGATCGAACCCAGGTCTCTTTGCAACGAGGCAGCAACCTTACTGCTGCGCCACTGCGCCGCCCTTCGAAAAATGAACGCTCTCTCCACAAATGGTTTCTCACTTTCCCGGTGTTTCCAGCATTTGTGTTTGTATTAATTAAAATGTCATTCAATCCAATTGAGCATTTACCAATTAACCAATTTTTCTGGACAAAAAAAAGTCGTAGTGCTGCAAGAAACTCAGTCGGTCAGGCATCATCTGGGGAGGGAATGGTCAGACGAAGTTTGAAGAAGGGTCTCGACTCCAAAGGTCATCTGTCAATTCCATCCACCAATGCTGGCTGACCCGCTGAGTTCCTCCAACATAGACACAAAATGCTGGAGTAACAGGCAGCATCTCTGGAGATGCTGCCTGTTACTCCAGCATCTTCGGTATAAACCAGCATCTGCAGTTTCTTCCTCTGACCTCCTCGAACACTTTGCTTTATGCCCCAGATTCCAGCATCGGCTGTTCCTTGTGCGTCCAGCCTCATCTTTTTGGCCTGGATTTGTACGATGCACGATAAAACTGTTCAAAGTGAAATCCAGTCTGCTCTGCGTCCTTGGGGACCTCCATGCTCAGGAACGCATTTAAGACTCTATTCGGCAACCAGTTGTGCACCACTCTCTCTGTCTGACGCTGAATGTCACTGGGTCTTTTACAGATGGCTGACCTCAGCTGGAACACGTATGCTGACGGAAAGCTCAAGTTCTACGACTCTTCGCTAGTGCAACTGGTCCAATCAGGGGAGCAGCCGGGAGTCCGCGATTTCTTTAAATTGCTGGCTCTTTGTCACACAGTCATGGTGGAGGAGAAAGATGGTGAGTCTGAAGTGCCATCATTTAGCAGGTATGCAATCACGTTGGCTTTTGAGCGGAGCATGGTCAGAAACTGTCGATGGACACAAAATGCTGGAGTAACTCAGCTGGTCAGGCAGCATCGCTGGAGAAAAGGAATAGGTGATGTTTCGGGTTGAGACCCTTCCTCAGACACTGGTCAGATACTGGTTATGCTGATCTCAAAACGGTAGACCTATACTCTTCAGAGCTTGGAAGAATGAGCGTTGATCTTGTTGACATATATTTAAGGGGCTATATATAATTCACAGGGTAATCAGATCGATTGGGAGATCAGGATTACACCCTTGGCTTAGGAGAGGTCCATGCTCGAGTTTGGTAGTGGGGAAGAAGCTGTTCCTGAATCTGGTGGTTCATGATTTCAAGCTTTGGTGGCTTCTGGCTGATAGGGGAAGAGAGAAGAGGGAATGACCAGGGTGTGAGTGGACCTGGATTATGTTGGCTGTGTGAAGTGTAGATGGAGTCGATGAGGGGCAGGCTGGTTTGTGTGATAGTCTAGGGCGATGTATACAAGTACCAGAGAGCTGCTAACACACGAGTCCACCTGCTCATTGTGGACTTGTGGAGAGCCCATCCTCCACTCTGCTCTGGGCCACATTTGACTGTTGATTTTCTTCCTCTTGTTTCTCTTTCTTCAAGGTCAGCTCATTTACCAGGCAGCCTCTCCAGATGAAGGTGCTCTAGTATTAGCAGCAAGAAACTTTGGCTATGTGTTTCTGTCCCGCACACAGGATAGCATAACCATCAGCGAGCTGGGCGTGCAGAAGACATACACAGTGCTGGCCATCCTGGACTTCACCAGCAGTCGCAAGAGAATGTCTATCATCCGTAAGTGACCCCAAAGATAAACGTGGGGTGAAAAGTACATTAGTATTACAACGGTCCTCTTCGGTCTGGTGAAACTTCAGTGATTCCAGTTATCAAATATCAAAGATAGACACAAAGTGCTGGAGTGCCTCAACGGGTCATGCAGCATCTCTGGAGAAAAAATCTCTTGGGGCTCAACGATTGCCGACATAATCCAGTTCCAACTCAATGGTAGAGTTGCTGCCTTTGCCCCTGTCCCACTTAGGAAACCTGAACGGAAACCTCTGGAGACTTTGCGCCCCTACCCAAGGTTTCCGTGCGGTTCCCGGAGGTTTTTGTCAGTCTCCCTAATGGTCGAAAGTGGTTTCCGCTTCTTCTATAGAACATAGACAAAAACCTCCAGGAACCTCCGGGAACCGCACGGAAACCTTAGGTGGGGCGCAAAGTCTCCAGAGGTTTCCGTTCAGGTTTCCTAAGTGGGACAGGGGCATAATATTACAGTGCCAGATACCCGGATTCGATCTGTGTGGGGTAAGAAACCCACAACTTGTCCTGCACATCTCCTTTATACTTTGCCACTCTCATCTTAAAGCTATGCCTGGATTGTTTCCCATCCCTACCTCAATTTGACCACTTCCCAAAGATCCTCATTGAAATGTATTGGGTCTGTATTCTCTCTAACATTAGGCTTCAACCTCCAGTTTGACCCACTCAAAGGCAAACTGCAAGTATGTTTTATGTTAAACTTGTTCTTGGGAAGGTCTGGATCCCACCATCAGGAACAGCTTCATCCACTCTGTAGGTACACAAAAATGCTGGAGAAACTCAGCGGGTGCAGCAGCATCTATGAACCTGAAATTGCCCCTAGTGTGTGCAGGATAGCGTTAATGTGCGGGAATCGTCGGTCGATGTGGACTCGGTGGGCCGAAGGGCCTGTTTCCGGCGCAGTATCTCTGAAACTGAAAATGAAAAGCTAAACTAAAGAGTTGCACGGCAACCTTTCCTGCTCTCTGAATGTTTACGTTTTATCTTGCAGTGAAAGATTCTGAAGGGAAGATTAAGCTGTTCTCCAAAGGAGCAGACACGGTGATATATGAAAGACTTCAGCTCAACTGTCCACACATGGAGAGCACTCAAATGACACTCGATGTAAGGGTAGTACATGTTTACTGATTACTGAGACAATTAGAAACTAATTGGGACGACAGATGGCACAATGGGCTAAGTGTTCGGCTGGCAACCGGAAGGTAGCCGGTTCGAATCCCGCTTGGAGTGCATACTGTCGTTGTGTCCTTGGGCAAGACACTTCACCCACCTTTGCCTGTGTGTGAATGTGTGTGAATGTGTGTGAGTGACTGGTGGTGGTCGGATGGGCCGTAGGCGCAGATTGGCAGTCACGCTTCCGTCAGTCTGCCCCAGGGCAGCTGTGGCTACAGAAGTAGCTTACCACCACCGAGTGTGACTGAGGAGTGAATGAATAATGCGATGTAAAGCGCCTTGAGTATTAGAAATGCGCTATATAAATCCCATCCATTATTATTATTATTAACCGATCTCCTGAGGTCTATGGGGGATCTCTGTGGTAATTCAAAAAACTGCCATATTTTGATTATGCAGAGAGACCCTGAGAGTTGGGACATTAATGTTTTTATTGTTTCTCAGTTTCATATTGTTCAGTTTTTCAAATGTTAATTTCATGAGCCTTCACTTTAGTAAATGTTAAGTGGATGAAAACTCGTTGTTCGGCACATGTGGAGTGAGTTGGAGATTCCAACTCTCTCTCTCTCTCTCTCTCTCTCTGTATGGAACTGGTAAATTGATTTGATATTTCCTGTTGGAGACACAAGGAACTGCAGATTTTGGATAGCGTTAATGTGCGGGGATCGCTGGTTGGCGCAGACTTGGTGGGCCGAAGGGCCTGTCTCAGAGCTGTATCTCTAAACTAAACTAAACTAGACTAAGATGCAGGGGGAAGGGTTTCTTGGTTCCAATGAAAATCGCAGGGGATGCTTTTAACATATTAAAGTAGAGGGGGTGGGGTAGAGCCAGCCAGGGTCAGTTTAACCCGTGTGTGGTTCACTGTTTGTAGCCTGGTGTGAGCACCTCATTTTGCTGTGAGTTATTTTACCAAGGTCAAAAGTCCCTGACCTCTTGATCCAATCTCTGTTGTTAAATAATTAAAGTGAATCACATGCATTGATGATGTTGTTCTGCGGGCAAAATATGATGGGTGGGGGGAAATAATGTGACAGATTGTCCAGGCCAACTTCCTGAAGGGAAGGATTGGAACTGCCGATGGGACCAATTAACCAGGAATTAAGGTTTTTATATCGCAAAGTGGTATATTGTTCATTTTGTGTAGTTTCGTGTGCAGTTTTGGTCTCCAAATTTGAGGAAGGACATTCTTGCTATTGAGGGAGTGCAGCGTGGGTTCAAGAGGTTAAATCCCGGGAAGGCGGGACTGTCATATGTTGAAAGAATGGAGCGACTGGGTTTATATACACTGGAATTTAGGAGAAGGAGGAAACGTATAAGATTATTAAGGGATTGGACAGGCTAGAAGCAGGAAATATGTTCCCAATGTTGGGGGAGTCCAGAATCGGGGGCCACAGTTTCAGAATAAGGGGTAGGCCATTTAAAACAGAGATGAGGAAGAACTTTTTCATCCAGAGAGTTGTGAATCTGTGGAATTCTCTGCCTCAGAGGCCAATTCTCTGGATGCTTTCAAGAGAGAGTTGGATAGAGCTCTTAAAGATAGCGGAGTCAAGGGATATAGGGAGAAGGCAGGAAAGGGATACTGAATGTGGATGATCAGCCATGAGAATGGCGGTGCTGGCTCGAAGGGCCGAATGGCCTTCTCCTGCATCTATTGTCTATTGTCTATTAACAATTAACTTGGGTGGTGCAGCTGGTCGAGCTTCTACCTCACACACCGTTCCCACTAATTCAATGTTATCCCACTTTCTCATTCATACTCTACACTAAACTATAGGGGCGAAACAGTGGTGTAGTTGATAGTGAAGCACGAGTGCCAGAGACCCAGGGTCAGAGGTTCTAGGAGAAGAATTAGGCCATTCGGCCCATCAAGCCTACTCCGCCATTCAATCATGGCTGATCTGCCTTTCCCTCTCAAGCCCATTCTCCTGCCTTCTCCCCATAACCCCCAACATTCTTACTAATCAAGAAATCCGATCCTGACCTTGGGTGCTGTCTGAGTGGAGTTTGCACATTCTGTGACCTTGTGGGCATCCTCCGGGTGCTCCGCTTTCCTCCCACATCCCAATGGCGTGCGGGTTTCAGGTTAATCTGCCTCTGTAAATTGCTCCTTGTGTGAAGGGAGTGGATGAGAAAGTGGAATAATATAGAACTAGTGTGAACTGGTGATTGGTGGCTGTTGTGGACTCGGTGGGCCGAAGGGCCTGTTTCCACGCTGTATCTCTAAACTGAACTAAATGAAAGAACATTCTTCTCATTGCTGAAGATGCAATCATGTTGCAATTTTTCTTCTGACTCGCCTCAAAGAAGCTGTCAACAGTAAATACCTGGATAGACACAAAATGCTGGAGTAGCTCAGCGGGACAGGCCGCTCCTGATCTAGGATGTTTCCAGTAGTGGGAGAGTCTCGGGTCAGAAGGCACAGTTTCAGAATAAAAGGACATACCTTTAAAAAGGAGATGAGGAGGATTTTCTGTAGCCAGAGGGTGGCAAAACTGTGGAATTTATTGCCACAAATGGAGGGTGGAGGGCAAATGTACACGGGGGGGGGAAATGGAGGAGGACTGGCCAAATTTTTGTGCCTTCCACCACAGTGAAGAATGCTGTGGTGGATGTTTGTGTTACAGTTTTATTGTGTGTTCTTTATTATTGTACTGCTGCTGACAACCCAAATTTCCACCGACCCTGGTTGTGTGGTAATAAATTATATCTATCTATCTATCTATCAAATCATTGGGTATTTTTAAAGCAAAGTTTGTCATGTTCTTGATTCGAAAAAGGGCATCAAAGGTTATGGGGAGAAACAGGAGAATGGGACAAATCAGCCATGATTGAATGGCGCTCTAAGGCAGCAACTCTACTGTGGCGCCTTATCGCAGCCCTCTGATTCATGCCCCTCAATTGCCACTTGGGTAACATAAACGTGACATTATTCTACATTCTAGCACAACAAAGACTTGTAGATAGGCAGGGAATAGGGGATATAGATCACGTGCAGGCAGAGATTAGTTTGACTTGGCATCATGGTTGGCACAGTCTTTGTGGGCCGAAGGGCCTGCTCTGTTCTCTGTGTAACACTGAGAGACAATCTGCAGCAAGCAGTATAACCATGTTGTTGTGGACCCCTGCTTGCGGGATCAACGAGTAATGAGTTATGGATCTTTTCACACTTGACAATGCACAATGGGAACAAAACATCAGCAACGAAGATGTCCTGAAAATATGTGACATCTCCCGCTTGTCAGAACTGCAGGAGGCAATAATTGGCTCCAATGGAGGTTAGGCTGTGAGGCAGCAGGCTGGAGAGTTTAATCAAAATGCTGGGCACAAATATTAGCAGCGCTGCAGGCAAGCAGAACATCACTGGAACAAAGCTCGGAGGTTGGAAACCCAGCGAGAGAATTAAAATCAATTGAAGATAGACACAAAAAGCTGGAGTAACTCAACGGGCCAGGCAGCATCTCTGGAGAGAAGGAATGGGTGACGTTTCGGGTCAAGAGCCTTCTTCAGACTGGTTAGGGATAGGGGAAAACGAGAGATATAGATGATGAGAGATGTAGAGAGATGAAGAACAATGAATGAAAGATATGCAAACATGTAACAATGATAAAGGAAACAGGCCATTGTTAGCTGTTGGTTGGGTTATTGTACTGATATATCGTAAAAAAACGTTGCTATGTGTGTTATCCAGGCGGATCATACCGTACACAATTACATTAGGTAGTATAAAAGAGAAAATAAACAGAGTGCAGAATATAGTGTTACAGCCACAGAGAAAGTGCAGATTATTTTTTTAAAAAGTGCTTGTAGGTAGATTGGAAGATTGGGATGTTCATCCCTAACTATGAGCTGCTACTTCACAGCGCCAGAGAACCGGGTTTGATCCTGTCCTCGGGTGCTGTCTGTGTGGAGTTTGCATGATCTCCCTGTGGCGGCATGAGCTTTTTCTTGGTGCTTTCGTATCCTCCCTCACCCTAAAGACGGCAAATTTGTAATTTAATTGGCCTCTGTAAATTGCCCCTAATGTGTAGGAAGTGGGTGAGAAAGTGAGGTAACATAGAACAGGCAACAGGCGATCGATGGTGGGCATGGACTTGGTGGGCCGAAGGGCCTGTTTCCACACTGTATCTTTCAATCAATCAATTGAAAGCTGAAAATGGGTTAACAGATTTAGTGTGACCGGGTACTTGATGGTTGGCATGGACTTACTGGGTCGAATGGCCTGGTTCCATGCCAAAAAAAGAATCATTCAAGAGCCTGCCAACTGCAGGTAAAAGCTGTTCTTGAGTCATTCAAGCTCTCTCTTTTGAGTTTTCTGGAAGATAGGAGGTGCAGGAAAAAAAGCCTGGAAAGTGATGGGCGGATGCAGGTGAGGGAGGTTTTGAATCGTCAAATGGTTGGACAAAGGCCAGAGATTAAATGACTAAAGGTGAGAGATAAGGATAGAAAGGTTGTGAATTGTGAAGCCAGAGAAAGAGATGTAGGTGGGAGTGGGGGTGGGGGGAGGGGGGAGTGTAGAAATCTGTGTGCACATGGATATAGATAGACATATGGATACGCAGGGAATGGAGGGATATGGATTATGTGCAGGCAGATAAGAGTTGATCTTGGTATCATGTTCGGCTCAGACATTGTGGGCCGAAGGGACTGTTCTTGTGCTGTATTGTTCTATGTTCTAAGTTGCCAGTACCGTATTGTGATCATCACCGTACTTTCAGCAATTTGCGACGGAAACGCTGCGGACTTTGTGTCTGGCTTCCAAAGACATTGAGGAAAATAACTTTCAAGACTGGAGCCAAAGGCATCAGAAAGCCACCGTGGCGCTACAGAACCGCGAACATCTGCTCGAAGCCTTGTACGATGAAATTGAAACCAACCTGGTGGTAAGTCTAGTCTAAGTCTAAGTCTAAGCTGTTGATTTTACTGCTTGTCCTTGAGAGAAAGTGTTCATGACTCAAACTGTGCCATTTACCAACAACAGTCGCAATAAGTGCGATGGTCCGCCAAGAACTGGTGGGCTGGTCAAAGATAGAAAGATAGAAAATAGGTGCAGGAGTAGTCCATTCGGCCCTTCGAGCCAGCACCGCCATTCAATACGGTCATGGCTGATCATCTAAAAATCAGTACCCCGTTCCCGCTTTCCCCCCATATCCCTTGATTCTGTAAGTCCTTAGAGCTATATCTAACTCTCTCTTGAATACATCCAGTGAATTGGCCTCCACTGCCTTCTGTGGCTGAGAAATTCATACATTCACAACTCTGGGTGAAAACCTGCCCTAGCTCGTGTTTAGGACATTGACACGTGGTTCCAGTAGGGGTCAACAGGACCCCTATGGGAGGGGTCTTCCCTTTGGTTAGGGTACTAGGGAGACGAGGGTCGGCTGCAGGAGGCGCCCCTGGGCCATAAAGGTGGACGGGCGAGAAGCGGGACGTCAGTTCGCTGGTCGATCCACACGTCCAAGGAAGGCGGAGGTTGGAGGCCCTGCAGCAGCCTGGGACTTGCCTGGAAGCGAGGGGTACTCACGAGAACTAGAGCGAGGACTGGACTTTGAAAATGGCGCCAAAACACGGCGCTTCTTACGTGCGGGATCAGTAGACTATTTCTGTACACTTTGCCAATCGGGTCGTGCTAAGGTATGGCAATACGCTACTCGACTGTTTCTAGGCAAGGAGTTCAACTGTGCATTTGGCAAGTTGACAATCACAGCACCATTGGGAACGAAGGAAGCTATTTCTAGGATAGAAAGGTCCTGTCATGGAGGACGGACGTAATGAGAAATATCTATACTCGGTGGGAAAATCAATATCCTCCATTTGCGGTGCTCCACATGGGAATCACATGTTATAGAAGTGCTTAGTCGGAATACACCAAAACTATAACGAAACTGGCTCAACCTTGGTTTTAGAGAGAATAAATGGGACTATTTGATGCACTGGCATCAGCCAATCTTCCCTGTCCCGCCTGCAACTGGTCCAAAACGCCGCAGCGAGACTCCTGACGGGCACCCGAAAAAGGGACCACATCACCCCGATCCTGGCCTCTCTCCACTGGCTCCCTGTGCGGTTCCGTATAAACTTCAAGATTCTCCTCCATGTCTACAAAGCCCTCAATGGACTTGCCCCCACCTACATAAAAAGTCTTCTCACCCACCACTCCACCTCCAGGCCCCTCAGATCTTTCCTGACGTCCTCTGAGTGAGGGCTACATGTATATATGTATGTAGTTTGTTTTGTTGTGCTATTCTTATAACAAATGTAAAGCACTTTGGCCAACAAAAGTTGTTTTTTAAATGTGCCATATAAATAAATGTGACTTGACTTGACTATTTATCAAAAAATAGGAACTTGCAATTTTTAGGCAGTCTCTTTCAATTTAGTTTAGTTTTAGGTTTAGAGATACAGCGCGGAAACAGGCCCTCCGCACCGACCAGCGATCCCCGCACATTAACACTACCCTATACACACTAGGGACAATTTTGCATTTATACCAAGCCAATTAACCTACAAACCTGTACATCTTTGGAGTGTGGGAGGAAGACTAAGATCTCGGAGCAAACCCACGCAGGTCACGGGGAGAACAGACAAACTCCGTACGACAAGCACCCGTAGTCAGGATGGAACCCTGGTCTCTGGCGCTGTAAGGCAGTAGCTCTACTGCTGTGTCATCGTGCCGCCCCACAAATTACAATCTTTTACATCAGAGGGTGTTGACTGCGTGGAACCCGCTGCCTAGGGTGATGGTGGAGGCAGTGATAGGGGTGGTTAAGAGACATTTAGATAGGTACATAGATAAGCAGGGATGGGGGGGGGGATATGGATCAAGTGCAGGCAGGTAAGGGTTGGTCATGGCATCATGTTCAGCACAGACATTGTGGGCCGAAGAGCCTGTTCCATTGCTGTACTGTTCTACATTCTATGATCGGTGTAGATCCCTGTTCTGTAGATAAGTAATTAGTAGGTTGCACATAATGTCAGCGTCAGGCTGAAGCCGGACAGAAAGACTCGGCTCCAACTTCCCATGGAGCAGGCGTTCAATAAGAAATGGATGCAACACACGATGTTGATTTCCGTTGGGATTTGCACACAAGTAAGACAGGCTCGGTGAGGATGGGCCCAACATGCTGGAGTAACGCAGCTTCTCTGGAGAGAAGGAATGTGTGACGTTTCCGGTCGAGACCCTTCTTCAGTCCGGTCCAGTTTCTAGATAATGAACCTTTTGAAACTCTTCCCCAGAAGGGTGTGAATGATCGGGTAACGTCAACACGCGGGGTGAGTGGGGTAGATGTTGGACAGCAAAGGCATGGGAAAAGTGGGGGAAGTGGAAGCTGTGGGAAGTAGTCAGGTGGAAATTTATTAACTTATTGTCATATGCACATGTACAGGGGCGCGAATGTCTTGTCTGCAACAACAGCTCAGGCACATCAACTCTGTACGGGGTTTGTACGTTCTCCCCGTGACCTGCGCGGGTTTTCTCCGAGATCTTCGGTTTCCTCCCACATTACAAAGACGTACAGGTTTGTAGCTTGGGACAAGTGTAAAAATTGTCCCTAGTGGGTGTAGGATAGTGTTAATGTGCGGGGATCGCTGGTCGGCGCGGACCCGGTGGGCTGAAGGGCCTGTTCCCGCGCTGTGTCTCTAAACTAAACTGAGGACGGCCTTGCGTCATGTCACATCATTGTTCACGCTTCCTTTGCAGCTCGTCGGAGCAACGGCCATCGAAGATAAGTTGCAAATCCGAGTTCCCGAAACCATTCAGAACTTGAAAAAGGCGGATATTAAAATATGGGTATTGACCGGAGACAAGAAAGGTACCATCCGGCACTGTCAGAGTTATTTATTCAAATTCATTGGGCAACACGGTGGTGCAGCTGAGAGAGCCACTGCTCCAGAGACCCGGGTTCAATCCTGACCTTGGGTGGTGTCTGTGTGGAGTTTGTCCATTCACACGCTAGTCGTACACACTCCCTACACATTAGGGGCAATTTTACAGAGAACAATTGACCTATAAACCCACACGTCTTTTGGAAGTGGGGGGGAAACTGGAGCACCCGGGAGAAACCCAGGCGGTCATGTGGAGAGCATGCAGACTCCACACACATACATCACCCAAGGTCAGGATCAGAGACCTGGGTCTCTGGCGCTTTGAGGCAGCAGCTCTGACAGCTCATCGTTGCTTAAATTTTTCCCTGAACATGTCTATGTCTACGGGGTTGCAAAATAGGTGTCCCATGAAAACAGTGGAGGGACATGCAGAGGCAATGTGTGTCACTTGGACCAACGATTAGAACACAGAACAGCGCAGAGACGGGTCCATCAGTCCACAACATGATCCCAAGTTAAACCGATCTCATCTGTTTGTACATAATCCATATCCCTCCATTCCCTGCACTTTCATGAGCCGATCCAAAAGCCTCGAACGCCATTAGCGAATCTGCCTCCATCACCATGCCTGGCAATGCATTTCAGGGCCCAGCACTTTCTGTGTGAAACACCTCCTTTAAACTCCCCCCCTCTCACCTTATAGCTACGCCCACTCATGCGGGACATTTCACCCTGGGGGGAAAAAGGGTTCTGATTGTTGACTCTATCTATGCCTGGCATAATTTTATATACTTCTATCAATTCGTCCCCCCCACCCCCCAATCTCTGACGTTCCAGAGAAAACAATCCAACCTCTCTTTGTAGCTGAAGAGATTCTTGCACATCCCTGGGCAATGGAGTCATTTTAAAACTCTTTAACAAATCCTCGTTGACTTTAGTAGGAGGCAAGGATCGAGACACAACCTTGCCTCAAAAAAAAGGCAGTCATGGTGTTTTGGGGGGGGGGGGGGGGGGGGTGGTCTGGTCTTGGTGGCTTGCTGTTGAACTCTTGCTGTGCCTTAATTCCCAGTGCTAAGACCCAGTGATAAGATTGGGAGGCCCAGGGAAATTGGGCCCACTTACCCAGACCAGATCAATACAGTGTGTAGGAAAGAACTGCAGATACTGCAGTAGCTCAGCGGGACAGGCAGCATCTCTGGAGAGAAGGAATGGGTGACGTTTTGGGTCTGAAGAAGGGTCTCGACCCGAGACAAGTCCGAAGACTGGTCTCGACCCGAAACATCACCCATTCCCACTCTCCAGAGATGCTGCCCGTTCCGCTGAGTTACACCAGCATTTTGTGTCTATCCAGATCAATACAGTGTGGGTAGTGGGCCAAAAGCAAGGCCATGTCTGCCCTATATGGCACCAATGTGTGACCATTGCTGGACTAATAATTGTGCTACTTATTCACTGTTGTTCTAAACAGATGATTTATTAATTATTGTCTCTCTTTTCCCCCCAATTATAACAGAAACAGCAATTAACGTTGGATATTCCTGTAGGTTGCTGTCAGACGAAATGGAGATTTTTGAAGGCAAGGACCTCAAGTAAGTGATGAACAGTGCAGTGGGAATTGACGGGATGGTGACAAAGTTAGGAGAGCTGCTGCCTCCCAGGCCCAGGGACCTGGGTTCGATCCTGACCTTTGACGCTCTCTGTGTGGAGTTTGCCCGTTCTGCCTGTGACCGCGTGGGTTTCCTCCTGTCCGAACCTCTATTTATTCTCCCACATCCCAAACGATGCCGGTTTGGAGATTAATTGGCTATTGTATGTTGCACCTAAAGTGCAGGTGTGGGACAGAATAAAACATAAAATATAGAACTGTACAACAGGGGAACAGGCCCTTCAGCCCACAATGTCTGTCCTGAACATGATGCAAGATTGCACTAATCCCTTCTGCCTGCATGTGATCCATATCCCTCCTTTCCCACCGCCTCCATGTACCTATCTACAATTCTCTTAAATGCCGCTATCATATCTGCGTCCACCACAACCCTTGCAGAAGATAGACATAAAAAGCTGGAGTAACTGATTACTCCAGCTTTTTGTGTCCATCTTTGGTTTAAACCAGCATCTGCAGTTCCTTCTTACACATTTTGTTTGCCCCACTACAAAATCTCCTCAAGGTATGCCTGCTTTGAAGAGGTTCTTCACCTCTCTCCGACAAGAGTTCTACACCATCCTGGCATGTGCGTTCCAAGCACCCACCACTTTTTGTGTAAATAAAATACTTGCCACGCACATCTCCTTCAAAAATTGCCCACCTCACGTTAAAGCTGTGCCCTCTGGTCTTTGTCATTTCAATTCTGGCGAAAAAGGATTCTGGCTGTCTATATCTATGCCTCTCATGATTTTATATACCTCTATCAGGTCTTCCGTCAGCTCTGATACTCCAGAGAAAACAATCCAATTTTGTCCGACCTCTCCTGACATCTAAAGCCCCTTAATCTAGGCACCATTCTGGTAAACCTCTTCCACATCCTCCCCAATGCCTGCACAAGCTTCTTGCAATGGAGGTGACCAGAACTGCATCAAATACACCAGATGCAGCCAAAGCAAAGTCTGAGCGGAGTTTGCACGTTCTCCCTGAGGCCCAGTTACTTTCTTCCAGGTGAGAGTTTTCACCACATGCCAGAGATGAGCACGTTGGTCAGTCGAAAGGCTGCTGTAAATTGCCCCTGGTGTGTAGTCTGGGATTCCTCGCTGGGGACCCGGGAAAGGAAGAAGCTCCGACTCCGACTGCCGGCCCGCGGCTAACTTTTACCGCGGGCGCGGCATGGACTTGCCATCGGGAGCGGTGTCCCTCGCTGGGGATCCCTGGAGGGGAGGTTTGACTTCGACTGCCAGCCCTGCGGTCTGCGGTGCTTCTGGCTGCGGCGTGATGAATGCTGTGGTGGATGTTTGTGTTAAATTTTTATTGTGTTTTTGTGTGTTCTTTCTCATTGTTCCGCTGCTGGCGAATTTATTTCACTTATATTTGGTTATAAGGTTATATTTGTCACAATGTGACAAATATAACCGTATTGTATTGTATTGTATTGAATCTGGGAAGAGTTGATGAGAATGTGCTGATGAGAAAATTAGTAGGGGGGGGGATAGGATTGCTCTGTGGAACGGCATAGACTCGATGGGCTGACTGGCCTCGTTCTACATCGGACGGTTATAAAAGTTTCACAGCATGAAACGTCCGTTTGACACAACTCGTCCATGCCAGCCAAGATGCCACTTGTAAGCCAGTATGATTCGCCCTTGTTTGGCCAACATCCTTCTAAACCACCTGAAGGTTAATTCTGGTTCTTGACCCTCAGAATAATAAGGTGACAGATTGAGTCTCAGTGTTCTTCCAGTTCTGCCCTCGTGCAAAACTCCACTTGTTTCTTCAGAAGTTCACATGTTCTAAGAGCCGAATTAGGTCATTCGGCCCATCAAGTCTGCTCCGCCATGCAATCATGGCTGATCTATCTTTCCCTCTCAACCCCATTCTCCTGCCTTCACCCCGTAACCACTGACACCCTTACTAATCAAAAATCTGTCAATCTCCGCCTTAGAATATATATTGTCTTGGCCTCCACAGCCGTGAATTCCACAGATTCACCACACTCTGACTAAAAAAGTTCCTTGTCATCTCCTTTCTAAAGGCACGCCCTTTTATTCTGAGGCTGTGTCCTCTGGTCCTGGACTCTCCCATGAGCTCTGAGGCAATGAGGCAAGGGTTTCGTCGATCATCAGCTGTACTAAATGTCACTCTCTGTCAGTCTCTAGACTGAATGCTACGTCGCTGCTCGTGCTTCCACTAGAGGTCTGGCTGCCTTCCCCTCATCCAGCCATAACTTGCGCACTTTTCTGTCCCCTCACTATCTCAGCGTAGTTCTGGATAGGCTGCGGAAGAACGACCATCGATTCAGTGACGATAACACGGAAGACATCTCGGACACTGTAAAGGACAATGAGGAGTCTGAGTTCCTGTCGTGTGACAACAAAGCATTAATTCTCACCGGCAACTTCCTGGTACGTCCCCTGGTTCCTCGATGAGTGTGCTTTGAAGGGTTTGGCCGTGTTTACGTTTCGAAAGCAGCGTTAGAGATGGCTTTGATCTGTGTGGAGTCATAGAGAGACATAGTCTTGATCTGTAGGTTTAGAGGGATGTGGGATGGGTGAAAATGGAGCAGGTGTAGGAAGGAGTTGCAGATGATGGTTTACACCGAAAATAGACACAAAATGCTGGAGCAACTCAGTGGGACAGGCAGAATCTCTGTAGAGAAGCAATGGGTGATGTTTCAGGTCTGAAGAAGGATCGCGACCCAAAACGTCACCCATTCCTTCTCTAGGAGTTTGTACTTTCTCCCCGTGACCTGCGTGGGTTTTCTCCAGGTGTTCTGGTTTCCTCCTGCACTCCAAAGACGTACAAGTTTGTAGGTTAATTGGCTTGGACTAAATGTAAATTGACTCTAGTTTGTGCAGGATAGTGAAGGGCCTGTTTCCGCGCTGTATCTCTAAACGTAACTAAACTAAACTTGACCTCTTCTGGATTTGTGACTTGATGTATGATCAAATTTTTTCTGTAGGATAAATTCCTCCACAGCTCCAAGAGACCGATGAAGAAGGATCGATGGTGGCGGAAGCAGTGGGCCATGGTTAACCGTGAGGCGAGAAGGAGCGTGTGCACTGAGGCGGAGGCACGTGAGCGAGCGTTCGTGGAGCTGGCCTGCCAGTGTCAGGCTGTCATCTGCTGCCGCGTCACTCCCAACCAGAAAGCCCTGGTGGTCCAAATGGTGAAAAAGTACCAAAGGGTCATCACGCTGGCCATCGGCGACGGGGCAAACGATGTGAACATGCTGAAAAGTAAGTCTCCTTCAGCTGAGATAGTACACAAAATGCTGGAGTAACTCTGCGGGATGGGCGGAGAGAGTCACTGGAGAGAGGCAATGGGTGATGTTTCGGGTCGGGTCACTTCTTCAGACTGAGCGTCATGGGAGAGGGAGACAGAGCTATGGAAGGGTAAGGTGTGAAAAGGAGAGATCAAAGGGGACAAGATCAAGGAAAATGTAGAATGAAGTTCAGTTTAGTTTAGAGATACAGCACGGAAACAGGCGCTTCAGCCCACTGGGTCCATACCGGCCAGCGATCCCCGCACATCAACGCTACATTACACACACTAGGGACAATTTTTTTTTACATTTATACCAGGCCAATTAACCCCGAGAAGCCTGTGCATTTATGGAGTGTGGGAGGAAACCGAAGACGTCGGAGGAAACCAACTCCGGTCACGGGGAGAACGTACTAACTCCATACAGACAAGCACCCGTAGTCAGGATTGAACCCGGGTCTCTGGCGCTGGAAGGCAGTAGCTGTACCGCTGCGCCACCGTGCCGCCCGCTTTTGTAAAAATAAGGAAGACCCACACTGGCAATTGCTTGTCTGAAACTTATGTCTGTTTCTCTCTACATGCCACGACCATAATATCTTACATAAACGTTGGATCAATAAATGGTCGGAGACATAGGGAACTACAGGGAGATACTGGAATCTTGCGTAGACCTCAAAGTGCTGAAGTAACTCAATGGGTCAGGCAGCATCTTTTGAAGACATGTAGAGGCGATATTTTAAGTTTAGGTTTATTGTTGTCATGTGTACTGAGGTACAGTGAAAAGCTTTGGTATTTTGGATGCTATCCAAACAGTTCAGACACACTATACTTAGTTGAGGCAGGTACTATAACAACATTTAAAAGACATTTGGACAGGTACATGGACAGGAAAGGTTTAGAGGGATATGGGCCAAATGCAGGCAGGTGGGACTAGTGTCAGGCAGGGGCACGTTGGTCGGCATGGGCAAGTTGGCCGGAACGACCTGTTTCCATGCTATATGACTGCTTAAAGGTATAATCAAGCTGAACTAAAGTATAACAGATAGAGCAAAGGGGAAGATACATTTATCTATATTACTAAAAGTCTGATCTTGACCGCTTTTGGCTCACTGTGCTGCGATTTCCGAGAGAACGCCGCCACCTACGGCCGTCATTTTTGGCCACCTCGCTCAGAGCCCCCCTCCGCCTTCCGGGACCAGAGGATTTTTCCCATCGATGAAAAATCAGGGAGATATTAATGATTTAAATGAATTAGCCATTTTCTCTGCTGCCCCTGCTGGAGGGAGGGGGAGGGACTATAAAACCAGGAAGTGGTGTGTCTCACTCAGAGGGTCACGTCTCTCTGAGCTCTGAATAACACTGAACACATGTCTACTTAACTGTGAGTGCCCTTAATGTGGTTTGAAAATGAAAATATGGTTGGTTTGAAGTAAAAATGCACTGCAAATGGTTGTTTGGGTTGAAGTAATTGGTGGGTCCCACTTAGTTTAGCTTCTTCAGCCTCTAAGGTAATTGATGTGTCTGAAGAAGATCCCAACTGGAAACGTCACCTATCCATGTTCTCCGACCCATTGAGTTAATCCAGCACTTCCCAGGTTCGATCCCAACTTCCGGTGCTTGTCTGTATGGAGTTTGTACGTTCTCCCTGTGATCTGCGTGGGTTTTCTCCGACATCTTCGGTTTCGTCCCGTACTCCAAAGACGTACAGGTTTGTAGGTTAATTGGATTGGCATAAGTGTTAAAAAAATTGGCCCTAATATGTGTAGGGCAGTGTTAATGTGCGGAGATCGCTGGTTGGTGGGTACGCTGTGGGCTAAAGGGCCTATTTCCTCACTGTATCACTAAAAATAAAATAAATAGAACTTCACGGCGCATACTCACACACATAGTCACGAGACTGATAAGATATGAATATTTCATATGATTCAAATCACACCGCCTGGTACTCAGTTCCTAAAGGTACAGTTACCATTCTATACACACCACGAGATGAGAAAGTGGGATAACAGAGAACTAGTATGAACGGGTGATTGGTGGTCAGTATGGACTCTAAAATAATCTCTAAACTAAACACTTTGTGTCTTCTTTTGTCATCCAGCATATGCAGTTCCTTGTTTCCAACTTTGCTTCCCAATGTAGAGGGAGTCACTTTTCAAACTCTTGTATGTCTCCCCAGCTGCCCATATCGGAGTAGGGATCAGCGGGCAGGAAGGGATGCAGGCCGTCTTGTCCAGCGACTACTCTCTTGCACAATTCTACTACCTTGAGAGGTTGCTTCTGGTTCATGGCCAGTGGTCCTATCAGAGGATCTGCAAGTTCCTGAGATATTTCCTCTACAAGACCTTCACTTTTTCCTTTGTCCAAATCTGGTTTGCAATCTTCAGTGGATTTTCTGGTCAGGTAAGAACAAATTTGTAGTAGCACAGGCGTCGGAGGTTATGGGGAGAAGGCAGGAGAATGGGGTTGAGAAGGAAAGATAGATCAGCCACGATTGAACGGTGGAGTGGACTCAATGGGCCGAATGGCCTAATTCTGCTCCTATCACTTATGAACACTAGTGACATTTCACAGCAACACAACTTATGGTTTCCCTAATCGTAAAACCTGCACATATTGGAGTCTTGGAGTTAAGGTGAGAAGGGAAAGGTTAAATAGAAACCTGAGAGGCAAGTTTTTTCACTCAAAGGGCGGTGGGTCTATGGAACGAGCTGCCAGAGGAGGCATTTGAGGCAAATACTATATCATCATTTAAAAAATACACTTGGACAGGTACATAGATAAGAAAGATTTAAGGAGTATGGGCCAAATGCGGGTGAATGGGACTAGCTTAATGGGCATCTTGGTTGGCATGGAAGAATTGGGCCAAAGAGCCTGTTTCCCTGCTGTACGACTGACTTTAAATAAAAATAGAAAATGCTAGGGATATTCAGTCAATCAGGCAACATCTGTGGAGTGAGAATCAGAGTGAACTTCTTGGGGCAATGACCCTTCATTAGAACTATTCTAACGAAAGGTCGTCAACTTGTAATTTCCATCCTGTTTCTCTCTCCACAGATGCTGCCTGACCTGCTGAATATTACTATAATTTCTGTATTTTTGTTTTATTGTTCAGATTTAATGGGTATTGAGGTCATTTAAGGAACTTTGAGGGCAGTTGATGAGTTATCTGCTGCCGACACGTCACTAAAATCCACAACTGTTATTTGTTGCAAATAATCATGATGTGGGGATGGTTACAAAATGGGCCGACAGAGGGCCTTCATACTGGATAGTGCAGGTTTGGAGGGATATGGACCAAGCAAGTTGGGCGAAGGGACTGTTTCCACACTGTATCACTCCATGCCTCTTAAGGTCCTGTCCCACTGTACGAGCTAATTCAAGATCTCTCCCGAGTTAAAAAAAAAATCAAACTCATGGTAAGCACGTAGAATGTACGTAGCGGGTACGTCGGAGTTTGGCACGTCTCTTTGTGGCCCGTAACGCTAACAGCAGGTTCTCGGGAAATGCGGTAAGCTCGTGAAGACTCATGAATATTTTTCAACATGTTGAAAAATGTCCACGAGAGCCCCGAGTACCTACGAGCGGCTATTACCGTAATTCTCCGAGTTCGAATCAGGGGAAACTCAGGAGAACTCTTGAATTAGCTCGTACAGTGGGACAGCCCCCTTAAGGGTTCCAACCTAAAACGTCTTCAGTACATTCCATCCCCATATGCTGCTTGACCTGCTGAGTTCCTGCAGCTTATAACGTTTTGTTCAAGATTCTAGCATCTGCAGTCTCTTGTGTCTCCTTGTTAGGTAAATGGGCTGGATTGTCCAGACCTAGCTGGCGTGGCCCATAGTATCTGTCCATCTTTCATGGACCTGGAAGGGCAGTGGAACTGATTATAGTTGGGAGCTGACGGAATGGACAACGATTAGCTTATTCTATTAAAATATTTATTGAATGTAAATGATGCTCTCTCGTTAGAAATTAATAAATGAATTAAAAATGTCTCATTGAAAATTGACCTGGACTTGCCATTACCTGCTAGAATGATGAGAGTGGTTAGGTTCTCTGGCCCCACCGTTGCCTCCAGCCCTCTTCCAATGTTTGGCAATTCTGTGTAATGGTTGGGAGGAAAACTGATCTTCCTTTTCCAATTTCAAAGCCCTGGAGACTCGCTCTTTCAAATGGTCATGTTTGCATGTCCAGAAATTTCAGTCCCTCTCTCCTACATGGATGGAAAGTTTTCGAAGGGTCTGTTTCGGTGCCATATGGGAAGGATGTACTGGCTCTGGAGAGGGTCCAGAGGTGGTTTACTCGAATGATCCCAATATCCCATGAGTGGGTTGACCTGTGATGAGCGTTTGTCGGCACTGGACCTGTACTTGCTGGGGTTCAGAAGAATGAGGGGGGACCTCATTGAAACAGACAGACTAGCGAAAGGATTGGATAGAGTGGATGTGGAGAGGATGTTTCCACTAGTGGGCGAGTCTAGGACTAGAGGTCATTATATGAATTATAGGACGTTCTTTTAGGAAGGAGATGAGGTGAAATGTATTTTGTCAGAGGGTGGTGAATCTGCGGAATTATTTGCCACAGAAGGCTGTGGAGTCTAAGTCAGTGGATATTTTTAAGGCATAGATAGGTAGATTTTTGATTAGAGCAGGTGTCAGAGGTTATGGGGAGAATGCAGGAGAATGGGGTTAAGAGAGAGAGATAGATCAGCCATGATTGAATGGCGGAGTAGACTTGATGGGCCGAATGGCCTAATTTTACTCCCATCACTTATGACCTTGTGATTCCATCTTCCAGCTTGTCCCCATTGTCCAGTTTAGCAATCGGTCTCAACCCGGCAACGTACAGTGAACTATTTTAATTTGTTATGTGGAGACACAAGGAGGCTGCAGATATTGGAACCTTGTGGTAAAACACAAAGTGCTGGAGGAACTCAGTGGGTCAGGCAGCATCTATGGAGGGAACGGACAGATAATGTTTCGGATCGGGATTCTTCAGATTTCATTTATGTCTGATTGTGCTTGATTAGCTTGCAATAAATTTAACATTGTTAATTATTCCTTTGTCCAAAGTCCGTCTTTGAGCTGTGGTGCATTACTTTCTACAAAGTGGCTTACAGCTGGTTTCCAGTGGTGTCGATAGGGGTCCTGGACAAGGTAAGATCTCATCGACCTGCAATCCCCAATCTCACTCACTCAGCAAAACTCTACAAGGCACAAAGTTACAGTGAGTTTACTTGAGAGAAACAGCGTGGAAACTAACACGATCCTACACACTAGGGACAATTTACTATTTTTACCGACGCCTATCAACCTACAAACCTGCACGTCTTCGGAGTGTTGGAGGGATCCAGAGCACCCGACGGAAAGCCACACGGTCACAGGGAGATCGTGCAAACTCCACACAGACAGAACCCGAGGTCGGGATCGAACCCGGCTCTACCAGCTGCGCCACCGTGCTGTCTTATGGCGGAGGACTGATGTCAGGGGAGTGGTAGATACATAGATAATGAAGTGTACAGATAAGGAAGAGAAAGGTGTGAAAACAGGACAAAGGGAATGGTGATCAAGGAAATTGTAGAATAGTTCATTGTTAGTTGTGACGTTAGTCTGAAGAAGGGTCTCGACCCGAAACGTCACCCATTCCTTCTCTGCAGAGATGCTGCCTGTCCCGCTGAGTTACTCCAGCATTTTGTGTCTGACCTGGAGACAATGAGATGCTCTTTGAAGTGTATTCGTGTGAAGTCAGGTTTACTGTCAAATGCTCAAGTACGGTGAGGTTCAAGTATCAACAAAAATCTATATCACAGGCACAGAGACTCAGGCAACCCACACAAACATAAATAATACAAATATTACATCAAAAATATTCTGTAAGTCAGTTTTTTTTAAAAGCCTGTGCACAAAAACAAGATATCAGTGGGAAAACGCAATTAAAAACAAGTCCATGCTAGTACAAGAGATGGTCCATAGATATTCCGTTGTTGAGGCAGGGTTAGGGTTGATTCAAGAACCTGATGGTCGTAGGAAAGTCGTTTGTTCCTGAACCTGGTGGTCAGAGAGTCATGGAGTGATTCGGCCCAACCTTCCCACACCGGCCAACATGTCCCAGCTACTCTAGTCCCACCTGCCCGCGTTTGGCCCGTATTCCTCCAAACCTGTCCAATCCATGGTGGTCTGGGACCGAAACATATAAACTGATGCAGATTGGGTTCCAGTGCGATGCAGAGGAAATTTGAGGTTAGCTCTTCAGCCTCCACGCGCCAATTCAATGGACTGAAAGGCCAACGTGCCATGTTGTACCATCCCGTTGAGGCAGTGAATCGGGAAAGTCCATGCAGTTCCTCCGAGACTGCTCGAAAATGCGAAGTATGGATCTCTTTTTAACTCGACCAGCTTAAAACCTTCTCCCAGCTAACAATGTTCTATTCTACATTTTCCTTGATCTCTATTCCCACTGTCTTGTTTTCACACCTTACACTTATCTATGTATCTCCATCTCCCCTGACATCAGTCTGAAGAAGGGTCTCGACCTTCTCTCCAGAGGCGCTGCCTGTCCAGCTGAGTTACTCCAGCATTTTGTGTCTAAAACCAGTCACCCATTCACACTGGATTGATGAAAAAGGGTCCCATCCCAAAACGTCACCTATCCACGCTCTCCAGAGATGCTGCCCGACCCACTGAGTTACTGCAGCACGTTTGTGTTTTCTACGCCATCCCATTTTCTCATCCACTCCCCACACACTAGGGGTAATTTACAGAGGCCAATTAACCTGCAAACCAGCACAGCTTTGTAGTGACCACAGCATTTTGTGTCAATCTTCGGTTAAAAACAATTCATAAGTTTCCTCTTTCCTGATCTTCACCAATCCGCAACCTCCAGGCAAAATCAGCAGAAGCCCAGGAGCAACTTTTAACATTGACAACAACAATCGATCAAAATAAAACAAATAAGTGATCAGTGGCTTCCTCCAGGCCACATCTCAGCTTAAAAGATTTGAGCACAAAATGAAATAAAAGCTCATTAAAAATTACCATTTAATAGAAGGCAAGAGGCAAAATGCTGCCGATATGAATTAAACAATGAAGAATCCCTCTTGAGTTCTGAGTGTCTGCCTGCGATGCTACAAGCAAGATTTTGATTGAACCGGCACCTCACCCTGCTTGTGCATAGGACAATAAACGACTTGAATCCCGAGCAGAGCACAAAGTGCTGGAGGAACTCAGCGGCTCAGGCAGCATCTATGGAGAGAATGGACAGGCGACGTTTCGGGTCGGGGCCCTTCTTCAGACATTGACTTGAATTCTTCCATTTCTCACGGAGATCCGATTTATGATGTAGGAAGAAACTGTGAGGCTGGTTTAAAATCGAAGATAGACACAAAATGCTGGAGTAACTCAGCGGGGCAGGCAGCATCTCTGGAAGTCTGAAGAAGGGTCTCGACCCGAAACGTCACCCATTCCTTCTATCCAGAGTTGCTGCCTGTCCCACAGAGTTATTCTAGCATTTTGTGTCTATCTTCGGTGTAAACCAGCATCTGCAGTTCATTCCTACATTTTTAATCCGATTTATGGCTCATCTCTTCCCACCAAGAGGTGGCAGTGTTGCACTGATTATTGCCATCATGGAACGATCAAACCAGGGCTTCAAGCCACACCGAGCTAGGAATATAGGCTCAGCGTTTTGAGTTTGTGCTGGTCGGATGGCTGTGTTGGCAGCTTTAGCAGTAAAACATTAATGAAATGGAACTAAAAAGCATTCATTTTCATTCATTTCACTTGGCGGGGAGCTGACTTAGTCAGATTACCTACTTGGAAAGAGTACAGTGAAGATATACATGAATGTTGTTGCCAGAACTGCAGGACCTGAGCTATAGGGAGACTGTTGGCAGGCGAGGACTTTATTCCTTTGAGGCTGAGGGATGATCTTACAGAGATGTATAAAGTCACCAGGGAAATAGATAGGGTGAATGCACAGTCTATTATCATGCGTTGAGGAATCATGAACCAGAGGACATAGGTTTAAGGTGAGAGGAGAAGGATTTAATAGGAACCTGAGGGGCAGCTCTTTCACACAGAGGATGGTGGGTATATGGATCGAGCCACCAGAGGAGATAGTTAAGACAGGTGTAGGTACAGGTTGTTGAGGCAGGTACAACACACCTTGGTGTAACGTGGGCAGTGGAGACTGGCGGTGGTTGGTAGCCATCGGCCCCCCTTCTCTCTCTCTCCTTTCAGTGCTGTCGCTTTGTCTCTGCGACACGGCGTGGCTCTGTTTCATGACGGGGTACGACTCCATGACTAATTGTTTGACCCCAGTTTACAACGCTGTTCTCCCTGTGACCGCGTGGGTTTCTTCCAGAGTGCTCCGGTTTCCTCCCCCATCGCGCGTTTGCAGTTTGATTGACCTCTGTAAATTGCCCCTCGTTTATTTTTTATTTTTTTAATCTAGAGATACAGAGCGGAAAAAAGGCCGAGTCCGCACAGACCAGTGATCCCCGCACACTAACACCATCCTACAACACACTCGGGACAATTTACATTTATACCAATCCAATTAACCTACAAACCTGTACGTCTTTGGGATGTGGGAGAAAACCAGAGATCCCGGAGAAAACCCACGCAGTCACGGGGAGAACGTACAAACTCCATACAGACAGCGCTCGCAGTCAGGATCGAACCCGGATCTCTGCCGCTGCAAGGCAGCAACTCTACCGCTGCTCCAGTGTGCCGTCCCCTCACACCCTACGTATGCATGCACCCTGCAACCTGAGGGGAATTTACAGAGGCCAATTAAAAGTGTGATAACGTTGAACTAGTGCGAATGGGTGATCGATGGTCGTCGTGGACTCGGCGGGCCGAAGGGCCCATTTCCAAGCTGTATCTTTCAATTCAATGAAAGAAACCTCAGGACCAATGCCGTCCAGTTCCCATGATAAGTTTTCGGAGTGTGTCACGTTTTGAGTAATGTTATTGACCATACCACTACGTTTTCCCAGCTTCTAACTCTGTCTGGGTTTTTTTGGGAATTACAGGACATGAGCGACGTTATGAGCATCAGGTGTCCTAAACGCTACAAAATTGGACAACGGAACGAGCTATTCAATTACAAGATCTTCTTGGTTACTATAATCCATGGCCTTCTCAGTTCATTCATCATATTTTTTATACCGTACGGAGCATTCTTGGATGGAGTGGGTCAGGATGGCACAGGTTATCAGTTTATGGCAATGGCCGTTGGTACGGGAGTTGTGATGACTATTAACGTTGAGGTAAGCCCATGATTAAAGATTACCCTGTACAGCAACCGCTAAGTATCTTGTAGACAAATGTAAATACTTGCCCAACCATGCCAGTGGGTTCTGTACCTTTTCATACCTCTATAGACAGACTGAAGAAGGGTCTCGACCCAAAACGTCACCCATTCCTTCTATCCAGAGACGCTGCCTGACTTGCTGAGTTACTCCAGCATTTTGTGTCTATCTTCGGTGTAAACCAACATCTGCAGTTCCTTCCTACATTTTTCATACCTCTAATCTCCCTCTCCCCTGACTCTCAGTCTAAAGGAGGGTCTCTACATGAAACGTCACCCATTCCTTTTGGACGGAGATGCTGCCCGAGCCGCTGAGTTACTCCAGCATTTTGTGTCTGTCCTTGGTGGGTGATAGTGTTAGTTAGAGCAGGGCTTAAGAATTGTGGCTCTCACAACTCTTCACATTTGATCCGCCAATCTCATCAATGTGGCCGATCCTCTGCCTCCAAGCTGTTTCACCGCCCATTCTCTGCGCTCCATCTTTTCCTTGGATTCCAATTGTCTCTTGATCTCAGCTTTGAGTTCTCTCAACACTGGGGACATTACTGCAGGCAGCGCCAAAGATCCGCTACCCTGTGAACGGAGAAGTTCCTCCTGAGCTCACCTACACACAAAGGAAAAAAAAAATCTGCAGCAGCATGAGATGCTGTAAACCCTTGAGCCTGAACTAGCAATATAAGGTAGACACAAAGCGCTGGAGTAACTCAGCGGGTCAGGCAGCATCTCTGGAGAAAAAGGATTGGTGACGTTTCGGGTTGAGACCCTTCTTCAGACTGAACGTAGAGAGTAGGGAACTGGAGGAAAGAAAAGGGCAAGTCCTTACCTCGGCCACAGATACTGGCCTTTTCCTTCCTAGGTGCTACATTTTCGGGGAGAATTCCAGGGTGAATTCCAACTGCATTCTCGAAATGTTGTCCAGAATAAAAGTTTTGCAGGAAAATTGGTGGTGGACCTGTACCTTCGTACTTCGAACCACCACCTAAACTCCCTGCAATATCAGAAATCACCTTGACTATAATCTTTTAATCCTTTGGTATACGACCTCATAATGTCGCGGGAGGAGGAATTTCTTTAGCCAGAGGGTGGCGAATCTGTGGAATTCATTGCCAGAGATGGCTGTGGAGACCAAGACATTGGATATTTTAAAGCGGACATTGATACAGTGCATTCAGAAAGTATTCAGACCCCTTCACCTTTTCCACATTTTGTTACGTTACAGCCTTATTTTTAAATGAATTAAATTCATTTTTTTTATCATCAATCTACACACAATGCCCCAGAATGAAGAAGCAAAAACAGGTGTTTAGAAATTTTTGTTAAAAATAAATAACTGAATATCACATTTACATAAGTATTCAGACCCTTTGCTATGACACTCAAAATTGAGCTTAGGTGCATCCTGTTTCCATTGATTTTACTTGAGATGTTTCTACAACTTGATTGGAGTCCACCAGTGGTAAATTAAATTGATTGGACGTGATTTAGAAAGGCACACACCTGTCTATGTAAGGTCCCACAGTTGACAGTGCATGTCAGAGCAAAAACCAAGCCATGAACACAAAGGAATTGTCCGTAGACCTCCGAGACAGGATTGTGTCGAGACACAGATCTGGGGAAGGATCTAAAACAATTTCTGCAGCAATGCATGTCCCAAAGAGCACAGTGGCCTCCGTCATTCTTAAATGGAAGGACTTTGGAACCACCAGGACTCTTCATAGAGCTGACCACCTATCCAAACTGAGCAATCGGGAAGAAGGGCCTTGGTCAGGGAGGTGACCAAGAACCCGATGGTCACTCTGACAGAGCTCCAGAGTTCCTTTGTGGAGATAGGAGAACCTTCCAGAAGGACAACTATATCTGCAGCACTTCACCAATCAGTCCTTTATGGTAGAGTGGCCAGACGGAAGCCACTCCTCAGTAAAAGGCACATGACAACCTGCTTGGAGTTTGCCAAAAGACATGAGAAACAAGATTCTCTGGTCTGATGAAACCAAGATTGAACTATTTGGCCTGAATGCCTAGCTTCACGTCTGGAGGAAACCAGGTACCGCTCATCACCTGGCCAATACCATACTTACGGTGAAGCATGGTGGTGGCAGCATCATGCTGTGGGGATGTTTTTCAGCGGCAGCAATTGGGAGTTGAGTCAGGATTGAGGGAAAGATGAACGGAGCAAAGTACAGAGAGATCCTTGATGAAAACTTTCTCCAGAGTGTTCTGGACCTCAGACTGGTTTGGAGGTTCACCTTCCAACAGGACAATGACCCTAAGCACACAGCCAAGACAACGCAGGAGTGGCTTCATGACAAGTCTGTGAATGTCCTTGAGTGGCCCAGCCAGAGCCCGGACTTGAACCTGATCGAACATCTTTGGAGGGACCTGAAAATAGCTGTGCATCGACGCTCCCCATCCAACCTGACAGAGCTTGAGAGGATCTGCAGAGAAGAATGGGAGAAATTACCCAAATACAGGTGTGCCAAGCTTGTAGCGTCATACCCAAGAAGACTTGAGGCTGTAATCACTGCCAAAGGTGCCACAACAAAGGATCTGAATACTTATGTAAATGTGGTATTTCAGTTATTTGTTTTTTATTACTTAGCAAAAATTTCTAAACATCTGTTTTCATTTTTTAATTATGGGGTATTGTGTGTAGATTGATGATAAAAAAAATATTTTAATCCATTTTAGAATAAGACTGTAACGTAACAAAATGTGGAAAAAGTGAAGGGATTTGAATATTTTCTGAATGCAATGTAAGTTCTTGATTACAAAGGGATTCAAAGGTTATGGGGAGGAAGCAGGAGAATGTGGTTGAGAAGGAAAAATAGATTAGCCAGGATCAGATGGCAGAGCAGACTCATTGGGTCGAATGCCCCAATTCTGCTCCTATGTCTTATGATCTTATGGTCTCCCAGCTCCGTAAGCTACACACTCTGGTGCCAACTGTTGCCACGTTGACTAGAATTTGGATGCCAAGTATTGGCACGATATTTGCGAGAGTTGCGTGTCATTTTAAAAGTACCATTTATTTAAATGATGGTGTCTTTGTATGAAAGTGGAAGTACTAGTAACATCATCTTCAATGCCCAAATGTTTGTCTTACGAAAGTTCCATGCTTAACAATTTATTCTCTGAACAGGTAATGTTGGATATTTCCTACTGGACTGTTCCTTCCATGTTGGCCATCGCCATTGATTTAATTCTCTATTTCTGCATGACCTTTATGACTCAGAGCAATTTTCTCTCTCGGAGGAATCCGCAGATGTTCCAATTCAACGGTAAGGCATCCATTGGAGCCGTTCATCTGTACGGTTCATAATGTACCCAATGAGTTGTTGTATCACTTGGCTCAAATGTCGACTTACCGCAGAGAAAAGATGAGCAGTGTCGAATCATAGCGTGGAAACAGGCCCTTCAGCCCACCTTGCCCATGCCAACCAAGATGCCCCATCTACGCCAGTCACACCTGCCCGTGTTGTGGGCTGATGCTTTACTTTTGGGATTTTTACCCATTTCTACAGCGGTGATTTTATTTTAGCTCTATAAAGTTTAGCTTCGTCTGCCATTTTCTGAAGCATCATCTTTGTAGTCTAAAGTGAAGCTTCTTAGCAGCAGTCCTTGTGAATGTAGCACATACCAGCATATCATATCAAGGGTGTCAGAGGTTATGGGGAGAATGGGGTTAAGAGGGAGAGATAGATCAGCCATGATTGAATGGCGTAGACTTGATGGGCCGAATGGCCTAATTCTGCTGCTATCTCATGAACATGAGCATGTCGCATCTTTCTTCCATTTAATGAACTGTAGTTTAGAGATACAGCATGGAAACAGGCCCTTTGGCCCACCGAGCACATGCCGAACAACAAATTCCCATTCACACTAGTTCTTTGTATTACTACCTTCTCATCCACTCCCTACACACTAGGGGGGCAAATCACAAAGGACAATTAACCTACCAACCTGACCCCCTTTGGGATGTTGGGGGGAGAAACCTGAGCACCCTTAATAAAAACCCACGTGGTCACAGGGAGAACGTGCAAAGTCCACACAGACAGCGACTGAGGTCAGGGTTGAGCCTGTGTCTTCAGCGCTGTGAGGCAGAAGCTCTACCAGCTCCACCACCGTGCCACCTTCATGGTCTTGCATGGTGTTGTGTTTTAAAGTATTACGAAAACTAGTTCATACTCTGTTTAGCTATCTGTCTTTTAGGACATTTGTTAATGAAGAGAGGCATGTTGATGAAATAGTAAATGCAGTCTCAAAGACATGTCTGAGCTTTCACGATCCAGCGTCCATAAGAACCATCAAAGTCTGGATGATTTGGCATAGGCGGTGGTGATTATTTGCTGTTCTAGTCGCTCCAGGCAGGAACGTCACGGATTTAGAAGGGACAGATGAAGGATCTTGTGTGTAGGAAGGAACTGCAGACGCTGGTTTAAACCGAAGATAGACACAAAAAGCTGGGGTAACTTAACGGGTCAGACAGCGCCTCTGGAGAAAAGGAATAGGTGATGTTTTGGGTTCTTCAGATTGAGTTGATTGTCGCTGAGAACCATAGTGGCACAGCTGGTAGAGCCGCTGCCTCATGGCACCAGAGACCCGGGTTCACTCCCGACCTCGAGTCCTGTCTGTGTGGAGTCTGTTTTTTGTTCTATTAATTTATTTATTTATCTACTTATCTATTTATTTATTTATTTATTTATTTTTATTAGAAGCAATTGTACAAAGATTAAACATTCGGCATCTAAGATTATACAATTATTGTACAGCTTCATTTTTAACCTTATAACCTGAAAATGAAAAAAGAAAAGAAAAAGAGACCAAGAAAAGGAAAAAGTGAAAAGTGAAAAGATAGCTCGAAAAAGAACAAAGGAAAGACCCCTAAACTAAAGGAAAGGTGGAGATATACCTGCCCCTCGTCCTCTTCACCCCCCCCCCCTCCGCCCACGTCACCCAGCCCGGCATCGGATTTGAATTTAGATTTGTGTTGCACCATGCTATTCTTGTAAGAATTCGGTGAAGGGAGTCCATGTCTTGAGAAATTGATCTGGTTTTTCCGCCAAGACAAGCCTAATGTTTTCCAAATGTAGTGTCTCGGACATGTTTGTGATCCACATCTTCACTGTAGGGACTGTTGTCTGTTTCCAAAACGTAAGTATTAGTTTTTTCGCCGTTATTAGGCCATAGTTAAGGAATCTGTGGAGTTTGGGTGGCTGACGGCGTGGGTTTCCTCCGGGTTGTCCACTTTCCTCCCACATCCCAAAATGTGCGGGTCCATAGGTTAATTGGCCCTCTTGTAACTTGCCCCCTGGTGTGTGGGAAGAAGATGCGAAGTGGGATAACATACAACTAGTGCGATTGATATTCAGCATGGGCCAATGGGCTGTTGTCCATTCCATATCTTTCAAACAAAAATTAAAACAGAACAGTCGGTAGTCCATACTCCAACTGTGATATACCAGAGCTGGAAGGATGGGCATTCAGCAGTGAAGGATGAGCAGAGAACATAGAACAGGACATCGGAAGAACAGGCCCTTCAGCCCACACCATCAGTGCTGAATACGGTCAATGATTATTTTATTGTCACATGTAGAGTTAGAGTGAAATACATTTTATGCATGCAGATCAGTAAGACTATCCCCGTACATAAGCACAATCACCCCAGTTAGTGCAGCAAACACAGAGCAGCCCACTGAGTCTATATACATGAGGCACCATTTTAAAGTCCCCGCTGCAACCGTCTCCTCCATTCCAGTCGTCCCTCTTCCTGCCTGGACCTCTTCAGCCTTCATTCACGGGGGGGCTCCTGCAGCCGATGCCAAGACCAACACTTATCCACCTGCACATAATCCATCTCCTTCTATTCCCTGCATGGTCATATGTCTATCCAATAGTTTCATTAATGCCACTTCGATTGCTTCTAAATTTGTCCAGTCTATTGCTGTGGTTCACATATCTCTCCATAATGTGAAGGGAAGAATAGCAAGTGCATTCTTGACACTCTGGTCGACCTGAGGAGTACCTTCAGCAACAGACTGGTTCCACCAAGATGCAGTACAGAACGCCACAGGAGATCCTTCTTCCCTGTGGCTATCAAACTGTACAACTCCTCCCCCTTCTGTCGTGGGAATAGACTGACACCAAATCCTTGCACATCACCCCCAATCCTTTCCACTCGTCACTTTAATTGCATGTTTCATGTATTTTGTGTTTTTATGACTGTTGGCAGATTAATTTCCCTCCTGGGATAAATAAAGTCCTATTGCATCGTATCGTTCTAAATGTTGTTGATTTGCTTTTCTAGGCGCAGCAGCGTATGCTTTCAAACAACCATTATTTTGGCTCACCGTCCTGTTGGTTGTCGCCATCAACATCATCCCTTCTCTTACAGTTCGATTTATTTTACACTGCTTTTACTCCAAAGATGCTGGAATTGTAAGTGCTGGCGATTTGAATTGTTCTATAGTCGGGTATTTGTTTACAGTTAAGAGGAAAATACGTGCAAGCGATGTGCCTTCATTGGAAAACCATTGCCTGTTTTCATTGTATGAATGTGGATAAAGGAAGTGCTAACACACTACTTTCCTCATAATACGCTCTCCCAAGGTCGGCTAACTGGAGGCTAGAAACTTGGGAAAATAAGACCAGGGATGGACTTCGAGACTTCTCCGCCATTCAACACGAAACTGGTTGAACTTCCAACTTTTCTCCCCGTATCCGTCTCTCCTTCCTGCCTCTAGAAAAAATACGTTGATTTGGTTTCAACTCTTCTAGTGGCAGTGGGTTCCACAGGTTCACCCCTCGCTGGGAGAAGAAGACATGCATCCGCCGGTGAACTCATGTCTGGGTGAAGAAATTAATCCTCATCTCAAACTTTAGTGGTCTTGACCCTTATCCTTGGATCGTAACTTGCCCTCCGCCCAGGAGCATCTCTCCTGCATCTAATTTGTCCAGTCCGGTTGGATGTTTTATGAGATTCCTTCTTCTAAACTCTCGTGAATTGATCCAATCTCTCTTCATAAGCCAGAGAACCTCAGCGATTTGTCTGGGTCACTCATGAGTCAAGAGTGTTTAATTGGCATATCTACTGACAACGGAACAATAAAAGTCTGACTTGCCACAGCAGAACAGACCAGTAAACACAATACTCATAGATAATATGCGATCAACTAACAGTGCAGAAGTACTGTAGATATGGTTAAAAGCTTCGGATTCCCAGGAGTAAATATCACCAGGACTTCTCCTGGACCACCCATATTGAAGCAATGGCTAAGAAAGCACACCAATGCCTCTACTTTCTTAAAAGGCTTTGGAAGTTTGGCATGTCCCCAACAACTCTCACCAAGTTTTACAACTGTGCCATAGAAAGCATTTTATCAGGATGCATCACAGCATGGTTTGGGAGCAGCTCCGTCCAAGACCTCAAGAAATTGCAGAGAATTGTGGACGCAGCCCAGGCTATCACACAAACCAACCTCCCTTCCATTTATACCTCACAGTTGCAACCCGGCCACTACCTCTTCTCCCCTCTCCCATCAGGCAAGAGGTATATTAGTGCAAAAACGCACATGTCCAGATTCAGGGACAGTTTCTTCTCAGCTGTTATCAGGCAACTGAACCATCCTACAAACAACTAGAGAACAATCCTGAGCTACTATCTACCTCATTGGAGACCCTCGGACTATCTTTGAATGGACTTTACTGGACTTTGTCTTGCACTAAACATTATTCCCTTTATCATGTGTCTGTACAATGTGGATGGCTCGATTGTAATCACGTATTGTCTTTCCGCTGTCTGGTTAGCACGTAACAAAAGCTTTTCACTGTACCTCGGTACACGTGACAATAAACTGAACTCAAACTCAACTCGATAAAAAATCAATAAATTAATAACCTCAAAACTAGTGCAAAAAGCCCCTCAGCTGAAGCAAAGACAGTCCATAGAAGTTCATAAGAGAGAGGAGCTGGCCAAGGTCGACTGGAAAAGGATCCTAGCAGCAATGACGGTGGAACAGCAATGGCAGAAATTTCTGGGCATTTTCCCCAGGATGCAGGATCATTTCATTCCAAAGAGGAAGAAAGATTCTAAGGGGAGTAAGAGGCAACTGGCTGACAGGAGAAGTTAGGGATGGAATAAAACTAAAAGAAAAGGTGTATAACATAGCAAAGAGTAGCGGGAAACTTTCAAAGGACAACAAAGTAACAAAAGGGCAATACGGGGTGAAAAGATGAAGTACGAGGGTAAGCTGGCCACGAACATAAAGAAGGATAGTAAAAGCTTCTTTAGGTATGTTCAGAGAAAAAGATTAGTAAAGACAAATGTGGTTCCCTTGAAGGCAGAAACAGGTAAAATTATTATGGGGAACAAGGAAATGTTGAACAAGAGTTGAACAGGTACTTTGGTTCTGTCTTCACTAAGGAAGACACAAACAATCTCCCAGATGTACTAGAGGACAGAGGATCTAGGGAGACAGCGGAATGAAATACATTTGCATTAGACAAGAAATAGTATTGGGTAGACTGATGGGACTGAAAACTGATAAATCCCCAGGGCCTGATGGTCTGCATCTCAGGGTACTCAAGAAGGTGGCTCTAGAAATCGTGGACGCATTGGTGATAATTTTCCAATGTTCTACAGATTCAGGATCAGTTCCTGTGGATTGCAGGGTAGTTAATGTTATCCCACTTTTCAAGAAAGGAGCAAGAGAGAAAACGTGGAATTATAGACCAGTTAGCCTGACATCGGTGGTCGGGAAGATGTTGGAGTCAATTGTTAAAGAAGTAATAACGGCGCATTTGGATAGCAGTAAAAGGTCCAAGTCAGCATGGATTTATGATGGGGAAATCCTGCTTGACTAACCTTCTGGAATTTTTTGAGGATGTGACAAGTAAAATGGATGAAGGAGAGCCAGTGGATGTAGTGGATCTGGACTTTGAAAAAGCCTTTGATAAGGTCCCACACAGGAGATTAGTGGGCAATATTAGAGCACAAGGTATTGGGGGAAGTGTATTGACATGGATAGGGAATTGGTTAGCAGACAGGAAACAAAGAGTAGGAATAAACGGGTCCCTGTTAGAATGTCAGGCAGTGGCAAGTGGAATACCGCAAGGTTCGGTGCTGGGGCCACAACTATTTACAATATATATTAATGATTTAGATGATGGAATTAAAAGTAACACTAGCAAATTTGCAGATTACACAAAGCTGGATGGCAGTGTGAACTGCGAAGAGGATCCTAGGAGGTTGCAGAGTGACTTGGACAGGTTGAGTGAGTGGGCAGATGCATGGCAGATGCAATATAATGTACACAAATGTGGGGTTATCCATTTTGACGGCAAGAACAAGGAGGCAGATTATTATAGTCAATGGTGTCAGATTAGGAAAAAGGGAAGTGCGACGAGACCTGGGTGTCCTTGTACACCAGTCACTGAAAGTAAACATGCAGGTACAGCAAGCAGTGAAGAAAGCTAATGGCATGTTGGCCTTCATAACGAGAGGATTTGAGTATAGGAGTAAAGAGTTCCTTCTGCAGTTGTACAGGGCCCTGGTGAGACCACATTTGGTGTATTATGTGCAGATTTGGTCTCCAATTTGAGGAAGGACATCCTTGCTATTGAGGCAGCGTAGGTTCATGAGATTAATCCCCAGGATGGCGGGACTGTCATATTAGAAAAGATTGGAAAGACTGGGCTTGTATTCACTGGTATTTAGAAGAATGAGAGGGGATCTTATATAAACGTATAAAATTATAAAAAGACTGGACAAGCTAGATGCAGGAAAAAATGTTCCCAATGTTGGGGGAGTCCAGAACCAGGGCCACAGTCTAAGAATAAAGGCGAGCCAATTAAAACTGAGATTTGTGGAATTCTCTGCCACAGAGAATTTAAAAGAGAGTTAGATAGAGCCAAAGGGCCTAGCGGAATCAAGGGATATGGGGAGAAGGCAGGCACGGGTTACAGATTGTGGATGATCAGCCATGATCACAATGAATGGCTGGTGCTGGCTCAAAGGGCCAAATGGCCTCCTCCTGCACTTATTTTCTAAGTTTCATAGTTGAGGTTAGAGTTGAAGAGCCTGATGGTTGTTGGGAAGAAGCTATTCTTGAACTTGGTGGTTATGGTTTTCAGACTCCTGTACCTTCTTCCCGAAGGGAGGAATGAAATGAGAGCATGGCCAGGGTGGTGTGGGTCCTTGGTGATACTGACTGCCTTTTTGAGGCAGTGCCTGCTATAGATCCCTTTAAGGGTGGGAAGTTCAGTACCAGTCTAAGAATAAAGGGGAGGCAGTGTACCTATACTCATCTTTGCAGCTTTATTGGTAAGGGGAACTCATTGCATGTTTCAAAAATAGCATTGTTGGAGAATTGGATCTCGATAGGTTAGACGTGGAGATGATGCTTCCTCTCGTGGAAGAATATAGATTTAGGGGTCACTTTAAACAAATAAGCAGGTGCCCAATTAAGATGGAGATGAGGATTTAGGTTTTTCTCTCACAGTGTTGGAACTCTCTTCGTCAAAGGCTTATCGAAGCAGATTTTGTGAATGTTTTCAAGGCAGAAGTAGAGAGATTCTTCGTAAACAGGAGGGTTGAAAGGTTATGACTAGTAGTTAGGAATGTGTATTTTTGAGGTTGCACCCAGCCTCAATGTTGTTAGATATCAAAGCAGGCTGACTCATATTTCTGCTAAATTATACGTCCATAAGTCAAAGCGGAGCTAAGAACCACTGGATCCTCACAAACTCCGGGCCCCATCCATGCATGTTAAGCCATGCACATCAAGCTGAGTTATAAAGTCATACAGCACAGAATCAGGCCCTTCGGCCCAACTCGCCCATACCGACCAAGGTGCCCCAACTTCACCAGTGCCACCTCCCCACGTTTGTGCCCATATCCCTTTCCTGTCCTTGGAGTCATACTGGAGGTCAGATTAACCTGAACTCACCATTGAATACAGTGGTGGGTGCTGATGTGCCGGACAGAGGGCTGGTTAGACTTTGCATCAGACCAGCAGCTTTGTGTCAGAGAGGGCTGGCGGATGTACGAAGGGTTAACTCAGATCGTTGACCATGTGGGATAAGGTAAGTCCTGGTAAATGTTGAGCTACTTCATGTAATGTTCAGTTTATTTAGTTTAGAGATACAGCGTGGAAACGGGCTCTTTTAGCGCGCCGACCAGCGATCCCCGCACACTAAACTGATACTACACACACTGGGGACAATTTGTAATCTTTACCAAAGCCAATTAACCTACAAACCTGTACAGCTTTGGAGTGTGGGATGAAACTGGAGCTCCCTGAGATAACCAGTGCAGGTCGTGGGATGAAGGTACAAACTCCATACAGACAAGCAACCTGGGTCTTTGGGGCTGTAAGGCAGCAATCCTACCACTGCACCACCAAGCCTCCCCAAATGTTTTTTAATCCTTTTAAGTTTTACGGTTATTTTTTTCATATGCAATCTAAAGTGAAAATTAAAGGTTTAAAGAACAAAACCGGTCCAAGTCTTTGACTGCAGTGATGTGTTAAAGGCTGAAGATAGACACAAAATGCTGGGGAAACTCAGCGGGGCAGGCAGCATCTCTGGAGAGAAGGAATGGTGACATTTCGGGTCGAGACCCTTCTTCCCAGAGCCTGAAGAAGGGTCTCGACCTGAAACGTCACCCATTCCTTCTCTCCGGAGTTGCTGCCTGTCCCGCTAAAACCAGCATCTGCAGTTCCTTCCCACACATGTGGTAAAGGCTGTCAGGTATCCCAGGCCAGGGTTTGTGCAGAACATTGACTGTGTGCCTGTTTATGTCATGGATCACTCTCTGCCTCATGGGCACTTCCCCAGAGTGGATTATCAGCCTGGTCGGCAACCTGCCCCCAGAGAAGGGGAACAATTTGTCACTGTCTGGAGTCTGCCATTTTGCCAGCCTCCCATATTGTCCTTGCCAGACCTAGAGTCATAGTGAAAACAGGCCCTTTGGCCCAACATTCCCACATCGACCAACATGTCCCATCTGCAATAGTCCCACCTGCCTACATCTTGCCCATATCCCCCTAAACCTGTCCTAACCATGTACCTGTCCAAATGGTACCTGCCTCAACTACCTCCTCCGGCAGCTCGATCAATACACCCACCACCCTTTATGTGAAAAAGTTATGCTCGTGATCTTTTTTAATCCCCCCCCACCTTAAACCTATGCCCTCTGGTTTTCGATTCCATTACTCTGGGCAAGAGACTCTGTGCGTCTATGATCTATTCCTGATCTGTTCCCCTCATGATTTTGTACACCTCTATACTATCACCCCTCATCCTCCTGCGCTCCAATGAATAGTCTTAGCCTGCTTAACCTCTCCCCATAGCTCAGGCCCTTGGGCTCGGGCAACATCCTTGTAAATCTCTGCACCCTTTCCTGCTTGTAAAGACTCCCGTCTCCTGCACTAGTATCTGACATACATTTCCATTCGACACAGTGGTCTCTATAAAGAACAATATTGTGCTTCTGAGGTTAAAATGGAGTTAGAACTACCACGTTAATTGAGAAGCATTGCACTTATTTAAGAGTCAAGTCAAGAGTGTTTAATTGTCTTATGTGCCAAAACAGAACAATGACATTCTTACTTGCAGCAACACAACAGGTCTGTAAACACAGAACTCGATTGATAACAGAATAAAAGAAACCAAAATAAGTTCAATAAATTAAAGAAAAAACAATATTAGTGAAAAATATTAGTTGGTGTTTGTACTGTTCAATAGCCAGAGGGTTGGTGCGAGGAAGTTGCACCTGAACCCTGAGATCACCTTTATTCAGAAAGCATTTACCGTATTCAGTTGTGCAGCAATGCTAAATGTAACTGTGGGCTGGGTACTTCATACACTCGTTCACTGTGATAGAACTCCTGTTTGGCAGACAATCTTGTTGCAGCACAATCGAGCGCCCGAGGCCCGGTTTTGATCCAGAACTTGGATATACTGTCTGTGTGGAGTTTGCACGTTCTCCCTGTGACGACACGGGTTTCCTCCAGATGCCCCTGTTTCCATCCACATCCCAAAGACGCGTGGGTTTGTAGGTTAATTGGCCCCCTGCAAATTGCTCCAAAATGTGGATGGAAACTGGGATAACATAGAACTAGTGTGAATGGGTGATCGGTGGCCAGCATTGATTCGGTGGGCCGAAGGTCCTGTTTCCATGCTGTAACTCATAACCAGATAACAGGTCAACATCTGTAAAGTGTAAACAGATATCTACATAAGTGGGTAGGAAGGAACTGCAAATGCTGGTTTAGACCGAAGCATCTCTGGAGAAAAGGTCTGAAGGAGGGTTCTGACCCGAAACGACATCTGTTCCTTTTCTCCCAAGATGATGCCTGACCTGTTGAGTTGCTCCAGCACTTTGTGTCTATCTTCTACATAAGAGGGAATGGTTATTCTAACAATCCCTGTCACCCTTTCTGGTTACCTTCAGGTAACCTACGAGGACCTACAAAAGGCTGGACGAATGATGGACGATAAGGCTGCTCATTTCAGGCGGAATTCGACGTATCGTCGCTCAAGCTATGCGTTCTCCCAGAACAAAGGCTTTGCCAATCTCATTACGTCTGGAGTAAGCCTACGGAAGAAAAAGACGCCTTTGCAATCAAACTCTGGGCAACCTACGCCCAACTGACAAGAGTAGGCGAAAAATTTACAATTCTGATGGCATTATGATTGTACGGAGATGCTGGAAGATATTGCATTCCCATTAGATAAGACACAGACAATGTGAAGTTGGTTGGAGGATTTTTGACATAAGCCTTTGGCAATACTCTGTATTCCTTGCTACGTGAAGGTAACAGTGCCTTTCCCTATGATTGCCTTAATTAGAGAGTCGTGGAGTACAGAAACAGGACCTTCAGCCCACCAATTGTGAACATAGAACAATACAGCACATGAACATGCTGAACATGATGCCAAGATAAACTAATCTCAGCCTGCATGTGTTCCGTATCCCTGCATTTCCATGTGCATGTCTAAATGCCCCCTTAATGCCACTATTGTATCTGCCTCCACCACCGCTAGCAGCTTGTACCAGCCACCCACTGTTCCAAAAACATGTCCCGCACATCTCCTTTACACTTTGTTCCTCTCACCTTAAAGCTAAGCCCTCTAGTCTTTGACATTCCCACCCTCACATGGTCTAGGAGCAGAATAAAGCCATTCGGCCCATCAAGTCTATTCCGCCATTCAATCATGGCTGATCTATCTTTCCCTCTCAACCCCATTCTCCTGCCTTCTCCCCATAACCCCTGACACCCTTGCTCATCAAGAATCTGTCAACCTCCACCTTAAAAATACCCATTGATTTGGCCTCCACAGCCGTCTGTGGCAATGAATTCCCTGGGAAAAAAAGGTTTGGACTGTCCATCTATACCTTTCATAATAATATATACCTCCATCTATACCTTTCATAATAATATATACTTCTCTCAGGTCTCCCCTCAGCCTCTGACATGCTCTATGTTTAAAAAAAAACTTGCCCCATACATCCCCTTTACACTTTGCCCCTTTCACCTTAAAGGTATGGTCTTTAGACTTTGACATTTCCACCCTGGGGAATAGGTTCCGCAGTCGAGTGCTTTCTCTATAACTAAACAATATGCATATTGTTCTTTGCTGTTGGTGTCCAAGGCAGAATGTTGTCCTGTAAGCCTCTTAAACTCTTTAAGGGCCGGACCACCTAATTTAATTAATAAATTTTAGATTTTAAACTTCAGTATCTTTTTAAACTTCAAATCTTTTTTATAATATTAAAAAATTCTATCATTGTGAATCTCAAGTTTCTAACTCTTTAGAGGCGCTGATATGTTATACTGAAGCGTACCTTCACAAGAAGCAGCGCTGCCTGTTGCCACAGGGATGTGGATCATGTCGGGGTTACTTAAGGCGACCAGCCTTACTGGGATTTCTGTCGGGAGTCTCACAACATTCATCGCGTTCCAGGAAGTTACCGCCATCAAGTTCTCATTTTTCGCCGTCGCTTCTTGATCTTCTTCCCAAAATCAATGACCTCTGAAGTGGCGCGACTACCAAACCATCGGCTGATCACTCCCAGCGATCTGAGTTCGATCCTGACCATTGGCTCCGTCGGTGTGGAATTTGCACCTCCTCCAAATGGTTTTCTTCCATTTGTTCTCCCCACAGCCCAAAAGACGTAAGGGTCGGTCGGTAGGTAGATTGGACATTGTAAATTGCCCCTGGAGTGGTGGGCTTTGGGTGGAGTGGATGGGAATGTGGCAAGGGTAATCCTACACTGACCCTCAATGTAAAGGTTTGCTTCCGGTCAGCATATCTCCGCGGGTCCCAAGAGCCTGTTCTCCTGCTCAGGACTCTGATTACCTCCCTCTACAGCCATCTCTCCAACCAAACCCCACCATCACCATCGCTTCGTTCAACTGATCTAATAGATCTGATTACCCCTTCTTCAGGTTCACTTACTCTATCTCCACGGAACAGCTGCTACAACCTGTTATTAGGCTTCTGTAAGATAGGGTTCCAGTCCAATTCACATTTACCCCATTGCAGACATTGAACTGTCTCTGGAACTGATGCACTACAATGCTGAGAACTATATTCTGCACTCTGTATCTTCCCCTTCACTCTACCTAATGTACTTGAGTTTGGCTTGATTGTATTTATATATGGTATTAATCTGATTTGATTGGATAGCTTGCAAAATAAAGCTTTTCACTGTGCCTCAGTAGATGTGACAATAATAAAATCTAAAGCTAATCTTGCTCACGATGGAGTCATCCTCTGCCAATGTATCTCCCCACCCCTCTCCCACATACATCCACTTCAGGGCCCTTCCGAAACTGTCTTTTGTTGCCTTGCATTTTCCAAGCCAATACTCCAATAGTTATTTTTGTTACATGGGCGGAGCACCAAGGCAAATTCCTTGTATGTGAATACTTGGCCAATGAACTTACTTACTTACTTAGGTAGATAAATGGGATTATAAATGGCAGAGAAGACATATGGTATGTTTTCATTGGTCAGGGTATTGAGTATTGCCCCGTTGAGTTACTCCAGCTTTTTGTGACTATCTTTGGTTCAAACCAGCATCTGAAGTTCCTTCTTACACATATTAGAGTCAGGAAGTCATGAGCAGCTCTGTAGAACTTTGGTTAGGCCGCACTGCGTGTTGTGCAGGACTCCCATTACAGGGAGGATGCGGAGGCTTTGGAAAGGGTGCAGAGGAGGTTTACCAGAATGCTGCCTGGATTAGACGATATTAGGTACAGGAGGATGTTAGACAGTCTTGGATCGTTTCTCTGGATCGCCAGAGGTTGAAGAGAGACCCGATAAAAGTATATATAAAACTATGAGAGGCAGAGATCGTCTAGATCAGGGGTCGGCAACCTTGTTCTGCACAGGGGCCAGGACGTATGTCTGTGAGCGGATGGCGGGCCACGCCTATCACGTGTACACGTGATTCCCCCCTTTGAGGAAGCCACTCATACTCGCTTGTCCCCGGCCTGTTGACAACACCAATCCCGACCAAAGATCATAGAGTGGATCTTTGATCCCGACAGTGAAGCCCGGCTACAGAAGGTGCGCGGCCATGCCGGCGGCTTTGCGCAGGATGCGGTACAGCCAGAGCTCAGCTCTCCTTGGCGCTTGGCGGTTCCGCCATTGCGGCCGCCAGCGCAGACCTCCTTGCGTCAACGCGCCCGGGCGCCGCGGCCTTGGGCCCGGGAGGTACCGGAGATGATGGTAGTCGGCGGGCCGAATATTTCCGGGGAAAAAAATACGCATGCGGGCCGGATGATTTCTGGTTACGGGCCGCATTCGGCCCGGGGGCCGTAAGTTGCCGACCCCTGGTCTAGATAATCAGAACTTTTTATCCAAGATGGAAAGATCAAATAGTGGAGGGCATAGCTTTAATGCGAGAGGGACAACGTTTTGAGGAGATGTGCAGCTCATGTTTTATACACAGAACGTGGTGAGAGCCTGGAAACGGCTGCTGGGGGTGGTGGTAGTGGAGGCAGGTATGATAATGGCATTTAAGAGACTTTTGGAGATGCACATGGATATGGAGGGGTGTGGATTATGTGCAGGCAGATAAGGCTTGCACTAGGCATTAGGGTCGGCACAGACAATGTGGGCCAAAGGGACTGTTCCTGTGCTGTACTGTTCTATGTTCTAAATGCATCTTCTGCAGTTCCTTTCCTCGAGGAACATATCTTGGGGCCCTATATCTGAGGAAGGATGTGTTGGCGCTGGAGGAGGTTTATCCCAGGAATGATTGGGTTAACGTATGATGAGTGTTTGAAGGCACTGGGCCTGTACACGCTGGAGTTTAGAAGGATGAGGGGAAGACCTCATTGTAACTTACCGAATAGTGAAAGGCCTGGATAGAATGAATGTGGGGAGGGTGTTTCCACTAGTGGGAGCATCTAGGACCAGAGACGATAGCCTCTGAATAAAATAATTACTTGTAGAAAGGGGATGAGAAGGAATTTCTTTAGTCAGAGGGTGGTGAAACTGTGAAATTCATTGCCACAGACAACCGTGGAGGCCGTTAATGGATATTTTTAAGTTGGAGATTGACAAATTCTTGATTAGTACAGGTGTCAGGCGTAATGGGGAGAAGGCAGGAGAATGGGGTTTAGAGGGGAAAGATAGATCAGCCATGAACGAATGGCGGAGTACACTTGATGGGCCGAATGGCCTAATTCTGCTCCGAGAACATGAACTTATGGACATGCCAGCCTGTTGCCACTTTGTGCCACATCTGACATGTAAGAGTTTTGGCCCCCGTGGGGCTTGAGATCAACGTGCATCAAGGAGCCCGGAGCCATGTTTAGAATTTAAATCAGTTATCCTATTAAATTGCTGCTATCTCACTTTTCCATAATGGCAGTTCTTGGCGCTGTGATTTAGGATTTATTTCTCCAGTGAGACAATAACATCCTTCTGTCGTGCGGTAGACTGAGACTAACTTACCTCCCCCCCCCCCCCCCCCCCCCCCCCCCCCCCCCCAATCTTTGCACATCCCCCAATCCTTTCTACTCGTCACTTTAATTTCATGTTTCATGTATTTTGTGTTTTTGTGATTGTTGGCAGATCAAACTCCCTCCTGGGATCAATAAAGTTCGATCATATTGTATGGTAATAGAGAACGTTACAATCTCCAGGCCAAAGAGATTCTAGCAGACGTACCCAGACAATAAGGAACATTTAAACTTAATGGAGTGAGTTGATTGTCCCTTGAAGGATGGACTGCTGGGATATCAAGCCATTGGTGATAGACACAAAATGCTGGAGTAATTCAGCGGGACAGGCAGCCACCCTGGATAGAGGGAACAGGTGACTTAAGGGGTTGGACAGGCTAGATGCAGGAAGATTGTTTCCGATGTTGGGGAAGGGGTCACAGTTTAAGGATAAAGGGGAAGTCTTTTAGGACCGAGATCAGAAAAACATTTTTCACACAGAGAGTGGTGAATCTGTGGAATTCTCTGCCACGGAAGGTAGTTGAGGCCAGTTCATTGGCTATATTCAAGAAGGAGTTAGACGTGGCCCTTGTGGCTAAAGGAATCAGGGGGTATGGAGAGAAGGCAGGTACAGGATACTGATGGATGGTCAGCCATGATCATATTGAATGGCGGTGCAGGCTCGAAGGGCCGAATGGCCTACTCCTGCTCCTATTTTCTATGTTTCTATGTGATGTTTCGGGTCGAGACCCTTCTTCAGATCTGACCTGAAACCTTACCCATTCCTTCTATCCAGAAATGTTGCCTGTCCCGTTGAGTTATGCCATCATTTTGTGTCTATCTTCAGTGTAAACCAGTTCCTTCCAGTAGCCTTTGGAGTTCAGTTCATGCACTCCGTGGGCCCAGGTTATTCCTTGGCAATACCAGTAGAAAGAAAATACTTGCGTTTTTATAAATAGCTTGAAGTGCTTAACACAATCGATCTATAGTTTAAGCGTAGTGGATTTTGTTATAGAGCAGGTTTTGGTGGGTTGAATTGAGCTCTCCGATTCCTATTGACAGTAGATAGACACAAGATGCTGGAGTAACTCAACGGGTCAGGCAGCGTCTCATTCACAATGCTTGATCTTATTTCAGTGCACGAGATTCAGAAATATTGAACACTTGCGCTCTGTCCACCAAGGCCTGCTGGATCTCCCGGTCGCTAACCATTTTAACTTAGAATTAATCTTAGAATAAAGGGGAAGCCATTGAAGACTGAGGTGAGAAAAAACTTTTTCACCCAGAGAGTTGTGAATTTGTGGAATTCCCTGCCACAGAGGGCGGTGGAGGCCAAGTCACTGGATGGATTTAAGAGAGAGTTAGATGGAGCTCTAGGGGCTACTGGAGTCAAGGGATATGGGGAGAAGGCAGGCACGGGTTATTGATTGGGGACGATCAGCCATGACCACAATGAATGACGGTGCTGGTTCGAAGGGCTGAATGGCCTCCTCCTGCACCTATTTTCTATTTTCTATGTTAACTTCCCTCCTCATTCCCACATTGACCTTTCTGCCCTGGGCCTCCTCCATTGTCAGAGTGAGGCCACATGCAAACTGGAAGAATGGCACCTCATATTCCCCTCCCCACCAATCTTTTGCCCCCCTCTCGTTTTCCAATGGCTCCCCACCCCAGTGTGCATACACTGCTCCCACCTTCTCCCTCCCCACTATCTTCTGTTTCCGCCACCTATCTCCCTCCTCCATCTCTCTCCTCTCCTTATCTGTCACCCTTTTGTCTCCTTTTCATCTTCTTTTCGTCTTCTTCTCATACTCGCAGCATGGTCGACACGAGGTCGTAGCAGGTTCTTCGTAACTCTCCTTCATGCTCGAGAGTGGTCTCCGCGTACTCGAGGCCCCAGCTAGGTCGCGCCGTCTTTTTCAATATGTTAAAAAATGCCCGCGAGTAAAAAAAGGTCGCCATGGAAAAAATCGATACTTTTTTTACTCGTAGGTTTAGTCGTAGTAGGTCGTAGTAGCATGTTAGTCGTAGGTAATCGAGGGTAGTCGAAGGTAGTCGTAGATAGTCTTCATCGTAGTCGAAGGGAGGTCGAAGGAGGTCGTCTTCACTCTCCACTATTCGGTGTCCAATTTTCCCGAAGTTAGTCGTAACTAGTCGAAGGAGGTCTTCTACATAGTCGAAGGAGGTCTTCAACATGTCATTTTTTCAAACTCTTCTAAACTCGCCAATTAGGTCGCCCAAGTGGGTCTGCCCTTTTAAACTGTGTCCCTCTCGATTAGATCCTGTCAGTTCTTCTCAATCCTTATTCCTCAATAATAATTGGATAAGTTCATATCCCATGCTGTGGTTATAAATATTGTCAAACAATGCTTTAGATGTGGAGCCTAATTTTTCAATCATTGATTGTGAGAAGGTCTGATTTTTCTATGTCTCTTTTTGCCCATTCTTTCTTTTCTTTCTCTCACGACATTTAATTTTCTGTGCATCATTTAAGATTGAATTGCCTTCCTCCTCCATGTCAAACGTCTGCAAGATGAAAGGAGCAATCACGAAGCTTCACGTTTGGAGAAGTCTCCGTGCGTGTTTATGCAATTGTTCAAATTGTGGAGAGGAGTGGTGGAATCAGCGAGCAGGGAAACAGGCACCTTGGCCCAGTTTGTCCATGCCCACCAAGGTGCCCCATCGAAGCTAGTCACATTTGCCCACGTTTGGCCCACATTCCGCTCAACCTATCCATGTATCTGTCCATAGATAGAAACAAATTGCTGGAATAACTCAGCGGGACAGGCAGCACATCTGGATAGAAGGAATGGGTGACCCTTCGGGTTGAGACCCTTCTTCAGACTGTTACTCCAGCATTTTGTGTCTATCAACGATTTAAACCAGCACCTGCAGTTCCTTCCTACAACATGTATCTGTCCAAGTGTCTCTTAAATGCTGTTATTGCATGTCTCAACCACCTCCTCTGGCAGCTCGTTCCATATGGCCACCACTGTCTGTGCGCAAAAAATTGTCCCTTATGGGCCTGTCACACTTAGGCGACTTTTTAGCCATGTTCACGGGTGGTTGTCGGGGAGTCGCCTTCATGGCCGTGAGGAGTTCCCGCATTCTGCGAACAAGTCGCGGCCTCATTATGGTCGCCGTGAATTTTTCAACAAAATTAGCTGCGGCTAGAATGAAGCCGCCATGGAGAGTAGCGAGAATTCTGGAGCCGTAGGTGGGTCGCCAGGAGGTCCTAATGGGTTGTCAGGATGTCGGAGGTTCTTGTAGGTTGTAGCCAGTGCTGACCGGTGAATTTCATTGGCTCATTGGGGGAAAATAAAGGTAAGCGGTGGTTTTCAGAACCGACCGGTAATGTTAAATGTTCACCGAGCTTCACAGCCGTGTATCTCTGGCTTCTTAAAAGTTGTCTCCATTCCTTCTCCCCCCCCTCTTTTAAAGGACTTACCGTACACTGTGCTTTAGCTGTCTTTTTACAGCGCCAACCTTCCTGTTCATCGCGGTTTGTGTCTGTTTCACCTTGGCTTTGCACTATGTGAATTTTATAGACAGCGCCCCCATCGCTTGCTCTGTCCCCGCCTGCATAACGGGCTGGTGAAGGAAGCCGTTTGTGTGTGTGTGTGTGTGTGTGTTCCACTCTGACAGTCGCCGTTCCAGTTGCCGGTTTTTCAGGCGACTGCCGGCAACTTGACAATCGCCGCAGTCCGCTGAAAAATCGCCTAAGTGGGACGGGCCCGTTAGTTTCCCCTCTTACCTTAAACCAATGTGCTCTGGTTCTTGATTTCCTTACCCTGGAAAAAAAAAGACTGTGTATTCACCCTATCCCCCTCATGATTTTATATACTTCTACAAGATCACCCCTCAGCCTCTTGCGCTCCAGGGAATAAAGTCCCAGTCTACCCATCATCTCCCTATAGCTCAGGCCTTTGAGTCCTGGCAGCATCCTTGTAAATCTTCTCCGCACTCTTTCCAACTTAATGGCATCCAACCTTTAGCAGGAATGTTCCAAAATAGAACACAATACTCCAAACGCAGCTTCCTTTTAAAAGATTCCTATTCTAAATGATTCCATCTATCGTTTATGCTCTGGGCACTCCATGAAAACAAAAAACGAAAATAGGAAGGAAGTAATTCAGGAGATTGCAATAAGGTAGGTGTGAGAAATAACGGCTTACATTGCTGGAGTAACTCGGCGGGTCAGGCAGCATCTCTAGAGAACAGGGATAGGTGAACTTTTGGGTCAGGACCCTTCTTCAGATGGATTGGTGGGGGGGGGGAGAAAGCAGGACGAGAGAAAACATAGAAACATAGAAAATAGGTGCAGGAGTAGGCCATTCGGCCCTTTGTGCCTGCACCGCCATTCAATATGATCATGGCTGATCATCCACTCAGTATCCTGTACCTGCCTTCTCTCCATACCCCCTGATCCCTTTAGCCACAAAGGCCACATCTAACTCCATCTCAAATATAGCCAATGAACTTGCCTCAACTACCTTCTGTGGCAAAGAATTCCAGAGATTCACTACTCTCTGTGTGAAAAATGTTTTTCTCATCTCGGTCCTAAAAGATTTCTCCCTTATCCTTAAACTGTGACCCGTTGTTCTGGACTTCCCCAACATTGGGAACAATCTTCCTGCATCTAGCCTGTCCAACCCCTTAAGAATTTTGTAAGTTTCTATAAGATTACCTCTCAATCTTCTAAATTCTAGCGAGTACAAGCCGAGTCTATCCAGTCTATCTTCATATGAAAGTCTTGACATCCCAGGAATCAGTCTGGTGAACCTTCTCTGTACTCCCTCTATGGCAAGAATGTCTTTCCTCAGATTAGGAGACCAAAACTGTACGCAATACTCCAGGTTTATCTCACCAAGACCCTGTACAACTGCAGTAGAACCTCCCTGCTCCTATACTCAAATCCTTTTGCTGTGAATGCTAACATACCATTCGCTTTCTTCACTGCCTGCTGCACCTGCATGCTTACTTTCAATGACGTGTACCATGACACCCAGGTCTCGTTGCATCTCTCCTTTTCCTAATCGGCCACCATTCAGATAATAATCTACTTTCCTGTTTTTGCCACCAAAGTGGATAACCTCACATTTATCCACATTATACTGCATCTGCCATGCATTTGCCCACTCACCCAGCCTATCCAAGTCACCTTGCAGCCTCCTAGCATCCTCCTCACAGCTAACACTGCCCCCCAGCTTCGTGTCATCCGCAAATTTGGAGATGTTGCATACAATTCCCTCGTCCAAATCATTAATATATATTGTAAATAGCTGGGGTCCCTTGCGGTACCCCACTAGTCACTGCCTGCCATTCTGAAAAGGACCCGTTTACTCCTACTTATTGCTTCCTGTCTGCCAGCCAGTTCTCTATCCACATCAATACTGAACCCCCAATACCGTGTGCTTTAAGTTTGTATACTAATCTCTCATGTGGGACCTTGTCGAAAGCCTTCTGAAAGTCCAGATATAACACATCCACTGGTTCTCCCTTATCCACTCTACTAGTTACATCCTCGAAAAATTCTATAAGATTCGTCAGACATGATTTACCTTTCATAAATCCATGCTGACTTTGTCCAATGATTTCACCACTTTCCAAATGTGCTGCTATCGCATCTTTAATAACCGACTCTAGCAGTTTCCCCACTACCGATGTTAGACTAACTGGTCTGTAATTCCCCGTTTTCTCTCTCCCTCCCTTTTTAAAAAAGTGGGGTTACATTAGCTACCCTCCAATCCTCAGGAACTACTCCAGAATCTAACGAGTTTTGAAAAATTATCACTAATGCATCCACTATTTCTGGGGCTACTTCCTTAAGTACTCTGGGATGCAGCCTATCTGGCCCTGGGGATTTATCGGCCTTTAATCCATTCAATTTACCTAACACCACTTCCCGGCTAACCTGGATTTCACTCAGTTCCTCCATCTCATTTGACACCCAGTCCCCTGCTATTACCGGCAGATTATTTATTTCTTCCTTAGTGAAGACAGAACCAAAGTAGTTATTCAATTGGTCTGCCATGTCCTTGTTCCCCATGATCAATTCACCTGTTTCTGACTGCAAGGGACCTACATTTGTTTTAACTAATCTTTTTCTCTTCACATATTTATAAAAGCTTTTGCAGTCAGTTTTTATGTTCCCTGCCAGTTTTCTTTCATAATCTATTTTCCCTTTCCTAATTAAGCCCTTTGTCCTCCTCTGCTGAATTTCTCCCAGTCCTCTGGTAGGCTGCTTTTTCTGGCTAATTTGTATGCTTCATCTTTTGTTTTGATACTATCCCTGATTTCCCTTGTTATCCACGGATGCACTACCTTCCCTGATTTATTCTTTTGCCAAACTGGGATGAGGCAAAGCCTGGCAAGTGATAGGTGGACACAGATGAGAGGATGGGGGGGGGGGGGGGGGGGTTGATGGGCAGATGGGCAGATGGTTGGACAAAGGCCAGAGGGGAAAGGACATAAGGTTGTGAGATAAGAGGTGTGAAATGTGATACCAGATGAAGGGATATAGATGAAGGGTTGGGGGTAGGGAAAAGAGAGGCGGGATATATTGAGAAATAGATTGGAGCTCGTGAATTGATGAGGATGCTGCCTGTGTAACAATTTCTTATCGATGGCATACATTGATCTAGAATGCTGGGTATTGTTAAGGCATGGTTATAGGAGATGAGAAATAAATCAGATTCCTGATTATAGGTAACTGTAAAGGAGAAAATAGCCAGAGAGTTTCATTAATAGCTGTTAAATGGTTTAAGCAAACATTTTGGAGGTGCTCTAACTACAAGCTTCCAAAACTCTCGATAGATTTTTTTTTTCCTTTAACATTGGAAAACTTCATAATTTAAGGAAGGTAACAAAAGGAAAGGAGGGAATAATGGCCAACCTATCTATAGTTATGGAATCTATGAAACCTGGAACTGATGATGCAATGACTAAGCATTTGGAACATTTTTGGATTCATATAGATCGTGCCTGATGAACCAGATTTAATTTCTTTAACCTGTTCAGTGCCAGCCCCGAGTATACAGTACTTGTTTTGGCTTAGTGTCATTTTATGGCTGTGTGATGAGTTGGCCTTGACCTAGAAAAATCCTGGCCCAGGATGGCCAATAGTGAAAAAAAATCTAGGCAGTGAGCAGGTTAACAAAGAATTAAAATGGTGTATAGAGAAGTAACTATGGATGTTATTTTAATACGATCTACAGCAAAAGTTTGTTAAGATCCATCATAAGGTTCATCAAGGCCCCTGGCTTTGTCCAGCATCATTGAGCCATTAATGTACAGGTACAATGGTGGCAAATAGATTTTAACATAAATTTAAAATAATCCACTTTGGACCAAAAACTAAAATGTTATGATCAGGTATATTGTTGTTACACGGGGTAAGCAGTGGTAGAGAGGCATGGTGCTACAATGACACATACAATTGAAACACTATCTTAGGGACTGTCTGTGTGGAGTTTGCACATTTCCCCTCTGACTGCGTGCATTTTTGCCAGATGCTCTTGTTTCCTGCTACATGCCAAAGACATGACAGGTTAGTAGATTAATTAGTTACTATAAATTGGCCCAGATGTATGAGTGAGATTAGAGATACAGTGTGCAAACAGGCCCTTTGACCCACTGAGTCCACGCCGATCAGTGATCGCCCATATACTAGTTCAATCATACACACTAGGGCCTATTTACAGCAGTCAATTAACCTACAAACCCGCACGTCTATTGAATGTGGGAGGAAACCGGAGCACCCGGATAAAACCTACGCGGTCACATCGAGAACGTACAAACTCCTCACAGACAGCACCCAGAGTCAGGATCGAACCTGGGTCTCTGGCGCTGAGAGGCAGCAACTCCAACGCTGCAGCTCTGTGCTGTGTGAATGTAAAGATTAAAGATCGGCCTTTATTACTTAGCTGTGAATTAAGTGCGGCTGTTCACTTACCTGTCTCTAAAATGTTAGATAAATCATTCATGATTACTGTTAAAATGAATCCATAAGATGGCAGAAAGAGAGGTTTGCATGCATCATTAAAGTGCTCATGTGCTATTGACACTCTGTGTCATGTTGAAGCGTGTGGATATATTGGGGTTAATTCAACTGCTCTTCATGCACCGTGTTTAACAAATTGCCACTCAATGAATGGCAGAGGCTGTCTAAGAAAGCGTTCTGAGCAAGGCATCATTTCAAGCAGCCTCAGTAGAGTATTTATCAACAATCTGATGTGACGTGTAACAGTTTCACTGGTTTAATCACCACTCACTGCCTCTTGTTAACTTTAATACATGTTGTGTCCTCATTCTAATAAGTACAGATAAACATTCCCCATCGGCACAGGCAAGGCTGAGAAATCTATAGCACAATGTTATCCAGAGATTTACCTGCTCCACTTTAAAACAATACTAATTTCACTCTGGTGCTCTTTGTTAATTTTGATATTTGTTAAGGAGCAGTGTCTTTGGTAACATTAAGATGAGAGGACAAAGATTTAATGGGAGCCTGAGGGGCAACTTTTTCACACAGAAAGTGGTGGGTATGTGGAATGAGCTGCCAGAGGGGGGAGTTGAGGCTGGTACTATAACAGCAATTCAAAGACATGTTAGTTGGCATGAGCAGGTTCAGTTTAGTTTATTGTCACGCACGTGGATTGAAGTACAGTGAAAAGTTTTTGTTGCGTGCTAACCAGCCACAGAAAGACAATACATGATTACAATCGAGCAAAAGTTGGGCCAGAGGGCCTGTTTCCATGCTGCTTGATATAATGTTATACACCTGATAGAAGTATTTACAATTATGAGAGGCACAGATAAGGTAAACAGTCAGAACCTTTTACCCAGTCTCTTGGACTGGGCGACATAGCTTTAAGGTAAAAGGGGCAAAGTTTCATGGAGATGAGCTGGGAAAGGTTTATCCACAGAGGAAGGCATGCTCTTCTGGAGGTGGTGTTGGAGGCAGATGCGATATTGGTGTTCAAGAGGCTTTTAGATGGATAAGCAGGGAATGGGGGGATACGGATCACGTGCAGGCAGATGAGATTAGTTTAAATTGGCATCAGGTTCAAATGGACATTGTGGGCTGAAGGGCCTGTTCCTATGCTGTACTATTTTATGTGTAGGAAGGAACTGTCAATGCTGATTTACACTGAAGATAGATACAAAATGCTGGAGTAACTCAGCAGGACAGGCAGCGTCTCCGAAGCGAAGGAACGGATGACGTTTCGTGTCAAGACTCTTCTTCAGTCTGAATCTTTTTCTCAGGGTGGTAATGTCAAATACTAGAGGACATACTGTCGCTTCAAGGTGTGAGGGCAAAAGTTTAAAGGATATAAGGTATAAAAGTTTTATATACAGAAAGTGGTGGGTGCCTGGAACACGCTGCCTGGGGTGCTGATTGGAGGCAGATGGGATAGTGGTGTTTAGAACGGCACATGACAATATCGTGAATGTAGAGGTATGGATCACGTACAGGCAGAGGAGTTCAGTTTAACTTGGCATCGTGTTTATCACAGACATTGCGGACTGAAGAAACTATTCCTGTGCTGTTCTATGTTTCCTGAAGGTCCTTGGGATGTTTTATACACTGTATGTGCAGATAATGTTAATCAAATGCTGTCACCCTTCATTGGCTTAATAGCAGTTATTGGCAGCCATGGAGACACACTGCTCCCGACCGGTAGAAGGTACAGAAGATTGAAGGCGCATAGCACCAGACTCAGGAACAGCTTCTTCCCTTCTGTTATCAGGCTTCTGAACGGTCCTTCCGTAAGCTAGGGTACTATCCGATTCACCTCGACTCCACTGCGAACATTGTACTTTGTCTATGAAACTGAAGCGCTACAGTGCTGAGAACTATATTCTGTACTCTGTATCTTCCCCTTCACTCTTCCTTATCTACTTGAGTAGCATATCTAATGTGTTTGGATAGCACACAAAACAAATCATTTCACCGTGACAACTATAAAACTAAACCCGAAACCTCAAGCGCCGAGCAGTGAACTTTTCCCACATAGTTTCAATGCCGATAATTCAAGTTTGTATTTTTGCAGATTGTGTACCAAAGTCAAACATGCGCTGGTAGATCAGTAACCTCACCAATACTAGCCACAATCAAATAATAGTATGTGTTTGAATCATACGAGCTGTGTGTTTGCACAAACCAAGAACAGTTTAATGAAGTTGAATGGATTTGTTGTGATGAATGGTGCTGATTTTACTTTTGAAATGGCGGATGTTTAAATTGGTATTTTTATTTCACATTGCACATTATACCCTTATACCAAGCTAGCGATTATCCCTAATCAAGAGATTGTTTTAAATATTTAATAATGTTTCAGCTGATGAATATTTAAAAAAAACATTGATTTGGGAAGAATCGAGTCTTTTATCTGCCGCCTCTTGTGTCTCCTGAGTATTTCTGATGTTTACAATAGCAGTCCATGTTTCTGTGAAAATAAATTGGAATCATAATTCACTCATATTTGGTCTTGTAAGCTCTACTTCTGTTGAGGTTCCTTTGATGAATTCACCAAGCGTTCAACTTTATGACGTTGATATTGATAATTGGATCTTGTGGTGGAAGTACCGGTGGCTCAGACCGCCAGAAACGCATGTTCGATCCCGACCTCAGCTGTTGTTCTCTGTGGAGTTTACACGTTCTCCCTGTGACCGTGTGGGTTTCCTCCAGGTGCTCCAGCTTTTCTCCCACATCTCAAAGACGAGCAGGTTTGTAGGTCAATTGGTCTCGGTAAAATTCCCCTAAGAGTGTAGAGGGAGGATGAGAAAATACGATAACATTGAACTAGTGTGATTGATAGTGGCCATGGGCCGAAGGGCTGGTGTCCATGCAATGGCGGACTGGCCAGGGTGTCAGCTTGCCCAATGGCAAGTGGGCCCCTGATGAAGTGGGCCCCCTTTGTCTCCTGGCAACCAATATTTTTAGACCCAATCCGCGACTGTGTCCATGCAATACCTTTCATGGTGATCGGTGGTCAGCATGGACTCGATGGGCCGAAGGGCCTGTTTCCATGCTGTACCTCTAAACTATGCTAAACTAAAACTAAACTAGTGGAGTGGGTAATAGAGTGGCTGAAGGAATTTGTGGCTAATTCAGTCTCATCGTTTAAGAAACAGTTGGACAGGTACATGGATAGGACAGGTTTGGAGGGTTATGAATCAAGCGCAGGCAAGTGGGACTTGGTTCGCTGGGACATTGTTGGTGGGTGTGGGCGAGTTGGGCCGAAGGGCCTGTTTCCACACTGTATTAATCTAAGACTCTATGACTCCTTACATTGAGCTCAGAAGATGTGGGTTACACCTGCAAAGATTGCATTGAACAGCCTTTGTGTTCATCCAGCAAGCAATCGATGGTCATGTTGTCTCCTTTCGACTATAGATCTCCATGTTTCTAAGAAAATTTTAAAAAACTGCACAAGATGGAAACCCAAAATAAGAACAGAAAAAACTGGAAATGGTCAGCAGGTCAGGCTGCATCTGTGGGAAGAGAAACAAGAGTTAATGTTTCAAGGTAAAGACGCTCCATCAGTGTGGGGATGGGGACAAAAATAAGTTTGATACATGGAGGGAGGGGAGGGGAGGGGAGGGGAGAGGAGGGGGTAAAACAAGGGTGACCACAGCATTAAGCTGTAAACAAGGTCATCCCGTCATTGAGTGAATGGGAGCAGTTAAGGAGGGAGAACATGGACTGAAGGATGTGGGAGTTTTTGATTGATAGAATTGAAAGATACTACATGGAAACAGGCCCTTCAGCCCATCAAGTCCACGCCAACCATCTATCACCATTTCACATTAATTCTATGTTGTTCCTCTTCCTCCTCCACCCCCTACACACCAGGGGCAATATTGCAGAGTCCAATCGACCTGCCAACCCGCACAGTTTTGGGACGTGGGAGGAAACAGGTTGAGAGCATGAAATGGCCCCAATATTGGGGGGAAATAAGTGAAAAGAAGGGAGTTGAGGAAAGCCAGAACAGATAAACTTTTCATAAAGAAATCCATGAAAGTTTGCAGAACAAAACCTATTATTTGCATTGAGATGTTTGATTTGTTGAAAGATTGAATAATACACCATGGGAAAAGGTCATTTGGCCCACTGAGACCATGCTGCCCATTGAGCGCCCGTTCACATTAGTTCCACATTATTACACTTTAGCATTTACTCCGTACATACTAGGAGCGATTTACAGAGGCCAATTAACCCACAAACCCCGCGCGTCTTTAGGTTGTGGGAGGAATGTGGAGCACCCGGAGGAAACCCACCTGGTTGCGGGGAGAATGTGCAAACTCCACACAGACAGCTCCCTGAGGTCAGGATCAATCCCGGGTCTCTGGATCTGTGAGGCAGCAGCTCTACCACTTATGAAATGGGGAGTAAAAATGTGAACAATGAGGGCGAGAACATGGGTTAACATTTACAGTTGTTACTTCGTTTTACGTTCATGAGTATTTTATGAAGAAATTTATATCTTACAAAGCAAAGCAATGCAAAATTCAGCCTGGGATATCCAATATTTAATGGTCTACAATGGTGGCAAAGGCACGCCTTTCGTCTAAGTTGGGGCATGTATAATTTGTGGAGAGAGTAAAATGGAGGCGGAATAAACCAATAAGCATGTAAGAAGCATCAGCCCGTCCTGAAACATCACCTATCCATGTCCTCCAGAGATGCTGCCTGACCCATTGAGTTGCTCCAGCACTCTGGGCATTTTTTGTTGTTAACCAGCATCTGCAGTTCCCTGTTCTCTTGCACGAAAGTGATGTTTCATTGAAGCTGTCTCAATGTTCTCTGAAGTAGATGTAAAATATGCACTGTGTCCCTTAAGGCTGCTGGCTGTATGAACATAAAGACAGTTTTTACGTTGGTACTGCTATCACCTGCCTGCTATTTAGCAGAGACATTAACTCATGTAAATGGGACAACACTCGCATTAAGGTAGCTGATTAAGAAATGTTATGCAATGCATTAAGAGCCTGCGAATATTGTCCAAATCTTTATTAGACTCCATCAGGGAGAATGGATCCTCACTCCATCGGTCATAGAATTCCCCCTACACCTCATCTGTGGTCTCATTTAGCAAGAAATCTACTGCTTGTAAAATTACCTTTTATAATGCTGCTTAAAAAATAAGCTTTTGATAACATTGAAGGTCTAAAGGAGCCTGAGGGGCAACTTTTTATAAAAAGCGGCGTAGTGATAGAGTTGCCGCCTTACAGCGCCAGAGACGTGACTACATCTGCTGTCTGTATGGAATGTGTACGTTCTGCCTGTGATCGCGTGGGTTTTCTCCGGGTGTTCCGGCTTTTTCCCACACTCCAGAGACGTACAGGTTTGTAAGTTAATTGGCTTTGGTAAAATTAGAAATAGTTACTAGTGTGTAAGGTGGTGCTAGTGTACGGGGTGATCGCCGGTCGGCGTGGAATCAATGGGCCGAAGGGCCTGTTTCCATGCAGTACTCTCTAAAGTCTAAAGTTTATAATTTCTGGAAAATTGCTAATATGGTCCAATTTTTTTGATGTAAAGAAGAGATTTCTATCATATTACAACCATATCTTCGAAAGTACTTAAAATAATTTATGAAACAAGGCTAGTTCTGACTTGTTTGCTTGTTATTAGGTAGGCATTTGTTTAAAAATAAATGAAAACTCAGTGGGTCAGGCATCATTTGTGGAGGGAATGGACAGTGGCACAGTTGGTAGAGCTGCTGCCTTACAGCGCCAGAGACCCAAGTTCGATCCTCACATCGGGTGCTGTAGGTGTGGAGTTTGCACATTCTCCCTGTGACCGAGTGGGGTTTTTTCCGGGTGCTCCTGTTTCCGCCCACATTCCAAAGACGGGCAGGTTTATAGATTAATTGGCGCTCTGTAAAATTTCCCCTACTGTGTAGTAAATGGGTGAGAAAGTGGAATAACATGGAACTAGTGTGAATGGTCGAACGATTGTTAGCTTGGAATCGATGGGCCGAAGAGCCTGTTTCCACGCTGCACCTCTAAACTAAACTAAACTAAAACTAAGACAATGTTTCGGGTTGGGTCCCTTCTTCAGACTAATAGAGAGCGGAGATGGTTGGTTGGGAGAGGTAAGGGGAGGAGTGGGCCAAGAACTAGCAAGTGACAAGCAGGCATGATAGTCAATATCCAGCATCCCCTTAAATGCATTCTTAGTCTCAGCTTCCACCGTATCCTGTGGAGCAAGTTCCATACTTTCACTGTTCTTTGGTTGAAAAACTTTCTTCCGAATGCCCCATTTAGTTTCCTAGTGGCTGCCACACATTCACAGCCTTGCTCCTGCACTTCCCCACAAGTTGGGCGGCACAGTAGTGCAGAGGTAGAGTTGCTGCCTCACGGCGCCAGAGACCTGGGTTCGATCCTGTCTACGGGTGCTGCCTGCACAGAGTCTGCACGTTCCCCATGTGGCCGCGTGGGTTTTCCTCCCACATTCTAAAGACGTGCAGGTTTGTAGGTTGATTGTCTTCTGTAAATTGTAAATTGTCCCAAATGTGTAGGATAATGCTAGTGAACGGGGAAAGCGCTGGTCGGCACGGACTCGGAGGGCCGAAGGGCCTGTTTCCACACTGTATCTCTAGTCTAAAGATCCAAAGTGGGAATACTCTCTCTGCATCAACTCTTTCAAATTCGCTCATCATTTCTTAGACTATTCACCCTTCCATCGATCACTGTCTCTCAAAGGAACAAGAAAGACAGTCTGTTCATCCTTGCACGATTATCTCATGATTTATGAAATTAATTAACCTGACAAGAGCTATAATTATAAGGGTGATTTACGATATCTCTCTGTGAAAGAAAACAATATTAATATGTTCCAGACATAATGATTCTTTTAACTTTAATGTAATCGAATCTCCAGACTTCTTCCTGTAGTAAATGACTAACCTGAATCGTCTACACATCAACCCTACTTAGTGATTCCAAATGAATGCGTCTGATTTCCCTGCTTTAATGTTATTCATGACATCTTTCCATGCTGTTGACTAGTTTTTCTAAAACATTGTGAAATTTTACCTCCCGACCCGAAACGTCGCCTATCCATGTCCTCCAGAAATTATGCCTGACCCGTTGAGTTACTCCAGCGCTCTGCGGTGTTTTTGTAAACTGGCATCTTCAGTTCCTCGTGTCTCCATAGTAACTTTGTCGTTGAATATAGTGAGATTGGGAAGCTTGCCATTTTTTTTGACAAAATAACAATGACAAAGTGGCACCAAGCTAAATCCAAGGTTGGAGTAAATGTTGGTTACATGGTTTTCCATTTCTTATCATTGATTGATATTTCCCATTCCTTTGTGCACTTAACCGTTGACTGGGTTTTGATCACAGGTTGGTAGTCCTCTCATTCTCAGGTTCCACACCGAGGCATCCAGCAGTTGGGTGAACAGGCAGATCCACAAAATAAAAAAGAAAGTCAGACTTCCTACTAAGCCAAACCAATGTTAGAAATGTCACATTGAGAAATGTAGCCCTTGAACTTGCCCAATAGCCCTGTATGGACAGAAATGAGCATGCAGGGCGAATGAGTTAACAGAGTGCCATGCGGGGTGGAGATGAGGGGGAATTTCTTTCGCCAGATGGTGGTGAGTCTGTGGAAATCATTGCCAATGTCGGCCACAGACAGCTGCAGAGGCCAGATCTTGGGGAATTTGTTAAAGTGGAGATTGATAGGTTCTTGATTAGTAAGGGCGTCAAAGGTTACGGTGAGAGGGCCTCTGTAAATTGCCCTAATGCGTAGGGAGTGGATTAGAAAGTGGGAAAACCTCAAACGAGCATAAACGGCTGGTGGACATGGACAAAGTGGACTGAAGGTTTAGGTTTACCATGTGCACCGAGGTACAGTGAAAGGTCAGCTCAAATAATACTGTACATAATACAGTCAAGTCCAACTCAAGGACGAAGTGCAGAATATAGTTCTCAGCATTGTAGCGCTGAGGGGCCTGTTTCATTGTTGTATCTTTCAATTAGTTAAACCATAGCTCGCACTTGTGTCCAAGTCTGATGGTCTGGAGTGCAACTCTCCTTCCTGAATCTCTGTTGCATATGAGATGGTGGGGAGCACCTTGTAATAAGTCCAAATCCACTCCCCAAAAGAAAGGTCCCCTAGGCTTGTACTGATTTTTTGCAACGTCCTAAACCAAGGTCCTCTCTAACTTCTCAGGTACTGCAAAAAAACATGGTCAATGTTAGCCTTCAGACAATGCATCACAGCATGGTTTGGGAACAGCTCCTTCTAAGACCGCAAGAAATGATCGTGGGTTGTGAATGCAGTCTACTCCATCATGCAAACCATCCTCCCTTAATTGTAATCATGTAGTCTAATTGCTGACTGGATAGCAAGCAACTAAAAAACTTTTCACTGTACCTCAGTACACATGCCAACAATAGACTAAACTAAACTATCTGCTTGTGTGACCTTACAGTATTCCATATTTCTCCACTGACATCATTCAATGGTTCCAGGTGCTTTGCCAAGCCCGATGGTTGCAAAATGTGCTGCAGGTTCAATGTAGATAGAGATATGGTGCAGACCCATGACACATTGTGCATGGAATATTACTACACAAAGTGTACCGTGTGAGCATTGCATTGCATTGCATCCTGGTGTATTATGACAATCAACTAATCTGAATAGAATCATAGTGATAGATCTATACAGCATGGAAACAGGCCCTTCAGCCCAGTTTGTTCATGCTGACTAAGATGCACCATCTACTCTGGTTACACCTGCCTACGTTTGGCCCATATCCCTGTAAACCTATCCTATCCATGTACCTGTCCAAATGTTCTTTAAATTGTGTAATATTACCTGCCTCAACTACCCCCACTGGCAGCTCATTCCTTACACCCACCACTCTCTGTGTGAAAAGGTTGCCGCTCATGTTCCTATTAAATCTTTCCTTTTTCCTTAAACTGATGTCTTCCGGTTCTCAATTCCTTTACTCTGGGTAAAAGACTCTGGGTGCATTCAACCCTGTCTATTACCCTCATGATTTTATCCACCTCTATAAGATCAAAGATAGACACAAAATGCTGGAGTAACTCAGCGGGTCATTCAGTGCCTGTGCAGAAAAAGGATTGGGTGATGTTCCGGGTCAGGACCCTTGGTGATTGGTTTCTTGGTCCTCCAAAATATTCCAAATGGAATTTAAACTGGAGGTCGGGACCCTTCTTCAGGCTGAAAGTATGTTGTGGGGGAGAAATGGAGGCAACAAAAGACCAGGAAAAAACCGGGGCCGGCAACAAATGACCTCAGGCAGGTGGTTCCTCGCTAGGCCCATTATTGGCTAGGGTAGGTGTGTGATCTCAAAAGGGTTACATTGTCATTAACGGTGGGACTGGTTAAATGACCAGTGACGGGGGAGGGGGAGGAAAGGGGGGGGGGGGGGGGGGAGGAAAGGGGGGGGGGGGGGTTGGGGGGAGGGTGTATTAGTTTTATAATTAGATAATTCAACGTTCATACCGCAGAGTTGTAAGCTGCCCAAGCGATATATGAGGTGCTGTTCCTCCAGTTTCCGTGTGACCTCACTCTGGCAACGGAGGAGGCCCAAGGCAGAAAGGTCAGTGTGGGAATGGGAATGAGAGTTAAAATGGTTAGCAACCGGGCGATCCAGCAGGCCTCGACAGGCCGAGCATAAGTGTTAGTAGAAGTTAAGATCAAAATCTGAATCAATGATAGAAGGTAAATTGTGGGATGTGCTAAATTAGACAAAAATGTGATCACAATATTTTACACAGAACATGCGGTTTACTGATTAAAACAAAACAAATATATGAGATAAATAATGTGGCATCACATTAAATGGCAGTTACAGTGTTCTTATCTCCATCACTTGCCATATTTTCACAACTCCATTTGGACAAAGGAAAGTGATCCCAATGAACTAGTTACATGACACTGTTAGGTCGAGCAACCTCGATGGGCCGAATGGCCTGATTCTGCTCCTATGTCTTATGATCTTATGAGCTTTGCACGGGTTAAATTAATAACTCCAGATGTTGGACTCGGGTGTTAGTGAATGAATAGAAAATAATTTATTAAACATAAGTGTCAAAATTTACAGCACGGCAATGATGACAAAGCATGAACAAATATGTGATTTTTGACAAGATGCAGAAAGAACGACACAACTGTGCCTTTGATGGAGAGTTTATGACAAGATTATCGTTCCTAAGCACCAGACCACATAATCCAAGAGTTCTGTATAAAGTGCCAAACACTTACCCATTTTAAAAGCTTAAACACCACCGGAACAGAGTGTCTACACTTAGTCATTGCATTTCACAGTAGATAAGACATCATGAATTAGGTCCGGTGGCAAAGCTAAGCTCCAAATATAGAGATGCAGCCAAATTTCAAGAACCATGCGCCGGAGGTGGCGTTCATATTTGTACACAACAAAACTTTGGCAATCTGAATGCGGAAAATTCTGACTTTTATTACATATCTCTCCCCAAAAAAATAAAAATTAATGGAAAATAACAGACAAAAGATTCGACAAAATAATACCACACCGATTCAACATTCTGAATGCCACGTCATTTCTTTAATTTTTTCCCTGTAGAAGATTATTATTCTCCAAGACAGGCTATACAACATGAAAGCATTATACAACAGTGGCAACTTCACAATACCATCTGCATCTTAGCAGTGACGTAAAACTCTACATATTTTTTTTTTTTACATAGAAAATGTGTTTTACTACAGCAAGGAAATGTTAATCTTTGGTTTCATTCACAATAAACAGCTGATGTTTATTGGTACTGTTTTACTCAAATAATAACAATACTAAAATACCCTTATATTCAAAAATCCACTGGAATCCTAGACAGCTACAACAAATATAAATAAGGTTTCAGAATATCAAATAGGGCAAAGTGTAATGCTTGTGAAACCAGTATGGCCTCATATTAAACCATATATGGAGTTGTGTAAAAGAGTGATTTAGGTTCATAGATGCAGCAGGTAATAATGCATTGAAATATAATATATGAAGACCATACTCAGTCATAGATCAATTTACACTTTGAAAACATTTGATTCAATCTGAACTTTCAAAATTGCCTCAGAAAACGCTAAAACTCTTCAAAATTCTACTAATTTTAAACTGCAATTGGCTGACAATTGTGCATTGTATGAACCAAATGGGCAACCTCAAATATAAAATACTTGCCCAGCGATTTCTACCACATATATTATATTAGGTGGGTCAAATTGAACAGCGTTTTAACAGTGGCATGTACCAGTGATTGTGTCTCTTCATGATCCTGGAACACAAGTAGTAGAAGCTTTTTTTTGTCAACAGTAACAAACTTCACCGTGATTAAATTTATAATGGTTATTTTATGGGTTGGTTTACGCTTACCATTTTTGTAATAACTGATCAATTTATAATGGCCAATGCAATTTAATTTCTTTAAATAGATTAATAAACATTTTGCTGTTTATTACCAATCACTACAATGTGGTATGGCAAAGGATATGAAAAATACTTGTCAATAAGGGTTATAATCTGAGAGCATGTGTCCATGCAAATATTCTCCAGATATCATTCATTGTTTAAAAATCCCAGGAATTATAATGCATTTTTCCTAAATTGAGTCTGACGTGGAATATTTGACAAAGCCACATGTTTTATCATCATGTCAGAGGGGTGTCAGAGGTTACGAGGAGAAGGCAGGAGAATCGGGTCAGGAGGGAGAGATAGATCAGCCCTGATTGAATGGCGGAGTAGACTCGATGGGCCGAATGGCCTAATTCTGCTCCTACCACTTATGAATTTATGAACCACCGTGGAATCACTTGCTCTGGCAAATTCTGGTTTTTGATGGGCCGAATGGCCTAATTCTGCTCATATCACTTATGATCTTATGACTAAAATGTATTGTTAGTCCTTGATGGATGACTGAATTAATAGAGAGAAATATCTTCTGGATCACTTCCAAGCTAATAGGTTTTAATGCTGTTCAATTTATATCGGGGTTCCAGAGTCTTAAGTCAGAGAAAAAAAATCACTTTGCAGGCTGTCCCTAATCATTCAGGACAAACTGCAAAGGTGTAATGCATTATAGATTCAGGAGGAAGGATAAGAGGGATGGCGCAAAGCTGGCCTTTTCTTTAAAGTCGTCTCTCTTAACCCACGTTCAATACAATAAATCAGACTTAATGTCTGAACTGTTAACTGAGAAATCTCCACACGGGACACAAAGTGCTGGAGGAAGTCAGTGGGTCAGGCAGGGAATGGACAAGTGACACTTCTGGAAGAGACTGAAGGAAGGTCCCCACCCAGAGAGTCGCTGTCCATTCCCACCCCAGATGCTGCCTGAATCGCTGACTCCCTCCAGCGCTTTGTGTTTGGCTCCAGATGTTGGCAACTGCAGTTTCTTGTGACTCTAAATAGGACAAGGTTATGTGACATGGGAACATTTACATCAAAATATACATCAGCCTGTTGTTTAGCAAAGGAAGGAACGAGACCAGCTTTCCGTTCCATGTCCTTTGCAGAAGCAGGCTCGGGTGATCGTAACCCCTGGTGGTTTAATGGCAAATGATCAGTCGGCCAACTACTGGATGGAACCCATATTTCCTGGTGAATGGAACGGTGGTAGTATTTTTGGTCTGAAATATTAGCGGGGTAACATGACCGCGATGAATTCACCGCTGATGACCACTTGAATATGACAGGTGACCCTTCTTCAGTCCCAATCCAAAGTCTCACTTGTCCATTCCCCCCCCTCGAGGTAAAGCACGGGGCAATGCAGGAATTAATGCTGTATGTTGTAGAACACAATCTAATTAAAACATTGTTAGAAAATACGCATTAAGTTTCAAGCAAATTGGTTCACTTGGGATGTTGCTGAGTATGTGGGGGGGGGGGGGGGGGGGGGGGGAGGTGGGGGGAGGATAGGTTGCAGGGGAACTCTGGGGTGTTGCTCTGGGAGCCAGCATAAGCTTGATGGACCAAATGGCCTCCAATGGGTAAAGAACTATGAAATAAGCAATGTGGACAAAGTGCAAAAAAGCGGCGAGGCAAATTTCTCAGTCAGGGGATGGTAGATGTGAATTTGCAGCCACGTGTGGTGAAATCAACCACTAGATTATAATTTTGCTTTACAGCCCATCCCTGGGTTACAGAGGTCTGATTTATGGACACCCACATTTATGAACGGATTCTCATAATTCCATTACATTAAAAAGTCCTAATTCCTGGCTAAAGCTGCTTCCTCTCTCTCGCTCTCTCCACCTTTTAGAAATTGTTATTTGTATAATCAGTCTTGTGTGCTTTTGATGTCTGTCACTATTGGTGCAGGGGAGACACGAGGTTACCCTACGCAGTTATTTTTGTGTATTTTTCAATTTGTTAACAAAATCAGATTCTGTAAAAACGGGACTCATTTGGACGATCTCTATTATATTTGTTATCATTCACCAAGGACTGTCTATAAGGGGGGGGGGAGGGGGATCTTGTCTTGATCTTGGTCTTGGTTGAAAACTGGTTTGGAAGTACAGACAAATAGAGAAAAAAAAATAGGTACCAGGATTAAAGATCTAGATGCTGTATTGTCAACCAATTCCAAGTCTTTTCATGATTGTTAAATTGAGTTACTGCACTCTTGCTCCCAGCCACCCATGACCATGCATAATCCAACCTGTGCATAGAAACTAGATTAGTCACTAGATTAGTGCCTGTCTTGCGGTTATTTGAAACAGATTTGGAGCCATACAGTCACATTCTGACAAACGTGTCCAAGAAGCTGAGGCAACACAATTTTACACCTTGAATAGATTCCCAAAACCAACATCACATATTCAGCTGCCACAGATGTCTGAATCTTATCGCAAGACCAACACTGTCCTGACTGTAATAGAATCCGTTTCTTAGCTCAAAATGTGCTGACTCGATCTCTTTTACATAATCGCCAGGAACAATGGTGATGGCAGTTCGCTTAATGATGGATTGGTTAGTTAGCATTACATCTTCCCCCCACATGTGCACAGATTTCCGAAATGGATACAAAGCAATATTACCTTCCTGTCGAGACCGATGCCCCTTATTTAATGCCAGACTTTCGTGACTTGCAAAGCCTTTGCTTGCACAAGAGGAAAAGATCAACTAACTCCCAGTCTCTCAGTTTAGGAACGTCAGAGCGAGTTCACCGATCTGCACTTGAGTCTTACAAATATGTTATTCAGATCGTGTGGCACATCAAACAAATCCCCCTGAAGATAGACACAAAATGCCAGAGTAACTCAGCAGGACAGGCAGCATGGAGACGTCTGGAGAGAAGGAATGGGTGGTGTTTCGGGTGATGGGTGAAGGAATGGATGACGTTTCGGGTTGAGTAACCCAAAAACGTCACCCATTCCTTCTCCCCAGCATTTTGTGTCTATCTTCGGTGTAAACCTGCATCTGCAGTTCCTTCCTAAACACATCCTCCCTTTTCACTAAACTGAGATCCTTGAGAGATTGCAGCTTTGTGCCTGTGATAACGGGGATGTGAGAACAATACAAATGTGGATCAAATCCCACGTGGCACTTATGAACAGCTATCCATTTCCTTACACCATCCTTGGAGCAAAGAGATGCATCATATAGTGATACATGTGTAAAGTTGTAGATGGCCCATTTGATTAATTCACCATCTATACTCCAATCTGCTCATATTTTTGACTTACATTTTCCTTTATTCAACAAACATTCCACGCAAGACACATGCCGTTAGGTAGAAGCAGAATCTCTGAACTCAATACCACAGTCTAATGTCAGAAGGCCAACGTATATACTGAGATGTTACAAGTAGTGTCATTAGGCCTGTCTAATGCTTGAATCCAGTGTGGAATTAGAAATTGAACCGGTTACGTTGGCAGAATTATTTTCTCTCTATATGAATTAGCTCAGGGTAAAATCCACGTGCCACTTTCATATTCTAGCTGGCTCACCCTCATTAAATGGAAGCAGGAACTTAAAATGACATTAAGTTCAGTTCAATGCTTCCTACTGAGTGTAGTTCGCTGCTTTTGCCTTATTAACAGCTGTAACTTTCTTCCCTTGGATTCTATTTTGTAGAGGCGATAAGTTCTAATGGGTTTTAATGCTTGAAAATCGTGAGGCCACCTGACTCAAATGAAACATTTCAATCGTACGATTCCCTTTACCGCCACTCTCGGGCCTGCGGAAATGATGGAGGTTTCAGCTGAAGGTTTAAATGCTGCCGAGTCTGTCAGTAACATAAAAGTTGCAGAATCACTATTTATTAGCTCAACCAAACCAGACGCCTGCCTCAATTATCAATTACAAACGCGAACCTCTTCATTATGAAGCTGACTTGGAGAAAACGTGAGTCTGAGAAAATGTCTAAGTTGATTGTCCGTTTATTAACACAAAAGACACTTACTTCGATTCAATGTATATTTCCATGAGATTTTAAAGAATGCAACTACTTTGAAAAGAAAAAAAAAAGACTAGCGGGAATATTTTTTAATTGTTTTGTCTAAACTGTATTGTCAAGATCTCTATTTGTTCAAGCTTTTTTTTTCATTTTTTTTTTCAAATGTATACACAGAATCATGGACATCTTTTCTCACTTGCTGCCTTCCTATCCGTACTCTATAGCCGGCCTCGCTCAGCTAGATATTGAATTCCTTCCATAAGAGCTAGTTGGCTCAGTTCCAGGGCGATGACTGTAGGCCGACACCTCCTGCAGTTAATGCACAACCTCAGCACCTCTCGATTCAGTCAGAGTGTCATCACAACACAATATATACAAAGATTCTTCCACAATATGCAACAAATAACAGTTTCCATGCATAATTCCTATTCAAAATGAAATCTGGATTTAAAATCAATCATTTCCCAATACTAATCATACATTAGCTCTATAAAGAGTACATATTCATGCATAAATCATAAGTTCAGTTCATCGTCTTTTTCAGGTACAGCTGAACACATAACACTTATAAATACTGTATTAAGACATGACTCAGAAAGAAACACATCGGAACAGAAAATTACCTCCAAGGACTGTAAAAGTATGAAAATTGTAAACTCCAGGGTCCTTAATCAACCAGCATCATCTTTCTAATTCATTGCCATAACATTCATATGTCTTCCATGAACGCATCAAAGTATACATGCTACCTTCTGCAAAATTATAATTTAACAGTATAAAGCTTCAAGTCACAATTTCCAAAACTAGCTAGTATTTTATCACATAAACTATACATTAATAGTTGAGGTATTTCTGAGAAATTGTCAAAACTTGCACGGTCTGTGTCATCTGCCCACCCGCAGCGATGGGAACTTTGGTATATTCTTAGAACACTTTGGTATCATTAAAGCCAGTCACAAACCACCAGAATGTTAGTGCACACGTTCTGTGTTTTTAAGAGCTGAAATGAAGATGAGCGACAATGAGTTTTTATACATGTGCAAATGAGAAGGTTTGCTTTGCTTCCTCAGTCAACCCCTCTTGAGTGGGACGTTGACTAAAATATGATTGTACTTGCTCTGTAATGCATCTATTTAACTGGGGATTGTCGCTGAACCCTCACCGCTACCGTGCAGAAAGTGATCCGTTCTGTTATTAATTAAACCGCAGAGTAGAGAGTACGCTCGATGGAAATTGGAGTTTAGTTCACAAAATAATGAAAGAATAACCCAGAATTAGTGTAAGCCACGAGAGCACTATTAAAAATGCTTCAAATCACCTTGCATTACACATAGAAGCATTGCATAATGTGTATATTCTATGAAAACTAACGTCGGATTTTTTAAATTTGGCTTTTTTCCCCAGGAGGTTATTTGGGAAAGGGATTTCTCCGTGCAGTTAAGTAACACTGTTGTTTTTCAATTTCATTCACAGGAGCCTACAATGTGATGAGCTATTTAACAGCAATGGTTCACTAACACATAATCCTTGCTGAGACTAAATTCATTTATTTATCGATTAATTTTCATCCATGCAATAAAATAAAGTATGCTTAATCCCAAATAGACCCAGGGCATTACGGTAGGACCAAGCACGACAAATAATGTGCAACTACATGTCATTTTAAACTCACACTGTGAAATGTATAACCTGGGCAACAGTAATTCGCTATGGGATTATTCAGAAGGTGATCACATTAAGGAATAGTTCAACGGACAGTTTCCACTTCACGGAGATTCTCTGGAAGTATTCACAAACTCTTTTGATTCAGTGTGAAATTCCCAGAAAATACTTACGCGGCCATCGCTTCACATGAATCCATATTTTTTTTAAATCTAAATGCTCCCATTCCTCAATGTTTCCTTGAATTCCATATGTACTTTATTTATAAGAATCACCTCAAGCCACAGCCCCAACCAAGGCGGGTGTGAGCTACATGAGAAATATTGGAAGTTTTCCCCCGCTCTATCGAATATTTATTTAGATGTAATATATACAGACACCTTTTTGTCCATGAATCTCCAAATCCCAAACTCGGACATCAATCCCCAAAACTAGTTACATACTTGGTTATGCCTGCAATTACTTTTATTTTATAAAAAGCACAATGTTTTAAAATGCAGATGAGCAAAAAAAAATAATAAATCATAAATTAAATAAATAAATACGTACATATTACACGCACACGCACACACACACACACACACACACACACACACACACGCAGACACACATAAAACAGACAGCATATATTATGCTTTTTGCAACAATGCAAAAACCGATATTTCCGAATAAGTTGCTTTTTAATAACAATCCCAGACTCACACTCTTCTGTTTAATAAAATGACAAAACATGTGCACTAATATCATGCATTCTTACCAAGGGGTTCAACGTTGATTTGAGCCAACCACAACAATTGCCCTGCGGCCGATCGGTTAACCCCACCGTCCAGATTTAAATCCAAGGACAGTGACCCCCTTCTTTCCGAATTGTCTCAATCAAAAGTAGTCAACTACCACCCCCCCCCCCCCCCCCTCCCCCCCTCGACCCCCCTCCTCCCCCATCCCCTGATTACTTCGCAATTGAGTGAAAGGCTTAGGGCAGAAAACTCTTGATTCTAAAACTGAGGTTTACACAAGTTTCAACGCCCAGGGATCTACAGATATCATCGCTTTAGCTCAAGCAAGGCACTCATCTTGTGGTCACTCTCTGTAGCGGTTTCCTGCATCGCAGTGAACGGTTTGAGGAGTATATTTGGTATCAGGGCAAGTTTGCAATTTTCGAAGACTGTGAGGTTCGAGAGCGGGTAAAGTTTTCAAAACGCAGATCGTGCAAGAAATTCTTTGGTATCAGACGTGATTTTAAAATCACAATTGAAATTCAGTGAGGTAGCCGCCTTGGTACTCACTATAAATGTCTCTACAAAGTTCACAACTGGAAGCTTTTTCCGCTTCCTACTTAATACTACTAGATTTGGTTAAAGAATCAAGCTTTACCACATCACAAGACAGAAACAACATTAGAGAAGTTTTAGCGACTTACTGATCAGACATTCCATCTGTGCCACTTCTATAGTACCTTAATATTATTTTCTTTTTTTTTAACATTGTACTATTCATCATAATGTTATTACTTTTACACACCAAAATCATGATTATTTTTGTTTGGTTCTTTTGTGAATCTGGTAAGTTTCCGTTTAATTCTACTAGGTTTTTTTTTAAACTTTTGTCTTTGTCAAGGTGCCTAACTTCCACAGCAAAGCATATCAGTTCAGTGAAAAAGAACCTTATCGTTAGGTGGTACACATTACCCGCATTTTTTAAAAATTCATTTTCCAGTGATGTCATTGCCTCGTACGATAGACCGAGACATTTAAAAAAGACTTTATTTTCGTGGAAAAAAAATTCTGTTTTGTGTTTTTTTTTTGTTTGTATTTGTATATGGCACAAGTCGTCTTGTAAATATTGCAACAACAAGTCATGTAGTACCATCCTATTTGAGTATCATTAAGGCAGCTGTTGCTATTGGCACACGGTTCCCTCTCGTTTCTGCAATTAGCCATTGAGTGACAAATCGATCTCGAACTATTTTTTTTTGTTTTGGGGCAAAGGAGTGGGGGGGGGGGAGGGGCAGGACTGAGGGGGATGTGGAGAATATTGAAGGGGGGGGGGCAAGGGAGAAGGAAGTTCTCTTTGGATTCCAAGTTGGTTTCGTTTTTTTTTGTGTTTAATCTTCTTTGGTAACAAGAGACATTTGGGAAATAAATTCCATCCAGACTTAAGTATCAACAAACACTTTTTTTTAATATAGTCTATGACTAGGTCATTTCCTCATACAGGCTATTCTAAAATGACCTTTATAGTGCGAGAGTTTGTCATGAAAATTACCCGAATATGTACTTTTTATCTTCTGTGCTTCCAGACCCGCATGTTTTATCCAGTGACACTCGTCCAACTTATCTCTCCACCAGCCCCTATAAACCCTGGCGTAGAGAAAGGTGTACACGTGTCTCCGATTGGATTTTTTTTTCTTTGGAATTTATCTATTTTAAAAATCGTGTCTTTTTTATTTGGTTTAAAGCCTTTTTTTTTTTGGTTTTGTTGTTGTTTTGGGTTTTTTTTTTCCTGTCTTAATTCCAGAGCGAAGTGGCGAAGACCCCCCTGTCGCTAGGGAAGGGAGAGAGAGAGAGATTCCTCCCCAGGCGCTCTCTTTCTTCTCTGTTCACGCTTTGGTAAAAGTGCTTGCAGCGGATACCGGGGGCAGGTTGGCTCCGGAAGGTTCATCCAGCCACCTGTCCATGCTACGTCTGCGTGCGTTCATGAAGAAGTTACTGACCGTGTTGAGTTCCAGCCCCAGCTGCTGCGAGATGGTGATCTGCATTTCTTTGGACGGCCGCTTGTTTTCTTTGAATATGGCGATCAAGGTGCGGCGTTGGAGGTCGGTGAAGACAAGCCTTTGCTTTTTGGGGGTGGTGGCTCGGTCTCGGTTTTGCTCTTGTTCTTTACGCTTGCAAGCTAAGGTGAGGGCATAGGGAGGGAGGTGGGTGGGTGGGTGAGGTGGGGAGATACAAAAAGAAGAGAACAATTAAAAAAAAAAGAGAATTGAGAATACTCTTTTAAACGCAATAAAAATAACTTGCAGATGCCAAGAGTTAAGAGTCGAGGTGTGTTTTATTGTCATATGTCCACGAAACGGGGAACGAAAGTCTGAATGTGTGGGAGGGAACTGCTGACACCAAAGATGAGGTGTTCAATACCAGGACATCCGAGATGTCCTCATTTTTTAAGGAACGGGGATTCGCCTCTTCCATCATAGATGAGACCCTCACACGGGTCTGACCCAAAGCGTCACATATCCCTTGTCCCCAGGGACGCTGCCTGACCCACTGAGTTACTCCAGCATTTTTATGTCTATCTCCGGCATCTGCAGTTCCCTCCTGTCAAACATCAACAGTCCCCCCTCCCCCACCCCACCCCCAGACTTGCTCTTATCAGTCCAAATAGCCGTAAATGTTATCAGGCAAGTACACATGGCGGAACTTTCCAAGTATGCTCAGCCTGTGGACTCCAATAAGTACACGATGGAGATACATGGATTGGAGCCTGATACCAGTAGTGAGGCAAGTTTGGGTTCAGACACAGATACAGTGGTTTGAGTGATGCACACAGGCTACTCGTGAATGGACAGAAACATGCCTGAACGATGCCACAAGCTTGATGTTATAGGCTTCGGTCGAGGGTCAAGATTGGATGGGTATGCACAGGCTGAACGAGTATGACGAAATACACTTGGGTATATACGGGTTTAGGGTTTGAGATGGAGTCTGTTCCATGTCCCTGGAGAGCACTTTTGTAAATCTCTGTATATTGTGGCTGAGATTCTCAGGTACGACGGTTACTCATAATTCTATAATTCCATAATTACTGACAGCCTTTTACAAGTGCGCCATCGCTTTCTTCCAGATTTTATTTACTGTTGAAATTATTAACAATTTTGTAATCTTTATCACACTCCAATCTTTCGGTTTTCCTCTATAGGTCGTGTCCTGTACCTGATTTAACTTTGAGAGAACATGTGCAACATACATTTATAGTTTGCGACCATGCTTTTCAATTTTGCTAAGGAGAGATTTGCCTCCTCACATAGATCCATGCAAACCATTTTGCTTTCTTTGGGTTGTTCGGCAAGTATGAATTGTAAAGTGCCCTTAAAATGGACACAAAAATCCATATCTATCAAAAACTGGTACCATTCTACTGCATTCCAACATGGCCTCCTTCGCATCGCTGAGACCAAGTGTCGACTCGGTGACCGTTTCAACGAACTTTTGCACTCAGTCCGCCAAGGCCTACTGGATCTCCTGCTTGCCAACCATTTTATCTCCTCTTCCCATTCCCACGCTGACTTTTCGGTCCTGGGCCTCCTCCATTGCCAGAGTGAAGTCATGAGCAAACTGGAGGAACAGCACCTCCTATTCTGCTTGGGTAGTTTACAACCCAACATTGAATTCTCCAATTTTAGGTAACACACACCCCACCCCTCCACCTCTCCTTCCATTAGCTCCCATCCTGGTGCACACGTATTTCCCCTACTACTATCCCCCTTCACCCCTGTCCCCCGTCCTCCACCCCTCTCCCCTGTCCCCTTTCCACTTAAACCCCTCCCTCTTGCTTTACATTTCTCTTCTCTTCTAACACCCATTTGTCCCCTTTTCATTCTGGGCACATAGATAACATTTATTGTATAAATGTGATAACCTTGGGTCTCACCAGTCAATTCCCTGGAAATTAGACCCATATGCACCTGCTTCAAATGCATAATCATTTTAAGTTTGAATAGTGACCATCAGAAAATCAGCCCTGGTAGTTTTAAAGCTCAATTTATCCGAGTACATCTGATTTCACTTGGCATCCTACCAGTGGTTAATGAGGATTTCTGGTGCACAGCAGCCTCTGCTGCATTCATTTGACAGACATTGGCTGTTAAAAGCTGCTACCTATAACCAACAATTTGCCCCTGACATGAAAACAAGCAAATCCCATGGGAAACAGAAAAGAGATGGAGATTAAATGATCTCTGGAGAGGCACCAATGCTTGATTCACTGCTTCTGCCCGACCTGTTTATCGTTGCACATGGACATCACTGAACAGACCCTTCGGCCGAACATGATGCCAAGACCAACTCCTATCTGCCTGCACATAATCCATACTGTATCTCTCCATTGCAGAGGTTAGAGGCATCAGAGGCTATGGGGAGAAGGCTGTGCCACCGTGCTGCCCACTACTTAGAAAAGGTTACACTGTGGGAAACATCAGTCACATCCGTCAGTTACCTTACAGAAATCTTTGCGTGCCAGTCTCAGAAGCTGATCTGCTATCATACATTACAATCGCTCCACTCTTTTAAATCTTTATTTCTGTACACTGTGAATGTAATAATGTATAGTATTTTCTTTGATTGGATAGCACGCAACAAAAAAGCTTATCACACTACATCGGTACACGTGACAATTATAAACCAAACTTAACTGAACTAAACAATTGTCTTCAGTTCTGGGCACCGTGTTATAAGAAAGATGTTGTCAAGCTGGAAAGGGTACAGAGAAGATTTACAAGGATGTTGCCAGACTAGAGGGTCTGAGCGATAAGGAGAGGCTGAGTAGGATGGGACTTTATTCCTTGCAGCGCAGGAGGATGAGGGCTGATCTTATAGAAGTGTATAATATCATGAGAGGAATAGTTCAGGTGGATGCACAGAGTCTCTTGCCCAGAGTATGCGAATCGATGACCAGAGGACATAGGTTTAAGGTGAAGGGGAAAAATGTTAATAGGAATCTAAGGGGTAAATTTTTTACACAAAGGGTGGTGGTGCGTGTATGGAACAAGGTGACAGAGAAGGTAGTTAAGGCAGGGACTATCCCAACATTTAAGAAACAGTTAGACATCTGCATGGATAGGACAGGTTTGGAGAGATATGGACCAAATGCGGGCAGGTGGGACTAGTGTAGCTGACATATTGGCCAGTGTGGGCAAGTTGGGCCGAAGGGCCTGTTTCCACAATGTATCACTCTATGACTGTAGTTGCAAAAGACCGCAGAAGATATAATGACATTCTGCTCAACGGTCCTCAAATGGAAAGGGTGGGATCATACAAAAGTGTTGGTCAGATACAAGCATTTACATTAATACAATAAATGTTATCTTTATACAATCATGTGTGTGAACCGTTAGTTTTTAAATGGTCCAATTTGGAAAACATTTGGAGCAAATAACATTCTGGAAGTAGGTGGTGATGGGTGAGAATGATATTGCAGAAAATGATGGAGTTCCACTGTCATCCTTCCAATTGATGGAATTAATTGATTGAAAGCTATAGCATGGAAACAGGAAAGCTATAGCGTGGAAATCGAGTCCACGCCGACCATCGATCACCCGTTCACACTAGTTCTATGTTATCCCACTTTCGCGTCCATTTCCTACACACTGGATGCAGTTTACAGAGGCCAATTAACCTACAAAACCTCACGTCTTTGAGATGTGGGAGGAAACCCATGCAGTTACAGGGAGAACATGCAAACTCCACACCTACAGTGCGGGAGGTCAGGATTGAACCTGGGTCTCTGGCATTGTGAAGCAGCAGCTCTATGAGATGTGCCCCTGTGCCGTGAAAGGGTTCTGAAACATACATGAACTGAGTAAATCTTTGGGTATATAATTTGTTGCAAAGTCGGTATAAAAACGAAAGGAGCAATATATAATGATATCAAATGAGCACCTATAGATCATCTAAAATCAGTAACCCGTTCCTGTTTTTTCCCCATATCCCTTGATTCCTTTAGCCCGAAGAGCTAAATCTAACTCTCTCTTGAAAACACCCAGTGAATTGGCATCCACTGTGAGTAGAGAATTCCACAGATTCACAACTCTCTGGGTGAAGAAGTTTTTCCTCATCTCAGTCCCAAATTGCCTACCCCTTATTCTTAAACTCTGACCCCTGGTTCTGTAAGCAGTGATTCCAGCCACCCTATTATCTAATGCAAAGTAGGGATATAACTATAATTTATAGTTGTGGACCAGTCGGGATGGCAGGAGTTCCAAACCATTGTTCAAAGCACAAGAGAAACTCTGGAGTGATTGTTTGCTATGGATGCACCAGAAGTCAACCATCACAGGGGTATCAATTACAAGTAGCAATATGCTTCATTATCTGAAGAAAGAGCACAAAACTCCTTATTCAAAGACAGGGTAGCCAACCATGAACATTCACAGTCCCAGATACAGCAGGGAAATAGGCCCTTCACCCCACTGAGTCCATGCTGACCATCGATCACCCGTTCATACAAGTTCTATGTTATCCCACTTTCTCATCCACTCTGCGCAGTTTCACGGAGGCTAATTAACCTTCAAACCCCACATGTCTTAGTGATGTGGGAGGAAATGGGAGCACCTGGAGGAAACCCACGCGGTCACAATACAAACATGCAAACTCCACACAGACAGCAGCACCCGAGGGTCAGGATCAAACCCGGGTCTCTGGCCCCGTGAGAACTCAGCTCTACCGACTGCATTTACGGTGTTCCCCTGAGTTCTTTGCAGAAGGACTCTTTCTGCAGCAAGAAACCGCAGTGAGGAAGCCAACGAAGATCTGGGATTTTAGCACCTACATCAGCAACAGCAATGGCACAAAGCAGAAAGAGTTAGACAAAAGTGAAAATTAAATAGTGGTACAAGTGATTGCAGATGCTGGAACCTGCAGCAACATACTGGAGGAACTCAATGAGTCAGGCAGCATCTAAGGAGGAAATGGACAATCAATGTTTTGGGTTGGAAAAAGAACATAGAACATAGAAAAGTACAGCACAGGAACAGGCAATTCAACCCACATCTGGGTTTTGAATATAATGACAAACTAATCTAATCTGATCTGCCTGCGTATAATCAATACCCTTCCATTCCCTGCAATTTCACGTGCCTATCGAGGGGGAGGTATCTGACAAAGAGCAATCCAACCAAGACCTCAACGGTGGAACAGGCGGAGGAAGATGGCTGACCTTAGGGGAGCGTCACAACGGCTGGGAAGGCGGATGAAGGCTGCAGCAGAAAAGGGTCTCCGGTCGTCTTGAACTCCATGCCACTGGATCCTGACCCAGATCAGTCAAGGACCGTGGGGTGGCTGTCTGTGCAGCTGTCTCCCCACGTTAAACAAAGTCACGAACAGACGTCCTCCATATAGGGAATAGCACCCTGGAGACACCCATGGTCAGCCATGACTGAAGGGTATCTCCTAAGAACTGATGAAAGCAAGTTATTTCCCACTCTCTCCAAGTGTACTAGTCACCCATTCCTTCTCACCACACATGCTGCCTGTCCCGCTGAGTTACTCCAGCATTTTGTATCTATCTTCTGATTACTAATGTCGCAACTTTCAAGGAGCTATGGACTTGGACCACAAGGTTCCCAACTGGTCCGCTAATTAAATGGTCCGTACATTGGTATTAGTATTGATGTGGCAGCTTAGTCATGTTCAAGGAAAATCTCCTTGCAAGTTACCGGTGATGAAGTATGCAATGAACTTAAAAATGTTTGGTTAAAGTGGAATAGGCCTCAGGTAAGACAAAATGTTTTCTGCATCACAAAATTCAGCAAATCAGTTGTAGTTGATCACCTGAAATCCACCAACATTTATTCACAAAGAAATATTAAATTAAATTAAATTAAATTTCTTTATTTATATAGCACATTTTTAGTCAACTTGCATTGACCCCAAAGTGCTTCACATAATTACATCCACACACACAGGCAAAGGTGGGTGAAGTGTCTTGCCCAAGGACACAACGACAGTATGCACTCCAAGCGGGATTCGAACCAGCTACCTTCCGGTTGCCAGCCGAACACTTAGCCCATTGTGCCATCTGTCATCCCGAAAAAGCTTATTACAGAAAAAAGCTGGAAACACTCAGCATATCAGACAGTGTTTGGGTAGTAGGTGCTTGGAATGTGCTGCCAGGAGAGGTGGTGGAGGCAGATACACTAGTGGCACTTAGGAGGCTTTTGGATTCTCACATGGACATGCGGGGAGTGGAGGGATATGGATCACCTGCAGGCAGAAGAGATTAGTTCAACCACTGCATCATGTTCAGCATGGACATTGTGGGCTGAAGGGCCTGTTTCTGTGCTGTACAGCTCTACGTTCCAAGCAGGAGACAAAATAAAGTGTGCAGCACAGTGGCACAATGGTGGAATAGCTGCCTTACAGCGTTTGAGACCCGGGTTTGATCCATACTATGGATGCTGCCTGTACAAAATTTGTACGTTCTCCCTGTGACCTCGTGGGTTTTATCTGGGTTCTGTGGTTTCCTCCCACATTCCAAACATATGCAGGTGTGTAGGTTAATAGGCTTTGGTAAAATTGTCCCTAGGGTGTGGGATAGTGTTAGTGTACCTTGACGCAGTCTCGGTAGGCCGAAGGGCCTGTTTCCGCGCTGTATCTCTTTAAAAAAAAGTCTGAAGTCCTTTACCAGGGTGAAGAGTGAAAATTAGCTAGTTGGAGAGAAAGTTGTTTGTGGTGTGAAATCATTTTGAAATAGACAAGATTCCTACAAGGATACTTTGTCAATGCAATCAATATATTAATGAGTTGTTTAAGGAGGAACTGCAGATGCTGGAAAATCGAAGGTAGACTGAAATGCTGGAGAAACTCAACTCAACTCAACTCAAGTCTGAAGAAGGGTTTCGAACCGAAACGTTGCCTATCTCCTTCGCTCCATAGATGCTGCCTCATCCGCTGAGTTTCTCCAGCATTTTTGTGTACCTTCGATTTTCCAGCATCTGCAGTTCCTTCTTAAACAATAAATAAATAAAAGAAGAAAGCACTGCATTCATGTAGAAGGAATAGATTATTCTGGGTTAAATATAGATGAAAATGGTTGCAAGATAGAAATGGGAACAATGGTGAAGGCAAAGAAAATGAAAAATTTAAGGACTAAAGACCACCCTAAGGCCATGGGGGGGGGGGGGGGGGGGGGGGGGGGGGGGGGGGCTGGCATCTGCGATATACAGCAAAGATCAACAAAGTTTGCCTGTATGATCCAAAGATTAATGAGTTGAGAGTTATCACGATCTTGACCTCGTCAATGAGGGCCATCCGATGCTGGGATCAAGTTGAAGGTTGTTCAACAGTATGTAAGATCTCTTTGTGAATAAAGCCTGAGTCTCAGAATACATTCTCACAAGAGGAGGCTGAAGCAAGATGTTAGGTGTCTGAATACAATTTGTGTACGGGGTCTTGACCTGTGTGCTTCTATACCTTCTGCCCTGAGATCCAGGTCACCTTTAATTTCCAGCCCGAAGATTCTTTTTTAGAGACACAGTGTGGGAACAGGCCCTTTGGCCCATCGTGTCCATGCTGAGCAGCGATGATCCGTACCCTATCCTACACATCCGAGATAATTTGCAAAAGGCAATTAACCTACAAATCCCGTACACTAGTTCTATCCCACACACCCTACGGACAATTTACAGGAGCCAATTAACCTACAAACCTACACGTCTTTGGAATGTGGGAGGAAACTGCAGCACCCGGAAAAAACCCCATGCGTTCACAGGGAGAACATGCAATCTCTGTACAGACAGGATCGAACCGTGGTTCTCAGGCACTGGAAGGCAGCAACTCTACCGCTGTGCTACTGTGCCGCAGAGTTTCCATGCGAAAAGTGCTGCTGCACTTGTAACAAATGTAACACTATTCCCCGGCAGTGAAATATTGCAACCAGCTCTCCATACCAGCTTAAACAGACTCTGAGGACTTGAGGAGTTTTCAGCAGCCTGTAGTTAGTTCCAAAGCTACCTTGTGAGATGTCTCAACATCTCTGTTTAAATGGCATCCAACAGCTGGAAGAACTTCTGTCTCACAGCACCCCAGAGACCTGCATTCGATCCTGACCTCGGGTGCTGTTTGTGTGGAGTTTGCATGTTCTTCATGTGACTTGTGTGGGTTTCCTCAGGGTGCTCCGGTTCCCTCCCACATCCCAGGTTTATATCCATCTTAACCTACCTGATCTCCCAGTGGCCCAGCACTTCAACTCCCCCTCCCATTCCCAATCCAACTTTTCTGTCCTGGGCCTCCTCCATTGTCAGAGTGAGGCCCAGCGCAAATTGGAGGAACAGCACCTCATATTTCGCTTGGGTAGTTTACACCCCAGCGGTATGAACATTGACTTCTCTAACTTCAGATAGCCCATGCTTTCTCTCTCCATACCCTCCCCCTTTCCAGTTCTCCCACTAGTCTTACTGTCCCTGACAACATTTTATTTTTGTCCCGCCCCCTCCTCTGACATCAGTCTGAAGAAGGGTCTCGACCCGAGATGCTGGCTCCAGAGATGCTGCCTGACCCGCTGAGTTACTCCAGCATTTTGTGTCTCCCAGGTTTATAAGTTAATTGGCCTTTGTAAACTGTGGCTCCTAGTATGTAGGGAGTGGACGTGAATGTCGAACCGTCATTCGTCTTCGCCCTGACACACCGGCGTTCCGACCACATCCACGTCGATATCGTTGGACCATCCAGAGGTGTCACCATCGTAGACTGATTCACGAGATGGCCGGAAGCCGTCCCGCTCTCGGATACCTCCACTGCGACCAGTGCACGTGCCCTCACTGCCCACTGGATGGCCCGCTTTCACGTGCCGGCGCACATCTCCTCCGTCGGAGGTGCGCAGTTCACCTCCGAGCTGTGGTCAGCAATGGCCCCGCTGCTTGGCACACAGCTGCACCACACAACGGCCTACCACCCGCAAGCAAACGGCCTTGTGGAACGTTTTCACCGGCACATGAAGGCATCCCTCAAGGCACGGTTCACGGGCCAAGACTGGATGGATGAATTGCCATGGGTCATGCTAATTGAGTGTTTGCACAACACGTGAACTTCTTCAACTGCATAGATCTAGTGTCAACTGGTGGTCGATGGTCAGTGTGGACATAGTGGGTCAAAAGTACTGTTTTCCTGCATTATCTTTCGATCTTTCATACCCAAGTACAAGACTGCACCGATTGTACTGTTACAATAGTAGATTACACTGTTACACCTGATAGATTGCATGATTTCACTGGACCAAAGTATATGTCCAATTATTTTCCGTTTGTTCATCTTACGGTAATTAATGTTAATATAATAACAGCAAGGAAATGCAGGCGCTGATTTCTACCAATGAAAGACACAAAGTGCTGGAGTAACTTAATGGATCTGGCAGCATCTCTGGATAGGTGATGCTTTGGGTCTTGACCCTTCTTCCGACTGATTGAAAGGGGGTGGGGATAGAAGGATGGAAAAGTCTGAAGAAGGGTCCCAACCTGAAACGTCACCTATCCACATTCTGCAGAGATGCTGCCTGAACTGCTGAGTTACTCCAGCACTTTGGGTCTTTCTTTAACCTTTCTTAACCTTGCATTAAACAATATTCCCATTTCATGTATCTGAACACTGAATGGCTCGGTTGTAATCATGTATTGTCTTTCCGTTGTCTGGTCTGGTTAGCAGGCAACATAAGCTTTTTCACTGTACCTCGGTACACGTGACAATAAACTAAAACTGAACTGAACTGAACATTAATATAGTCATGAAAAGGAAGGAACTGCAGATGCTGGTTTAGACCGATGATAGACACAAAAGGCCGCAGTAACTCAGCGGGACAGGCAGCATCTCTGGAAAGAAGGAATGGGTGGGGTGACGTTTCGGGTCGAGACCCTTCTTGTGAACACTAATTGGTCAGATGTGCTTTCTTTCTCAACAGATCACCCTCGTAAAATCGAAAGGAAAGAAAGGAATATACTTTGTGTCTCCAAACCTTATGAATGAAAGATATGGAACCGTTATTTTTTTTGTGTAACATTGTGTTGTGTTGCAAGGATTACTGACGGAACACAAGTCTACAGGAGGCTGAAGATTTTACGTCTTTTTCCATCTGCTGAGATTGCCATTTGGGAATGAAAAACAGGCATTCCAGTTGATTAGATGCACCAGACATGATCTACAACCATAATTTTAATGATCACTACTAGTTTGCGATTTTTATTAACCTTTCTATTAAATTGTACTCTTTGTTAATTCTATTTATAAATTGTGATTACCACTGCGGATGGTTCGAATGCCCCTACCGCGGGAGAATAAAGAGGAATAAGATTGGACTTTATTACCTTCCATCACAGTGAGGAATGTGGGGAATCTGCTGTGGTGGATGTTTATGTTAACTTTTACGTAGTTGTGTGTCTTGTTGTTTATTTATTAGTATGGCTGTGTGGTAAATCAAACTTCACTGTACCTTAATTGTGGCAATAAACTGACCTTGAAACCTTGAAATCACCAAGTTCATCTTGGACAGCAATGATTCAAAACTATATCCCCTGGTTAAACAGCTGACAGAAAAATGGAACAATTCTTAATTTCACTGAAGGATGAGGCTCCCCTAGCAAAACATTAATGGGTTGAACCTATGTAGGCCCCTTGTGCCTGCTCAGAATAACTGATATGGAGTTTACTAGATGGACCAAACATGGCTTTATTGTTCTGATCGTTTCTGCAATAAATATTGCTCATTTCAGTTTCACCATGAATTCACCAAACCTGGGCTTCTGCACGGAAATCACTTTCAACTGGCAGCTGAGTTTCACAGAATGCAGCCCATGAAGAAATGCAGATCGGCCATGATTGAAAGCCATGATATTCTTTTATCGCTCTTTTTAACTCGACCAGCTTAAAACCTTCACCCGGCTAACAATGTTCGAAGAAACATCGAAAATAGGTGCAGGAGGAGGCCATTTGGCCCTTCGAGACAGCACCGCCATTCATTGTGATCATGGCCTTCTCCCCATACCCCTTGATTCCGCTAGCCCCTAGAGCTCTATCTAACTCTCTTTTAAATTCATCCAGTGAATTGGCCTCTACTGCCTTCTGTGGCAGAGAATTCCACAAATTCACAACTCCCTGGGCAAAAAAGTGTTTTCTCATCTCAATTTTAAATGGCCTCCCTTTATTCTTAGATTGTGGCCCCTGGTTCTGGACTCCCCCAACATTTGGAACATTTTTCTTGCATCTAGCTTGTCCAGTCCTTTGATAATTTTATATGTTTCGATAAGATAACCTCTCATCCTACTAAATTCCAGTGAACACAAGCCCAGTCTTTCCAATCTTTCCTCATATGACAGTCCCGCCACCCCAGGGATCAATCTGGTGAACCTACGCTGCACTGCCTCAATAGCAAGGACGTCCTTCCTCAAATTAGGAGACCAAAACTGCACACAATACACCAGATGTGGTCTCACCAGGGCTCTGTACAACTGCAGAAGGACCTCTTTACTCCTATACTCAAATCCTCTCTTTATGAAGGCCAACATGCCATTAGCTTTCTTCATTGCCTGCTGTACCTGCTTGTTTACTTTCAGTGACTGGTGTACAAGGACACCCAAGTCTCGTTGCACTTCCCTTTTTCCTAATCTGACACCATTGTGATAATAATCTGTCTCCTTGTTCTTACCGTCAAAGTGGATAACCTCACATTTATCTATGTACATTATACTACTTCTGCCATGCATCTGCCCACTCACTCAACCTGTCCAAGTCACCCTGCAACCTCCTAGCATGCTCTTCGCAGTTCACACTGCCACTCAACTTTGTGTCATCTGCAAATTTGCTAGTGTTACTTTTAATCCCATCATCTGAATCATTAATATATATTGTAAATAGTTGCGACCCCAGCACCGAGCCTTGCGGCATTCTTCTCGCCACTGCCTGCCATTCTGACAGGGACCTGTTTATTCCTACTCTTGTTTCCTTTGTATCTCTATCCGTGTCAATACCCCACCCCTAATAACATGTGTTCTCATTTTGCCCACTAATCTCCTGTGTGAGACATTATCAAAGGCTCCCTGAAAGTCCAGATACACTACATCCACTGGCTCCCCTTCATCCATTTTACTTGTCACATCCTGAAAAAAGTCCAGAAGATTAGTCAAGCAGGATTTTCCCTTCATAAATCCATGCTGACTTGGGCCAATCCTTTTACTGCTATCCAAATGTGCCGCTATTACTTTAATAATTGACTCTGATTATTTAATAATGGAAGGGCCTTTTCCCCCGCTGTATCTCCAAACTAAACTAAACTAAAGACCCAGGTTTTATTATAACGGAGCATCCTTTACCATTAGCAATGTTGCTCTTGCTTTTTAAAATGTTGAAATCTTTTGAGTGTCAAGTTGTTCAAAAATTAATCAATAAAAATGAAACCTGGGATTTGGAAACCAAGTGAATAATTCAAGCAACTGTATATCTCCTTAAACCTTGGGCTGTGAGGTTGACCATGTAGGGGCCAAGAAGCAAAAACTCAATTGATGAATTCAACCTTAAATCAAGGGGAAAAAACTGGAGAAGATAGATTGGATTAAATGGAGAAAGAAGCGGCTTTAAAGAAAATACAAAATAAACATTTTAAAATCTTCAATACCAATTAAAAGCATGTGGCTCTGGCCATATAAAGAGTGTAGGAAGGAACTGCAGACACTGGTTTAAACCAAAGATAGGTACAAAAAGCTGGAGTAATTCAGCGGAACAGGCAGCATCTCTGAAGAGAAGGAACGAGTGACGTTTTGGGTCGAGACCCTTCTTCAGACCCGGCCATAGCGGAGGGACAGGCCTTAACACTGAGCACTCAGGAGGTACAGTGCGCTCTGCGTAGGATCAATCCACGCAAGGCTGCAGGCCCGGATGGTGTACAGGGAAGAGTATTAAAGGACTGTGCTGGACAGCTGGCGGAGGTATTCACGAGAATCTTCAATCTCTCTCTATCTCTGGCAACGGTCCCCAAGTGCCTGAAAACAGCCACCATAGTGCCGGTGCCGAAAAAGTCCAAAATCACCAACCTCAACGACTACCGGCCGGTTGCCCTGACTCCAATCCCCATGAAGTGCTTCGAAAGGCTGGTCCTCTCCCATATTAAATCCAGCATCCCTGCCTCACTGGACTCCCATCAATTTGCATACAGGGCAAATAGATCGACAGAGGATGCCATCTCTCTGGCCCTTCACACTGTCCTGACTCACCTGGACAGACAGGGCACGTATGTGAGGATGCTCTTCATTGACTATAGCTCTGCATTCAATACGGTCATCCCCACCAAGCTCACCACCAAACTCCACCAGCTAGGCCTCAGCTCACCGATATGCGCTTGGATCCTGAACTTTCTCACGGAGCGACCGCAGGCAGTGAGACTGGGCCCGCACCTGTCCTCCACCATCACCCTGAGCACCGGCACACCACAGGGTTGTGTACTAAGCCCCATGCTCTACTCCCTCTTCACTCACGACTGTGTCCCTGCATTCGACACCAACACCATCGTGAAGTTTGCAGACGACACAACAGTGATTGGGCTGATCACCAACGGTGATGAAACAAAATACAGAGCGGAGGTGCAGAACCTGGCGGACTGGTGCGCCAATAACAACTTGGCACTAAACACCTCCAAGACCAAGGAGCTGATCATTGACTTCAGGAGGTCCCATTCTGGAGAATACGACCCAATCTCCATTTATGGGGAAAGTGTGGAGAGAGTGTCCAGCTTTAAGTTTCTGGGCACTCACATTTCAGAAGACCTCACATGGTCCACAAACACCGCCGCGCTGGTCAAGAAGGCACAGCAACGACTGTTCTTCCTGAGGACATTAAAAAAGACTGGTCTGCCCCAACAGCTGCTGACAACCTCGGGGGGGATTTCAACTGTACCCTCGAGGAAGGAGACCGTTCCGGTCTCCAGCGTGGTCAGGAGTCGGTGAAGAAGTTGAAGGAGCTCGTGGGCTCCTTTGACTTGGTAGACACTTGGAGGAACCTCCACCCCGACTCTAGGGCCTTCTCCAGAAGGTCAGAGGGGGGTGGGTCTCGCATCGACCGCCTGTACATTTCTAGGGCGTACGTCTCCCGCGTCGCGGCGGCCTCCATGCTGCCGGTGCCGTGCTCGGACCACCACCTGGTGTGGGCTGAGTTTAACCCGCTGCGCACGAGGGGAGGGTCCGCGTACTGGCAGTTTAACAACCGGCTGCTGGAGGATCGCCGCTTCCGGGACTCGTTTGCGAGGTTCTGGAATACCTGGAAGAGGAAGCGGGGAGGATTTCACTCCCTGCGGCTATGGTGGGATGTGGGCAAGGCCCACATCCGGAGTTTCTGTCAGGAGTACACTAGAGGGTCGACCAAGAGACGCGATTCCAAGATCAGACAGCTCGGGAGCGAGCTGCTCGATTTGGATTCGCGTCTAAGTCAGACCGTCGGGGACACGATCCTCTGGAGGGAATACCAGGAGAAGAAGGACGCGCTGAAGGAGCTACAGTTGGAGCAATCTCGAGGCGCGTACGTGAGGTCGCGGATCCAATTGCTCCACGATTTGGACCGCGGTTCACCCTTCTTCTACTCGCTGGAGAAGTGGCGGGGAGTCCGTCAGCAGTTAGTGGAGCTGCTCGCTGATGATGACTCCTCCGTCACTGAACCAGAGGACATTAACGCAGCAGTTCGTTCCTTTTATGGGACCTTGTTCTCACCAGATAGCTCGGGCGGGGATGAGTGCAGTGATCTGTGGGAAGGTCTAGCCACGGTCGACCCGGAGGGTGCCGAGCGTCTGGATGCCCCCCTGACACTGGATGAACTGACCGCGGCCCTCCATCAGATCCGAAGGGGCAAATCCCCTGGCCTAGACGGACTGACAGCAGAGTTCCTCCGCACTTTCTGGGGGATCCTTGGGGAGGACTACACCATGGTACTGAGGGAGAGCCTGGCGACCGGAGAGATGCCCCTGTCTTGGCGAAGGGCTGTCGTGGTCCTTCTGCCCAAGAAGGGCGATCTCCGCCGTCTAAAAAACTGGCGCCCAGTCTCCCTCCTCTGTACCGACTACAAGGTCTTTGCCAAGGCAATGGCAAACCGTCTGGGCCCAATGCTGGCTCAAGTGATCCACCCTGACCAGTCTTACACGGTCCCAGGCCGGTCCATCCAGGACAATATCCATCTGGTCCGGGACCTGGTCTACCTGGCTCAGGAGACCGGTGTACCCACTGCCTTTCTCTCCCTCGACCAGGAGAAGGCTTTTGACAGGGTGGATCACGAGTATCTGTTGAGGACTCTGCGGGCGTTTGGGTTCGGACCGCACTTTGTGTCCCGGATCCGACTTTTATACGCCACCGCAGAGTGCCTCGTGAAAGTCAATGGATCCTTGACGGCCCCCATTCCCTTCCACAGAGGAGTACGTCAGGGATGCCCCATGTCTGGCCAACTGTACGCCATCTGCGTGGAGCCATTCCTTAGTCTGCTTCGGAGGAAGTTGACGGGCATGGTTCTACGCGAGCCGGTCATGGAGGTGGTCCTCTCGGTCTACGCCGATGACGTGCTCCTCATGGTCACCGACCCCGTCGACCTGCAGAGGATGCATGAGTGCCAACGAGTCTTCTCGGCAGCCTCCTCTGCCAGGATCAACTGGGGGAAATGTTCTGGACTCTTGGTGGGTCCCTGGCAGGTGGACTCCCTCCCGGAGGAGATGAGGTATTTCACGTGGAGTACCACACACCTCCTCTACCTGGGAGTCTACCTGAGTCCCGGTGCGGAGACCTGGCTGGCGAACTGGCAGGAGCTGGAGGTGAAAGTCGTCACCCGGCTGGGGCGCTGGGCGGGTCTCCTCAGAGTGCTTTCGTACCGGGGCAGGGTGTTGGTCATTAACCAACTCGTGGCCTCCATGCTCTGGTACAGATTGACCACATTGGTCCCATCAGCCACCTTTGCTGGGATCATCCAGAAGAAGTTGGTGGACTTCTTCTGGGGCAACGGAAAGCACTGGGTCTCTGCAGCGGTCCTGAGTCTCCCGATCGAGGAGGGCGGTCAGTCGCTGGTGTGCATTCGCACCAAGGTGGCGGCTCTCCGCCTCAGGACCTTGCAGAGATACCTGTACTCAGGGCATCCTCCCAGGTGGCACGTGCTGGCAACGCACTTTTTCCAACGGAGCCGCTGCCTTCAAGGAGGTACGCGGATCCCGATGGTGGGGGTCAACCGTGCGGTCCTGATGGGGATGCCTGGCTTCTACAGGGACTTGTTGAGAGTCTGGAACCTGGTTGCCGTTGACCAGGCCCGGGCTTGAGAGCAGCCGGTCCCTGTCCCGCCCCATCGGGTGTCCGGGGGGCTCAAACGTGTGGAGTACTGGTGGTTGAGCAAGCCCCCGCTCAGCCGGAAGTACTCATCGGACCAAGGCGCCGTAATCCATCCCGGGAGCCGGTCCCACACAATTTGAGCCGCCTTTCCTCGACACCCTTCGTCTCCCTCCGAGACGCAGGGAGGCGTGTCCTGTACAGGCTCCTCCTCCACACCCTGCACTTCCTCGCCCTGGTCCACCGTCCGGACACCAAGTGGCGGTCGGTGTTCCCTTCCGGTCGCGAGGGGGGCCCCCGGTGGGGGTCCCTCTACGCAGGGATTCTCCCCCTCTACATTGGGGACCTGGGGTGGAGGGTATTGCACCGAGGTGTTCCCTGCAACCTGTTTCTCTCGCGGTTCACAGACTCGCCAGCCGCCTGCCACTTTTGCGGGCTGGAAGAGACTGTGTACCACGTGTACATGGAGTGCGTGAGGCTGCAGCCACTGTTTCAATACCTAAAGGGGCTGCTCCTTGCCTTCTGGCTGCATTTCTCACCCACCATCCTCATCTTTGGACACCCTGTGCGTAGGGGAGAGGGTAGGGCTGAAGATGTCCTGGTAGGGTTGCTCCTGGGCCTGGCCAAGCTGGCCATCCGCGAGTCACGGCGCCAGACGGTGGAGGGCTCTACCCGAGCCAGCTGCCTGCCCCTTTTCCGGGGATACGTCCGTGCCCGGGTGCGGATGGAAAGGGAATACGCCCTGTCTACGGGCACCCTGAGGGAGTTCCGGGACCGCTGGGCACCGAGGGGGGTTGAATGTATCCTTGACAAGGATTGCAATATAATTGTTTAGCTCGTCTTGTATTATGGTGGTGTTTTGTTTAATTGTATTGTCAATACTATTTTAATATTTTAAAAAATATTTTTTTTTAAAAAAAAAAAAAAAAAAAAAAAAAAAAAAAAAAAAACAGCTGCTGACAACGTTCTACCGCTGCACCACAGAGAGCATACTAACGTATGGCATCTCTGTGTGGTATCTCAGCTGCACGGAGGCGGAGAGGAGAGCTCTTCAGCGCGTCGTCAACAGAGCGCAGAGGATCATCGGGACAGAGCTACCAGCCTTGGAGGGCATCTACCACACGCGGTGCCTCAGGAAGGCCCTCAGCATCCATAAGGACTCATCACACCCCTGCCACGGTCTGTTTCAACTACTTCCCTCCGGCAGACGTTACAAGGCCTTCTACGCCCGAACCTCCAGACTCAGGAACAGTTTCATCCCAAGAGCTATAGCGGCTCTGAACCGGCCCTAATGAGTGCCCCCCCACCCACCCCCTTTGGACAGTCTCCCTCAGATGGTCACGTCAATCAATTCAGCTTGTTTATTTATGTATTGTATTTATTTACCTTTCCTGGACATCAGTGGAGCTGCACACTAAATCTCGTTGCACTGACGTGCAATGACAATAAAAGATATATTATTATTATTATTATTATTAGGGATAAGGGAAACGAGAAGTCTCTCGTTCTAACTTTACCTCTTGTTTCCCTTATCCATAACCAGCCTGAAGAAGGGTCTCGACCCGAAACGTCACCCATTCCTTCTCTCCAGAGATGCTGCCTGGGTCATATAAATAGTCTCTGCAAGAATCAAAATAGATCTTGATTTTATCCATGGAACCGTATGTAGAATTGATGTGCTTTAATGCATTGAGTTTTGTACCTACCATGCAAATCGAACAGTTTCACACCTTTTACACAGCACAGTGGCGTAGCAGTTGAGTTGCTGCCTTCAGCGCCAGAGACCCGGTACGATTATGACTATGGGTTTGCACGTTCTCTCGATGAGTGTGTGGGTTTTCTCTGGGTGCACCGGTTTTCTCCCACATTCCAAAGACATGCAGGTTTGCAGGCTAATTGGCTTCTGTAAATGATCCCTGGTGTGTAGGTGGCGAAACTGGGATAGCATAGAACAAGTGTGAGTGGGTTATTGTTGGTCGGTGCGTACTCGGTGATCTGAAGGGCCTGTTTCCACACTGTGTCATTAAACTAAACTATGTCTAAACTAAACTAAACTAAACTAAACTAAACTAAACTATACTAAACTAAACTAAACTAGACTGGACAAGACTAAACTAAACTAGACTAAACTAAACTAATGTGTAGGAAGGGACTGCAGATGCTAGTTCACACCTAAGATAGGCACAAAATGTTGGAGAAACTCAGCGGGACAGGCAGCATCTCTGGAGAGAAGGAATGGGTGACATTTCGGGTCGAGACAAACCAAACGAAATGATGGGATTTCGATGACGAGTCGTGTTTCTGCACTAAATCAACAGTGGAGTGGTGAAATTCACACAGAAAACATTGTTCTCGACTTCAACAGTGCAGGAGTCCCTCAGCTGAGGTTCTGGACCATTTGCGTATAATAACAAGCACCATTACCTGCAAGATTAGTTTGACAGCGAGTTCTAGCCTATCGTGGTCGTGATAAATGACCAACTCCGCCTGATTATTATTCCTTGGCCTGAGCAGGAGCTCAAAGTCAAAGAAGCATTCATTCATCTTTGCAGAACTTTCAAAGTGAAAAAGGAATTGGATTAGGGCTGGGCCACACAGATTAATGGCTGTGCTTACACGTATCTCAGTCTACTAATGAACACACATTACACTTCACACACCCAAACCTGTTTATATTAAACATGCAGTTCCTGAGAACAGCCAGTTCTGCAATGGACTGTATGGCAAAAAATGTCAAGGTCCATAATATGCATGGATTTAGTTTAGTTTAGTTTTGAGACGTGGAGCATGAAAACCGATTCCATGCCGACCATCGATCACATCATTCACATTAACTCTATGATATCATACTTTCTCACCCAGAGGGCCAATTAACCTACAAATGGTACGTCTTTGGGATGTGGGAGGAAACCCACACAGTCACAGGGAGAATGAGCAAACTCCGTATAGACAACACCCGTAGTCAGTACTGAACCAGGGTCTCTGGCAATCTGAGATGGCAACTCTACCAGCTGTGCCACTGTGCCGATTTCTTGCACCATCGTTTCTACTTTCTAAATATTGATCTCATTCATGCACGGTTAATGATTACAATGTTGTGGTGTTCAATCACATTATAAGAAGAAAATATCAGCAGTTTAGGACCTTACCACTGACATTATTTAGGGGAACATTCATAATGTTGATTTGAATAGTATCAAGGTCAGGCTACACTTGGAATAATATGTACTGTTCTGGCCTCCACATATTTCGGGACGGTGGCACAGCTGGTAGAGCTGCTGTGACCACGTGGGTTTCCTCCGGGCGCTCTGGTTTCCTCCCGCATCCCAAAGACGTGCGGTTTGTGAGTTAGTTGGCCATGATGTGTGGGGAGTGGATGGGAAAGTGGGATAACATAGAACTAGCGTGAATGGGTTATCGACGGATGGCATGGACTCCGTGGGCCGAAGGGCCTGCTTCCATGTTTTATCTTTCTATCAAGCAATTCAATTTATAATCATGATCTAAAGAGGATGGTGAAGTAACAATCTGAGATCCATTTTAAATTGAATTGGATGATATGATAGAAAGGTTTATGGGCATCTCTTGACTCTGGAAGAAAGCCTCTTCATTTAAAGTTATCTTCTGATCTTTTGCAATCGCAATACTCTGTGCAGCAAAGATCTTATAGCGAAGTATAAGATCTTTGCTGTGCAGTTCCATCTGTCTGTAACCCCCCTGGCAGTTCTTTGTTCTTTTCTCTTGTAATTCAATTATAAGGAAGTGAACAAGTAAACTTGTCAAACCGAGGAACAGTTAACTTGTCACTCGTGGAGATTAGAAGTAGAAACAAGGAACTGCAGGTACCGGTTCGCAAAGAAGAGCACAAAGTGCTGGAGTAATTCAGCAGGTCAGGCAGCGTCACTGGAAAACATGGATAGGTGACGTTTCGGGTCAGGAGCTTGCAGCAGACTGATTTTAGGGGAGGAGGGGAGAAAGCTGGAAGAGAGGAGGGGCAGGACAAAGCCAGGCCGCTAACAGGTGAACACAGGTGAGGAGGGGAGGGGAGGGGGGGGGGGTGGTTGGACAAAGGCCAGTGATTAATGAAAGCAGAAGATTTATGACAAAAGGATTGAAGAGATGCGAATTATGAAGTCGGAGGAAGGGGGAGGGGAGAGGGAGAAATAGGTGAGTTTATTGTCATGTGTCCCTGTATAGGACAATGAAATTCTTGCTTTGCTTAAGCACACAGAAAATAGTAGGCATTTACTACAAAACAGATAAATGTGTCCATATACCATGATATAAATATATACACACATGAATTTTGCAAGTCCAGGTGGGGCATAGTGGGTGGGGGAGGGGAGAGGGAGAAATAGGTGCAAGTCCAGGTGGGGCATAGTGGGTGGGGGAGGGGGAGGGGGAGAGAAAGGATGGAGGGGGTGTGAGGGAGAAAGGGTAAGGGGAGGAAGGGGTTTGTTAGAGGTTACCTAAAATTGTAGAATTCAATGTTCATGCCATTGAGTTGTGAGCTACGAAGGTCGGAGATGAGTCTGGAGATTTCTGCACATAAGGCCTTGTGCCAAGTGCTGGAAAATGGATGAGTATACAGTGGATGAGTACTTGATGGTCACGTTGCTATGGTGGGCCAAAAGGCCTGTTTTGTTGCTGTATAACGCTGTGACTATGAACTTTACAACAATTAATGATGAGGCAGGCAACTAAACGCTGTTTTTATCAAGCTAATGGAGCAGCAGATTAATTTGGACAGTGGGCTACTCACCTGAACTAGCTGCATCATTAGTGCATAAATAATATTCAATGTTATCTTTCTTGCCATAATGTTGGCAGCACAAATTGGCCTTCGTTTAAGCAGCCTGCAGTGCAGGGAAGCTTAGAGCATCACACTGTCAATATCCCACAGGGCACAGAGATACCTATAAAGGCAAGGCTTGGGGCAACTAATTGAGTTTAGTTTAGTTTAGTTTAGAGATACAGTGTGGAAGCAGGCCCTTCAGCTCACTGAGTCCCCGCCGACCAGCGATCCCCGCAATCTAACGTTATCCTACACACACCAGGGACAATTTACAATTTGACCAAGATAATTAACCTACAAACCTGTGCGTCTTTGTAGTGTAGGAGGAAACCAGAGGGAAAACCTGGGGAAAACCCATGCATCTCATGGGGAGAAGGTACAGACATAGTCAGGATCGACCCCGGGTCTCTGACGCTGTAAGGCAGCAACTCTACCACTGCGCCAACCTACATCCTCAAATTCTGATGTTGTACATCTGTAACATGCCACCAGAATAGAAAGGCTGAGTGAAATAGAATAGAAATGAAATGCATTTTTGATTGAATAGAAAGATTCACCAGGGAAACAGACCCTTCGGCCCGCTGAGTTCACACCAACCATTGATTGCCCGTTCACAATAGTTCACTCTCATCCGCTCCCTACACACTACACGCAATTTTACAGAGGCCAAAAAAGTGAGCAGGCCCCGCTGGACGGAGCTCCAACACTGGCGATCCTCGACAGGATCCCAAGCTCCACGCTGCGCCTGCTGCTGAAGCTCTGGGGCGGTCTCCGGTAGGAAAGGCTGCGCCAATCCAATTGGTAGGCCGCGAGGGGGGCGAAGATGCGACATGGAGAAAAGACACACCTCTGTCCAGGTAAGTGACTGAAAAACGGTCTCCCCCTATTCCCCCCCACCACCCCCCCACATAAGACATACTGAGAAACATTAAAACATACATTTAGACGCACTAAAAATAACAAAAAAGGTGGAAGGACTGACGAGGTGCTGGCGAAGCAGCCACTGCCACCCGACAAACCTGTACGTGTTCGGAGTGTGGGAGGAAACCGAAGTTCTTGAAGAAACTCCGCGCAGGTCGCGGGGAGAACGTACAAACTTTGTATAGACAAGCACCTGTAGTCAGGATCGAACCCGGGTCTCTGGCGCTGTGAGGCAGCAACTCTACCGCTGCGCCAGTATGTTTACAGACTATCCAAATCCCAGATATTGTTGGAGGTATAGTGTTTTAGACCAGATGTTACAATATGCTAAAGCACCCCGGCTGTTGAAATGAATGTATAAAGAAAATAACCCCACGCCATATTCTCCAAGAAAAACATAAGATTTTTCTGAGAAGATAATCCTTCCGTTTCAATTGACAACATCACTCATTCAATGCAGTTTATAGCCCTTCTCCTTGTTTTTAAAAAATCACATGGGTGGGGAGAGAAATGAAGCAGGTATATCATCACTTTTTTTTTTTTTTTTTCCGTTTTTGTCTTTTTATTTCTTCACGTTTTTCCTATTTCTTTTACTTACCCACTCTTCGACTACACTCATTTGGTAGTTTAGGGGTTCTATTCTTACACATTCACTTCCTCTTTCATTGTCTTTCTTTCTTGCTCTTTCTCTCTTTTTCTATTTCATCTTAGCTAAAATTAAAATTGAAGCTGTATAATAAATGTATTATGTCATACGCCGCGGTTTATACTTTTGTACACTGCTTCTAATAAAAAAAAAAAAAAAAAAATCACATCTCATCGCCAATGAAGCAATCTTGGATTTTTCCAACCATATGAAAAGCCCTGCAAAGATGAAGGACACTTTTTGGAATATGGGTTCAGTTTTAGGTATTCAGACCAAACCTATACAGGTGACACCCACATTACGATGCGCTTGAGATCCCCGGAAACCATCCGTGATACAAAGCCACATCACCGGCCCCTACGAGAACTGTGTCTTTTGGATGCACCGCAGACATGGCTTTTCTTGCACCCGTGTTACGGTGATTGATTTATTAAATTATTTTGATGATTATATCTGTACATATTGTATTTACGGGCCTGTTACGTTGCTGTAAGTAAGAAGCTCGTTGATCTGTTGGCGGTACACATGACAATTAAACACTGAAGGAGGGCCCCGACCTGAAACGTCACCTATCCACGTTCTCCAGAGATGTTGCGGGCTGACCCCGCCGAGTTACTCCAACACTTTGTGCCTTTCTTTGACAATTAAACACTCTTGACTTGACTTGTCAAGAACATGTGAGTTGAAAATAAATTAACACATCAATTCAGTGCAAGTGAATTTTTATTCCGTATCTCAGAGGTTTTGGTGGTGAATTGTGAATTCTAAAAGGATGAATGCCTCTAACGCCAAGCTGATGTAGCGCAGCAGTTGCATGGAGTGCAGTGGAACAGCAGAGCAAATTGTGTAGTGTTGCGGCTGCCAGGAGCAAATATGATGAGATCATTATCACTCCTCTATAAAATTCACTCATGAGCAGCCGACCTAGTAACAATCTGGTGCCAGATTGCCAGCAGATTGAATTGCAAAAATTATACTCTAAAGTCTTGAGACCTAAAACATTGCCTGTCCATACCCTCCACAGATGCTGCCTGGCCAGCTGAGTTACTCGAACACTTTGCGTTTTGCTCAAGATCCCAGCATCTACAGTTCCTTGTGACTCTGTAGTCATATTCTGAGGTCAATTGCAGATTAATTGCTGGGATGACACTGTAGAATTGTCAGATCTTTGTAATTCTCAGTCTGTGAAGAGTCACAGTATCAGCATCTCAAATATCCAGTAGTAAGGTGGAGGCACAAGACTCTTGGAATCTTGAGCAAAACACAAAGTGCTGAACGAACTCAGTTGGTCAGGCAGCATCTACAGAACAAGTCTACAGGTGGCATTTCGTGTCAGGACCCTTCTTTAGCCCTGATGTCACAATAGACAATAGATAATAGACAATAGGTGCAGGAGCAGGCCATTTGGCCCTTCGAGCTGATCATCCCCAGTTTCTGCCTTCTCCCCATATCCCCTGACTCCGCTATTTTTAAGAGCCCTATCTAGCTCTCTCTTGAAAGCATCCAGAGAACCTGCCCCCACCGCCCTCTGAGGCAGAGAATTCCACAGACTCACCACTCTCTGTGAGAAAAAGTGTTTCCTCCTCTCCGTTCTAAATGGCTTACTCCTTATTCTTAAAATTACCCGACTAATCCCTCCACGGAATCAGCCTGAAGAAGGGTCCCGACCAGAAATGTTGCCTGTCCATTCCCACCCCAGATGCTACCTGGCCCACTGAGTTCCCCCTGCACTAGTTAGTATTTTACACAGTGGTAATCTACAAGGTTTCAATCTTCAAACCTCGATTTGAACGTTGCAGCTATATTGTGAAATCTATTGTGAAATGTGAAAATAGGATGTGGCCAGGACTCGATTAAGTTGTCAGGACTCGAGGATCTGAGCCAAAGGGAGGCATTGGGAAGGAGGGGAATGTAGTCCTCGGAGTGCAGAAGGATCAGCAGCGATATATGAAATGTATAAAATCATAAGGGGCATAGATAGAGTAAATACATTGTGTCTTTTTTCCAGGGTTGCAACATTAAGAACTGGAAGACATAGGTTTAAGGTGAGAGAGGGGAGATTTAATAGGAAACTGAAGGGCAACTGTTTTTACACAGATGGTAATAGGTATATGGAACGAGCTGCCGGAGGAGGTAGTTGAGGCAGGTACTATTGCACCATTTAAAAAGCATTTGGACAGATACATGATAGGAAAGGATTATGGGCCAAAGGTGGGTAAATGGGACCAGCATAGATGAGACATCTTGGAGAGTGTGGACGAGTTGGGCCGAAGGGCCTGATTCTGTACAGCATGACTCTATGACTTCAAGTATGATGAGCGTATGATAGATTCAATATGAAACAAAGCATTGCAAATATGTTCATGCATTTACACTGAATGTGATGAAGTTGCTGTGACTTTGTAATCCATTTGTCCTCCCATCTCTTCTGCAGCTTGGTTCATACTGTCCGTACACTCCTAGCTGCTAGCCATCTGACTTTTCTTCAGTAGTGCATGCAGGTACGAAGTTCTCTCCATTGATCTAAGATGGCACCCAAGCCAGACAACTCTGCGTGTGCTGGTCGCAGACGTGGATCTGCAATCATGCATCTGCAATCGCTCCACTCTATTAAATCTGTACTCCATCAGATTCCCATTATTCCCTTTGCCATGTATCTGTACACTGTGGATGGCTGAATTGTAATCACGTATTGTCGTTCCGCTGACGGGTTAGCACGCAACAAAAGCTTTTCACGGCACACATGACAGTAAACCAAACTCAAAACTCAAACTCAGATTATTTGGATTTCATGCTTGTAACAATACTCTTACTAGACTGAGCACAAACAGTACGCCTCCAACAGCAAGTTGGGCCGAAGGGCCTGTTTCCATGCTGTACGGCTCTATGAGTTGGAAATATATATTAGATAAGCATGAGGTTGACTTAAACAAGATTGGCCTTGATGCATGTTTTGTGCCGCGCAAAATTTCAGTAATGTCAAGCCTTTGACTCAATGCATTAACTCAGAAGTGAAGTTCGGAAACACGTCTCCATATAAGAGCTGGCGAGTCTGGCACTGATGAAGATTTACTGACTTAAAACATGAACTGTTTCTTTCTTAATGGAACACCACCTGTCCTGCTGAGTATTTGCAAATCTCTCAATTTTATTTTAAGCAATTTCACATTACTTCCTTATCCAGACCCTCCTCGGAGTCTGATAATAAACGCTACCATTGTGTTTTATCAGTGGATCTCTCTGGACATAGATATCATGCAGAATAAATCTTCTGTGCTCCTGCAGTTAGAACGGATCTCAAAGACTTGCTTTGGCCAAAAATAATGGCACAATGTAAACAAACCATATTGTCCCAGACCACAGGTTTGATACTAACATCAAGTATGGCAGAAGATATTATGCCAATGTTGGCAGTAAAATTAACCTCCCATAACTAATGTTTTTTTACTGCTGCATTATCGAGACAAAATTGGTACATTTGTCTCATACCTCAATCACAAGCTAATTAATTGTTTAGTTTTTAGTTTAGAGGTACAGCATGGAAACAGGCCCTTCGGTCCCCTGAGTCCGCACCGACCAGCGATCCCCGCACATTAACACTACCCTACACACACTCTAGGGCCAATTTACACTTATACCAAGTATACAAACCCAAGCCAATTAACCTACAAACCTGTACGTCTTTGGAGTGTGGGCGGAAACCGAAGATCTCGGAGAAAGCCCTAGTGGTCACGGGGAGAACGTACAAACTCCATACAGACAGCACCCATAGTCAGGATCGAACACGGGTCACTGGCGCTGCAAGCGCTGGAAGGCAGCAACTCTACCGCTGTGCCACAGTTGCTATATTTATAAGCATCTTTCAGTTTGCAAGCATCATTGTCTTTATCTATTAAAGATTCTGTATTTATATACTTCAGTTCAACCAAAGAATAATATCTGTTTATAAAATATCATCTACATTTAACAGAAACAGCTTATCGCCCACATGCCAGATAGAGACTGTATACCATTTGTGTAAGAAATGGAGATACAGTACTTTATAGTTGGCAATTGTGTATGTGCCTTCACTTCCCCTCATTACATTTCAATGTACGACCCTTCTATCATGCATGACCACAGCCTGTCGTGTATTCCACCCTTGACACATCTGTTCTGATCAATCTAGAGTCGTGTCAATTGTACAGCACTGGTACAGACAAGTGAACTGCCATAAAACATAGAACACGGAACAGTACAGCACAAGAACAGGATCTTCAGTCCACAATGTCTGTGCCGAGATTACCTGCCTGCAAGTAATCAATATCCCTCCATTCCCTGCGTATCCACATGCCTATCCAAAAGTCTCTTGAATGCCACTATCGTATCTGCCACCACCACCCAACCTTGGCAGCGCGTTCCAGGCACTCACTATGTAAAAAACTTGCCCCGCACATCTCCTTTAAACTTTGCTCATCTGTAATTCTTTAATGTGTCGTACGAAACTAATAGTTACAGATGTAATATCATTTGGGGGATATTACAAATAAGAAATCTGAGTACAACAATGATTTTCCTATATTTAATAGATTTTAAAAGAACTGTAAACTACTATTTTTTCCAGGTATTTTCTAAAAGTCCCTCAAGTACTTTAGGTTGTGTTTTTAAAGAGGATTGTCAAGAAATTTGATTGCATAATGTTGCTCACTTCATCGAATATCACTGCACCTTAATTGGTACAAGTGACAATTAAAAAAAATGTTGAACCTTTGAAAGTCATTTTTCTTCAGAGCAAATGTAATGTGAACATGTCCAAGTTATTTTGTGCAATTTTCACAATTCAACCCGGGGCTTCTTGACATGAATAAAGTTTACGTCCCTGTCATGGTTTGTGGGTTGCAGTGCATCTGATGAAACCATTCATGTATCATTGCAGGGGAACTTGGATCATGCATCACGGTAAGGTTCATTGCTGAAAATTCCAGGGATAACCTGATTTAGTTTAGTCAAGCTTTGAGATACAGCGCGGAAACAGGCCCTTCGACCCACTAAGTCCGCACCAACCAGCGATCCCCGCACATTAACACTGCCCAACACACACACTAGGGAGAGTTTACATTTATACCAAGCCAATTAACCTACCGTGTAATGCCGCTGTGCCACTGTACGTCTTTGGTATACGGAAAGAAACCGAAGATCTCGGAGCAAACCCACGCGATCATGGGGAGAACGTACAAACTCCGTACAGACATCACCTGAAGTCAGGTCTGAACCCGGATCTCTGGCACCTTCGGCCCACCAAGTCCACACCAACCAGCGATCACCCGCACACTAGTTCTATGTCCTGCACACTAGTGACAATTTACAGAAGCCAATTAACCTACAAACCTGCACGGGTTTGGAATGTGGGTGGAAACCAGAGCACCCGTACAAAACCCACGAGGTCCGAGGGTGAATGCTACAGCATCCACTCAGGCAGCATCCATTGACAGGATCGAACCAGGGTGTCTGGTGCTGTAATGCCGCTGTGCCACTGAGGTCTTCCCAACTTCCCAGTGAAGTGGTGGACTGCAAAACCTTCAGATAATCCCTTCTTTCCCGTACATCCTTCTGCCACCACACAACCCAGGACTCTGGCACAATGAGGCAGCTGTCCTACCAGCTGCGCCACGGCGCCACCCCTAATGTATCTGTGATGATAGAATGGATTCGGCTGCTGAGAGGATAATGAACCTTCAAATCCGCACGTCTTTGGGATGTGGGTGGAAATCGGAGCACCTGTAGGACATCCCACGCAGTCACACGGAGATGGTGCAAACTCCACACAGACAACACCTGAGATCAGGATCAAACCCGGGTTTCTGGCACCCAGCAGCTGGACCACTGTGCTACCATTGTTGATGCTACAGATATAAATCAACCTTTGGGTCATTCACGAGACACTGGGTCCAATGACTGGAACAGTCACTGCCTTTCCCTCACATCTCATTTATTCTAAGCTAGACAGGAAATGCTGGAGTAACTCAGCGGGACAGGCGGCATCCGAGAGAAGGAATGGGTGACGTTTCGGGTCAAGACCCTTCTTCAGACTTCTATAGTTCAGTCTGAAGAAGGGTCTCCATCTAAAACGTCACCCGTTCCCAGAGATTCTGCCTGTCCCGCTGAGTTACTCCAGCGATTTTGTGTCTGTCTTCGGTTTTAAACCAGCATCTGCAATTCCTTACTACACATCTCATTCGACCTTTTGGGTGAACCCGAGTTTATAGGCCGGTGTGTTTTCAACATAAAATCTTTTATTACGTATAACGGCGTCAGAGATAAAATATTACACTCTCTGCCTCTTTGTTGTGTAGTCCTGTTCGCCATAATTAGAAAAAAAAATCAATATCAGAGCCAGCCTCTCTGACAAAAAAAAAGACATGCTTGTCAGCATTAGAAGCCACGGCTTTTTGCATCACCAGCAGATGAAGCCAAATGTTTTGCTTTTTTAGAGAAAATACTCGTCTGTACTATTGTACCGGGTCTTCTGTGCATGGTTGCAGTTCACTGATCAGGCCAGCCCTGCATGTAAATAATTCATAACTGCAACAGGCAGCAACTAATCTCATTGTCGACAAGATATTTTATTCCATTAAACAATGCGCAGGTCAGCCATTGCTTATCGAGTCCCGCACATCAATAAATAACGAGCCGATTTATTTTTACTTCATTCCTTTATTTTGCTGCTCTAAACCGGGGGGAGAGCAGAATCCTGACCCAGATCATTTGCGGAAACAGACTCTGTCTGTCTGCTCGCTCCACATAATTCAAGCCCCCCAGTCCCACTAACATCGTTGTGTGTCTTTTCTACACTCTCACCAGTGTGTTGCCAATTGTTCTGAGATAATTCACTGGTTAAAAATACTACGCAGTCATCTCAGCCGCCCTGCAATCCGTCTGAAGAAGGGTTCCGACCTGAAACGTCACCTATCCGTGTTCCCCTGGGATGCTGAGATACTGCAACATTTTGTGCCTTTCTCAGGTCATCTCACCACATTGCCACTGAATTCATTCTAGTCGACTCAATGGAACTGGATTTCAAAAGCAGAATCCAATAAATTGCATCCTAATCCCCCCAACCATGGTCCATTCAACCATTATGGAATTGAAGACACATGTATCCAGATATAAATACATACAGATCTTCTGCACATAGTTCGTCTTGTCTTAGCAACGTAAATGATCTTTTCTAATTTGATCGATTGAAATGACTGAAAGATACGGTACGGAAACAGTCCCTTTGGCCCACTGAGTCCAGGACGGTGATCGATCACCCGTTCAGGAGCAATTTAAAGAGGGCCAATAAACCTACATACCCCAACGTATTTGGGATGTGGGAGGAAACTGGGGCACCCGGTGAAAATGCACACTGTCGCAAGGAGAACGTGCACACTCCACAAAGACAGCATCCAAGGTCAGGATCAAACCCGGGTCTCTGGTGCTATGAGGCAGCAGCACTACCAGCTGCATCACTGTGCCGCCTCCAACTTATTTATGATGACGGAATCGATTTTCTGCTGGCGACTGTGATAATTCTCAAGGCCACATGTCCCCATGTGTTATGTCATGCACCAAGGAAGGTTTTTGTAGACACCAGCACGGTGGTGCAGCGGTAGAGTTGTTGCCTTACAGCAACAGAGACCCGGGTTGGATCCTGACTACAGGTGCTTGTCTGTACAGAGTTTTTATGTTCTCCCCGTGACCTGTTTGGATTTTCTCCGGGTGCTGGTTTTCTCCCACATCTCCAAAGATGTACAGGTTTGTTGGTCAATTGGCTTAGTATATAATGAAAAATTGTCCCTAATGTGTATAGAATGGAGTTAGTGTGCGGGGATCAGTGGGCCGAAGGGCCTGTTTCTGCGCTGTATCTCTAAACTAGACCATTGTGCATTTGGATGTTTGTTAATCAATGGTGTGCTCTGTATAATAATGGCATGGTAGATGAGCAGGGACATGGAAGTATTATTTGAGCGGCAATATTAGCTGTTCAAACTATATTTATCTAAGCATGGTGCGTTTGGGCAGTAACATGCCAAATGCTGTGGGTTTTGAGATGGCTGGTATTTACTGAAGAAGGATCTCGACCCGAAACATCACCCATTCCTTCTCTCCAGAGATGCTGCCTGTCCTGCTGAGTTACTCCAGCTTTTTGTGTCTACAGTGTTAATGGTTTTCCCCATGCCATATGTGGCAATGATTGTGCGTTAAGGGATACTTGCGCGAAAGACATCTGATTTGAATCTCTACATCTCTTGATGAACTAAACCTGATCATAGCCTGTGATGTGTCCACAAACAGACAGGAGAGTGAGCTGTACCTTTCATGAAACGGAATGAAGCACGGATGGGCTAGGCAGTCAGAACTTGTTTTCCCCAGGGTGGAAATGTCAAAAAACAGAGGGCATAGTTTTAAGATGAGAGGGGCAAAGCATAACGAAGATGTGCGGGAAAAACATTACAGAGAGTGGTGAGCGCCTGAAGGCAGATATGATTGTGGTGTTTGAGAGGCTGTTAGACTGGCACATTGATATGTAGGGAATGGATTTGGATCACATGAAGGTGATTTAGCCGCATCATATTTGGCAAGGACATTGTGGGCTGAAGGGGCTGTTCCTCTGTTGTACTGTTCTATATTCTATGAAGACTTTAGTTGAAAGTTACAAATTGTAAGTTAGCCAACATGCGGATCAGATGGACGGTATCCAGTGGGCATATAAGATGTTAGAATGGTCAGTTGTGAAAATCCTGCATCTTCATCATGCAAGGTTTCCTTTAATAAAAATACTTACCTCCTTGAGAGGAAGGCTGAGGAGTATGATGCGAAAACCTAGAAGAGTCCTAAGGATCCTGAAGGTTTATTCGGTAAAGTATAAACAACATGTGTAATTTCTCATTATATCATTGAAGTCTGGTCTGGTCTGGTCTGGTCTGGTCTGGTCTGGTCTGATCTGGTCTGATCTGGGCAACAATAAAACTGGTTGGACGACAGGATTGGTTTAGAGGTGAACCAGCCCAATGTGAACATTAGTTCATAAGTTCATAAGTCATGGGAGCAGAAGTAGGCCATTCGGCCCATCGAGTCTACTCAGCCATTCAATCGTGGCTGACCTATCTTTGCTCTCTCAACCCCATTCTCCTGCCTTCTCCCCGTAGCCCTTGACGCCCTTACCAACATCTGCCGTACCTTTCATCTCTACCGTGGAGGATTTTAAATCCTGTCGGCCCACTCTTCCGGCTGGTCATCAGCGTACAGTGTGAGCAGTCACGTACAGGAGGAAGGACGAGAAGAGGGAAACAAAATTAGTGACAGCAAAGTTTAGCTTGTACATAAAATAAAGGTTGTATCTGCACACAATGAACACAAGACAGGAAACGACCATTTAATACCCTCAGTAATGCCATACTGTTTATTTCATCGTAATGAAGGAACATGTCTGTATTTAGCATATCGCTGCTAAACAGCATTGCACATCACTTTTCATTTAAATATGGTTGTCTTAATTAAAGGAAAGAAATAATATTTATGTGGCACACTCCGTAGGATCCCCATAAAACTAATTCCATTTGATGTTTCACTTGAAAGTCCGTCGCACCCACTTTGCTGGAAGGTTCACCAGCTCAAACTATTAGCAATTTGTCTTTTTTTAAATAAATAATTCCTACCATTGACTCTTTAAGATTAATTTGAAGACTAATATCTTTGCTGTGCTGGCTTTGTGTTCCAAGGCTGACTAGGCTAACCACCAAACGTCCCCAACATAATGTGTATGCTATGACTTAAAGATGATTAGATTATTTCCCATCCGATATATGCGTTTCACCTGCCTTACTATCCATGTTTAATTTCCTCTGATGCTTTTTTTTATCACACTCTGCAATACCAACCCTGTCCCTATAAAACAAAACTAAAGGATTAATCTGTCTAGGAAAAAAAAGATTAATATTTAAATTATAAAAATAAGCTTTGATATAATAACTGTGAACAATATGCTTGCCTCATATAGTCACTTTGCATACGTAAAGCCTATATATATATATTTTTGATATATGACAGGCTGACCCCAAGTGCAATGTGGGTGAGTTGAAAGAGCACGGGTTGTTATGGACAATTGCTCGCTGATCTTTGAAGAAAAATACACCTGATATTTACAGTGGTTGGTGGACATTTGCCTTCAGCCCTGACGATTCTCACTCAGATCACATCCACTGAACCAGGGAAGACATCTTGCGGTTCTATTGTGAAAGCGATTGTTTCCAGATTTGGAAAATTGGAAAAATTGAGACATTTCCTTTAATATTTCACAACAGTCCTTTCACCAGGACTTGAGAACTAACCAATCATTTGCTCTCCCAAGACACTTGGACGGTTACATGGATAGGAAAGGTTTTGAAGGTATTGTACCTGCCTCACCTACCACCTCTGGCAGCTCATTCCATATACCCGCCACCCTCTGAGTGAAAATGTTGCCCCACAGTTTTTCTATTAAATCTTGCCCTTCTCACCTTAAACCTCTGTCCCTTTCTTTTTGATTCCCCTGCCCTGCGTAAAAAACTTTGGGCATTCGCCCTCTCCATTTCCCCCTTGATTTTATCATTCCCCCTCATGTTATTTTTCTCTCTCTCGTTGTGTAATACTATTGATGAGGATTTGCCCTGGTAAGATTTGTTGGCAAATGCTTCATTTATTCATTGTACAACTGATAATTTTAAGCCTCATAATAGGATATTATTCTCATATGTTTGTCATACCTTTTAGGCATATTATGTTAAACTATCCGGTTATTATAAAAAAAAATGAATGCCCAGGTTAGAATAATGGAAAGAAGTTGGAATAACCACAAAGTATTTGCTTGATAATTATCTTTTCTTTTCATTTGCTCTTAATAATTTCATGCTCTTTTTGCTAACCTAACTGCTGTACCTTAATTTGTGTTCAAGCATACAATGAATGGTAGCTTGCTTTCTTTTAAAGACCTACCCTTTCTATTTTTCACTGCAAGCAAATCCAACTCCATCAACAGCCTCATGGCACCAGAGGCCCCAGTTTGAACCTGACCTCACATTCTGGCTGTGTGGAGTTTGCACTTTTTCTGTGACTGCGTGGGTTTTTACCAGGTGCTCCGGTTTCCTCCCACACCCCAAATGACGTGCAGATTTTTAGGTTAATTTTTAGGTTTAGGACTCTCTAAATAGCCCGTTAATCGTGTTAAGGAAGAGATTGCAAAAATGCAATAACATAAATCTAGTGTGACCAGGTGATAGATGGTCGTAGTGCACTCGGTGGGCTGATGGGCCTGTTGCCTTGCTGCATCTTGCAATCCGCCAGTCAACTTAGAATGAAACATTAGCCACCCCCTCAATTTTAATTATAGAAATGTATTTTTTAATGGTGCTGACCAAAGCAGATGAAATGGGTTGAAATAGAGCAGATTAACTTGCTGACATGTGCAAAGGATACAATGATTTCCCATCATAGTGTGGAAATAAAAGATGAAGAGGGATAGGTTTACTTTGCTTAAATGTAGGCAGCCACGGCAGTTTGCTACAAAGCTATAAGCAAACCACCAGACCCATTGAGTGCCTTAGTACTTCCACACACATTCACACACAAACCATTCATTGTGATTTCCCATCTTACTGGAGTGGAGTGATCAAAGGGGGAGAGAATATAGAAGAGTACAGCACAGGAACAGGCCCTTCAGCCCACAATGTCTCTGCTGACCATTATGTCAAATTAAACTAGCCCGATCTGCCTGCACATGATCAGTGATTGTTCCCTGCCTGTCTGTATAAATGCCTCTGTAACTTTGTTTATGTATCTGCTTGTATGCTTCCTGCTCACAGTTGACCTTCCAGAGTGCAACACCTCATACATGTCCAGATTAAACTCTATCAAACATTTCTCCAGCCATATCTCCAACTGATCTATATATTCTGCTGCATCCTTTGACAACCTTCATCACTCTCCACAGCTCCAACAGTCTTCTGCCAACTTAGTAATCAACCCTTCCACATATGTGTCCAAACCATTGACATACACGCCACAAACAAGAAGTGGTGGGCAAGGATTATGATGAGGATACAGGTAGTTGATTGAGTAGAGAGAGCGAGGGGGAGAGCGGATTCAGAGGAAATGATCCGCTGGGTGGAACGTGGAGGGTGTAATTTGGGGCTTAAAGTGGCGTGGATAAACAGCGGAAAATACTGCGGGGGTGGAGGTTAGTGAGATGTTTGGGACATGGTGGAAGATTCAGAAGGGTTGGGAAAAATAATTGTAGCGGTTTGGGAACAGACATGGATTATGATGATCAGGAGCAAGTGGGTTAAGGAGCGGAATGAACAAGAAGTGTTTTTTGGGGGGGGGGGGGGGGGGGGAGAGATACGGTTGGGGTCAGGATGTTGACCAGATGATCAAATTATCAAATTGCTGTAGATTGATCGGAGGGAAAGCAGTGTGGGCTTGGGGTGGGATTCAAGGACCCATGAAGGATATCAGAGAGAAATCAGAAGAGAGTGAATCCGTCTCTGGGCTTGGAATGTTTTGGGGGAGGTTTTTTTTTTTAACAGAAAGCAGGAACGTACCTTAAGGAAAAGTGACCATCTTGGAAAAGCCTTCACTGCTGGTCTCACCGGCAACAGTCTTTGAGTCTTTGTGGGGATGGGGTGGACAGTAATGGTGGAACCCCAATTTCTCCCCATTGTCCAAGGCAGACATTGTTTGTCGTTGAGTTTATATCAGTAGACAATCATGCAAGTGACCGCTGTACAACAACTGGTATCACTACAAGTCCAGGGACCTCTATGTAAGTGTATGGCACACCCACAGGGGACCCCGTTACCTCTGGAGGAGAGCTAAGCAGTACTCAATCACGTTTGACAATCCACTTAATTTTTTTTCACGCTTGTGAACCCAGGTAAATTACAGCTAAACTGCTGTCATTTAACCCTGCCGAGGAAAACATCTGAGTCTGTAGATGCGTCCCGACCCAAAGCATCGTTTGTCCATTCCCTCCACAGATGCTGCATGACCCGCTGACTTCCTCCAACCCTTTGTGTTTTGTCCAAGATCAAATCACAGCTTAGAAGGAAGTGCACACTTCTTCGTTGTGTGCTTGCTGGACCATTAAGATGCAGTCAGTTGGGGAAGGGGAGGGTGGGGGTAGTTAGTAATCAATATTGGAAGCCACTGAATTGAAGAATGATTGCCACACTGTTAACCTTCCAACCTTACAGATGCTCAGCCATTATTTTGTGAACCAAAGACATTAAGGGGTATAGAAGGTGGCGTGGCGGCAGAGTTGCTGCCCTACAGCGCCAGAGACCCGGGTTCGATCCTGCCTGTTGGTGCTGTCAGTACAGAGTTTTCCCATTCTCCCTGTGACAGCGTGGGTTTTCTCCGTGTGCCCTGGTTTCCGCCCACACTCCAAAAACAAACAGTAGCTTACTTGTGTTAATTGTGAATGCCCCTAGTGTGTAGGGTGGGGGATCGCTGTTCAGCATGGAATCGGTGGGCCAAAGGGACCGTTTCCACACTGTATCTCTAAATGAAACTAAACTAAAGAAGAGGTAGACTGATAAATTAAATTAGGTTGCATGGTTTGATTAAACGTCAGAACAAATTCGAGTGTCCAAATTGTCTTCCTCTATCCTTAAGGTTTGAAGTGTTCAAGTGGATGAACTAAACATACCAAAGATAAATTGGAGGGGGGGAACTGCAATAATTAAATTGCTATCAGGAAAAACAATTTTTAATGACATTGGTGCACTGTCCAAACAACAAAACCCACGACAAAAGAACATGTTGTAGTTTATTTTACTACGATTAATAGGTAAAAGGCTCCACATGGGAGCACTCTGTGATCTTTCAGCTCATCTACACTTATAATTGATCATTGTCTGTCATACAGAAGGAAGCACATTATTTACAATAAATGTATTTTTAAAGGTTTACAAATGATCTCGATACAGCTACGATCAATATAAGTCAAGCAAACACACAGGTTGTTCCATTCTAAGAGTATAGCTGGTGCTTATATTCCACTTGAATGTGTAGAACATGAATCAGTGTGGGAGGACTTTCAATGAATGCATTTGTTCCCCTGGTCAGGGAAACCATTTCAATGCCACCACTGCAAACAAAATGGCCGATTCACCACAATTGCACAATTATCCTTGTCAATACATGATAAGCCATCGATACATGACTAATACCTTCCTGGAATCAGTAGTTTAATCATTTACTCTACCAATTGTCATCGAGTCATACTGTGGTGAACAGGCCCTTCCGCCCAACTTGCCCACATCGGCCAACATGTCTCAGCTACACTAGTCCCACCAGCCTGCACTTGGTCCATATCCCTCCAAACTTGTCCCATCCATGTACCTGCCTAACTGCTTCTTAAATGTTCGTATAGCCCCAGCCTCAACTACCTCCTCTGGCAGCTTGTTCCATGCACCCACCACCTTTTGCGTGAAAAAGTTACCCCTCAGATTCCTATTAAATCTTTTCCCCTTCACCTTGAACCTATGTCCTCTGATCTTCGATTCTCCTACTCTGGGCAAGAGATTCTTTGCATCTACCCGATCTATTCCTCTCATGATTGTCAAGTTGTTTGCGGCATGCTCCCATGAATAGCAATGTGGTTGCGAACAGGTATCCTTCCTGTGTGATGTTGCATATCCAACAGGACACAAGGGAAAACTTCCCTGTTCTACGACAATGGTTGGCATTGTCCATGCCAACCTAGTTTGCGTAGAGGGCTGGTCCCATTTGTCTGTGTGTGGCCCATAACCCTCCAAACTCTACATTTCCATATATCTGTCCAAATGTCTTTCAGCCTTGTTGTGTTTTACATTGTGCACAGACTTTGGGTTTCACAAGCTTTGAATGTTGTTGTCAGGTTACCAAATAATACTTTCTTCCTGAAAAGGCAGACAGGCCCTTGGTTTCCACAAATGCAGTAACAAAGAACAGAAAGGAAAGAACATCAGAAAGAATATCACCTTCTGAAATCTATTCTGACCAGCCACCAATACATGAGTAATACCAAATAGTTTAATAATTTAATCTATCAATAATAAAATAATATAAAGCAGTAAAAGTAGATTTTAACCTAGATTCACACTGCTGTTGTAAAAGCAAAGCCAAACATGTTGTTTGAAAGTGCTGAATGATTCCTCTTTGATAATTGTTATTAAACTATACATGGCACCCATTGCTACATCAAAAACATCTTGGAGATCTTACAATAGAAAATACAGGGACTATCGCAAAATGTTCAAGAAACATTTAGACAGGTACATGGATGGGACAGGCTTAGAGGGATATGGGCCAAACGCAGGCAGCTGGGACTAGTGTAGATGGGACGTGTTGGTCGGTATGGGCAAGTTGGGCAGATGGGCTTGTTTCCACAATGTAGGTCTCGATGTTTCTATGAGTCTAAGTGCTTTTCATGACCTACTCAAAGTGCTTTCTAACTAATGATGTAATCTTTGAAACATTGTCAATGTTGCAATGGGTATTAAGTTACTCAGACAGCATAGCCAGTTGTTTGTGGGCGATTAATTGGCTGAAGACTAACTATGGGGCAATACCACTGAGGAGGTCTCCCTTAGGTCTGCATGGAAGGCATCCATGGATTGGTTTGCATGTACCTGAGATATTGGATAAATCTCAGTTTAATATCTCAGAAATATGCACGTCTAACATCTCATTAGCATCTCAGGAGATGCATTCGCCTTTCATGTCTCTTTTACTTTCAACTCCTTCTTCTGCCAGGAGGTGTTTGCTAAAAGACTCAGAGAGATGATAGTCCAGAGTAAATTAAGATATCAGTCTTTTTGAAAGAATCTGAAACTTCAAAGGAGGGAAGGACACGAGTCAAAGGGTCAAAAGACACTTGGACACATATGGGTAGGAAGATGGATCGAGAGATACAGCATGGAAACAGGCCCTTTGGTCCACCAAGTTCATGCTGACCACCAATCATCCATTTATACTGCACGTCTTTGGAGGGTGGGAGTGTGGGAGGAAACTGGAGCACCCAGAGAAAACCCACGCGGTCAGAGGGATGACGTACAAACACCGTATAGACAGCACCCGTGTTCAGGATAAAACCCAGGTCTCTGGCACCATGAAGCTGCAACGTGGCCGCTGGGCCAGCCATGCAGCCATCTCTGGAGAAAAGGAATAGGCGACGTTTTGGTTCGAGACCCTTCCTCAGACTCCCTCATTGTCGGAGACAAAGATGTGTTTGGGTGTTTTGGGCTGTTTCTCTTATTGCCGAATATCCCTGCTGTACTAGAGACCGCTTTCAGAGAGCAGGAGGATCCCAGCACAATTCCCACTCCTGGATAACAGCAATTAGGAAAATTGCAGGGTGTTGTATTGGGTCGAGAAATGCAGACACAACATCCAGAGAAAACAGTAGAAAACCCTAAAGAAGAAATAGGAGACTATGATTGGGTTTTCTCTTTCCAACAGGACACATGCGAGAGACACCCACTGTTACCGCAAGACCACAAGACCTATGAGCAGAATTAGGCCATTCAGCCCATCGAGTCTGCTCCGCCATTCAATCAAGGCTGACTGAGTTTTCCCTCTTCATTTTCCTGCCTTCTCCTTATTACCTCTGACGCCCTTACTAATCAAGAACCTATCAATCACCACTTTCAAAATACCCAAATAACTTGGCCTCCAGAGCCGTCTATTAATTCCACAGATTCATCACCCTCTGGCTAAAGAAATTCCTCCTCATCTCCAATCTAAAGGTACATTTCTAAAGGTACTAAAGAATACAACTTTTATTCAGAGGTTGTGCCCTCTGGTCCTAGACTCTCCCACTACTGGAAGCATTCTCTCCACATCCACTCTATCTGGGCCTTTCTTTATTTGGCAGGTTTTAATGAGATTCCCCCTTACCCGTCTAATGTTCAAAATCCTATAAAGGACACAATGAGGGTTCACCCATTTGTCCCAGTGGGTCGTAGAAACATGAAAGGGTGGCAGCAAGAACTAAAGGGAGACACAAGGAAGTACATATGCTGGAATCTTGTGTAGAACAGAGGGCTGGAGGCAGCATCTGTGGAGAACATGCATAGAATACTAACTGTGGGGCAATATGCCTGAGGAGATCTCCCTTTGGTCTGCATGGAAGGTATACAGTGGATTGTTTTGCATTCGAGTTAAGACTCTCTCATGATCCTATGTCCCATATTTCATGGAAACTTGTATGCAGTGGGTGGGGAAGAAGTGACCCGTGATCGCATGTGGGTGGGGCAGTCTGGATCTGGCAAGAGATGGCAGAATTTTCATATCCTCTGCCATTATCCTGTCTGATGCTATCTGGAAATGCACGGTGAAATGGAACCCAAGCATCACGCATTGGAAGAGATGCATGGACCACTTTGTCACTTTAGTTTCTCTGCTTATTTTGGAAGAACGGAAAGCTTACATGATCAGCATCTGCAGGCAACCATTCATTCACGTGACCTTAAAAGACACAAAGTGCTGGAGTAACTCAGCGGGCCAGGCATGTTCTCTCTGGAGAACATGGATAGGCGCCATTTCAGGTTGGGACCCTTCTTCATCATGCACTCAAACATCACCTGTCCATGTTCTCCAGAGATGCTGCCTGATCCGCAGAACTACTTTAGCGCTTTGTGTCTCTTTTTACAGACAAGCATCTGCAGTTCCTTGCGTCTACATTCATGGCACCTTTCTTGCAGTATGCAGCACACCCTGCAGCAGCAAAGACACAAGCACAGACTGCAACACTGAGAGTTGATATGAGGTTTGGACATGGTTACTACTTTAGAGTTCCTCCAGTACTTTGCATTTTGATTTCAACATCTGCAGTTCCTTCTAACTCCACTTTACAGCTTTAGAATATTAAGTAGCTATAGCACTCTTGTTGAGAGTTTTGAATTATCAGGCTGTGCACAAAATTCTCTGCTTCCTGGCTAATTCAACAACTAACCTCTCATACTGCGACTGTTGCATTACCCTTTCCGAGCTCAAATGCTGTTTTGTTAAAGTTAAAGTTATTTCGTTGATGACATTTAGAAGATGTAGGGGTTCAGTTTAGTTTAGAGAAACAATGTGGAAATAGGTCCTTCGGCCCACCGAGTATGCGCCCGACCAGCGATCACCCGTACACTAGTTCTGCCCTACACACTAGGGACAATTTACAGAAGCAAATAAACCTACAAATCCGTACCCCCTCAGAATGTGGGAGGAAACCGGAACACCCGGAGAAAACCCACGTGGTTACAGGGAGAAAGTGCAAACTCCGCACAGACAGAACCTGTAGTCAGGATCAAACCCAGACCTCTGGTGTTGGAAGGCAGCAACTCTATCACTGTGCCATCCCTGGAGGTGCCATCTATTAAATGGACACATTCAAGTTACTGCCTTGTGATCCCACAGTCATGTTTGATAGCCTTTCTGGTGTGGCAGTTGACTTTGCTCTACCTGTGCTCAACTACTTCACTGATTTGCCTGAGCTATTACTGCAGAGAGTAGCCTCAGTCTCCCTCCAGCCATCTTCTCTTTCGGGTAAGAATGCCACCATCTTATTATCATTGGTTTCCCAAGAGAGGCACAAATCTGTACTAAAGACCAAATGCCAGCTGGAAATACAAAGAATTTAATCCCATTGAGTTGTAGAGTCATCGATCTGTACAGCACATAGACAAGTCCTTGTCCATTGTCCATGACAACCAACTTGGCATAGTGGGCTGGTCCCATTTGTGTGTGTGTGTGTGTGTGTGTGTGTGGCCCATAACCCTCCAAACCCTTCCGATCCAAACGTCTGTCCAAATGTCTTGCACCCTCCTATTCCATATTGTGTTTTACATTGTGCATTTGGAGAGTTCTCAAGTTTTGAATTGTACTGTCAGGTTACCAAATATTGGCAAATAGTGAAACTGAACAAGTGTTGACTTCCTTGAGATAGACGGGGGAACTATCTCGCTCTTCCTGTAGGTGCATGAGAGAAGCCTGAAACTGATTGATGCCTTAATATGAGATATGTTTCATGTAGGTGTGTATCCTGAGACATCATAAGGGCTTTGGCTAATTCTCTTCCACTAAATACAGCACAAATGGGATACTGAAAGCTATTCCAGTATTGGAATAAGAAGTGGGGTGCTCAAATTGTGTAAACAACAAAGCAACCTATGGTAAATAGTTCTTGGTGCCCATAAAAGCCTGGCATGTGTGATACAGTTATATTGGAATATAGTGCGCCTTCCATTCAGTGTGTCAGCAATTAAGGATTAATTTTGCATCCAATTTCAAAGTCATTTCATATGAAACTCATAGGTCTGCCGGGTGCTTGGTTACTTGAAAGGGAAAGAAGCAATTATATCCTACTCAAGTGATGGCTCAACAACCTTTGAATGATGTAGGCATTGGGGTTAATGGTAACTTATAATAAACTACATTTACCTGCTCACATTGTTAGGCTCAGTAACTCCTTCATATTCACAGTGTAAGACAATGAAAGAACTGACATTGTGTGCTAGCTTTCATGCTGATAATGAGGCAATTTTGTTATAGTTTGTGTATCTCAGACAAGCGTAATCATTTGTCTCTGGAAAGATCAGCTATACACTTAATGGGAGAGTGTGTCATCGTGTTAAAAATAAATATATATCTATACAATGGATGAGCATTTTCGCAGTACTAACTGCGAATGAAGGAATCTGTAAATACAACGTCTGGCAAATTCAGACTCGGCAGTACCTGAGAATGTGCTTTACAACACCAGTGGCAACTCCTGAAGACTTCTTTGCATTGCGAGATCGCGTAGACACTGTGTGGGGAGGAGAAATTTCAGGTGACAGAAGAAAAATAGGTGGAGCCAAAGTAAATGCCCTCACAATTGATTATTGCCGAGTTATTTCTAGTACTTTGGGTAAAATGATAGCCCAACTAAAATACACAATATATTACCAAGCAGTGATGAACTAAAACGCATGTGTTTATTGCAGATGGCAACAGACCAAAGGTAAATGAAACCAAGAATGAGCCGATGACAATGAGTGGGTGGGAGCCCAGTGCTAGTGAAGTGAAGGACATGATAGATGCCTGGGTTTGGTGGATTATATTGTGATAAAATATTCATTCATCTTCCACTGGGACATTTTTGCACTGAAGGCTTTAAATGTTATATGAACGTGTTGCCAGGGTGAGACCACATGTAAACTGGAGGAACGACATCTCATATTCCCCTAGGGTAGCTTACAACTCAACCATATGAACATTGAATTCACTAACTTTATGTAGCACCCCCTCCCTTCCCTCCCTCTCGTTCCTATGCTTGCCCACCCATTTCTTCCTCTATCCCAAACTTCTTTCCAACTCTTTCTGTCTGACACCATTTTGTCTCCTTTTCATCTCTAGCCTTTGTCTAGCCAACTTCCAATCCAGCCACGACACCTGTATCCACCTATCACCTGCCAGGCTTTGTCCCGTCCCCACCTCTATTTTCCAGCTGTCTCCATCCCTACAGCCATCAGTCTGAAGTAAGGTCGCGACCCCGAAATATCACCTATCCATTCCTTTCGCAGATGCAGTTTGACTTGCTGAGTTTTTCCAGCACTGTCTGTTTTGCTCTGGATTCCAGTATCTGCAGTCCCTTGTATCTCCATAGGAAGCCGTTAGCTCATGCTGCCTCTCAGTCTTCAGTCTTCACTATTCCTTTTTAACCTTGTCTAAACCAAGAGGAGTAGGCATCCTTCGACTAATTTTAATTAGGCCAATGACTAATGTAGGGCCAAAGATATTCCAGCATCTACACTTTTATTTGTTTTTGTTTTATAATGTAATTAATATTCTTGTATTGGTGTGCAAGTGCTACTTCAGGTGCATATCCACAAACATTGCTGCTGCCTTTATTGGTTTCATCCTTTAGACTTTAGATTTTACAGGTACAGTATAGCGTGGAAACAGGCCCTTCGGCCCACCGAGTCTGTGCTGACCAGGGATCATCCAGGACACCAGCACCATCCTGCACACTAGGGACAAATTACAAGTTACAGAAGCCAATTGACCTACAAATCTGTACGTCTATGGAGTGTGGGAGGAAACCTGAGCACCCAGGGAAAACACACACGGTCACAGGGAGGACGTACAAACTCCATACAGACAGCACCCGTAGTCAAGATCGGACCCGGGTCTCTAACGCTGTAAGGCAGCAACTCTACCTCTGCACCACTCTGCCCCCCATGGCAGAACCATCCCTATGGTTCCAATATCCTGTTAACTGCAGCAATACTTCTTTTCTGTAACCCTCTTGCATCAAAGCAATTTGGAACACTGCATTCAAAATGAAAAGACACAAAGTGCTGGAGTAACTCAACAGGTCAGCAGCATTTCTGGAGGACATGAACAGGTGACGTTTCAGGTCAGGACCATCTTCAGACTGATTTTAGTAAGGGGGGGGAGAAATCTAGAAGACAGGTGTTGGGGGGGAGGGGGGGGGGTGGTGTAGGGGGGGGGGGGGGGGTGTAGGGCGGGGTGGACAAAGCCAAGCAAGTGATATGTAGCCACAAGGCACAGCAGATGCTGGTTTCCAACAAGAGACACAAAGTGTTGGAGCAACTCAATGGCTCAGGCAGCATCTCCGGAAAACATGATTAGGCGACCTTTCGGGTCGTGATTGTTCTTCAGACTGAATGTAGCAGGAGGGAGAAGAATGGAAGAGAGGTGAGGATGGAACAAAGACAGTCAAGTGATAGGTTGGTACAGGTGAAGGGAGGGGCAAAAAAGAGCAGGAATGAAAAGACTAGGAGATTAGGAAAGAGGGAGAGAAGAATGTGAAGCGAGAAGAAGGGATATAGGTGGAGGGGGAAGGGACGGTGTTGGGGCAGGAATGTGGGAGAGACGGGTGCGCATCTAGCAAGGGTAAAGGGAGCGAGGGGGAAAAAAGTGGTGGGTGGGGAGATTGTATTGATAAATTTGTAACACTTTCCAATCAGGGTTGCTGTTAATGATGCTTTACTTGCCACAACCTCACATGTAACCATAAATCACACACACAAATAAGCTGCATCTATTATGAACTGCCTCTTGACTGCCTCAGTCTGTCATCTTGTCCATACCCCACATGCTCCATGTATTCCCTCTACCACTTTCTCTCCTGCGTCTATTAACTAACTTCTCTCACTCTCTCCCCCATAGTTATGATGAGGGTCCTGGACGCTGAAATATCAACAGGTTATCTCTCCGCTGATGCTGCCTGACTTCCTGTGTGCTTCCAGCATTTCCTATTTTGATATCAGATTTCCAGCACCTGCTGTATATTATTAAGTTTCAAGTCACTATTGTAGTTTTTTTAAATTTGGTTCGTGACCATTTTGCAATACTCTGTGAACGAATATTTCTTACAAGGCAGTGTAAATATTCACGCTGCCTATTGTAGTTCCTATTCTGCTCATGAAAATAAATAAAAATATAAATAGAGTCTAATGACCATTGGCATACCTAAAATATGAATGTTATTTAATAGAAAACACCATACACCATGCTCTTTCTAAATATTCCAAACTACTTAAAATCTTTACCTGTCACATCGCCAATTGCACATGTTGTAATGTACCCTGTATCCTTTCCTTCCACTTCCTTTGACAATCCCTTGACAGAACTCTTGATGCACCTTTATAGGATATTGGTGAGGCTGCATTTGGAGTATTGTGTACAGTTCTGCTTCCCCATTACAGGAAAGATGTTGAAGGTTTGGAGAGGGTGCGGTGGAGGTTTACCAGAATGATGCTTGGATTAGAGGGTTTCAGCTACGCGGAGAGGTTGGATAGACTTGGATTGTTTGCTCTGCAGTGTCGGAGGTTGATGCGAGATCTGATAGAAGTATATAAAATGATGAGAGGCATAAGATAGGATAGTCAGCCAGCGCCTTTCTCCCAGTGTGGAAATATCCAATGCTAGATAGAGGGCACAGCTATAAGGTGAGAGGAGGAACGTTTAATTGAGATGAGCATGGCAAGTACTTTTCCACAGAGGGTGGTGGGGGCCTGGAGCTCATTGCCGGGGGGGGTGGTGGTGGAGGTGAATACGATAGTGGCGTTTAAGAGGCCTGTAGACAGGTGTATGGAAGTGTGGGGAAAAGAGCAATACGGATCATGTGCAGGCAGATGAGATTAGAAACATAGAAAATAGGAGCAGGAGTAGGCCATTCGGCCCTTCGAGCCTGAACCTAGATTGGTTCATCTAGGCTTTGTATTGTGGGTGGAAAGGCCCATTTCCTGTGCTTTATAGTTCTATGTCCTATGTTCTAAGACTTAGTTTGTTAAATAACTTTTTAATGGAAGGTGTTTTATGTCACATCTGTCATATTGCTACATTTGTAAAAGGGGGAGAAAGCATTGAAAAGGATGTCGCTTCTATTTGAAAGTAAATGGCTATGTTATTTTTATTGTTGGTGAACAGTCATGCATAATATCAGGTGCAATAATGCAAGAGGCGAGGGATGAGATGACTGGCCTCCCCAGCATGGAAGTGGGAGGAATGTGTTGACACTGTAGCAAAAGCCAAGAACACTTTCTTCATTGATGTTCATGAAATACAAAAATAAGCTCCCTTGTATATAAAATGATGAGAGGCATTGATAGGGTAGACAGTCAGAACCTTTTTCCCAGGGTGTCAATGTCCAGCGCTAGAGGGCATAGATATAAGGGGGAATGTTTAACAGAGATGTGCGGGGCAAGTTTTTTTATACAGAGAGTGGAGGGGGCCTTTGGAATGCACTGCCAAGGGGTGATGGTTGAAGCAGATAGGTTGGTGGCATTTAAAAGATCTTTGGATATACCGGGAATGGAGGGATGTGGATTATGTGTAGGTGGATGAGTGATAGTCTTGGCATTATGTACAGCACAGACATTGTGGGCCGAAGGGCCTGTTCTTGTGCTGTAGTGTTCTATGCTCTCTGTTCTGTGTCGCCTATGTTCTATGTGCTGCGTACGTTATTTAGACAGAGGGTGGTGCGGGCCTGGAACGCACTGCCAGGGATGGTGGTGAAGGCAGATACGATAGTGGCGTTTAAGAGGCTTGTAGATAGGCACATGGCAGTGCAAAGAATAGAGGGATAACGTTTGCTAGCAACACAATGTGTGATTAAATGCTTTTTAATTAAGACAGCGCTCCTTACACTGGGAGGAACTACTTACACTATTAAGAACAAGGAGCCAAAATGCCAACAAAATAATATCCTGACTGCTGAATACAGTACGTGAAGCAGTTACAATGTTAAGGTTTACAAGAACTGCAAAGGTACTTTTCAATTTAAAGTTCAAGTGTGATTTCAAACATAGTAATTAGCAAAATCCTGCAAATTATGGAGAGCAAACGTAAACGTATAATTTTCTTAAATACTTAAGTAAAATGTGGAGGTCAGATTTGCAAAATGGTGGAACTTCAAGGAAATTGGTAACTGACTACATGTATTTTGTTGAAATTTCACTTTCAATAGGAGCACAAAAGCTGGCAACTAATCGTCACATGTTTCAAAGTGACCTTTTTTTGATGTTTTGAGCTGCTCATGCATTACGTAAAGCATTCAATTTGGATTGGAAGTGGAGTGAGTTTAAGGAGATTGGTACAGTTGTCAAAGGTTACGGGGAGATGGCAGGAGAATGGGGTTGAGAGGGAAAGATAGATCAGCCATGATTGAATGGCGGAGTAGACTTGATGGACTGAATGGCCTATTTCTAATTGTATGACGCATTCATTTATGACCTTTGCCACAATATGGCGTAGGACAGAATTTTTCAACTTCTAAACAGGAAGAGACTACCTATGAGGTCAATGATGTTACCTTCAGTTGTGGAAAAGTACATGAGAAGCAACCAGCCGCCTCAACCAAGACCAACGGCATTTTTTTTTCAAAGTAATATCACAGACTTGATGTAACCTCAACAAAGGAACAACTCAGCCACCGTTGAAGCAGATAGATAGATCGAGGTTCTCGTTTGATTGTTATTACATGGTGATCAAAAGTGAGCGCAAAGTTTCAATGTACCCACTGCTTAAATCTTCAAACCTCTCATGGGCCATCTGAGTGTTATTTTCATCCCTGTGGAACCATCATCTAATTCAGTGGAGATAGACACAAAATGCTGGAGCAACTCAACGGGAGAGCCAGCATCTATGGAGAAAAGGAATAGGTGACTTTTTGGGTCACGACCCTTCTTTAGAAGTTCTTCCCTGTCTGAGGAATGATCACCCATTCCTTCTCTTCAGAGATGCTGTCTGACCCCCTGAGTTACTCCAGCCATTTGTGTCTATCTTCATCTGTTCTTTCCTACATCCAATTCGGTGGTATGTGTTGCAAACACTCATGGTTTGTATTTATAGACATTATCTAACTTGGCAACCAACTGCACTGACTGTCCAAAATCAAGCTGGTTGTCTTTCTGATTCTGTATAATGATTAGAACATAGAACAGCACAGCAAAGGATCAGGCCCTTCAGCCCACAATGTTTCTGCTGAACATGATGCCAAGACCAACTCTTATATGATTGCATATAATCAATATCCCTCCAATGCTGCATATCCACGTGCCTATCCAAAAGTCTCTCAAATGTCACTATTGTATCTGCTTCAACTACCACCTGCACCAGTGCATTCCAGGCACTCACCACCTTCATAAACTTGCCCAATATATTTTACTATCTCATGGTTTCAGAACTTCCAAGAATTCCTCCAGCCCCAGGGTTAACAAGTAGTTATGTTTTTCATGCTTTCCGTTTATAAGAGAGAGCTTTATATGTAAACAAGTTCCCATTCACGAGGGGGATTGGAATACATTAGTGTCATACAGCACGGAAACAAGCCCTTCGGCCCAAGTCATCTATGCCGACCAAAATGCCCCGTCTAAGCCAGTCCCACTCGCCTGCGTTTGGCCCATATCCCTCTAAACGTTTCCTTTCCATGTACCTGACCAGGTGTCCTTTAAATGTTGTTATTGTATCTGTCTCAACTACCTCGTTCCATACACCCATCACTTTCCGAATGAAAAGCTGCCTCTCGGATTCCTATTAAATCTTTCCCCTCTCACCTTAAACTTACGTCCTCTGCTTTTGATTCTCCTATCCTGAGTAAAAGACACAGTGTGCATTCACCCTATCTTTTCTCCTTGTGATTTTATGAACCTCTATATGGTCACCCCTCCGCTTCCTGCACTCCAAGGAAGGCAAAATAATCATTTGGAACCAGATGTAGACAAAAATGGTAAAGAAACTCAGCGGGTGAGGCAGCATCTATGGAGCGAAGCTGCCTCACCCGCTGAGTTTCTCCAGCGTTTTAGTCTACCTTCGATTTTTCCAGCATCTGCAGTTCTTTCTTAAACATTTGGAACCAGATGGTGATTTGCAATTAAAAAGGGAACTCTCATGGTGACACCGCAAGTACAATTCACAGCAAAATATCCTTCCAGACCTGTGAATTGTTAGATTTCAAGATAGTACTAGCTCTGAGTTCATTGTCATTTACTTCCAAAATACTAAGAGGCTGGAAGTTACCCAATCTTAATCAATTAAGAACATAATACAAGTAAGATGAGGCAAATAGTCACTCAGCCATTTTCTTTTCCAAGACTGGCTAAACTGAGGCCTAACAATTGCCTCTCCATCATTACAAATAGAACAATGAGCCATCTCCTTAGATTAAGCAATTAGAGATGATCATCTGGAGACTGGTTGATGTTGCATTAAGCAACTGTGTTTCATTATGTGTTGATGCCAAGTTGAAATAAGACTCAGCTGCTATTCTGAAGTAAAGAAGGAAACATTTTGTAGGTTAATTCACTTCTGTAAAAATGTCCTAGTGTGCGGGGAGTGGATGAGAAAGTGGGATAACAGAACTAGTGTGAATGGGTGATCGATGTTTTGGCATGGACTCGGTGGGCCGAAGGGCCTAGTTTCCATCCTGTATCACTAATTAAACTAAACTACATTGGCTGCATCACTGAACTAAATTGAACGAAACAAAAGATTGTTAAGGGTTTGGACACGCTAGAGGCAGGAAACATGTTCCCGATGTTGGGGGAGTCCAGAACCAGGGGCCACAGTTTAAGAATAATGAGAAAGCCATTTAGAACGGAGACGAGGAAACACTTTTTCTCACAGAGAGTTGTGAATCTGTGGAATTCTCTGCCTCAGAGGGCGGTGGAGGCAGGTTCTCTGGATACTTTCAAGAGAGAGCTAGATAGAGCTCTTAAAAATAGCGGAGTCAGGCGATATGGGGAGAAGGCAGGAACGGGGTACTGATCGGGGATGATCAGCCATGATCACATTGAATGGCGGTGCTGGCTCGAAGGGCCAAATGGCCTGCTCCTGCACCTATTGTCTATTGTCTAAACTGAACTAAACTGGTGGAGGAACACAATGGTCAGGCAACATCTGTAGAAGGAAATGGACAGAATCCATTTTGGGTCAGGATGTCAATCTGAAAAAGAGTCCTGATCCGAATCGTGGTCCTTTCCTGCGTCTTAGAACATAGAACATAGGAAGATGCTGCACATGACAGGCCCTTTGGTCCACAATGTCTGTGCCAAACATGATGCCAAGATAAACTAATCTCCTCTGCCTGCTCATGATCCATATCCCTCCATTCCCTGTATGTCCATGTCTATCTAAAAGACTCTCAAAGGCCACTATTGGTCCTAATGGTGGATGGCAACATTTCAATTTTCATCACCTAGTCTCACATTCGTTGTGTCCACCTGAAATCCTGGAGACTGCTTTGAATTGAAATTATTTTTGAAACAGATCAAAGCATTCCTTGCAAAGCCCTAAGTGGTCAAACTCAATGGGTCAGGGAATGGACATGCAACATAGAACTGTATAGCACAAGAACAGGCCCTTCGGCCCACAATGTCAGTGGCGAACATGATGCCAAGACCATCACTTATTCACCTGCGCATATCCCACAGCCTCCATTCCCTGCATATCCACATGCCTATCGAAAGGTCTATTAAATGCCACAAATGTATCTACTTCAACCAACACCCCTGGCAGCATGTTCTTGCCACTGACCATCCTCTGTGTAAAAAAACATGCCCTACACATCTCCTTTAAACTTTACCCCTCCCACTGTGACGTTTCGGGTTGGGTCCCTTCTTCTTACTGATTCCAGCAGAATCTGCAGTTCCTTGTGTCTCAAAGATTAGTTTGGTTCTATGTCCAGTTTATAGTCGGCAATGTAGTTTCATTGAATATGATTGAGCACAACACCATCGTTCAGCACTAACTTTGATGTCTGGAAGTCTAGCGTTAAGGGAAATGGTATTAGCTATGAAGTGGTTTGTTTTCAGCTGAGCAGTTTAATGGAATCACCATCAGTCCTGTGACTAGGTTTTGCAGCCCGCCCTTAATTAAAAGAACACATTAAGTAGTTTACTTGATTTGTATCTTTTGACAAAACCTTCTCCAGATTCTCCTTATTGACTCATCATTGTCAATTTGCTGGCGTTTCCATCAGCCATCAGATCGGCTTCTGTAAGCAGTTTATAAATCTACATTGGCCTTGCCAGTCGGGTGATAACGAAAGCACTTAGAGGTAGAGATGAGGAGAATGTAAATATAGCTTCACCCGGAGTATCCTGGTGCTGTCCTGCAGTGCTTGGAACTCGTCCTTTAGGGTGAGATGATTCCACGTGTTGTCCTTGCCCTCGGATGTTGAAATCTAATACAAATCTCCTATGAGGTGGGAAGCAGAATACTCAAGTACAGGGAAAAACAAACTGCTGGATGGGGCAGTAGCGGTGGTGCAGCAGTAGCTTGATGACTTACAGAGCCAGAGATCTGGGTTCGATCCTGACCAAGGGTGCTGTCTGTACAGTGTTTGTACATTCTCCCCGTGACCGCATGGGTTTTCTCTGGGAGCTCCGGTTTCCTCCCACACTCCAAAAACGTACAGGGTTTTAGGTTAATTTGGCTACGGTAGTGCTAGTATACGAGGATCGCTGGTCTGAGCGGACTCTGTGGGTGGTGCGGACTCGGTGGGCCAAAGGGCATGTTTCCAAGCTGTATCTCTAAACTAAAACTAAACTCAAGCAGCATCTCTGGAGAAAACGGATCGGTAACGTTTCGGGTCGAGATCCTTCTTCAGACCCAAAACGTCACCCATCCATTTTCTCCAGAGATGCTGCCTGACCCGCTGAGTAACTCCAGCACTTTGTATTTATCTTTGGTGTAAACCAGCATCTGCAGTTCCTTCTTATTACAGGCTGGCATAACTCAATAGGTCAGGTAGCATCTGTGGAGGGAATTGGACAGACGGTGCTTTGGGTCGGGACGACAGTCTAAAGAAGTCCTGCGATCGGTTATTCCAGATTTGACGCATTTACAGTTTTTATTTTAGATTTCCAAAATAAGCAGAATGACACTTAATGCTAGGGCTTGGTGCAAGAACACTGATTAGTAGGGAAAGCAGAGAAATCAGAGCAAGTACACATGGAGTAAAGGCAATAGTGAATGATATCTAAACTGGGAGATAAACTTGTTTTTCAAACCGGACACGAACGGTAATTAATCACATTTGTTTAAAATAACTTAATAACCGTATATTTCAGGTAAAGTGGACAATGAATGATAAAATAAGATATAGCAGTTTTCTGGTCGGGATTGATCAAATGCAAGGGTTCAAATTAAATCACATTATGTCATGTTGAATCAGGGAAGAAAAGTCCAGGTACAACATTTTTCATTCTCTTAATCAAAACAGAATAGTTTTAGATTGCTTTAGAAAGGGAAATGATGGTTTAGGTTTAAGTTATATTATTGTGTGTACAAGGTACAGTGAAAACCTTTGGTTTGAATTCTATCTAAACAGATCAGATAATATTATCCACACATAAAATCGTCAAACTCAAGAACAAAGTGGAGAATAAAGTTTTTAGCCTTCTAATGCAATGCTTAGCATTGTCCACAGACAACGTACAATGGTGTAGTGGTGAATTGGACAGTATCCCAGCTTATGGAAGGACTGTTCATAAGACTATTCCTGAGACTGTTGGTACACACTTTCAATCCTCTGTATCTTCTGCTGGACAGAAGAGTGGAGAAGAAGATTTGACCGGGGTGAGACAAGCCTTTGATTATGTTGGCCGCTTTTCCGAGGCATCGTGAAGTGTAGATGGCGTCAACGGTGGTGAGTCTGGACCGTGGGACGGATTGGGCTACATCCACAACTCTTGGCAATTTCTTGCCGTCTTGGGCAGAGCTGTTGCCAAACCAAGCTGTGATGCAACCTAACAGTGTGCTTTCTATAGTTCAACTGGATAAGTTAGTAAGAGTCATTGGAGACATGCCAAATTTTCTCAGTCTCCTAAGGAAGTAGAGGCGATGGAGGACCTTTGGTTGATAGTTGCGATATGGTTGATTCTCAAGAAATTGTTGGTAATATTAACACCAAGAAACATGAACCTCTCAACCATTTCTACTTTGACACCAGTGATGCTGTGATTAGGGCATTTACTCCACCATGCTTCATGAAGTCTATAACCAGTTCCTTGGTCTTGTTGATGTTGAGCGAAAGGCCGTTGTCCTGACACTACACAACTAAGTTCTCTATCTCCTTCCTGTACTCTATCTTGTCATTGTTCATGATCCGGCTCACCATAAGGGTGTCATCTGCAAATTTGCAGATGGAGTTCGAGCCAAATGTGGCTGCACAGTTGTGATTGCATAGGGAGTATGGTGGTGGATTGGGAATGTAACCTTGCAGGGTACTGGCTTTGAGAATTATTGTGGAGAAGGTGTTGTCTCGTACAGCATATTCACTGATTGTGGTCTGTGGTCAGAAAGCCTAGGATTCAGTGGCAGTGATTCCAAGGTCCAATAGTTTGGAGCCAAGTTTGATGTTACAATAAAACGGGCAACGTTCCTCCAGCATCAACCTCTGATGGTAGAATCTTGCTACATCTTCTGCCACTGCCGTGATGAAGAACATGTTGTGAGGCCAACACTCTGTGTGTGAAATTTATGGTATGTTTTCTCAGTCTTAGAGATACAGTGTTGAAACAGGCCCTTCAACCCACCGTGCCGACCAGCGATCCCCGTACACTAGGTCTGCCCTACACGCTAAGGACAATTTACAGAAGCCAATTAACCCACAAACCTGCACATCTTTGGAATGTGAGAGGAAACCGAAGCACCCAGAGAAAACCCACGTGATCACAGGGTGAAATGTGCAAACCCCTTACGGAACAACACCTGCAGTCAGGATTGAACCTGGGTCTCTGGTGCTGTAAGGCAGCAACTCTACCGCTGTGCCACTGTGCCATCCCAGAAAGCTCTCTCTGGTAAGCTCTCTTAATTTTCTTTTTTTCGGAATACGAAACTGGGGAAGGAAAGATTTGTTGACCACTGGTACTCCGGAGAGATGGGCTGAGGTGGGAGTTCCATGCCATGCAAAGAAAATGGCAAATGGCATCAGAACATGGCTACCCATGGAGTGCATACTGTCGTTGTGTCCTTGGGCAAGACACTTCACCCACCTTTGCCTGTGTGTGAATGTGTGTGAGTGTGTGTGAGTGATTGGTGGTGGTCGGAGGGGCCGTAGGCGCAGATTGGCAGCCACGCTTCCGTCAGTCTGCCCCAGGGCAGCTGTGGCTACAGAAGTAGCTTACCACCACCGAGTGTGACCGAGGAGTGAATGAATAATGCGATGTAAAGCGCCTTGAGTATTAGAAAGGCGCTATATAAATCCCATCCATTATTATTATTATTACCCTTTGCGTGCTGGTCCCAGAGAAGGTTCTACTATCATCTGATACAAATGTCCTACTCTTTTAAATCTCTTCCACTTGTAGACATTGCCGGAGGGTGGCATCTCTTTACGGGGGGTTTCCCAGAGGAGGATCCACTATCGTCCAACACACTCACACAACTGCTAAAATCTCTTTTCTACCTGTAAATTTATCACCATTTCTAGGTGATCTTTTCATTCGGACATTGGGCTTTGTCTCTGGAACTGATGCACCACAAAGTTGGTGGTGGAGGCAGATATAATAAGAGATTTTTGGATAGACACATGGATAAGCAGAGAATGAAGGGATATGGATTATGTGCAGGCAGATAAGATTAATTTAACTTGGCATCATGTTCAGCAGACATCCTATTCTATGTCCTATATTGTTCTGTGTCCTATATTTCTGTTCTATTCGACAGTATGTCCTATATTTCTCCGTTGCATGTACTAATCATACAACACACTGTATACACATTACACTTAGTCTCCAAAATTCTGTTCTTATCAGAATCAATAAGATTGAGGTTCCACCCAGAGTATAACAGACATAGAGTACAGCACAGTGTCTTCAACAATGCACCTTCTTTCTGCATTTTGTGCTGTTTAAAGGGCCTGTCCTACTCGGGTGTCATTTGCGTGTCATTTACGCGCCATCATTTACGCGCCATGACGCACGAGTCATGTCGCACACGTGATGCTCGCATGCCGTGCATTACGCGCGCATGGTGCGTGGTGATGTGGGCAGGGTCGCGCGCGGCGCCCCAGGAATTTGGGATTCACAAAATCTTCGCGCGCCACCTGCTTGACGTGCAAATGACGCCCAAGTGGGACGGCCCTTAACTCTTTGTTGCCTAGGGTCATGTATTATCGAGAAAAGATTTGGGGAAAAAAAGCATACTGGTTCTCTGAGGGTCATGTCTACTATTTAACATAAGTAAGGAATACGTTTTATTTTGCAATTCAATTGCAAATGTTGATGGCAGCAGGAGAGAAATTTAAGTGGAATGAATCACCAACAAAGTCTAGGTTGGTCAAGTTACCTATTTATATCCCATTTATCCTTTTACCCCTTCTGGTCCCATTTATGTATTTCCCCAGTATCCCTGCAATTTAGGACCTTCAGGAGTTTTACATGGGAATCCTCGGACTTGAACAACAAGAAGATTTTAGAAAGAGATGCCCCATTGATGAATGGTGCAGTTTGTTCCCCCGCTCCCCTGCATCTGTAGATAGCTGCTTTCTATAAAAAACATTTATCCTACTATCGGGCTACATCACAGCCTAATTTGGGAACCACTCTGCCCGAGACCGCAGGAATTCGGCATAGTTAGTTGCACATGTAGCCCAGTCCGGTTCAGACCAGTTCATCCCACCATTGAATTCATCTACACTTTACTCTGCCTCGGAAAAGCAGCCAATGCAAATAAAGACTTGTCCCACCCCTTCATTCCTTCTTCTCTCTGCTCCTGTCCAACACGAGGCACAGAAGCTTGAAAGTGCACAGCATCTGAATCAGGAACAGCTTCTTCCACACTGTTATCACTTATCAGGCTTCTGAATGCTCCTTCCATAAGCTACAGTACTTTCCAATTCACCTCAATCCCATTTAGCACATTAGACGTTGTCTATGGAACTGACGCACTGAAATGCTGAAAAACGTCACCTATCCGACATCTGCCTATCCGAATGCCTAAACGTCACCTATCCGAATTGCTGCCAGACCCGCTGAGTTACTCCAGCACTTCGTGTCATGTTTTGTGAACCAGTATCTGTGGTTCTTTGTTTCTATGTACAATGCTTCCACTGTTTAGAATTGCAAAAGGTGGTTCTTTACAATCTCTGGGCTTTAGTTTAAAGATACGGAATGGAAACAGACCCTTTGGCCCACCGAATCTGCGTCTACCATCAAATACCCATACAGTTGTTCTATCCTACACACTAGATATCATTTTACTGGAGCCAATTTAAGGGCCTGTCCCTCTTTCACGACCTAATTCACGACCTCTGCCGAGTTTGCCCTTGACTCATACTCGCAGCATGGTCGTCACAAGGTCGTAGGAGGTCGTAGGCAGGTCGTAGGTAGGTCGTAGCAGGCCGTGATGCTAGTCGTAGGTACTCGAGGCATCAAGTAGGTCGGGCGTTTATCTAGCCTGATGAAAAATGTCCACGAGTAAAAAAGGTCGTGAACTAAGTCGTGAAAGTGGGACAGGCCCTTAATCTACAAACCTGCAGGACTTGTGGGAGGAAACCGGAGTCCCCCGGAGAAAACCCACGTGGTCACAGGGAGAATGTACAAACATGTCCCTACCCAGACACCACTCGCGTTCAGGATCGAGCCCAGGTCACTGGCGCTGTGAGGCAGCAACTCTACCGCTGCGCCACTGTGCCACCCCAATGTCATGGTTTAAATTGCCTGCATTTTGAGTAGGACATTGTGTACGATATGCATCTGGGTACTGCTGTGCCTGTGCATCCAAAAAATGCTTTGTGATTAATGGGAGGAGAGGAGCCATTGTTTACTCCAACTTGTGCATGGTTCTAGCCCCAATTGCTTGATTTAAAAAAAAAAATATAACAAGTCTCAACGTAATGTGAACCATATGAAGTTAATCGGATAAGGACCATTGGCAATGCAATTTGCATCTGAATTAGCCGTGCACTAGCATTGGTGCCTGGCTGAGGCTTTGGTACATTTATGAATTTGTGCAGCTCACTGCAATCGATGGAATGTTTTACAATCTCATGGCAACCAAATTAGTCGATTGAGGATTCTGCAAGGTAAGTTGAGCTCTCCACCGCACACACATAAATCTATCGGGAATTCGAGAGAGAGAGAGAGAGAGAGAAAAAAAACAGACTGCAGAAATTTAAACTCTATCTCCTTTTAGTTATAATGATTGACTGGCAGCCTGCCACGTGATTGGAGATCGCGTATCAATCAATACTATCCACAGCAGCACTGCACGCACATGAAGAACAAAACCACAGACCCTGCCAGCTTTCATACATCACTGAATGGAGACATTCCAAATTTCATGCAGACCATCAAACAATGCCACTGTGATTAGATATCACCGCGTAGTGCCTGATTTGAAAGGCTCTCTTCTACCTCCTTAATAAATTGGCAATTACCAAATCTGTATCGTCTAACTGTGACGTCGCAAACAAACAGCCATTTCATTATTGTGCTTCGTTTATAGACATACCCAGTGGCCGATAAAAGTGTCCTAAAAGGCATTTTAAGATGATTCCCATCGGACAGGGTCGGGAAATAAGCAATTACACTAAAGTGTGACAACTCAGTTTGTTACCAATAGCAACCGGAGTGGTCAACACGGTGTCATAACTGCGTGAGCGCCATGGATATTCATTGACTTTCTCCTCTATTTAATCCTCTGCTGACATTTGCCGGAATTGATTCTGAACTGCAGCAAGCCCTGCCCCAAGTGGCCGTTTTTATCTGCAAGGATATTGACAGGCTGCTCAAGTGAACGAGGCCATTTGCACTTACGTGGAGGAGACACATAGAGGAGACCAACACACACACACAAAAAAATAATCGCTGAATGATATTCCATTGGGCGGCACGTTCTGGTGGAGCTCCTGCCTCACTGCGCCAGAGACTCCGGTTCCACCCTGACCTCGGCTGCTGTCTGCACGTTCTCCATGTGAACGTGTGAGTTTTGTCCGGGTGCTCCGGTTTCCTCCCACATCCCATAGACGTGTCTGTGGGTTTACAGGTTATTTGGCACCTCTAAATTGTCCCTAGTGTACAGGGAGCGGATGAGAAAGTGGGATAACATGGAACTCATCTATGGCTGGCGTGGGCTTGGTGGGACAAAGGTCCTGTTTCCATGCTATATCTCTAAACTAAACTTCTTATTCAAGGAAAGCTGAGTGTTCTAATCACTCCACTGCCTGGGGCCAACTAACACAAACCACAAACCACAAGCCAGGGATCATCCTTCCTACGACATCTAATTCTTCATCTTGGATCTCTCACTGTTGATTTGGTGCTTGGGGCCTCATTGCTCCTGAAGAGGTCTATGAAATCACGAGGGGGAGTTGATAAGGTGAAAGCACAGAGTCTTTTACTCAGAGTAGGGGAGTCAAGAACCTGAGGACATAAGTTTAAGGTTCTAAAAGGAACCATTTGGGCAGCTTCTTCACACAGAGGGTGGTTGGTGTAAGGAATGAGCTGCTGGAGGAATAGTTGAAGCAGGTACAGTAGCAACATTTAAAAGACACATGGATGGGTACATGGATAGGAGGGGATATGGGCCAAAACGAGGTTAAATGGGACTAGCTTAGATGGGGTATTTTGATCAGCATGGACGAGATGGGCCAAATGGTCTGTTTCCATGCCAGATGAATATGACTCTTATGGTTCAACGCTATATTATGATCTACAGATAGTAACTAACATTTTTTAATATCTGCATTTGTGTTTTTTTTGACATACTAAAAAGTGGTATTAAGATATCAAAATGTCCAGAATACTCAAAAAAAAAAGTTCACAAAAATAAGAGAGCCAAAGTAAGATATGGCGGGTTAGAGACATTGGGAAATGTAGGCAGACATGGAAAGGTGGATGACTTCTGGAAGATAGGATGGGGCAGAGGGAAGGGAGAGTGCGTGGGATATTAGAGTCAAAAGAGTGGAGAGCAAGGTGTTTGAGGTGAGAACGTAACGAGAGGCATTGGCTGGTTACACATAAAGAAGTTTAGCAAAGAGATCAGTAACTCAGCAGCTCAGATTTTAGTTAATTAGGAACAGGAAATGTTTCAGAAAAGGATGAGAGCAATAAGGTCAGACTTTAGGAGGTTTTGATGAGCAAGAACATCCATGGAAGAAGCAGCTTGATATCATTTTGCTGCCGGATGCAAGTGCATTAGAACATGAGGGGAACATGGTCGGCACTGTGGCAGAGCGGCAGAGTCGCTGCCTTACAGCGCCAGAGACGCCGGTTCGATCCGGACTACAGGTGCTGTCTGTACAGAGTTTGCACGTTCTCCCTGTGACTGCATGGATTTCCTCCGGGTGCTCCGGATTCTTCCAACATTCCAAAGACGTGCAGGTTTGCATGTTAATTGACTTCTGTCAATTGTTCCCAGTGTTTAGGGTGGAACTAGTATGGGGGGTCACTGGTTGGCACAGATTCGGTGTCTCTCTAAAACTAAAACATAAAACACAGGGCAGTGCAGCACAGAAAAAAAGCACTTTAGCCCATAATGTCCGCGCCAAACATGATGCTAAATTAAACTAATCTCCTATGCCTGCATGTGATCCATTTCCCTTCCATTCCCCACATATTCATGTGTCTATCCAAAATACCACTGTCGTTTCTGCCTTCACCACCACCCCTGGCAGCACGTTCCAGGCACCCACCATTCTCTGTGTAAAAGACTTGCCCTGCATACTGTATCTCCTTTAAACTTTTAAGCTATGTTCTCCAGTCCTTGTCATTTCCACCCTGTGAAAATGATTCTGACTGTTTATCCTCCTTATGCCTTTCAGAATTGTGTATACTTTTATTTTGACTACCCTCAACCTCCGGCGTTCCAGAAAAACAAACTATCCAAGTTTGTCCAACTTCTCCCTGTAACTAATATGATTGAATCCAGATGGCATTCCGGTAAACCTCTTCTGCACCCTCTCCAAAGCCTCCTCATCCTTCCTGCAATGGGTCGACCAGAAATGCGTGCAATACTCCAGATGCGACCTAACCAAGGTCCTATGAGGCTGCAAGGATTCCCAGTTTGCAAACTGGATCATTAATCATGAACATAGCATTACAAATACTGGAGTGGTGGTGGTGGTGTTGTGTGTCCATGGAAAAGCAATAGATACAATATATTGTACACCAGAAAAGATTAGAGTTATGAAGAAAGTCACCCTTCAATTGCCCCTGTGCTGGTGAATAAACTGTCCAATCTCTCCTTATAGCCCTCCAATCCAGGCTGCATCCTGTTGAATCCCTTCCTCACTCTATCGAATGTTCCCACATCTTTCCTGGATGCGGTACCAAAAGAGAGAAGACACATGATATGTTGGCTGCATTGCTAGAGTATTTGATTACTAAAGTAGAAACCTCTTTCTTTGTTGCTATAGAATCTGAATGAGAAGGCATCTTGAATACTGGTCTGATCACCCTTTCTGAGGAAGGAGAGAATGTCGGAAGGTTTTTCCAGTGTGGAAATTTCAGATCTGAGAGGGCCTAGCTTTAAGGTGAAAGGATGTGTGGGGCGTGTTTCTATGCAGAGGGTGGTGAGCACCTGGGATGCGCTGCCAGGGATTTGGCGGAAAACAGAAACAGTGGAAATGTTTGATTCTGCTGTGGGGGGACATTTGTGTTGAACTCTATAATGTGTTGTGTCCATTTTCTTTATTTTTTCAACCTTTTTCTATGGTTTGTATGGAAACTTATTATTTATTTTATGTAAAGCACTTTGGTGTCAATGCGAGTTGACTTAAACCGTGCTATATAAATAAAACTTACTTACTTACAATGGTGGCATTTAAGAGATTTTTAGCTTGACACATGGACATTCATGGAAATGGCCAGATTTCTGATTTATCAGGGTGTCAAGGGTTATGGGGTGAAGGTTGGAGAATGGGGTTGAGATGGAAAGATCTATCAGCCATGATTGAATGGCAGTGCAGGCATGATGGGCTGAATGGCCTTATTCTGCTCCTGGAATATTCAAAGATTGAAGTGATATGGATTATGTGCAGGCAGGGAAACATTGGTCTTGGCATCATGTACAGGCACAGATGTCGTGGGCTGAAACGCCTGGTTCTGTGCTGTGTTGTTGCATGCTCTACGATATACTCGCCATTGAGGTAATGCAGCAAAGGTTTTCAGCGTTGACTCAGAGAATTTCTGAGATGTTGTTGGAAAGAAGGTTGAGAACATTGGCCTCACAGTCTCTTGAGTTCAGAAGACTTAGAAGCGATCTTGTCAAAAATGCTCAAAATTCTTATGGGGTTTCACAGGGACAGTGTAATCATGGTGCATCTCCCAGCTGGCACGTCTAGAGCCAGGGACAGTCTTAAATAAGTGGTATTACAAATTTGGGCTGGGTAGAGAAATGCTGGTTAATTCTTTAGAATTCCCTATCCTGGGGTGCAATGGAGATTCTGTTACTGAGTATATTCCAAAAACAACACAAAGTGCTGGAGTAACTCAGGCAGCAACTCTGGCGAACATGGGGTAGGTGACATTTTGAGTTGGTACCCATCTTATGTTACCTATCCATGTCCTCCATAGATGCTGCTTGACCCACTGAGTACTCTGGCACTGTGTGTCCTTTTGTGTAAACCAGCATCTGCAGTTCCGTGTGTCCACATATTCAAGAAAGAGTTTGATAGATTTTAAGGGATTTAGGGGGATAAGGGTTAGTGCCAGAAAGTGGCTTTGAGGTAGGAAATCATCTGTGATGTTACTGATGGCAAGTGGGTTCAACGGAATATATTACTTTAACATATTTCAAAACTAAATTTTATTCATAATGAAAAATATATAGAAAACTAAAACTGCACTAAACTCTCAATACATTCTTAGCGAGTATACATTCAATATTGCCTATGTTATACCCAGGAATGTTAATACCCCTCTTTTTCTTTACATATAACACAATAGCCACTGAAGTTAGTCTGAAGAAGGGTCTCGAGCCGAAACGTCACCCATTCCTTCTCTCCAGAGATGCTGCCTGTCCCGCTGAGTTACTCCAGCATTTTGTGTCTATCTTCGGTTTAAACCGGCATCTGCAGTTCCTTCCTACACTATTGCCACTGATGTGGCCCCCTTGGGGTGATATCCCTTTCCTTCTTTGAGGGGTCCCCCCACGGGACTCTGTCCCTCAATGTCCAGCAGCGGAAGGACCCTAGACTGTGGTGCTCCCCCACAAAGCCTTGCCGTTGGCCACACCAAGCTTCAGCGAGCCCCTCAGCGCGTACTCCTGCTGTCTGGAATGGACCAGTCGGCAACATTAATTGACGGAGATCTCGCTGTGCTGGGAGACCAACAGGATTCAGGAAGACCAAAGAGTGTCTTTCACCGAAAAGATAATCGTCCAGCAGCACTTGATGTCCATCTCTAATTGTGTCTCTGGGAACAGCCCATAAATCACATCCTAATAATCCATTCCTGCTGCCTTTATTTATGGGGAATCAGGTGACCAACTTGAGAATTCATCTCCATATTAACATATGTTTTAACATACATCTTTTTTTGTAATACAGCCCATAACACAACCGAAGAGCAGTGCTGAACTAATACAGGATTATCTTTGATCGGACTTTACTGGCTTGATCTTGCACTAAACATGTATCATGTATCTATACACTGTGAATGGCTCGATTGTAATCAGGTATTGTCTTTCTGCTGGCTGGGTAGCACGCAACAAAAGCTTTTCACTGTACCTCGGTACACGTCGCGATAAACTAAACTGAACATAATGCAACACGGGAAATCTACTCAATTTTACATTATGGTTCAGGTATATAATTTAATCTTTTACTAATATTTTTTCCTATATTCAATTTGCCATTTGACACATTATATGTACCGGAAGCAGTGAGGGGGGAAAAAAGTAACAATTACAAATAAATTAATATAAAATCACCTTTTTCCAAAAGAAGCATCTCAACTAAAATAATCTCTTGGAGGTGCAGGTCGGAAACGGTGTTGAAATGAACCAAGAGAGGCAATAACATAATCACACTCTTTGATTCCAGCTGCTAGTTTAATGCTGACGTATTTGCCTGTTTAAATAAGATTTATGACTATTCAATAATAAAAGAAGTCTGAATGAAATACATAAAGTATTAAATAATTCCGTGAAAATCACCACAATTATCAGCATATTTTTTCTCACATTCAAATGTCCTCTGATTTACTTGTTTCTTTGACCAAAACATTGTAACCCATTAATTGCTTCAACCCCAACCCCAGTCAAAGCTGCACAGCATGCCTCACTATTGATGGAATGAAAGATATAACATTTTATTTCTATAAATTGTATATAAAATGATGAGAGGGTAGACAGGGTAGACAGTCAGAACCTTTTTTCCCCAGGGTGGAAATGTCTGACACCAGAGGGCATAATTATAAGGGGAAAGTTTAATGGAGATGTGTGGAGCATGTTTTCTACACACAGATTGGTGGGAGGCTGGAACACTGATGCAGGGCTGGAACACTGACACAGGGCTGGTGGTGGAGGCAGATTCGATAGTAGTGTTTAAGAGGCTTTTAGATAGACACATGGAAGTGCAGGGAATAGAGGGATATGGATCATGTACAAGCAGATGAGCTGAGTTCAACATGGCATCATATTCGTCACAAACATTGTGGGCTGTGTGATACTGTTCTATGTTCTATGGTATTGCATTGAAACAGGCCCTTCAGCCCACCCAGTCTATGCCGAACATCGATCACTCGTTCACACTGATTTTCTGTTATCTCACTTTGTCATCCACTCACTACACATTAGGGGCAATTTTACAGAGGCCAATTAACTTACAAACCTGTACGTCTTTGGAATGTGGGAGGAAACCAGAGCACCCAGAGAAAACGCACGCGGCCACAGGGAGAACGTACAAACTCCGTACAGACAGCACCTGTCGCCAGGATCGAACCCGGGTCTCAGTCTCTGTGAGATGGCAACTCAACCACTGCATCACTGTGTCGCCCCTCTCTATCTATCTAAAGTGACTTTTCCATACAATCTACAAGCAATATCATAGGGTATGTGAACAAAGTATGTGTATTATAGAACCAGAACTTCAGTTTTGGTCTGATTAAAAATCTCCCAGAATGATTTGATTCATTCTCATTACTTATTCTTACAAAAAGATGTGATGTTATCAAAATGTCCGACTACCTTACGAGCAAAGCCTTGTTACCAACATGAGTATTAAAACCAGGAAGGAAACTGTGTCTGCGAATGTATTACCTTTCACTCACTAGATACTTAATACTAGGGCTAATGTTATAAGGGAATGTTCCCATCTAGACCTCAGCTGTAGATTAAGTTGTTACCCTCCTGATAGTGATGGAGAGAGAGGGAGACAGCAGTGTAAATGCAACTTACTTAAGTTCTATTTGTTTGACCGAAGGTAGATACAAAATGCTGGAGTAACTCAGCGGGACAAGCAGCATCTCTGGGTAGAAAAAACGGGTGACGTTTCGGGTCGAGACCCTTCTTCAGCCACCTTCTCTCCAGAGATGCTGCTTGTCCCACTGAGTTACTCCAGCATTTTGTGTCTACCTTCGATATAAACCAGCATCTGCAGTTTTTTCCTATCCTTGTTTTGTCCCTTTATTCTCCTCCATCAACCCCATCCCTTCAGCTTCGTACAAGTGAAACAGCTTCTTTGAGCTTGTCTAATAATTGAATAAATCTTTGGATTGGAAGCTTCCAAAATTTACTCGCACAGTATTTTGGGATCAGTAATTGCTCTAATTCGTGGGAAAACCTGCTTAAATAAGGAACGAGGACACAACATCACAATTTGGAGCAGAGAGCCATGTCCTGCTGCTTTTGACAGTTTTGCTATTTTTCAGTTGAGACCATGCCGACCTTTGATCACCCGTTCACACTCGTTCTACATTATCCCACGTTCTCATCTATTCCCTACACACTAGGAGCAATTTTACGGAGGCCAATTCAACTGCAAACCCGCATGTCTTTGGGATGTGGGAGGAAGGAGTTTCAAAAGGACAACGTGCAAACTCCACACCGACAGGCCCTATTCCTTGTCAACCCATTCTCTGCTGTAACCAGGGTTGTTTAACTGTAACAGACAAGGTTCAAACTTCTGAAGTGGTTTCTGTGCTGCAGAACACACAATAGATTCCTCTTCCACTCAGGAGAGACATTGAGGAATAATGAGGGCTTAAATCCTGCCAACTAAATGGCGAATTAACACAATCGTTCAATTGAAATCTCGGAATAGAGATGCCAGACTGAAAACAGTGTGGATAAACAGTCTGAGAGCATTCCTACACATCGTTTGGTGAAAAGAATTGCAACACAAGCCCCCATCAAACAATCTAATGTAGTTTAGCTACAGCGTGGAGATACAGTGCGGAAACAGGCCCTTTGGCCCACCGAGACCTCGCTGACCATTCACTAGCACTACCCTACACACACTAGGGACAGTTTACAATTATTACCAAAGCCAATTAACCTACAAATCTGTACGTCTTTGGAGTGTGGGAGGAAATTCTGGGCACCTGGAGAAAACCCATGCGGTCAGGGGGAGAAGGTACAAACTCCGTACAGATTGCATCCGTGGTCAGGGTCGAACCCAGGTCCCTGGCGCTGTAAGGCAGCAACTCTATCACTGCGCCACCATGCCGCCCGAACAGAGGGAGCATCTACACTGTAAGCACAAGTAGCACAATGAATTAAGATGCCGGCTTTCACCTCTGGGACTTGGTTTCAAATCAAGGGCAAACTGATGGGTATAAGGACCCAATGTAAATGATCACAGTTTCACCTCAGGTCCCAGTGGGTGGGGCACTCAGGACGAAACGGCTCATAATTCACTACTAATTGACACTGATCTATCAATCTAACTCAAGGAGCTGACAGGGATAGTTGATGAGGGATATGGATCTACAGTAATGTGCTGGCGTTATAGAGTATTGGAGTTGAGCAGTGAAGAGGGACCTCAGCACTGCTAATTCCTGACCACAAATGACTTCATTTTGACTCCAAGCCCAAAATGTGAATCAGACCCAAGTGTCCAGCTTTGATTAGAGGCGTTTGATGCACTCTTCTCTCTCTCTCTCTCTCTCAACAGAATGCACTGACTGCTCCTCACGTGGGAATCAGTGCGCAGTCCGATGGGCAATTGTTCACAGCTGCGGAAAGCATGGGAGTCTTTCAGGACATCCTGCAAGGATCACAATTTCAAGACAGACACATGTGGAGAGAGGAAGAAATTAATGCAGCAGCTGTTTTTAGGAATGGTCTCATTTAGTTTCGAGATACAACGCGGAAACAGGTCCTTCAGCCCACCGAGTCCGCCCCAACCAGTGATCCACGCACACTAATGCTATCCTACACACACTAGGGACAAGTTACAATTATACCAAGCTAATTGACCTACAAACCTGTACGTCTTTGGAGTGTGGGAGATCCCGGAGAAAACCCACGCAGGTCAGGGGGAGAATGTACAAACTCTGCGCAGACAAGCACACCTAGTCAGTATCGAACCCGGGTCTCTGGCGCTCACTACTTATGAGAATCACTCTCAGTCTCGTCGGGGAGTCTCAGACTGAAGAAGCGCCTCGACTCGAAATGTCACCCATTCCTTTTCTCCAGAGATGCTGCCTGACCCGCTTAGATTCTCCAGCATTTTCTGTCTACCTATGAAAATCAAGGCGGATTTTCTGTAAAGTCACTGTCCTTCTGGATACTTGCCCTCTGCAATTGCAGTAATGAGAGTAATCGCTGCTGAATTCCCATGAGGGTCGTAGCACATTGCCAGAACATAGAACCCTATTCAGTTCATCCTATTTGTTTGTTATTGGTGTAGCAGAATATGTGAAAACCAGTCCTCGTGTTTGCAAATTACAAAAGAAATACCATCGTTCCTGAAAAGCTAAACTTCAAAAATCTCATTTGGCCATCACTTCGCACATCGATCAAGAAGTTGTTTTTTTACTTGGTACACGGGAAATAGGAACAGGTGTTCCGTGCCACAATGTCTGTGCTGAACTGTGCAGAACGCCACAGGGGATCCTTCTTCCCTGTGGCTATCGAACTGTACAACTCCTCCCCCTTCTGTCGTGGGGTTAGACTGAGACTGACTCCTCTCCCCCTCCCCCCCTCCCCAATCTTTGCACATCCCCAATCTTTTCCACTCGTCACTTTCATTTCATGTTTCATGTATTTTGTGTTTTGATCAATTTCCCTCCCGGGATAAATAAAGTTCTATCGTATCTTATGTTATCGTATTATGCCAAAACCAATCTCATCTGCCTGCACATAATCCACATCCCCCCATTCCCTGCACACACATGTGCCTATCTAAGAGTCTTTTAAATGCTACTAAAGTATCAGCTTCCATCACCCCCCCCTTGGCAGCGCCTTCCAAACGCTCACCACCCTCTTGTGTAAATGACTTGACCCGCACATCTCTTTTAAAGTTTGTCCTTCTCACCTTAAACCCATGCCCTCCAGTATTTCACTTTTCCAACCTGGGATGAAAAAGGTTCTGATTGTCTACCCTATCTATGCCTCTCGTAATTTTATTAACTTCCAGCAGCGGGTCTGCTCTCAACCTCCAGCGTTCCTGAAAAAAAAATCCCAATCTACACACGGACAATTGTGGGAGAAAATGTCTTGTATTTGTGCCTCTGTAATCCTGGCAGATGAAAGCTCTCTGCCTGGAGAAGAATTCAAAAATCAAACCTCCTCTCTGATGTAGAGCACAAAGCACTGGTGTAACTCAGCAGATCAAGCAGCATCTCTGGAGATGATGGGTAGGCAACGTTCAGTCTAGAGGAGAGTCCCAATTCAAAGCGACACCCATCCATGTCCTTCAGAGATACTGGCTGACCCAACAAGTTACTCCGGCACTTTGTGCTCTAAGCAAGACTCCAGCAGCTGCAGTTCCTTGTGTCTCTCTTCTCTGATTTGTAATCGTGACCCATATTTTGCTGAGGCAGTCTTTGCCATTTAGTTTAAAGATACAATCTGGAAACAGGCCCTTCAGCCTACTGAGTCCACGCCAACCAACGTTCACCCGTACACTAGTTCTACAGTATATGGGACATTTTCCAGAAGCCGATTTATCGACAATGTCTTTGAGATGTGGAAGGAGACCAGTGCATCTGGAGAAAAACCCACGTGGTCAGTGGAAGAAAGTACAAACTCAGTACAGACAGCACACCTGGTCAGGATCAAACCTGGATCTCTGGTGCTGTGAGGCAGCTGATGTACTGCTGTGCGCCACTGTACTGCCTATTTGATGAACATGACACAGTCCCAAAGGAGAAGAGTTTCAAGATTATTGTTGATTATTTATTTTATAGCCCAGGACAAAATTGGGCATATATATTTAAAGGCAAGGTACACAAAAATGCTGGAGAAACTCAGCGGGTGCAGCGGCATCTATGGAGCGAAGGAAATAGGTAACGTTTCGGGCCGAAACCCTTCTTCAGACTGATAGGGGGTGGCGGGGAGAAGGAGGGGAAAAGGAGGAGGAGGAGCCCGAGGGCTGGGGGATGAGAGGAGACAGCAAGGGCTAACAAAATTGGGATAATTCAATGTTCGAATTCAATTTAAAGGCAACCTGATTCAAATCTAAGCAAAACAAAAGTACTGCAGCAAAGGGTGGCACAGTGGCACAGCTGGTAGAGCTGCTGCCTCACCGTGCCAAAGTCCAAGTTCAATCCTGACCTTGGGTGCTGTGTGTGTGGAGTTTGCACAGTTTCCTTATGACCGTGTGGGTTTTCTCTGGGTGCTCCAGTTTCCTCCCACATTCCAAAGACGTGTGGGTTTGTAGGTTAACTGGCCTCTGTAAATTGCCACAAGTGTGTAGGGTGTGGACACAAAAGTGGGATAACATAGAATTAGTGTGAAAGGGCGATCGATGGTCGTGTCTCTAATTCAATCATCCCTACCCCGTAAAATGAAAGTTATGTGCAAAATCTATTCACAGAAAATAATTCACATGAATCCCTCCCCCCCCCCCCCCCCCCTACCACAAGAAGAATTGGGGTGGGACTGTGGCACAGTGGCACAGCAGTAGAGTTGCAGCCTTACAATGCCAGAGTCCCAGGTTCGATCCTGACTGCAGCCGCTGTTTGTATGGAGTTTGTATGTTCTCTCTGTGAGCACGTGGGTTTTCTCTGGGTGCTCCAATTTCCTCCCACACTCCAAAGACATACAGGTTTGTAGGTTACTTGGCTTTGGTTAAATTGCAAGTTGTCCCTTGTGTGTGGGATGGTTTGATTGCTCGTGGGCGCTAACTCGATGGGCCAAAGGGCCTGTTTCCACACTGTATCTCTAAAGTCAAAGTTTAAAGTAAAGAGAGAACATGATTGCGAGCAGTGTAAAGAGCCTGTCCCACTTCCCCGAGTTACGAATTCTCCCGAGTTTTCCCCTTGATTAAAACTCGGAGAATGCCCATAGCGAGTCCGTAGGAGGCCGTAGATATTTCGTAACGGCTCGTAATGCCAGCCGTAGGTACTCGGGGCATCAGGTAAGTCGGGACGTTTTCTCAGCATGTTGGAAAATGTCCACGAGTAAAAAATATAGCCCCGAGTACCTACGGCTGGCTATTACCGTAATTCTCAGAGTTTGAATCAAGGGGAAAACTCGGGAGAATTCGTGAGTAACTCCGGAAAGTGGGACAGGGGCTTAACTTGGATTTCTACTCTCGTACAGTAAGATGATGCCTCCAATAGCTCTACAGGTTCATGGTGTGAAACTCCTGGAAACCTGCTGATGTCTTTTCTACAAATCAATAAGGTAAGTACTTAAAAGTTACAACCTCTGATGGTTAGCAGATGTATCATGGTTAATGAATGGAAAATTATATAATGTGATGTTACTTGCAAGACAAACAACAGCAAATGGAGCTCTTGGCAGCATTCTTGCCTCTCGTGAATTAAAAAAAATTGCTTGTGCAATGAACTTATTTACAAAAGCTTTCTATGTACGCATTTATGTATTAATGATCGATCACGCAGGTACTGACGAGGCCATATTTACTGCTATTTTGACAAAAACATTAATTTAATTGCCCTAGCAATGCATTGCTTATTCACCAAAGGTAGCTGCCATTCAGACAATTGTATTTAAATTAATTAGTGAGAATTGCTACCAATAAACTGATAATTGAATATTTATTGTCTAATAGTGTGTGGGCCTGGCAAGGTAATTACTCTCTGAGTGCAAGCACTACCTTTCCTGAACCCTTCCATTCCCATGAGGAGGAGATACAAGCCATATTCCAGAATACACTCCACACAGCTCTGACTGAAACCAAACGCTACGTTCTAGACCTTCTTAAAATGGTTACACCTGTTATAAGCCACTCATGCTCAGAGATACAGCAAAGAAAACAGTCCCCCTCTGCCCATCGAGACCATACTGATCAATCACCTGTTCCCACTTTTGCAGCCACTCCTTACACACTAGGGACAATTTTTTACAGAGGATAATTGACCTACAAACCCGCAGGTTTTTGAGATGTGGGAGGAGACCGGAGCTACCAGAGGAAACCCACGTGATCACAGGGTAAGCATGCAAACACCACACAGACAGCACCCGAGGTCATGATTGAACCCAGGTCTCTGGCGCTGTGAGGCAGCAGCTTTACCAGCTGAGCTATTGTGCAGTTCTAATGTGTTCTAATATATGAAAATAGATGGGAGCTCTGGTAAAAAATACACATGCCAATAAACAAACAAACTATTTTTTGGAAGATCATCAGCTGGAGAAGTATTATGTTGAAAATCAGAGTTTCCCCAATTTATAGGAGTCTTGGAATTGCATAAACTAAAAACGTCACAGTGCTAGAGTAACTCAGCAGTTCAGGCATCATCTCTGGAGGTGCCTCAGGTAATGTCTCAGATCAAAGCTCTTTCTTCAGACTGGACCTCCAGCATCTGCAGATCCTTGTGTGTATTAAGCTAATAAACCATGTTGTTTTGTTTAAAGGCTTTGAGCAGAAACTGTGTTGGGTTCATCACAGAAGACCTGAACTTTCACTGAATGAGTTTTTCTCAATTCCTCCATAATACTCATACATTCTATTAAAAAAGCATTGTTACAGCGTTTGATACAAAACCTACATTGGCAACGCTGTCATGCAGTAGTCGTATTTGCACCTACAGTAATTTATTGAATGTAGTTCCACTTTATTCTTTCACAAGAGCCTTAGAAAATCAAGCATTGACAGATGCAGAAAGGCCAATTTGATCACCAGAGCATGATTCATTGTGACGGTAAAAGCATGCTGATAAGTCTCCGACTGAGAAAGGTTGGTTAGTGCTGAATAAACTGAACTCTGTCCTATTTGTACAGTGACATCGCATTGACACTCAGTCTCTCTTTAATTATTATTTTTTTGGTGACATTTATCATCCTTAGCCTATTAGAGAAGAAGTAACATCAACCTCACCAGCTTAAGCAAACCTTAGCTTGTGGACTGGACTTATGAAGAAAAGTGGGCATTGAAATGGTGGCATTGTCATTGAATTACCTTAGTTTATTCCCACCAGTTAGGTTGTCTCAGTGTTCAAAAAGAGTTTGATTCCTGCAGTTTGAGACAGCAGCACAGTGACACAGCTGGTAGAGCCATGGCCTCTCAGCATCTAAGATCCAGGTTCGATCCTGACTACAGATGAGGTCTGTACAGAGTTTCTACATGCTCCATGTGACCTCATGGGTTTTCTCCAGGT